>NC_035109.1:104531417-105143009 GCF_002204515.2 Aedes aegypti | reverse complement strand
AAATCAGAACCCTTGGATACGCAATTGTCATCGTACAACTTGCCCGTATTCCGAGGTGACAGGAAGCAGTGGGCTTCTCTTAGAGATCTGTTTGTCAGCAGTGTCAGCAACAAGAACCTAACCAGTGCTCTGAAGCTGCAAATACTGATGTCCCACCTGGAAGGAGACGCTAAAAGCCTGGTAAGCAGTAACTCTATCACCGATGCAAACTATACGCAGGTTTGGGATACACTCGTTGAGCATTTTGACAAATCAAAGTTCACGGTTGCCGCCTTGATCCAAGAGTTCTGCGACCAACCAGCGGTAAAGGGTTCGAATCTCACCAGTTTGCGTAAACTAGTGTCCACATCGGATGAAGTGATTCGTCAACTCAGCGCTTTGGGACGAAACTTCGAAAAGAGAGATCCTTGGCTGAACTACATAGTTTTGAAAAAGTTGGATGAAGTTCTACGATCACAGTGGTCACAGCACATTGTGGATAACGACGATCCGACGTTCGACGAACTGCTCAAGTTCTTGAAAAGGAAATGTGAAGCATTGGAGACCTGTGCAGCCTTCGGAGGAAAACCCTTGGATTACGGTAAGAAGGATTTTCAACGAGATGATCGGAAGCAAAACGTCATCAAAAAGGAAATCAAGTCATTCAACGCAGTACAACAGCAGTCGTGTCCGATTTGTGCTGCCTGTCACAGGATTTATGAGTGCACCGTTTTTAAGGAGGCTACCATCAACGAAAGACGAGAACGAGTGCAACAAGCGAAACTGTGTTTCAATTGTTTGAGACCGAATCATTGCGTCAAATCCTGCCCGTCAAAATCGGTGTGCCGAACGCCAAACTGTCAACAACGTCACCATACGATGCTGTGCAGAGCAAGTTGTGAGTCGCAATCGCGCCGCAGGAAAAACAAGTTATGTCTTCGCCATCACAGAAGCCGGATTCTGCAGCAGTTGAAATCAAGCCAGCTCTGTCCTGCACAACGAACGTCAACAAAAAGAGTTCTTCGGTTGTCATCGGGCTGCTACCAACGGCTTTGGTGCGAGTGAAGGGAAATAACGGCCAGTGAAACGAAGTAAGAGTGATGATCGATAGTGGTTCCCAAGCCTCCCTAATCACGGAACACTGCGTGACCAGCATCGGACTGCAACGAGGCAACGCCAATCTGATTGTCACCGGCATCGCAAGTTGTTCGTCGGAAACCACCAGAGGAGCCGTTGAGTTAGAAATTTCTTCTCGTTTTTGCTACAATCCAGTGGTCAGAGTAAAAGCATATGTGCTCTCTAAGTTTCCTCGAATTGTGCCAAATCAACGATTGGATCGGGAACGCCTGAAGTGTTTAGAACCGCTACAGCTGGCGGACCCTGATTTCGATAAGCCCGGTCAAGTGGATTTGATTCTTGGAGCTGATGTTTTCTTGGCCATGTGCAAAAACCCGTATGTGCAAAAAATCTTAAAACATTTCATAGGAAGGTATGTGGTGAAATCGCTTTTCAAATTCTTAAAATTTTAGTTGCGTGAATCACTGAAAAAAATATGGGTTTTCATGCAATTCTAGGGGACATGCAAGATAGTTACTGTATGTACAATTGTACATATATATTGGGATCATACAAAAATGGCAACTTTGGCAAAAAAATCTTTCAGTTAATAACTGTTTTTTTTTTCTCTGTTCGGATGCGCCACTGCGACCAGTATTTAGATCTATTGTGGCATTACCCGTATCCTTAGTATATAGTGCATGTCGCATTACTCCATTTCCATTGATAGGTAATGAAGCATCGATTTCTGTACAGTTTTTGTTTTGATTCCTCAGAAATTGATAAAAATCGACTATGATGAAAAGGTCCCGCTATTTACACCCTTCATAGAAATTTACATCTCAGCGAAGGCACGCCCCTTAGCAAACATAAACGATTAAATTTCTGAGGAACCAAATCGGTACTAATGATATTTGACCATGCAACGGAACTCTAGTCACATCCTTGTTTCGCTTTAAGTTTAGTCCCAGAAAAATACTAGAAAAAAGGGGCTTTATGCTAGCAGCAAAACCGAATCAAGCTAGAAAATTTGTTTAGTAATCAGAATTCACGTGAGTCCTTGAATTACCAGTACTTACAGTCCTTGTTGAGTTAATACTCATGATTGTTATCCTGGCTTCAAGTGTAGTCTCGGGACTGACCAACTCCGAGTCTTTAACCATCTGCTAAGTAAAATAGATTAATTTTCAGAAACTGTTGCTAGTAACAAGGACTTTGTACCGCGAATCCTTGAATTACCAGAACATATTACCCTAGCCCGACAAATAAGATGAGACTAGAGTTCAAATAGGTAGATCTTACCCCGTAACGCACCACGAAAAGGTGATCTACCCGCGTTACGGGTAAACTGTGGAACTGTGGAAGTGCTCATAAGAACACTACGCTGAGAAGCAGGCTCTGTCCCAGTGAGGACGTTAATTCCAAGAAGAAGAAGAAGATCCGAGAAAATACCAGGATATCACACACAGGAAAAACAATTCAATGGAAAGTTAAGAGTTCTAGGGGATGCCAGAGTTGTCGCAAATTTACATTACACATCGTGTAAAACTACATCCAACATCATGTAAATTTATGCGAATTGTCGCGTAATCGGTTAGAGTCTATGTACATGATATTGATATTGATTAACGATAAACCTGGTACTTATGTGCATGGTTGAACGCTGAAATTCACATGGATTTTTCCTTCTGTGTGGGGAATGAACAAAATGAAACTGAGATTACCGTAAAACGGGGTAACTTTGATAGTTTTTTCGAAGAAAACTTGAATATTTATGCATGCTGTTTAAAAGAATTTTAATTCATATTTTTAAAACAAGTACTGGTATCCTAACTATCGATTCCAGTTGTTAGATTTCCAAAAGATGTATTAATATTGAAAAGCAGCATGGTTGCTGTTACTTACTGTTATTCGAAAGTCGATCCACGAGCTCAATCTCATCGTTTTTGATAAACATAGTGACGTTTGTCAATATGTCCGAGTTCAGGACGCTGAATAACTGTAGCTGTATCCGGACTACTTCACCTCGCTTTATCAAATACGGTAGATTAGCAACGATGTAGAATGGCTTCTTCCGGGGAGCATGTGTGAATAGATCGAACGGCTGTTAAAATAAAAAAAAATATCATGGCGCTATTTGGCGAAGCATATATTGAAGGCATCTTTAAATTCGCAAGTTCTTTGGGGAAAAGAGAAGTTATGGAAAATTAGAAAATTCTGACTGCAGTTCTTCAATGTACACACCCATACTAGCGAAACCCTATTGAGGTTTTAAGAAATCAGATCGAAATTTGAAGTTTTATCCTTATCAGTTTTTAGCTAGATTTTTCCATGGTAAGGCTATATCTCATAAACTATTGGGAATTCCTCATTGCAATCTTCAGACGAAATGTTCTTCACACCAGAAGGCACAATTAAGTATCTAGATAGCCCTAGATACTTAACTTCATCTGACCAATTTATTGGAACCCCTCTCAGTGTGACAACATGTCTACTTGATGGTTTCAAATAAAGATCTTTTGGTTCATGTGGGAATAATAAAGGTTAAGTATTGGAAGCATTAGGAGAATTTTTTTGCAAGAAAAGATATCCAAATTTTTTTTGCAATCGACTACAGATGACACGCAGGCTTCGTCCTTTGGCGGAGAGGCCTGTGTCATTAGGGCGATTCAAATTTTAAAAATGTTTGAAAATCCAATCTCCCATATGCTCCTTACCATCCTTACCATAAAAATAGTGTTCTGTGAAATTTTCAGCTTTCTAGGTGGTGATTTAAAGGTGGCCCAAAGGCAATGTAGGTTTACATGGAAATTACTATGGAGAAATTTGGAGAAATGTTCCAAACACGTTAGTACTGTAATGTAAGTAGAAACTTATCATCCCATATTGAAAACTCATTCTTCAAACCTTAATGAAGGATGTTGCTGATGCAACAAATCTCTTTTGAGCTAATTTTGTTATGGATATATGTGGATGTTTGCAGGGCTATAACCCCATATTAAGCTAAATAATAGCAAACTAATTCATGAATATCTCTTCTGCTATCCGTCGGATTAAATTTCTGTCTTCAGCAAATTTCTTTATCATGGTTTAATGAATGAGTTTTTACTTTGGGATAACAAGTTTGTACTTACATTACAGTACTAGCGTGTTTGGAACAAATCTCAAAATTTCTCCATAGTAATTTCCGTATAAACTTACATTGCCTTTGGGCCACCTTTAAATCACCACCTAGAAAGCTGAAAATTTCACAGAACACTATTTTTATGGTAAGGATGGTATGTAACATATGGGAGATTGAATTCTTAGACATTTTTAAATTTTGACACAGTGTGTCATCAGCAAACAAAGATGTTTGAAATCCCTGAGGTAAGTCAGGTGTGAAAATATTGTACAATATTGGTCCCAAAATGCTACCTTGAGGAGCACCAGCTCTTATAGAAAGTCTTTCAAATCTGGAGTTCTGATTATTAACCTGAAGTGTACGATTTGACAGATAACTTTGAATTATTCTAACAATGTATGTAGGAAAATTAAAGTTTTTTAATTTTACAATCAAGCTTTCATGCCAAACACTGTTCAATGCTTTTTCTATGTCTGGAAGAGCAAGACCAGTAGAATAGCCTTCAGATTCGATGGGTCAGATCAAATTTGTTACACGTAAAAGTTGATGAGTGGTCGAATGTCCATGGCGGAGTCCGAACTGTTCATTGGCAAAAAATGAATTTTCGTCGATGTGGACCATCATTCTGTTCAAAATTACCTTTTCAAAAAGTTTACTGATGGAAGAATTTTTGTCTGGTTTTAAAATTGGTACAACCTTAGCATTTTTTCATTTGTTAGGAAAATATGCTAGTTGAAAACATTATTTGACAAATGTCAACTAAAAATGTTAAACTACTTTCTGGAAGTTTCTTGATGAGGATGTAGAATATTCCATCATTGCCAGGAGCTTTCATATTCTTGAATATGAAAAAAATAGTTCTCACTTCTTCCAAATCAGTCTCCAACGAATTTTCGAAAAAGTTCTCTTGATTGAGAGTTTTTTCGAAGTCCTGAGTAACTTGATTTTCAATTGGACTAGTAAGTCCTATATTAAAATTGTGCGCGCTTTCAAACTGCATAGCAAGTTTTTCAGCTTTTTCGCAATTAGTTAGTAATAATTTGTTTTGTTTTTCATAGCTTGATCGCGAGTGCGTTGAAATTGCCTTCTCCTCACGTTTTTAAGACGGATCAAGAGTTTAAGATCATCGTATAGAATCACGGATTCGAATTTTACTTCACATTTTGGAATTGCAAGGCTCCTGGCTTCAACAATGGAATTTGTTAAAGTTTCAAGAGCATTGTCAATATCAAGTTTTGTTTGTAAAGAAATATTAACACCAAGATTAGAGTCAACATACGTTTCATATATATTCCAGTCGGCTCGTAAATAATTAAAAGTGGAGCTGATAGGATTGAGAATCGCTTCATGGGATATTTGAAATGTAACAGGCACATGATCAGAATCAAAATCAGCATGAGTAACTAATTGGCTACAAAGATGACTAGAGTCTGTTAAGACCAAGTCAATCGTAGATGGATTTCTAGAAGAGGAAAAACATGTAGGGCTATCTGGGTATTGAATTGAGAAATATCCTGAAGAGCACTCATCAAATAAAATTCTACCGTTGGAATTACTTTGAGAATTATTCCATGACCGATGTTTGGCGTTAAAGTCACCAATGACAAAAAATTTTGACTTATTGCGAGTCATTTTTCGCAAGTCAGTTTAGAGCAAATTAACTTGCTGTCCAGAGCATTGAAAAGGCAAATAGGCAGCTAAAGAAGTATATATACCAAGCTGTGTTTCAACTGAAACACCTGAAGTTTCAAAAACTTTAGTTTCAAATGACGAAAACAGTTGATGTTTTATACACCTATGAATGATGATTGCAACTCCCCCACATGCCTCATCAAGTTGATCATTACGATAAACAAAAGAGTTAGGATCTTTATTTTAGTTTGGATCCAGGTTTTAAATATGTTTCAGTAATAACTGCTATATGCACGTTATTAGCTATAAAAAAATTAAACAGTTCGTCCTCTTTACTATTCAAAGGACGAGCACTCCAATTTAAAATATTTAAATTATTATTTATTGGATCCATTAGAAAAACGTAATCCAATAACAATTTGATTAGTGAATTTTATACCAACTTGGACTGATGGCTTTGAACATTGCATCAGTCATTAGATTCAATTGTTCAATTAGAAAATCAAAATCAGAGGCAGACATATCACTTGAAGTGGGTACATTATCTGATGATTTTCCGTTAGAATTTTTGGTAGACGAAGAGGCGGAATAGAAGTTTCCTGTGGTGGCAGGTTTTTTTTTTACATTTGATTTGAAACAATTAGAATGGGTACTCGTAGTATGAAAGAGAAACGAGTTCAAATTACCTGCTACCGGCAAAGATTTTTTCTTGGGTAGATACATTCAAAATTAGAAAATTCGAACGGCTTCCCGATGTATTGAAATTTGTTTGTGAATGAGCATGATTATGATATACCTGATGAGTATGATTCCTAATCAAGCGATCGTTAACTAAAAAATGAGCAATGTTCGATACTCTACCAGGCAAATTCCGGAAACATCCGTGATCGTAACTGATATTACTGTTCATCTGCCTGGTACGAGCCTCGACGACTCGCCTACACAGAGGGCAAGCCCAAAAATTTGACTTATTATTTCCCCCGCAATTCGAGCATATAAACTTGGTGGTATCTTCCTTCACTGGACAGACGTCCTTGGCGTAAGAAGAACCTCCGCAAATCATGCATTTAGCATCAATGCGGCAATGTTTTGTACCATGCCCCACTTTTGGCACCAACGGCACTGCGTGGGGTTCTGGAAATTTCCTCCAGGTTTCTGGAAATGTTCCCATGTCACACGGACATCAAACATAAGTCTAGCGTTTTCTAAAGCTTCAATATTATTTAGATCTTTTTTGTTAAAGTGAACTACATAATATTCTTGAGAAAGCCCTTTCCGAACAATGCCAGATTGGGTTCTCGTTTTCATAATGATTACTTGGACTGGGGAAAATCCGAGTAAATCACTTATTCCATTTTTGATCTCTTCACGTGACTTATAGTCACTTGAGAGACCTTTCAAGACGACTTTGAACAAACGTTCAGTTTTGTCGTCATAAGTAAAAAAATTGTGCTTCTTCTCTTCAAGATGTTTGAGAAGAAGTTCGCTATCTTTAAGAGTTTCCGGCAAAACGCGACAGTCTCCTTTCTTTGCGATTTGGAAGAAAACCTTGATTCCCCTAATGGAGTATAAGATCTCCTGCCTAAATCCCCCAAATTCGGAATAACTGACCACGATAGGCGGCACTCTTTGCTTCCTCACTTGAATCAAAGAGCCTGGGCTAGAGGCTGCTTCGATTTGGTGTTCGGAAAATTTGTCGAAACTGTTCAACGAAAATTCATCCGTTTCGCTTTACGTCATCTCAGATGGAGGGACCCATTGAACCTGCCTAGTTATAGCAGCCGCTGTCAATTGATTAACCTCGACTCTCTCGAAGCAAGGCGCAACGTTGCCAAGGCCTGTTTTATTGGCGATCTTCTGCAAGGCAACATGGATTGTCCTGCGTTGCTCAACATGCTAGACATCAATACAAGGCGCCGCAATCTCCGAACGCACTCGTTTTTCAACTTTTCTGTCACTCGTACTAATTATAGCCTTCACGAACCAGTCCGAAGCATGTCGCGTTTATTCAATCAGTGTTATTTTGTATTTGACTTTAATGTATCGCGTGAAAGAAATAAGTGTAACTTTAGACGTGTCTTATGTTAGTAAAAATTTGACTTCGTCACTTTATGTCATAGTTTTAAAAATTTTGTCATTGGGGTGACCATTTTACCTGTTGACTAATAATAATAAATAAATAGAGCATCAAACTGATTGCTCATTTCGATGCCGTTATCAACATTATCCATTTCACCCTTGGAAGAAAGTTCGCATTCCGGAGAAACGTCCTTTCTTTCATTCATGCCACGTTTAGTGACAATTATAAATCCCACTTTTCTAGAAGGAAGTTGTAAACCCTTCCTTTTGTTTGTAGTCGCAACCATGTTTAGTGAATAAACGAGAGAAAGACGAGACCTCCTAAGAGGTTTTTTTCCCAAGACGGTGTCCAAGAAGGATTACCACCGCTAGCTTTCACCAACGGGTGCAACGAAAAATCGATGGCACGGGTCCAAACAAGGATCGTAAAGGGATCAATAGTAGAAAAAAAACAGTACAGAAAGTACAGAAAAGTACTGTTTTAGTAGCAATGAAAAGTATCGTTTTTAATTTTAGCACTGAAAAGTACTGTTTTAATGCTTTATGTAGTTTTTAAGAAAACTTCCAAGAGCAGAGAGAATTCGTGTACGCACAGCACGAAGGTACGACGCGCACTGTTAACTTCGCCGTATGGTTCACCATTACACGACCACCATCGTTTACAGCGGAAAATGTACAAATGCTTCTGGAGATATTTGGGACATCAGAACTAAAGGACTTTGCCGACTGATAATTGAGCCGTTGCGATGCGTTCTTCACAAATCAATTATCGCCGCCATATTGTAAGGTTAGTTAGAGACTCACGTTTGAATTGAGTGAATTGGCAGCGACCTCGTTAAACGGCTGCTCAGGTCTGAGTGTTCTGGAAAAAGTAAAAATATCGTTTATTTCCTTATTACAATACACTAGGGTGACGCTGTATGTTTGACAGCTTTGTTTTCTTCATCATTTGTTTCCTTCTTTAACATATACGGCTTTAAATTTACATCAATATTTTAAGGTGAAACAGTTTGGAATCAACTTCTAAGATTGCACTAAAACTTCAAAGCCAGAAATCTCGCGAAGAAAGCATCCCACAACAGTGCACTTTTTATTTTGGCTTTGTGCACTAGCAGAAAGCTTTAAATAAGAAGATCAGGAATGATTGCCAACTATTTCTCCAGTTTTGTGCCTTTGAAAACGTGAGTAGGGGGAGAAGTCGGCCATTGCGCTGGCCATCTTTGGATTCCAAGATGTTTCACCTTAAATATATCCGAAATAACATTTCCAGAGTTGTTTCTATCTATAAATTATTAAAGCCCTTTGTAAAAGTTTCTTTAAAACCATGAAACCCCACCACAAAACTAATCGCTACAACATCTTATTCGATTTATTGAAAGTTTAATTATAGTTCTCAAAATCATCATCAAACCAATTTCGAACTCCGTCATAAGCCGGTATCCGGTAAACATTCGTTGAGAAAACATAGGGGAACTGGGTGTGAAATGCGCCGTTTGGGTTAAACGTGCTACCGTCGATTTGAACGAACGACGTGCTTTCAGACGCTGTTTTTCATCAATGTATCAAAATGATTCTCTACTTATATTTTCAAGTGTTTTCCTGGCAAAAATCGTAAATAGCTCGAAAAAACATTTTCCGATGTTTTCGTTGCAATTTTGTGTTATTTTCTTTATTTTTTAAGTTAAATTTTTCTCCTCAGAAAAAAAGGCCAAATCGCCTGCTCTTTGCATTGTAGAGGAGTTTCTACCAAGCCTGCTGATAATCGTTAACGTTAAATCAACGAAACGCCGTTGACGTTAATCTGGAGAAAAAACTAACGTTAACAGCGTTGACTTAGGAGAAGAAGAAGTCCTGAATAATACATGATGAATTTATATATAACGGCAACCTCATGAACAGTAAGCCACTTGTTTGAATGTCGTTTCCATAACAGTTGTAATGAAGTTGTGATGGATAAGTTAGATTTATTAGTAGTATATAACATTGGAAACGATTACCACTATTAATATATTATAAACCCGTTTTTGTTACTTGGGATAAGCGTATTTTGCTGCAGAATTTCAGAAGTTTTAACCGACAAAACCCAAACACGCCATGACGAAGAGAACAAAACGGCCAAAAATACGAAAGTTTTCCTACTCATTTTAACCGATTTTGTTTTCATTGTGCAAACTTACCTCGAACTCTGACATTTTGTCACGGCTATCAAACTACACACCAGGACGATAACACTCTTCATTCTCATTTCACTACGGTAATGGTAACTATTTTTATTCGCACTCCACAATTACTGGCAGCAAACGTGTCGAGGTCAGTCAGAGAAATGAGAAAAATAATCAAGCTGGAACGCTGGAAGATAATTTTGTACAGTAATCCTATCAAGCTCTGGGGAATCCCATAGAGTTATGATTTACATGTGTATGCCTATCAGCATGACCGGGTCGGAGGCGCTTCAAATTGAGTGATACAGTCACCCCACAGTTATGGATCAACTAGAGGTTATTTTTCAGAACAAAACACGATTAAAAATCAAAGTGGCATTGTACAAAGCAAGATTACCTCCCACGCAATGCACAATGAAGTTGTTATTGGGAGTAAACCTCCAAATTCGCGATTTTTTACCAAAAAGTACCGATTTCTGTCGAAATTTCAAACGTTGTCCATCCCACAGATGTAAATCACTGAGGGAGGAGGGTCCGTATTACGGATCAAATCGACTCATATTATGGATCATTTTTTGACACAAGTTTGTTCAGAAAAATTGTTGCCAATCTGTGTTAATGGTTTACTGTGTGGTATTTATTTATTTTCAACTGTTATGTGTGTTTTTTTAGAAATATTGATTATTCTACTAAGGTCAAACTTTTGCCCCATCTTATGCGGTTTTAATTTACTCATAGGTAATCTACTTAACAGCTCGAAGATTTATTATAGTCGAAAATGGCTTTCGGATGGTGCACAACAATCAGACAAACTTCATCGTCAATAAAGAATTTAGTCCAAAACATTATCAAGCTATATAATTTGTTATGCACGCTCTATGTGATAATCAACCTCACCTAACTGCAGACTTACTGCATATTCCGTTCGATCCAATCGATATATTTGGCCACACTGGTGTACACTCCGGGTACTCCCTTGGTTCCGCACTTGTTGGGTCCAAAGCTCACAATACCGTACAGGAAGTTGTTGGCGCGATCCAATTTGGTCAACGGGCCACCAGAGTCGCCACTGCACGTATCCTGTCCTCTTACACCACCGGCGCACAGTTGCGTATCTCTCAGGATCACTCCCGATGGTCTGTATGTGTTGGAACAGGTCTGCAGATCCTGAATTTCAAGCTCAACCTTCAGCTTGACGTTGCTTGCGCTGGCAGTTTCCGTACGACCCCATCCCGTGGCCACGCCCCTAGTTCCAACGTTGTTCTTGTTGCGCTGGGCACTGTCGATGGGCAAACAAACCGGAGAAATGAACGACGAAAACTGAACATCCCTGTTGAACCGAATCAGAGCAATGTCGTTGTACTGGGCTTTGTTCTGCGGATTGTAGTCTTCATGTACGATTATTTGCTCGACGGCCATGTCAACCGGTGCATCGGCGCAGTTATTTTCCTCTTGGCAATCGATTTGGTTGTCCAGGTCCCACTCTCCCAAACGGACACCGGTTCTGGAATGAAAAAAAAAAACATAAAGTTGCCAGTGAGAACTCAGACAACCATAATGTACGTAAAAGTTGTACGTATAAGATGCTGCCAAAAGGCCTTGTACGACAAAAGTGGATGCAATATACGTGCATATTTAATATGATGAAAAGGCGCTGACAATGCGAGTGTATAGATTTTTTTGCAAACTAATATGTTATTATATGCGACTTTTTTTACGATAACATAGTTGATTTGACAGCTGCTACGGATTGATTCGACTTACTTTGAACACTTTTATCTCGTTTAACGAATCCGGTTAGGCATGGTTATATCATGGATCGCATTACCAACATTGGTTTGACAAAATAAACTTTTGCATTGAAATTTTTGATTTTAGAAAATCAATTCTTATCGTGCCAGCACAGACTCTACTTTTGTGTTTTGTTGGAGCTTAACTAGTAATGAAGGATTTTATCAAAATCCTTCAAAGTAGTGAGTTTAACGTTCAACGCTCCGTCATCGTAATCATTGTCATTATCAAAACTTCAAAAGCAGTTTTTCTATTCAAAACTAAAAAAATTTCGACAAAATTGTGTTCACTCTGTTTTGGTTGGAGAATAGAATACAGTGAACACATTTTCCTGTAATTTTTCTTGAGTTTGAACGAAAAAACTGTTTTTGTAAATTTGGAAATTAATAACGGATTCTGTCCCCTTGAGTACATTGTATCTAGGACAAGGATGGAAAGCTAGTAATCATGACAAAATACATAATGCATTCTTATTCTTATTCTTCGATCATAGCAACAACGATCAACCTTTTGTCGTCATGTTATCATAACAAACTACGCTCCGCGAATAATGCATCGTGTTGCATACACGGCGTGTTTTTGTCTTTCCAGTGATTACATATAAAAATAATGTACTCTAAACAACAAAAACTTAGAATAAAAAAAATTCGGGATCCCTCGATAGATTTTTTTTGGGAACACGTCAAATGAAAGCTAATAACCTATATTTTCGAATGGTGAAAGATTTAGCGATGCCTATTTTCTTTTGATAAACTTATACATATACACGCCGTGGCATGTGTACTAGCGATTAATTGTTCTCGAATCAAAGTGCTATCATTTTGAAGATTTTTCCAATTTTTCAGCAGAACGTGGAACGTTATAGACGGAAACGGCAACAGCAGACCCGCCTTTTTCTGGAGTAATAACACCGCCTGGAGGAGACGGAGTGCAAGGAGATGGAACAGCTTTGCCGGTCTCAAGAAACGCGTAAGTTCTATCAGAAGCTCAACGCATCCCGCAACGGCTTCGTGCCGCGAGCCGAGATGTGCAGGGATAAGGATGCACTGTGTATTATTTTCTCGATTTCATGCGCTTTTTGAATAGCGCCCAAACCGTTGATTTTAGCGGAATAGTTTGTTCGGAGAAGTTTCTTGTTATATTAAAGCGCAACTTTTGACGAAAAAAGTTTTGTGATCAATCCACCTAGCAGTGAGATAGAAAAACTATTTTTTTAAAACATTTAGATAGACATATGGTGTCTTCGGCAAAGTTGTAGAATTGGCAATTTGAAACAACTTTGTCGAAGACACGATTTTTCTATCTCTTATACTTTTTGAGATGTATGCCGTTGTATGTGAATGGCCCCTAAAAATCATACTTTTTATCATAATATTTTTCCATAATTTTTAACATTTTTTGTGTTTTCTACAAAATTGTTTGTCATGAAAAAACCCATGTTTTTGCTGAACATATCATCACTCTATCTTTTGAAGTAACTAAGTTATTCATGAATTACTCTTTTTCAAGGGGTAGTTTAGGCTTCTATAACTGGCTTCGGCGCAAAATGGCGCAGACAACACTTACAAATCATGAAAGTACCATATCTCCCCTTTCGTCATTTGATAAAAACTTTTGTCTATAAGCGTCTTTGCATGGGTTTTTACTATCAAACAAATAAGCTTTATTAAAACGAATTCGACTGATAATTCTTTTACTTTAAGAGATAGAGAGGTGCGATGTTCAGCAAAAACACGCGTTTTAAGATGTTGAACAACTTTGTAGCAGACATGAAAAATGTTAAAAATTTAAGAAAAAAGTTATGAGAAAAAATGATTTTAAACAAGTTTTTTCATACAAATTTGTGTACTTTGTGTTAAAAAATTCGTAACTCTTTTACAAGATTTTTAACATTTTTCATGTTTAATGTGTTTCATGTTTTCGAAAAAGTATTCCGTACAACACCAAAAATCACAACCGCGTAATTGGGGCCTTCAAACGAAACCCGAACGCCTCCGTTCGGGATGTGGCTAAGAACCTGCACCTAAGCCGAAGTTTTGTCCAGGAGGCCAAAATTAAGGCTGGGCTTCGAACGTTCAAGGTACAAAAGGCCCCTAATCGCAACGAGAAACAGAACAAGTCCGCCAAAACCCGTGCCAGGAAGTTGTACCTCAACATGCTGACGAAAGTTGAATGCTGCATCATGGACGACGAAACATATGTGAAGGCCGACTTCAAACAGATCCCCGGCAACCTGTTTTTCATCTTCTGGCCGGATTTGGCCTCATGCCACTCCAAGGACGTGCTGAAGTGGTATGCGGACAATAAGGTAACTCCGGAGCTCCGCCCCATCGAGAAGTACTGGGCGATTTTGAAGCAGCACCTTCCTCAATGACCTAAGGTAGTGAAGACAGTCGAGGAACTGAAGAAAGTATGGGTTTACATGCAAAAAACGGTTGATTCACAGGTTGTGCCGAATCTTATGGCCGGGGTTAAGGCCAAGATGCGGGCATTTGCGTATGGACTGTAAATAAAATACGAATAAAATGGTAAAATGAAGTTTTATGGTTATTTTTCAATCCCTGAAAATTTGATGGCAATCGGATGAAAATTCGAATTTTGCGAATCAATTTTGTGTGTGGCAATTTCATCGTGGACACCCTTTAGGCACAATCTGGGAAACAGAACACAAATTATCAAACAGGATTTTTCAACGCTTATTTGCTACCTGAATGATTCTTCTGCATATCTTCGAGTTGAAAAATAGCATTATATCTTACATTTACTTGGTCTAAAACCATCGATAGAAATGAACAATCAGTTGAACAGCTGAGATAAGATATGAAAGTAGAATCTGATTGTTTTTTTAACGGGGGCCTCAACATAATGAGCGCTGAGATGGTAAAAAATCATTCAACTGCTAAAAACCAAGATGGCGTCAAAATGCAAGATCTTCTTCTTCTTTCTGGCGTTACGTCCCTACTGGGACAGAGCCTGCTTCTCAGCTTAGTGTTCTCATGAGCACTTTCACAGTTATTAACTGAGAGCTTACTATGCCGATGACTATTTTTGCGTGCGTATATCGTGTGGCAGGTACGATTATACTCTATGCCCTGGGAAGTCGAGAAAATTTCCAACCCGAACAGATCCTCGATGCAAGATGGCCGCCAGATTTTCCAACCTTAAAATGATACATCTGCGTTTCGGCATTACGTCCACATTAGAACAAAGCCTAGTTCTCAAATTTCAATTTCGCTATTTTTCACATGTAGGGTAACGTATATAATTTGGACATGCATATAATTTGGACAGGCTAGTCGTTCTATGCTAATTTCCAATGAGATGATGAGAAACACATGTACGGGAAATCATGTATTGCATTATTACTACACTATGCTACTTATTAATGATGACCATTTTCATAAGAATTACAAATTGGCTTCAAAAATATAAAAATTGTAAATTGTATCTACAGAATATCTGTGAAACCTACGAATGCAAGAGGATGTGCATTTCAAGAATAAGGTACCGTGGGGTAAGTGGATACAGAAAAATCAAAAGTCAACTTCATTGTTATGTACAGCTAACGTGAATAATGCAATTCAAACTTTTTTCTGTGGATAACAAATGAGGGACTAATATTCTTCAAATCATCATTTATTTCGATTTTTCTGATTGTTATGTATTCAGTACGAGTGACTTGAAAATTTGCGCCAAATGATCCACTTGCCCCACCATGGTGGGGTAAGTGGATCACCAATAACAAACTTTTGCTTTCAAAACAAATGTGGTGTTATTATGTATAGTACGAATGGTATTACTACTGATCTTGTAATTAGTGCTAGTAGTGTTACCTTTTAATACTTTGAAATTAAAAAGTATCTTTATTTAATCAAGATATATGTATATACATATATTATACATTGATTCCCACTTATTCGAACAAAATATATATTGTAGCTAGAATAATTTGAAGAAAATTCATCTATTTATACACATAAGTTATATAGAAGTATTGTAGGATTATTCCTAACGATGTTTTAAAAAAAATACTTGTAGTTTAAAAATATTAGTTACATTTACTTTTGAATAACAAACTGAAATCCTTTTATTCAATTTATGAATAAATTTGTATCATCTGTCTAGAACAATTTATATGGTCAAATAAGGTACGATTATATGCTTTCAATTGGAAAATTTGTATATTTTGCTCTTCTACAACTCAGCTTAGATAAACCGCGGAAAGTTTTGTGTAAATTTTAAAAATAATTATTATTATATGCCAGAAAGGTTAAAACAACTTTTAGTGGATTAATTCAATTTTTCTTTGGACAACTTGACAAATTTAAGCTGGGAATGAATAAAGTTAAGGGAAAACAACATTAGCGGATACTAAAACTTTTTAAAATTATCGTAAGCAGTCTGCCAATAAATAATAATAATACTTGATCCACTTACCCCACCCCATTGAAAAGTAGGGGTAAGTGTACCATGTACAAGATATCTGTATTTATTTATAAAAATCACATATTTTTCATTGTGATTCATTCAATTAGAACTGAAATGCTCACCAAGTGTCGAAAAAACTAATAGTATTCGACTTTAGACAGAGATACAGTGGATTTTTGATTGATGGAAAACAATTTTCAAAATAATTAATTTTTGAAGCAAACAAGTTTGCTTGTGTTAGTGTACGTGCAGTACTAGTTTTACAATAGTATCAGTGTGGGCGTGAAAATATAACCTCAAACGAAGCAATGGTGCGAAAACATTCAACATATTCAAGTATTAATGCTTAATATTGACGAATGATCCACTTACCCCACTGATACACTTCCCCCACTGTACCTTATACATTATATGCAATAATAGCGCTCAGAATTGGCATACATAAAAAGTTTGAAAGTGTAAACATGATTAAATATGTCTCAAATTTAAGCTAAGTTCATCTTAAATCTTTACATGAGTATATAGAAGAGTGCATGGTGACGTCACGAAAAATTCTCCTTCTCTGTCCCTCTTTCATCACGCTTAATTGACTGTCCTGCTCTTTGACACTCACTGCTGGAATTGTTTAGATTTTTTTTATATGGAGTTGACATTCACTGCTGGAATTGTTAACATTTTTTTTATATGGAGTTTCGAGGTTAGGTCAAGCGTGCAACGATCTATAAGGCATAAATCAGGTGTTGTCCAAAATAGATTATGTATTTTGTTCAGTTGATATAATTTGGCCATCTGATGAAACACACTGGAATGTCGCATGCATGCATACTTGCAGGCGTTTTCCATGGATCTGATGATATTTGCTTGCATTAATTGAGATTATTGATTTTGACTAATATACACATCCAATAAGCAAAAAATGCATAAGTCACATGTAAACTCTTGAAGTATTATGATATGATCGTCTTTTTAAAAAACCATTGTATGGATATGGAGATAACGCCTCTGTTCAAATTATATTCACATGAGGGTGTCCAAAATGTATATAAGATGTCCAAAATGTATGACAGACAGGCCGCCAAAAAACGCTATTTTGGAAGCTAATACTACAGCTTTTTCTCCCCAGAAACTTGTACTTTGACAATGGGACATTAAGCATAAAGAAAAATAACGTAATACAAAATTTGTATTTAATGCAGTTAATCGATCGCCATTTCCAGACATATCCTTTGCCTGTACAAAATACATAATTTACCCTACACTCCCGTGCATAAGTTTGGGTTCACCCCCTAGAAAACATACAAAAGTGTTCACTGCCGTTATACGCATAATTGTCCCATGTTCCAAAATATGCAATCGAGAAAAACGCGTTTAAAGATTTTAACACATTTAGGCCTCGTATTGACCAGGTGTGTGGTAGATTAAATTAAAACCTTTACAATAGTATGAAGAATAGCGTCTTCATTAGAGTCAAGAGTTTGTATTATGGAAATAAAGTTAATTTAGCTACAAAATTCAAAGTGGGACTGTTATGCCTAGAAATGCAGGGTTTTTGGTGAATTTCTACGCATAACAGTCCCACTGATAGTAGTGACCAATGATGTGCTAAGCATACTGCTGTAGATGACCGTTCTTACGTATAGATTGTATCGAATGCAGAGGCTGTATATCCTCAAGACAATGTTAAGGCACCTAATGACGGCTCAAGTGACATGTGCCAAACGGAGCCACGTGTGGGGAAGTGAAAAAATACGATTTTATAGTTTAGGATGGAAAGCTAAGTTTTCTGTATGTGTGATAATGAGACAGTTAATGAGTTAGTGAAAAAAGAGTGAATGAGTTATTCAGAGAGTTTATAAGATGTTATGAATTCATATATCGACTCTTCCAGCTGCAGGCTAGATAGAAACTCATCTGCGAAGTCAAGGTAGTAAATATTTAACTCAACATTCACGACACAAATCTTCACACGATTTGACATTTCTTTGGACTGGAAAAATCTTGATATTCGATACATCGCAAATTAAGCTTCAGAATCACCAACATATTTACCACTTGCACCGAAGAACCAATAATCCGGAATAACCCAGTATGTGGCCAGGTTATCCAAAACCTCTTAAACTATTCTTCTTTTGACTTCTTCTTGACTTTATCAAGTTTGCTATGTCGCAAGATAGGTCTCAGAACCGCCAATATAATGGTCACCTCCTCTGGAGAACAGTGTATCCAAAACAACCTGCTATCCAAGAACCTTTGAATTACCTTCTTTAGCCTGGATTTGGGAATTTATGTAGTTTGATGTTGCCAGCTATGTTTCAGAACCGACGGTTTAGAAGCCATTTCCCCCAGAGAATCGGTATTCGGAACAACCCCGCATGTGGCCAAGTCATCCAAAAACGATCGAACTATTTTTATTTAGATTTGGTTCGCTAAATCATGAAGTTAATTAGTCGCAAGCCATGGACTCGATATTAAAGTGGTTACATTTGCTTCAAGTGGGATTATTTCACTACTCCCCGTGATAAATCCAAAATTACGGTAAATTTTTAATCGATGACCGCGGTTCCAAACACTAGAAGAATGTTGTGATCGACCCTGAAAATTCAACTGAAATTCCTTGAAATCGGATGGGAAATAAAATTTTGATATTGAAAATTTCAATCAAATCTGACGTCAGGCTCGCATGAATGATGAATGCATCCCGATAATATAAACACATAAAACAGGTTGTGTTCCACATGGAATGTAAAGCCAACGTAAGAAGGTGTTCAAAACGATTTTCCCTAACACCAGCTAATTCAAAACTGCCTACTGACTATTTTGTTCTAGATTAGCGCAGCGAATTGTATAGTGTGACAGTTATGCGTAGAAATACTGTAGTGGGACAGTTATGCGTGGAAATTCAACAATGGGACAAATTGACTTGGCTTGCTTTTCATTGAGTTTCCGAACAAAGTTAATTTTCGGTGTGTGTTTTCTAAAACTATACGTAAAAATAAACTGTTTGATGACAAAAAGTCAAAATGCACAAAAAGTAACATGGGACAATTATGCGTATAACGGCAGTTCAGTCCATATCTCTGTGATTACAAGTTCAATTGAAACTCTCTGAGCTGCATTCGATAGGCAAAGAGTTATTCTTACTTCGTATGTATTTTTCCAAAAACATTTTTCAAACTTTGTATATAAAATGTTTACTTAAAGTTGTGACATTTTTCAAAAAAACACATTAAAAAAAACATTTCCAATTTCCTCAGCATTGGATCGACCAAAGTTTTAAAACAAGGTGTCATTAGAATCGTAATCATATATTCTAATTTTTACGGAAAAATCTGGAAGGTATTCAAAATTAATGAAACAGTCATTCAAGTCATCGTGCAAAAGTTTGGGTTCACCTGAGCTTACTTATCTCAAACCCGCCATTATTTGCGCTCAAAAAAGCTTTAAACTTTTAAAATCGGTTGAAAAATGGCAGAGATATTGACAAAAATTATGTTCGTGTGGCTCGGGTGAACCCAAACTTTTGCACGATGACTTGACTGACTGTTTCATTGATTTTGAATACTTTTCAGATTTTTCCGCCAAAATTTCGTGGGGTATCTTTAAAGAATATAAGATAACGATTCTAATGACACTTTGATTTAAAATTCAAATATAAATTTAGTATACAAAATTAAAAAAACGTATTTGAAAAAATACATACGAAGTAAGAATAACTCTTTGCCTTTCAAATGCGGCTCAGAGAGTTTCAATTGGACTTGTAATCACAGAGATATGGACAGAACACTTTTGTATGTTTTTGAGGGGGTGAACACAAAATTATGCACGGGAGTGTACGTTGGTCGGTAGTAAAAACAATACTTTATGGCTCAGAAAATCAAGGATTTTTTTCGCTCGTCAAAAGCTTAAGATATCCATTCTAAATCTATGCACTTTTGTCAATGTTTTACGTTAAAACTACAATTACTATCACAAGACTTACTAATGTCCCAACGCGCAATCTAAAAACTTAATTCAATGAACAACAATGCATATGGTAAAAAAAAGTTTGTTTATTTCAGTCAATGTTTTGAACGGTTTTTATTTATTGAATTTATTTATTCATTATTCTTGAATTCAATGATATGTCGAAGAGTTGTTCTGTTATCAAAAATTGCATTATTTAAGAAAATTTCTATTTAATAACCTGTATTTATAACTAATAAAGCTGATTATCAGGCTCGGTTACGGTAGGGACGTAACGTCAGGAAAATGATGAATAATAACCTTGTTTTCCTTTGTAGTCTCTAAATTCGACAAATTGAGTGCTATCAAGGTGAATAACTCATTCTACTATTTAAATTCATGATGGCGTCAAAATCCAAGATGGCCGCAAGATTTAGCACTCAAAATAATACTCTTTTTCTTCAGTCGACTCGAATAAAACATCAATGATTGAAAACTTGTTTCTTTGTTGTACAAAAAATAATGTTTGCATTGATTACACTCGCCACGTCAAAATCGTGATTTAGAAAATCGTCCATTTCAAAGGGTAAATACTATTGCTCATCTAGTTTTTGTTGCCTATCTTACGCAATTTTTCCTTAGCTTTCTGATGGTGATTTCAGAATTCAAAACGAGTGGTGCGCTAATGGTGAAAAAACGATTTTTTTTAACTAAATTCAGAATGGCCGACAATTTTTTTTAACTTCAAATGGAAGCTATATCTTTTCTCTATACGATGCCACTAAGTTTGCTATGTGTTCCAAGGGAAATATGAGACATATCACGTGACGAAATACCCAAGAATTATCAACAAATGGGCGTATTCGCAAACTGTTTAGCTAGCTGGCGTACGAAGGGTTCACCAATTTGAAAAATTCGTAATGGACCACTCGTAAGTTTTATTAAAAATTAGCGATTAGTGACATAAAATTGGAATTCTAGCTATGGAGTCTGGTTTCAGCGAGAATTGCTCATATACAGTTCGAGTAAATAACAATTTGAAACCGGTATATCTAGATAATTTAGAAACTTGGGGTATTCAGTTAAGTTGCTGTGAAGGTGAAGCGTTATCTTATGGTACCACATTTAGTTCGGAATTTGACCGCTAGATGGTGTATGTGAGCATGATACTTTTACTTGTGTTTTGCAGATATCTCAGGAGCCCATCTACTTAGAAAAATAGCGTCTAGAGCAAAGTTGTTCTGTAAATCAAGGGCTATCATTAGGGCTATCACTATTAAAAAATCGTTTTTACTCCATACCGCTCATATGATTCTAGACCGAATTCTGAGTGTCGTCACAAAATGTTGTTGTAGCTAATTAACGTATCTAACATTATCTGTATATCTCCAACCATCAAGAGCACATGGGCGATCACTATGTCCGATTGAATGAATTGTTTGTTTTCCCTATGAAATTCCCATACAAACTTTGAAGGGCTTGTGCAGTGTTAGTTTCCATCCAAATGAGCTCAAATTTTTGAATCACCTTAACTACCATTGTGCGAGTTAGTTGATTGAAAACTTTGCCACTAGGTGGCTCTACGTCAACTAATTCGGACCGTGGTTGCTAACCTCCAATTTCTCGATCGCCCCTCACTTCCAAGGTCCTGTTCCACTTGGTCAAACCACCTAGCTCGTTGCGTTCCTCTTCATCTTGTACCAGCCGGATTTAAGGTGAACACCATTTTTGCGAGAGTGTTGTCCGGCATTCTCACAATGTGTCCCATCCATCGTACCCTTCCAGCTTTGGCGACTTTCTGGATACTGGGTTCACCGTAGAGTTGCGCAAGCTCGTGGTTCATTCTTCTCTTCCATACGCCGTTCTCACATACTCCGCCGAAAATCGTCCTAAGCACACGTCAATAAAAAAAAAACTCCTAGCGCTTGCAGGTCCTCTTCGAGCATTGTCCACGTCTCATGTCCGTAGAGGACTACCGGTCTTATCAGCGTCTTGTACATGGTACACTTAGTACGGAAGTGAAGTTTACCAGACCGCAAGGTCTTGTGGAGTCCGTAGTAAGCACGACTTCCGGCTATGATACGTCTTTGAATTTCTCTGCTGCAGTTGTTATCCGACGTTATCAATGATCCGAGATAGACAAATTTGTCCACCACCTCGAACTAATCCCCGTCGATCATCACGCGTCTGCCAATGCGAGCTCTATCGCGCTCGTTTCCTCCAGCCAGCAAATATTTCGTCTTCGACGTATAAACCTTCAATCCAACCCGATTTGCTTCACGTTTCAGCCTGGTATTCTGTTCAGAAACCACCTGGAACGTTCTTCGGACAATGTCCACGTCGTCAGCAAAGCAGGTGAACTGGCTGGATTTATAGAAGATCGTGCCCCGTATGTTGAAGCCCGCCCATTTCATAACACCTTCTAGCGCAATATTGAACAGGAGGCAGGAAAGACCACCGCCTTGTCGAAGTCATTTGCGTGTTTCAAACGGGTCCGATAATGCACCCGATATCTTCACACAGCACTGCATCGTTGCTTTGATCAGTCCAGACAGTTTCCCGGGAAAACCATTTTCATCCAACTTGTCCGGGCCCATTTTGATAAGTTCCGCTCCAATCCCATCCTTTCTAGTTGCTCAGTTGTTCTTGAGCTGTTTGATAGCATCCTTAACTTAACATATTGTGGGAGTTGGCACGTCTCCCTCATACGCCTTACTGATGAAGCCATTCTTCCTGCTGCCTTGGTCTTCCTCCTCTGCGCCATTTAGGTGTTCATCGCAGTGCTGCTTCCACCTTTCAATCACCTCACGTTCGTCCGTCAAGATACCTCCATCCTTATCCCGGCACATTTCGGCTCGCGGCACAAAGCCTTTGCGGGATGCATTGAGTTTATTGTAGAACTGACGCGTTTCTTGAGGACGATACAGTTACTCCATCTCTTCACACTCCAACTTTTCCAGGCGGCGCTTTTTATCCCGGAATAGATGGGTTTGCTGTTCTCGCTTCTGTTTGATTGTTCACGTTTTGACGGGTGCCTCGCTGCAGTATCATCGCCCGCGTTGCATTGTTCTCGTCCAAAACCGTCTGACACTCCTCGTCGAACCTTCCACGATGTCTTTGCACGAACCCAATGGCACCTTCCGCTGCGTTGTTAATGGCTGCTTTGAGACTACTCCAGCAGTCCTCAAGAGGGGCTTTGGTGAGCTCTCCCTCTTCTGGAAACGCTGCTTCAAGGCTTTGCGCGTAATCAGTTGTGACTTCGGGTAGCTTGAGTCGTTCCAGATTGTACCGTGGCGGGTGTCGGTACCGAATGTTGTTCACAACGAAGAGTCGTTGGAGCACTTTAACTGCCACAAGGTAGTGGTCCGAATCGATGTTTGCGCCGCGACAAGTTCTGACGTCGATAATGTCCTAGAAGTGTCTTTCATCAATCAAACCGTGGTCGATTTGCGATTCAGTTTGTTGAGGTGATCTCCAAGTGTACCGATACGGGAGACTGGGCTGGAAGTAGGTACTACGTATGGCCATGTTTTTGGAGGCGGCAAAATCAATCAGTCTAAGGCCGTTTTCGTTCGTAAGCTGGTGAGCGCTGAACTTCCCTATAATCGGTCTAAATTCCTCCTCCTGGCCAACCTGAGCGTTGAGATCTCCGATAACGATTTTGACATCATGGCTTGGGCAGCCGTCGTATTCACGTTCCAGCTGCGCGTAGAAAGCGTTCTTATCGTCATCGTCACTTGCTAGGTGAGGGTCGTGCACGTTGATCATGCTGATATTGAAGAAACGACCTTTGATCTTCAACTTGCACATTCTGTTGTCGATTGGCCACCACCCAATTACGCGCCTCTGCATTTCGCCCATCACGATAAAAGCTGTGCCCAGCTCATGTCTGTTGCCGCAGCTCTGATAGATGGTATAACAACCATCCCTATACGTATGAATCGTCGACCCTTTCCAGCAAACCTCGTGCAGCGCTACGATGTCGAACTTTTTCTTCATGGAATTACGTCCTCACTGGGACAGAGCCTGCTTCTCAGCATTCTGTTCTTATGAGCACTTCCACAGTTATTAACTGAGAGCTTTCTTGCCATTATCGCATTCGTATATCGTGTGGCAGGAACGATGATACTCTATGCCCAGGGAAGTCAAGGAAATTTCCTTTACGAAAAGATCCTGGACCGACCGGGAATCAAACCCAGACACCTTCAGCATGGCTTTGCTTTGTAGCCGCGGACTCTAACCAGTCGGCTAAGGAAGGCCCCAACGATGTCGAACTTGTGGACCCTTAATAATTAGGAAAGAACGCGGGTACTTCCCAAAAAATTGAGAGACTTACAATTCCATGATCCGAATTTCCAATCGTTAGTCCGTTTTCGAAGCCTGGGTCTATGCCAATTGTTCCGGTACGAATTTACATTGTATGCTTCCTGTACTGATGATTTTACGGCTGGCTTGTAAGGCTATACAACCAAGGTCCCACCGGGGTAGGTTACCTGATCTTGCCTACGGTTACTCGTAGCCCAGGCGGCACCACGAGGAGGTAGGGATAGGAATTACTGGACAAGAGGTTAACCCAAGTAACCAAATAGCACATTAATTCGCCGTCCGTGCTAATATAGTGCTATTATAGAGTTGACATGCCCTATATTAGCAGTTCAATAGCCCTATAAGCCCAAAAAGGCGTATTAGTGGGCTAGTGGTTACTTGGGAAGGACCACAAATGGAGTATATTTTATACCTACAGGTACGCAAAGTACCAATGGTACGCATTGTCCAGTCATTTACCACCCATTTATAACAACAAATAATAGTTAAATTTCAAGAATTACGCTGAAAACGCCTAACTGTATGCAATTTACAAATAGATTTCCTAATAGGGTACAGAGCTACTTGGGCACTTCCATAATTCACTTTGGCATGGGGGATTTTCTCGGCGGAATTGTCTGAAACTTTGTGATAACAAGCGCTTTAGTACGACGCATATTGTGGCCAAATTTCAGCTCTGTAGCTTTAAAAAAACACATTATCGAAGTGAATCTAAAGTGCCAAGAATAGGATCCGGCTCCCTAACCAACAAAAATTCAATAATTTCCACCGAATGAGCAAATTGGTACGAGTTTTTGTGATGAAATCTGGTTTGGGGATAAATCTCATGCATCCTCCCAAACCTTCAGGTTTATACCATGTTCAAATCCTTGTTTAGAACTAGAAGTTCATGGATGTTTGTCAATACTGCACCGTACATGATTTTGGAACATTACATTATTTTCATAGAAATAAACATTCCTTAACGCAACTTCAAAACATACAATTCGCCAAAGTTACGACAAACGTTCATTCATTGCAGGTTACATTGATATTTGTGCTTCATTAGGAGTGACATGGTGATCAATTTCACTCTACTGATCAATGTCACCCGATTTTACCGTAAATCACTAGAAGAAGGATCATTGCTCTACTTACACTTCCCAGCCGCGTGGAATGGCCTTGATGCAATGGGCCGCCGTTACGACGTAACGGGAATTGATCAGCGAGGCACCACAGTGGAACCCAAAGCGTCCGGTGGGTTTCCGATACTGGATCAGGCCGGTCCAGGGGAACTCATCTAGGCCGGTCCTTTGGCCCCCGACGATACGATCCTGGAAGTCCACTCCGCAGTTGGGAGGCTTCGGCAGGGAATATTGAATCCGCGATCCTGTACTGATGGGGTTGGACGATGCACAGCAAACCTGTGGGAGTGGTTGACGAAAGGGGGGGAATCAATTAGCACGTATTCAAAACCTAACTGCCCACGTTGAGTGGTAGCTATCCGCTCAGTAATCAGTCATAGCTTGAATAATGATAGCTCTTTAGCTACTTTACATATTTGCTGATGAAATAGGTAATCTTTATGGGAGGTCAGGATCCAGAGATATTCACTGAACAAATGTTTTGAAATTTTGAATCTCATAGCTTGTATAATGAAAAATGAAATGATGAAAAATCATCAGGATCAAAGTAGGGATTATCATATGTTACAGAGGTTGCATACAATTTTCCACCAAAAGAAAAATCTTTAAGTCTTAATTAGGGTGACCATCTCCTGGAAGTTCAAAATCAGGACATTTTGCAATTTTCACATTTTTTTCGGTGACACTGTAATTGCGCTACACTCGTTTCTCAAAATTTTTCAAACTTCCAGCACAAGTGCATGAAGCAATGTTAGTCGAGAACTGTCTAAACGTATGGAAAATAATGAAAAACGTAAATTACATGCAAATCAGAAACTGAATCGAAAAAGTAGTGATTAGAAATTAAGCGTAATGCGAATAGAAAACTTTTTGTGTTTAGTTCATCTTCCGTGATGCTTTCTTTGCTTCAGGATTACATTTTTACTAACACTGAAAATGAGCCATCTATTGCCTTTTCAGTTTTGAATATCGCCCTAATAGCCAGTATGAGCATAAGTATTAATTCATAAAAATAACTAGCCTTTGCTAAGAGAATAATCTATCACTTTTTCGAAGACAATAGTGTGTTTTCAATTTTGATGTTGTTAGGTATTTTATCAAGGTTCTTGTTTGAAATCTGCCTAAAACCATAGTTGCAATCCTCTGTGCAAGACGGTCGCTTAAAATTACATAAAAATTTCGTCTAGAATCTACCAACAGGAATACCTTAAGAATCTACCGAGGGTCTCTAAATATCAATTTAGCTATTTAGTCCAGGAAATCATGCAAGCTATTTACCGATGATTTTTAAGGTGAAGATGAATCGAAGTCAAACAACAAATCTGGAGAACCGAACACCAGTTTGATATGAAAACTTAAACGATTAGTCACCACCAGCTAGTGACCAATCGATTAGATTTTCAGCTCAAACGGATGATTGGTTCTCCAGATTTGTGCTCTTGAAAATTTGAGCTTCGATTTATTTCCACCTTAAAGAAATCTGATTTGTGTCTGATCAAGTTCTCGGTAGAATATTACTAAGAACGTAAGAAACATAAGAAGAATGTCAAGAGCTTATTTCATAGAATCTGGAACAAATTTGAAAACTGCTCAAAGTCTTTTCGAAGATTTATTAAAGATTATGTCGCTCGAGTTCTTTGAATCAAATACTCAAAAAAGCTTCTGTTAAGTTTCCATTGAGATCTTGTAATTCTCTAAGGATTTCACTCGAAATTCATGAAGAGTCTCAAAAAAAATCACAGTTTTTGGGAGAAATCTGGTAAAAATCTTAGCTGAAAACCGACACGATTCTGAGAGACATTCCTTGTGAATCTAAATACACCAGAGATGATAGCTTGTGTTTTAGTACAAGCCCAAATGATTATATTATTAACATCAGCATCGTCAAACTTCGACTGAACCTGAAAGTGTTGTAATACAGTTTGAAACGCATTCCAAACTTTCTATGTGACTGAAGTCGATTTCTAAACCCCGTAACTCAACATGAATTTTGGGATAATTTCCATTTGAACATTGTTGTTTTTTTTCCTTTTATTATGTTCTCCGTATTCGAAATATATTTTACATTCCAAGGTTTTCGCCAAGCAGGAAAAATCAGGGCAAAACTTGAAATACGAAAAATAAAGCAGGACGCCTCAAAAGAATCTCAAAATCAGGAAATGTCCTGCTAAATCAGGCTGAATGGTAACCCTAGTCTTAATCGTACTCAATAAATCGTAAGTGCCAAGCCAACAAATTTTCCCCATTTTTAAAATATTTCAACTTAATCGCCAATAACCTTCAACTATCAAAACCACAATGCCTGAACTTTGCCCCCAGTCCAGTATGCATTGATTGTACAAGTCAAAACAACAACCCGGCCCTGCTTGCTGTTCACCACAAACTCATCTTCCACCCGAACAACGTACCTTCAGAAGAAACGACTTTTATGAGCCCGGTTCTCCATTAGCGTTGTTGTCATTTCCAGTTCCAGCTTTGTTTGCGATCATCGTGGTTCTGCGTCAAGATCAAAACAACTTTGCCGATACTCGATGAACACATCGCTTCCCGATCAAGAGGAAATAGTAAGATCGATAAAAATTACATGCCAAGCTGAGCATTACCTATTTTTGATTTGCTATTATTTATTCTAGTATGAAGACCTCATGAAGATCATATTGAGTAATCCAACGAGTATTGATAAGCTAAACTTTTTGAATTTTGATGGTAAAATATAAATGAGAGTGATGATTCCGTTTAAATTTGAAAAGCTTGTTTCGGTATTTTATATCACCGTAATAACATATTTTGCTATAGATATGTTATTAAATAGCTACTCAATAACTTATTGAGTTCTTGAACGCTTTACAACGTTCTGCTATGCGTTTAGTATAAAATATTTGAGTTTGTTATTTTGCGAGTATTATTACCACTTAATAAAGGCCATTGACTATAGTGCGCTGGTATTTAATTTTATTACCATTCAGTATTTAGTATCAGTTTGCCGTGTCGTTCTGCTCGGGTTAGCTTAGCACTATGCGACAGGTTCTCGTGCACGGGGAGAAACTTTGTCCCCACGCAGCAGATTGATGAACCTGTTTGGGGGGCGCCGAAGATGAAACCCAACCCGGAGGACCGGAAACCGGTTCGCACTGCGCTACTGTGGCAAATACCGGCTTTCGATGGGGAATTCCCTGCGTCGAACTCTAAACTTTCTTGTCGAGTGTTGCACTAGGGCGGTTCAAATTGTCAAAAACAGTTTGAAAATTCCATCTCCCATATATTTTCCATACCCTTCTGGTGAAGGTTTAAAGGTAGACCTTAAGGATCTTTCATCATTTTGTTTCTAAAATAAAAGGATAACTTTGTGTGGTTTATCGCCATACTTCAAAAAGTGCGATGTGTTGGGATACGAATTCAGGCAAATAAAGTTTAATTTTTAAATGTTGTTTTTAATTTTTGTTCACCAAAAACTGTTCAAAATATTCAATTTCAGGCTATGTATAATTCGTTCTAAATTGATTTCGACACACGATCAAAGTAAGCGATGAAAAGCATAGCATGTGTATTAGACTGGCCCAGCATAGTATGGGAAAAAAATAAAGTTGTATGATTCCACGGGGCACCCCGAGGATTATTCCTTGGGATTAAAGGGAGCCTTTCTGAAAAATTCAGCTCATTTGGTCGACTCATGAACTGGCGCACTTAAATTGAGTGAAATTTCATGCCAGCAAACGTAGCAGACATTAAACATAATTAATCTTCTGCTTAGATTTATCAGCAACTTTGAAAAAAAAACTGCTCCGCTGACTGAGGTTTTAAATACCAATACTTTTCACTTTTTCAGCCATAAAAACGGTGGGCTGCATTTGACGTTTCGTGAGAGGGAAGTCTGGGCTGCATATGACGTTGATATTTTTCCTCTTCGCCTGTCTCTCTCAGATTGGTACTACACCAGGGAGGAAGCCTCAGAATCATTTTCAACATTGTTCAAACTGATCAGTTTCGTCTTTCTTCGAGTTCCGTAAATGTGACATCATGCTATTGTTACTTTATTTTTTTGTAGTTCATGTTGTTTAGTATATAAATTAATATATAACATGATAATTTAAATAACTCAATTTCATTTGCATGTTTAACTTTTCTAATGTGTTGTAAACTAATTACTAACAACTAACACATAATTTTAAACAATTATTAAATTCTTTATTCTTTAAAAACTTACTCATTCTTTTGTCGAATAAGTACAACTGAATCGATTATCGGTTCAGAAACTGCTTATTATTTTCCAAAACATGATTATCTTTTCTGAAACTTTGGGATCACATTTATAGAAGTCAGGATCTCCAGCAAGTTTCCTATATGATCTACTGACTTAAGTTTAGACGTTGTTTTTTTTGGTGTAGAGAATTTATACAGTTTTATAATTTAAGCGATAGTGAGACAGTGCCAAAATAGAAAGAACAGTACAAGTATCATTTGAAAAAATAATGAAAACCGAATACGATACAAATAATTTAATTAGGGGAAATTGATATTTTTATTCCAAAACACGCTAAATGTTTGACTAATATTAACACTTTGATGAGACACTCTAACGCATGTTTTGTAACTTGGTGCTTTAAACTTAGATATTGTTTAAATCATCAATTTCAACAATTTCGCCAAGTCTTGGAGATTACAATGGAAAACGCCAACCTTTTGGGTTCAGCCCTCTATCTCTTTGTCGTAATATTTAATGGTAAAGTAAACAAACTCTTTTAATGTGAAATCTTCCCAGCTATAACTTTGCCGAATACCACATTTTGATTGGACGTCAGGATAAATTGTTATTCATTATTATAAAGGGGCCGTACACAAATTATGTCAAGCTCCAAGGGGGGGGGGGGGTCAGACATAGCGTGACAAGCCTTACAAACTTTCTAGAGGACGCATACAAAAAGTGTGACAAGAGGGTGGGAGGGGATCGAAAAAGTCGAAATTTAGTGTGACATTATTTGTGTACCATCCCTAAAGTGGGTTCGCATTTTGCATGCTTCACCAACTGCTCGGCAGGCAACAATGGAGTTCATGGCGGGAATAATAGATTAAAGTAATCCAGGCTACTTTGCTCTCAAGTAAAAAAGCAGGGTTGCTCTGATAGTAATTGAATGATCATCTCAGCATGATCTACACCAAGGATTTTATAATTACAAGTTTACTGATCTGAGCAGTCAGTGGGTGCGTGGTGTGGTTAGCTGCGGGAAAGGTGGTAGTGACAGCCGGCGAGTTGGCTAGCTGGCGGGTTCGTGTACACCAGTGCTTCCCAAACTGTTTTTAACTTTCGACCCCTTGAGGCCAGTATTTATCTGGAATCGCCCCCCTAATATGTGATTCAACAATTTTATTAAAGCGCTGTACGTCAAAAAAAAATCTTCCATTTGCATATCCATAGAATCATAATGCAATAATTATTTTGTACATTAAAAATATTTTCTTGGATTTCGAGAACCCACAATTATTAGTAATGATTTAATGAACTATAATTTATAATAGCAATTTTAACAATGTCTTGCGTACATTACAAGCTACTAAATTAGTTTTCGATACAAGTACGGCCCAGTTTTAACTATTTAAATATAATGTATGCATACACGCCAACTTGTGACGAAGTTAGGGGCGAAGCTCTCAAAAATTCAAACAAATGCAATATTTAAGATAGATATTTCCAGACGTTCATAAGGTTCAAATCCGACGTATCTCTAATATTTATTCAAGCCTATTTTTACATAGAATGTTTTTCGTCTTTAGCATCAAGCAGTTTTATCGTTGGAACCCGATTTTGGTCAGTTAAATTTAGCAAAGTTTGTTTCTACCATAAGACATGATAAGAATGAGTTCAACCGAAACTTCAAAATGGGTACTGTAGATTTTTTCCATGAAAATCTGGATGCCAATCAAAGAAATATTAGCTTCCTGACCTCAAAGTTCCTATACAAAAAAATCCTTGTATAAAATATTGGGCATTTGCAAACATTTCTAAAAGTTCTCAAATACATGTTTTGTACATCCAAAATATTCTGTGTGTTTTAATTGATATCTGTGACTAATATGTCCGACCTTGTGAAAATATAAAACACCAACCATTCTTAAAACTCACACGATATTTAAAAAAAAACTGAATGCGTAACACTACCATTTTGTGTTTGACAATCATCGAGTGGTTTCTATCAAAACTTTAAAATAACCATATAACAATCTAAGGTAAAATACTCATGGAATTAAATAAGTTTGGAATTGATTAACCGTTATATGTGTGTCCTCTAAAGGTTATGAGTAATTGTTTCAAATGCTCTCATGTTAACTTTTTCGCCCCCTTTCTGGATTTTTCGCCCCCAAATTCTGTTTTGAAAATTTTCGCCCCCTTGAGCCTGAAAATCGCCCACTTTGGGAATCACTGGTGTACACAGTTTTCACGTTACCGTCTCTATGGGGTTGTTGGGGAATTTTTACTCCAACAAACATAAATACAGTGAAGTGAAAATTTTTCCCAGCATTGATGAGCTGTTTTGTCGCGAATCAAATTTTCGTCGTTCATGTGCTATTCCGCGGAAATTCGGTGTTTTGAATCGCAGATAAATTTATTACAAACTTGAAAAGTTGGTTACCAACTGCATGCAATGAATGTAAATGTGGAAATATCGAGTACTGCGGGTGAGAGCCACCCACCACCGACGGTCCACCGATGAAAGAGAGGATGTGCCACGGTATTGCTGTATGACGGTGATGGTTGTATTTTTGTAACATTAACTCGTAAGTTCTGCTGTCAGTGCAGAAATTCAGATACTTTGCTGCGTATACCACACAGATATGGGTGTAAAAGAAACATTCTGTATCTACTTTGTCACGCCATGCACCTGTCATCCAAACAACCAAAACAAACTCTCCAACTGTCACTTGCATTTCAAAATGGCGGAATGGGAAATCTGACACATTGGGCTAGCACCCTTCTAGATACCTTGATCTACACTTTGGAATCAATAATAAAAAATTATCCTTACCTCCAATCAAAATGCGGTCTTCGGAAAAGTATATACCCTGTAGGTTATTTTAGTTTATTGGCTGTAGATTTTTTAAAAAGCCATTGATTCATTCAAAATAGTTATAGAGGATTGCTTCATTGGTTATTCTAACGCTTAAAGAAGTTACTAGTAACAATTCATACAGTTGGTTTTCCAGGATTTTCACTAAAGATATTCTCAATCGATCTTCAAACAAGCCAGAACTTTTAGGATAGCGTTAGCGTTAACGTTAGCGTAGTTACGGTATACTTCGTAGATTGGATACTAACAATATTCATGTTCGTTTTTAATTATCTCATCCAGACTGCTTTCAGAAACAAGGTTGGGGAGTAAACCTTGATTCAATCTTAAACAAGACAACTAAAAGCATGAATATTGCTATCCCCGGCCACGCCCATCTTTACCGTAACTTGGAATTGGGGGAGGAAATGTTGATGTAGCACTTACTTAGCGAGAGGCCACCGACTCAGCGACACCCTCATAAGTGCTGCGGAGGTGGAGGTTGGGAGGGGTAAAAGGTCATAGGATTCGCCTGAAAAGCTAGCGATCGACACAAGGCATTGTTGTTAAAGGTTTTGAAATTTAATCTTCTGAATGCCGGCAATCAAAAGATGGAATATTTTTTATTTATTTTTATGTTTAAAAGTGTTTTGCGAAACTTTCAACTACAACCCAATCACCGATAAAATGATTTATGCAAGATCATCCGCTCATTATCAAACAAAGAGCGAAACCGATCCCTCCAGGGTCATCGGATCAAAAAAAAAATGTATGAAAAACGAGGAATAAAAAAATGTTTTAAACACGACCGAGGTAAAGGTTTTGTATGTTTCTTATTTTCAAAGCAAAAACTATCTTTTTTCGTCATTGCATATATTAAAAAAAAAATCGTTCTAACTACGAGCAAAGAGATATCCTAAACAAAATTAAAAAACAAAAATTAATCTTTTTCGTGCTAATGCTACTACCGTATATTGTCGCGTGGAACGAACGCGCCGATTGAAAAAGGGTGCAAAAAAACACCAAAAAATACTTTATCCAAAAGTGAACAATCGGAACAAACTCACCAAATCTTCTAATCCGATTTCAGGCATTGTCTACTTCCAGCACGCTTTTTGTGAGACGTGAGACCATTCCAGATACAGAACGGTTTTAAAATCTCCAAGAACACTTTCCAACTTGCACTCCAAAGAAATTACATATTTTGATGTCGAAACTTCACCATAAACTTAAAAGATTTCATCAAAATCACAATAAAACACCGAAATTTTAAAATAACTAGCACCGCACTTTTTTCTTAACACCCGGTGGCAACCGTCTGAGTACCCTCTCGGTACATAAGTGAATGATTCAAATCAGCACTAATTTTCCGTCTGCACTGCACTGAGCACTTCAAATGAGCTTTCAAGAAAATAAAAGATTTTTTTTTTGTTATAGAAATAGCGAAGAAAATCAATATTTTAGAGACAAATTGACAGTGGCAAAATTTTATACGTCCGTCCATTTTCGCGCACCGCCTACTCCTCAGCTCCAGAAACATTCTTGTTTTCTTCATTAACTGACAACGTTCCTTTCTCCTGGTACAAAACTCCTAACGTTTAAAGCAGAAACAAATAGTAGATTGGAATGCCTTGTACCTTTTAATTCTGCCTTAATTGCTTATCTTTGACAGATACGCCTATTTCGATCACCACTTGCAGTCTTTTTCAGTGTCAGTTACTCGTATCGGATACGATTAACTGACACTGGAGAAGTCTTCAAATGGTAGTCGAAATAAGCGTATCTGTCAAAGATAAGCGATTAGGGCCGAATTAAAAGGTGTAAGGTACTCCAACCTATTTTTTTTTTTCTCTATTGAGATTCTGCTCAGAGGATTCGAAAACATTAAAAAGAGTAGTTTTTATACATAGAGAGCGCTTCATTTCTTTTACCGAGGTACCGAAGCATGTTCTGGTTAAAAGGATGTACCGTTTTGATTCATATTACGGACACTTAAGGCCTCAGTGAAGTATAACCCAGCTTGGACCATACAAAATAAATCATTCTGTATGATTTTTTAGCATTATCGAGCGTCGGAAGCCCTTAACTTTCGGATGGTGGGTAAAGAATACCCGTCCGCAACTTGAATAATTTTAAATAAATCAAAACGTGTGGCCTTTTCATGATTCTTATTCCGGATGCTCCCTCACTTTTGCCTCATATTCCGGACGCTTTGATTCGAATTACGGACAGCTCATGATAATCATTAATGGAACAGTCAAATCATCAATTGAAATCGTTCAACCACTTAAGAGACGTCTAAGGTAATTGGGCATTATAAATTCGCAATGATATTTATGGAAAAAAACTAATAAAACGAGCCTCCAAAATGAGAACTTTTGGACGGCGAAAATTGAAACATTTCGTGTGAAATGTTTCCCATACAAACGAGAGTGTCCGGAATTTGAATCTGTCCGTAATATGAATCCAAACGGTAATATCCCTCGATTTTAGTTATTGAACTTTTAGATGATTGAACTGGATCTGTTTAATCTATGCGAGTTGCATGTTCTTTAATTTTTCCCTAGAAATTCTTCCGAAATCGTCGATTGTACATTTGTACAAATTACCTTCAAGTTAATCAAACAATGGTAGAAAAATGTTCACTTATTTCTCCAGAAATTTCTTCAGTCCCTCCCCTAAGGATTCTTACAAAAGTTCACCATAAAATTTTTTATTATTCTGTATAATCAAGCTTTTCATAAATTTTTAAGAACAATTACATGCGCTCTTTTGAAAAATCCTTTTAAGAGTTTGTTTTTTCAACAACTTAATCATGAGATATCTTGGCGTTATTTTTCCTCAGAAAATTTTTAAAGATTTTCTACAACATCTTATAGTTTATTCCTAATAATACTCATTAATATATTGTTCGAAAGAGTCTATAAGAAAAAAATTGTAACTTCAGAAATTTACGTGAGATACGCGTCGGTCCCCTAGGCGTTTTGGAATATCTCCGCATCAAGATGGCCAATAATCAATATCGACACAGATACTGAAACTAGACGAGTTTTTTGGGAACTTGTGAAAAATGGTGTTAACATATCGAGAATCAGAAAGCTTATAGCATTTTGGGGTATATCGGTTGGGGTTAGATATGAAGCTGCTAGTAGAGGAGTTAACTGAAAGCTTTCTTTGAAAACTGGCCATTTATCCATTCGTATATCTAAACAACTAGTGTTAGTACTACTAAGTGCGCAAACAGTATTTATCCACTATCTCGCATGGTTATATTAGGCTTATTGTGAACGCTTCCCTTTTGATAGGAACCACTGCAACATTCCCACCGAAAACTGTCGATAGGCCATCAATGTACTGTTTCTGCATAGATCGCCTTTGTATATCTGTTTGACTATGAGCAGGAATTGATTGCTCTCTTTTCCACAAAACATACTCTTCCAAACCACAGAGGAGGCACGCTAAAGAGCTTTAACACAAATCATGTACAGTGAAATCTCCATGAGTCGATATTGAAGGAACCATCGACTCATGGAAATATCGAGTCATGGAACAGCAATCCTTTGGAAAGCTGTTTGAAGGGACCATCATAGTAACCATGAAATTTTGTTTCCAGTATGGTTCCATGAGTCGATATCGAGTCATGGAACATCGACTCATGGAGGGATCACTGTAATAACATCGCAAAGATTTAGAAATCTCATCTGCATAAACCTTTTTGAAGCTCAGTAATGTACCTTACACAATTTTTTCCTTAAGAACAATTTGTCATCAAAAAATATTTCTTTTCGCACTATGAGACAAAACAACACACATCATGTGTAACTAATGTTTCGCGTGTTTAAAATTTTCAAACGAAACTTAACCGCGCATGTTCCCCATCCAATATCGTACGGTACAATCAGACAAGTCTGATTCGACAGCAGCAGACCATCTACTCCTCTAGAGGGGCACGCAGAAGTAAACAATTTGAAAGTTTTTTGCCCCTGTTCTTTGCGTCAGCCGGTTGACCTGGTCTGAGGTGCTTATTCGAGATAGGCATGTAAACACTATTGGGAACGCAAATTGCGACTATATTTTTTCTCTTGACGCAGGTGATACTGAACACGACACATGTGACGTCAGATTCACTTAGTGTTATAACTCATTCTTGCATTTTTCATTGAGTGTTGAATTGATTTGTCACCATTCTTAGAAGCACTGACGATATATTTCTCGATGAATATGCAGTTATCTTTCTTCAAATGTATGAATAATCACTTTAACATTGTGTACCGATTAAACACTGCAATGGACGTTACTTTGATCAGTGAAATGTAATTGACCGATTCTTCGCACAAAACTTTGCAAAAGCGTATTCGCGAAACAGTTCCGACATCTGTTTATATCACGACTCGAATCACAAGCCAGAACTTTTAGGATCATGCAAAAACCATATCACGCTTCACTGGGCACGCGAAAACAATGAAAAACCTTACTGTGTGAGAAAATGTGCGACCTTAAACAGATAATTTATAGTTTCTGATGATCTTGTTTTTTTTTTTTTGTTTGTTTGTTGATTCATGGGTAGGACAATCCTTTGACTATTCTACCCAGATATTTTTGTGCGTAATACATGTCCTACCCACTTCCTGCGCCACTTATTCCACTTATTAATATATGATGAAATATTAGTAAAATCATCGAAAAATAATTCAGATATAACTCTCTAAAATTGACAATTCTGTATAGCAAACCGAAAAAGTTGCAAATACAGTATTGTCGAATACTGTAGTTTATTTCACGATTTTTTGTTAAATCTCTACGAGTAAAAAGTTCTGTCAATAGAAATGTATCATTTTCTACAGTTTTAAAAATTGCCAGGATCTGTAAAATGTTACAGAATGACCGAACTGCTCAGCTCGAATAATCGAAATGAGCTTAGTGCTTTTGTGTTCTACCAATGATTTTCGCAGAACGTCTCCTTGATTAATTAATGAACTAAATTTAAATCTTAATTCATCTGATTTTTTTTTCCGTTTTTTTTTCAATAAACTTGAAAAGAGAAAATTAACTAGCCAAAAACTATTAAACAGAAACTTTGGTGAAGGAAAGCAAGGTAAACTTTGAATATCCAACAGTTTTGAAAATCGTTACAAGTATCAAAAATAAGGTAAAAAATATGAAATTAATTTGATGCATCCAAGGTTGCTGAACAAGTTCAAAAGCAGAAGGGACTCAATAAACCATAAACAAAAAATGCATCTTTCATCCTTCATCGGGCTCTTAGACTTAACTGACGAATTCCTTAACATTCAAGAAAAGGGTGCTAACATTTATGAATCCTGTTCTATAATGAGATTTTTCAACACTTTCAGTAGAAACGCTAAAAATTCACATTTTTCATTTACCGTTAAAGTATCAAAGTTTTCAGAATTTCAACAAGTTTTTGCTGTAGATAATACTAGTAAGACGTATGCATATTGTTTATGTATTGTTGATATTTCGTGTATTGTTCTACAATATACAAACAATTCAACAAAAATCATTTCAATTGTTGGTGAAAAGAAATTAATATTTTATTTTGTTTAGATTGTCCCACAATTTACCGGATATTCGTGAAAAACAATTTTAAGAAGAAAGGATCTCTGATATCGTTACATTCGTCAAATAACTTATTTCACAATCATTTTACGCTATCAATATTTATCACCCAATATTTCTTTTCTTCAAAATTTGTTTTATTTACTTCTGTCAGTCAAGCTACGCAGATAAAGCAACAGTTGTTTTGCATGAAAATAAGAATTTTGACCTTAATTTTGAAGCATATGTATAACAATTTAAAAACAATACACTGCTCTGTTGCATAATAATTAACTGTTTTCCAATATATCTACAAACTAAAATAATGTTGCTTAGATATTGAATGACATCATTCCATTCACTGGATTGTACTTTTAGACCGGGTATCCTACCCATGTTGAAGCTAATATGGATTTTAGGATTCAGTAATTGTGGTAAAGTAAGTTACTGAAAAAACAGCTATTTTTTTTGCAGAAGTTCACTGCCCTGTATATAATCACACAAGTAATGGAATAATATCGAACAAATGATGGATATCTCTACTCCCATCTCTCGGATTCAATTGCTCTCTGCAGCAACGTTCATTGGCGTAGGAACAGGGGGGGCCAGGGGGGCCAGGCCCCCCCCAGAATGATCCAGGCCCCCTCCAGAATTTTGGATGCTGATAAATTAAATAAATATAAAAAAATAACAATTTATATGATTTTAACGTTAATAAAAATTTTCTGAATCAATTTACATGGCTCTTATTATTCAAGAATAACTGTCCATTAGTTACGTTCTTTTATTTTGTACAACAATAGTGGGAAAACCTCGCTAGTCGTACACAGCATCAGCGTGACGGTTCTGACTTCGGTGAATTGCACGACAACCCAAGGATTAACCTTTCGGCTGTCGCTCGATTGATTACCGCTAGAACCAGCTTGTTGTTGTGTAATAAGCGTAATGTTTCCATTGCAAAAAAAAAATACCATGGTGTGTAATTGCTTCATTATTCGAAATTTGGTTCTTAAAATTCGTATCTTGTTAATAATTCAAGCAATGTTTTTTCCGATGTTTCATCATAAAGCAATATTATTATATCCCACATTTTGCGGGAGGCGTTGGATATCGCACCGAATCTTACAGCAGAAAGACACAATTATATGGCCTTTGATCAGCTAGAAATCTAAACCATGTTTATTAGCATAATTGTTTCTTAAACATAGAATCTACTCACAATTTCAGTGACATATTAAGGGGAAATGCATCCTTTCCAATTATTAAACCTCTAAACTAAGCTTACTATTTTATTTCTGCCTGCACGTCTTATACTTGTCTATAGCTGTAGCTAGATAGAATAAGTTTCCAGGGATGATCAAAGAAAATCAAGAATTGTAAAATTTAAGGTACGCAACTTTGCGTAAAATCATGGTTCTATACTCTATAGGATGCCCTACTCGAAGTTTCCAGTGATGATGATTACCCCAATATGAATAGACTTAAGAAATCCACATTAATTGAAAAAATAAGCAAAATTACTAAAGGAATTTCTGAGACAGTAGTTAACGGGAATTTTTGGTGAAAATTCATAACAAATGTTTTCAAGGAATTTCAACCATCAAATTAGATGGCAAAAATTTAAACTGGTGTGAATAAGTAAAACAAAATAGACCATTGTTTATTGTTCCAGCAGGTATTTCTTTCTTTTATTTTGCTTAAATTTTTCAAGATAATTTAACTAGTTTCCTACAAATTTGTAGCAAAATGTCTAAAGCCACCCTTCGATATTCCTGTAAGAATTTTAGTATAACCAAATTCTATAAGGAATACCAAAAGGTGGCTTCACAGCTTTTGCTACAATTCTCTTGGAAATTAGTCAAAGAATATTGAGATTTGTTTATACTGTCAATGTGAATTCCTCCAGGAGGACAACCGTTCCTTCTATGTGTACTTTTTATTCTTAAATTGATTCCGAATTTAACTATAAATTCAGGATTTAACTATAAAAAGTTCATAGTTTTCCCTCGAATTTGTTCCATAAATTAGTTAATTCTGTCAAATCGTATACTGAGATATTTCGCTGAAAATTATATTAAAAATGTATCTGTAAATTACTTGCAAAAGTTCTCCCAACTATTTTATTACAAATGCTTGCGCGAAGTTCATCATAAGTTCTTTAGAAATATTCCCAAAATACATTACAAATTGCGTCAGAAATTCTTGCAAGAATTATCTACGAAAGGTCTTTTGAAAATGTCGCTTGCCTTCGAATGTTTAGAAATAGTTTTATCAATTATTGACAGCACTCATATTCTGAGATTGAATTCTTGTTCAATACTAAGTCGGAATTCTTAAAGGCTTTCTGGTGTGGTCAGGCAAGAAATTCTGATAGGTTTCAAGGATAATTTCTAATGAAGATTCCGATGGAACTTCTTGGAAACCTTGTTTTTTTTAATTTGTTAGAGAGGTATATTTATCCCTTAATCATTCACATCTACAGAAAAGATTATAAATAAACACTAAATTTTCGTTGTTCCGGTGTCCATCTGTTGTTTTTCCTAGCTTCAACATTTTGTTGTTTCTTCTTCCTACGCATGGAAAACTTCGTTAAAAATTTTTTTTTCATTTTTTAAAAAGTAACACTTAACAGAATCTAATGATAATATTAAATTCTAGAACTTTTGAAAAATTGCAAATTTCGTATATTTATGATTACTGAAAGTCAGATCTTGGTGAAGGCCCATAAGGAATTTCTCTACAATTTTTTAAAGTAATGCATATTTCACTCCATGATTCAGTATTCCACCAATATTTTCGCCTTAAACTTCTTCAGTGCAATAATTTAGAACATTCTCACAAAAAAGTTTGTTTGGAATTTCTGCAAGTAGGAAAAAAATGGATTATACTTCAAACTGTTCGCCATAGTATCATTAAACTTCGGAAATTATGCAAAAGTATTCGAAAAAAATACATTCAGTAAAAATTAAAGTAAAAAGTATAAAAATGAAACAAGATTTTTTGTAGTAAATCTTAAAAAAAAACCCCTTTAGATTTTCTGTGAGGTATATTGATAGGAATTTCAGTGAAAATTTTCAAAAATTCCACGTTGAATTCTTGACATTTCCGACGAGAATTTAGTTTTTTTTTCTTAAATTTATTTCTGGCTAAAATTACCAAACCATTTTTTGAGAAGTTCTTCCAGAAATTTTGTTTGTATTTGTATCTGATTTAAATTAGATATGGATATGGATTGATTCGTGAAGTTATTTCTAAAGATTTCTCTAAAAAATATTGAGTTATTTCTGGAGTAATTTTTAGAGCAGAAATGGAGCGTAGATAGATTTCTAGATGTTATTCTAGGGTAATTCCTAGAACCTGAAAGAATACGTGATGGATTTTCTGGATATTTTTTTGAGAAGTTCAAGAATTGCGAAATCCTTTAGCAAATTTGTTGGAAAGTTTCTTTAAATTTTCTCCAAGACCATCTCTAGTGCTGATTTAAAGAATCTTTGGAAAATTATTGGATGGATTTCTTTTTTTATAGAAGGACACAGTAATATAATTCTCTGAAGAAATCCCTCATCAACTTGCTCGGGTAACTTATGAGTATTTTCACGGATTTTAGAAAAGATCTAAAGAAACACTTAGAGAGTTTTCTGCCAAAAAATGCATAATTGTGGTGAGATTCCTAGAATTTCTCGAAGAAATCCTCAGTAATTCCAGAAATCATTTACAAAGTATTTTTGAGCTACTGGATGATATTTTAGACTAACAATTACAGTTTATATGTAATAAGCACGTAGAGTCTTTTTGGAGAAATTGTAAAAGAATTTGTAAAGCATCTCGGTGAAGATCCTTCAAGATTTTTTTTGGGAAACTTAGAAAGCCTAAAGTAACATCAGGAAAAATATTTAACAATAACTACTAATCCCGGAAATGATTTCCCATGGGAATCACAGGAGGAACTCAGTGAAAACTAGTAATGGAGTTCTCGGAGATAGCAGTGAAAACGTACGGAAATAATTCATGAAGTAATCCTAGTAATCCTCAGAGGAATCCTTTTAAACACACGGTTGAATGTCTAGAAATTTTGTTGGAGAATCACAAGGCATATTCATCGTAAGTTCTTTAGAAGATCTCTTGAAGCATTTTTTTACTGGACTAGAAAAACAAAGAATATTTTCCGTAACAAAAAAATAATATCTATGCAAACTATGTAAATTGTGAAAATCGTGATTATTGCGAACGACGTTACTTCTATGAAAAAAATAAGAATTTGTTAGGCCCCCCCTAGGCCCCCTCCAGAAAAAAATCCTAGCTACGCCAATGGCAACGTTCTTTATTATAGTTTGAAGAATACATTATTATTGAGGATTCTGCCCTCTAAAAATTTTAATTATTAATCATCTAAATAATTTTGTCACACCAAAATATCGTCCCAACAAGCAATTTCCACAAAAAACGTGCAACAATTTTTGATACTTGATAAACGTTGAGCTCAGCCACTTTATGAGGTAGCTCACTGAATAAAAACGTATTCACTTGTTATGGTAAATTTAATGAAAATAATAAACATATCAATATGAAACATGATTACCATGGCATATAGCTCTTTATTGTTTTGATTTTGACTAGTATTTAACGTTTACTGGCCTTGTTGTTTACTTATGTCATGAAAGAGTGAAAGAAAGGAACTGAATTTTGCGCAGAACCGCATTGATTTTAATTCTGGAAATTTGTGTTGATTATCGTTTATGTCGACCAGTGTATTCCGGCTCAGCACTCCATTTGACAGAAGTTTTTGTTTACCTTTGAGTTGGAGTAGGAAGATTGGTGCATTCCCGAATTCATCGAAGTGGTAAGTTTTCTTGTAAAAACTCATAAAAGCGAACATCGGCACTGGCGAATCCGATCCAACAGCACTAGGAGAGGGATGCATCGACTGCGACTTAGAGGAGTACGAGTATAGAACTAGCCTAAGATGCAAGTAGCTCTTCTAACTGCGGAGATGGTAAGTAGGGTCAAATGGTCCAAAATGTCACTTTAAGGAGTTGTGTCGTTTTCTCCAAATGAGTTCCACATTTTAACGCCATTCGAAGTCCTAACAGTAACTTTACAATATTTGCTAGCTACCACCACGAAAACATTTCCCAAATTTGAGTTTTTTAACGGATTTAAATCATGTAGAAAAGTTGGTTGAAAAATGGGGGTGGTTCAAAATGTCCAAATGGATGGGGTAGAATGCCATTTAGTATGGAGAACTAGTAGTTAGCAACCAAGTTTCTCTATGAGTTTGCTCTGTGGTACGGAAACGCTTATTCCTTAATGAAATCATCGGAAAACTTTAATATTTAGGCAAAAAAGTGAAAAATGCCGAATTTCACCGGAAAATAAAGGAAAAAATTATGAGTTTATGTCCAAGAGTTGTGGTGGCAAAGAATACATATTGAAACGTTCTAGGAATGATTTAATGAGGTTAGCCATTTTACCCCATCAGTGCGTCTTGAACCAAGTTCCCCTACGTTAATTCATTTTCCTGTATGATCCTGGTAGCAAATGCTAGTGGCTTTCTGTTTTCGTTGGAGGCTATTTCACCCGCCGAATCAGGAAACAATTGGGTTTCAAGCTTCACATTTGCAAACATCCCAGAAATGTGTACATTTTAATTGACGATTGAATGAGAAAATATACAACAAAAACGCTGAATTTGGCTTCCTCTTCCATTATGAACCCGTCATTAAACTCAACTAGAAATTCCGGACACTCAAGTTTGTTTGTATGTTTGTTTGAGTGACTTAACTTTGTATGGGAAAGGTTTCAATTGAAATGTTTAAAAATTTGCCGTTTAAAAGTTCACAATTTAGATACTCGTTTTCTCAAGCTTTTAACATAGCAAACCATGAAAATTTGCAATGCTCAAGTAGTTTTGACGTTTTTCTAACGGCTGCTAGTGTTTATTTAACGATTTAACATTTACAACTTTGCTTTTCACGAGCTGTCCGGAATTAGAATCAAAGTGTCCGTAATAAGAAGCAAAAGTGATGTGGTGTCCGGAAAAAAAATCATGAAGAGGACACACTTTTCTATTTATTTACATTTATTGGTGTTGTAGAATTCAAATCTTCTCCAACCATTCGAGAGGTAAGTGTCCTGATAGCATAATAACGCAGAAAAATCTTATAGATTGCTTTAATTTATATGCTTTTCGATGGCTCATACTTCAAATTGTTCACACGTCACTATTTTTATCGTAAGAGTGTGGAAGATATGGAAGATTAAATGTTTAAACTTTCTTCACAATACGAACCACCCTAGTGTTGTACTTACCAGTGGCTTTCTATCGGCTGTCATTCCACAGCGACTATTTTCGACGAATTTACTCTCCGCCGGCGAAACGATAGGTTTACTGTATATTGTGAGCAGCGGCTCGCATTCTCGGAAGTAGATGCACCGGCCAGGTTGTCCGGCTGGGTTGGTACACGGGTCATTATCATCTGTGGAAATAATCGGTTCGAGTTGATAAGTCTGCCCGTATGAATTCTAACTCACTCGTCTAACAGCGATAATACTTACTCAAGGCTGCACCCAACGTTGCCAATCCCAAGAGCAGGATCACCCTACCGTACCGCGGCATTTCTCTGTAGATCTGTGATAAGGATGCTTTCGTTCGAATCTACCGTGAATAACACCAAAAACATTCAAAGCTCTGGGCGACGGCGAATCCCGAAACGTTCAGGACGACCAGTTGATTGAAGTCTTCGACAACAACTGCGAGCCGAAGTGATGCTTCGGATTGAGAATAACTACCAACACCGGCAAAAGCGTAAAGTATTAAAATCATTCGGGCTCTCGCAAGTAGTAGAACTAAGCCGACGATTATTCAGTCGTCAATAGACCATGGGTTCACAAACCAAGACACGCATCACACAAGGTAAACACTCATGAGGGCTCATACAGTTGTCTCAAATCAAGTATAAGAGCAGCTTTGAGTAAAAACCTTTCAGCCTACAAACGTGATTAGTTATATTTAAAAGTAAGCATTATACCCGAACATACTCAATAAAATGTAATCTATTCATAGTTGAGTTCATCGACTGTATAAGGTTGTACATCAATTCTATTGAGAACAGAAGTTCAGATCTATAATTGTAATCGACAATTTCTCGAAGGTTATTGAATAAGGTTTATGTTCAAGCAGGCTCAGACAAACATAATCTATAAGGTTTTAAGTCAAACGATTATGTAAGGTTATCCCACAACTCAAAGACCTTCAAATCTACAAGCATAATCAGTGACATACCTAACTCAGATGAATAAGGTTTACACTAAAACAGTTGCGATAAAATATGTCCCAACGAGTTTTGAAATAAATGATTGACTGCGATCACCCAAAACCACTATTTAGTAGAGGCCTTCGGATCTTCTTCATCTTTTACTTGGCATTACGTCCTAACTGGGACAGAGCCTGCTTCTCAGCTATCTATCATAAAATCAGCTATCTGTGACATAAATTAGGAATTCCAACGGTTTGTGTCGAATAGAATGACAGCCTGGTTTCAGCGAAAATTGCTCAATAGCGATCAACATTTGCTAATGACCCCTGTTTAAAGAAACATTCGAAACCACTGTTTCCCACACCATCAAATCTCGGTCCTCGCGATGTCAGGTTCAAAGTCACCGATCAGTGCTCCGTAATTCGTCTCTTTCTTGGCATAGCGGTGGTTGTTCTGTACCCACAGTGTGAAGGTGTGAACCGCAAAACGAGTTCGCTGTGGTCGCCGTCGTCGTAGTTTCCCCGCGTCGAACCAACTACTCAGGGAATCCCCAATCGTTTATGAGTTTTCGCTTCGCGCAAACATCAACGTTGACGGGTTTGACGAGTCAGGGGGAACGTGCAGTAACGAGTACGATCGCGTGTGTCTGTTTAACTGTTCGGTACTGGAATGGGATTTGAATAGTAGCTACAATCTCTTTTGATGCGGACATCTAATCATGCTTGACCCCATAAGTGTGAATTCACTTTGAGCCAAATCCCTATAAACAGGGGGCAAAGCCTCATCCAATTGTCTAATAATTAGGGTAGATGTTCAAATTATTGCTATACTTGGAATATCCAAAAATCAATCTACTATAGATGGCATGCAGGCTTCGTCCTTTGGTGGAGAGGCCTGTGTCATCCGCAAACAAGATATTGGTCCCAAAATGCTGCCTTGAGTAAAATCAGCTCTTACAGGAAGTCTTTCAGGCTAGAAGTTTTAACAATTAAACTGAAGTGTACGTTTTGAGAGATAAATTTGGAGTATTCTAACAATGTAAGCATTGATGCCAAATACTGTCGAATGCTTTTTCTATGTCTAGAAGAGTAAGACCAGTAGAATAGCCTTCAGATTTCTTAAAACGAATCAAACGAATTGGACGTAAAAGTTGGTGAGTCCATGTCGGAATCCGAGCTGTTTATATGTAAGAATTGAAGTTTTCTTGATGTGGGTCATCATTCTGTTCAAAATGACCCTTTCAAAAAATATTACTGATGGAGGAAAGCAAATTGATTGGACGATAGCTAGAAGCTTCTGCAGAGGTGTGCGCCGCCGCAGCCGAACTTTTCTCGGCGCGTCGATGACTCAAAAATCGTCACCCCGTCTATCTCAAAACTAACACGCCGTCGTTTTTTTTATTCAGTATGTAAAGCATGCAAAGCGACAGTTTAAAAATGCATAACTCATTCAATACATGAGATGTTGTTTCTTGTATAGAAGGCGGCCGTTGGTGTTGACATACGCGTATCTATCTAAGAACACAAACTGTAGTAGAGTGAATATTCATTGATCTTCTGGAGCTTTTTGCTAGGCCTTATGTGTGTGCTTTAATAAAGCTTGATTAATTGTTTTTGCTTGATGGTAATTTACTTTGAATGTACCTACTTGAAAAAAAAACAACCATCATAGATTTTTATCTAAATTCCCTAAGAACTCTTCATAAAAATTTTGTAAAACATACAGCAGGGTATCCATTCTCAATTTGTTTTCGAATACCCGTATTTTCTCGGATGCTTAAAACTTTGATTACGGATGACAAAATGTTCTTACCACTTGATATTTTCCATAGGTTTTATAGAAGGTTTCGATATTTGATATGACTTTCAAAATATTCGTTTCAAAACATTTGTTTCCGTTTCCAAAATTCGTTAAAATTACTCTGGGCACTTGTTGTGCTTACTTATAAGAGCTGTTTATCTAACAGAATTTGAAGAAATTCGATCAAATAAACAAAGCTTTCCATGAAAAATTGAAATAGAACTATTTAATTTCATTTGTTTAAGCTTATTCGAGCAACAAGGTAATAACTTGTAAGAACTGTATAAATATCAGGTAGGGATCTGCATATGCGCACGGTGACTAATTTAATTGATTTAATAAAACATCTGAAAAACCTGTCCCCTTGAATGCATAAGAAATTCAGAGACATTTTTCAATTATATGAATATATTCCTGCTCTGTGTTTCTAAAGTTCAAGGGCAAAGCTCAATAGTCATTCCCTTCTAAGAATGGTTTCGGAATTATGCGCTAGAAGTGGACTATGACTGCTTCCTGAATCTAGGTCTGGCAAAACTCTTGTTGGATCCAAGATGAGATCTTTTAAACAGAAACGATATATCGCTTCAAGCATTTGTTTGTTCTTTTATGAAATTGGCTTATACACTCTTAGAAAATTTCACCGACTCTGGTATTTTTTATACCGAAATATCAACCGCTGAGCGCTCAGTAACCCTCTCGGTAAAGTTAAGAATCACCGAAAATCAGTAATTTAAACCAATACGCAGCTGTCAAAATATTACAAACTGTTTGTTAATGGTTACCAAGCAAATTGTAAGATTATTACCAAACGCATTGTTATGGTCAGCAGGCAGTCGATATTCCATGTATGATTAATGAAAAACAAAAATAATGAAATTCATTTTGATAGTCGATAAATTTATTTCGGTTTCTGCTCTTTGTCTATAAAATTATATAAATGTATAGTCATTTGGTATGTATTTCCACAGTCACAATGTTCCGAAGCACGAAAGTATTCAGTAATCAGTTCGTTTTTCCGAACATCCTTATACGTGACGTTGTTATCCGGAACATGATTTGGATCTTGTATCCTATAACGAAAACATTTTACATTCATATTAAGCTCTTCAATGAAAATCCACTGGTCATACTTACGGATAAGTACCAGACGCACATATTGCTGCATTATTAAAAAAACAGTATCGACGTTCGAAAACACAGAATTAAAAAAAAATCCAGAGACACACGGTGTCTTTTTCATGTAACTTTATAACAAAAAATTCGGCATGTCTCAAATTTGGATCAATGAAAGACAAGACTTTCCTCATTCATTTGCTGCTAAAATAAAAATAATCCATCGGGGGGTCTAGTGCAACTTTTTTTTTTAATTTTGTTGTTCGTAATATCATTTTAAATACACCGTAAATTAATAAATTTTGGTGAGGTGAACTGATGAAACGGATTTAGATGAAAATTTTGCAAAAATCTAGTGTCAATATCTTGTAGACTATATTCTAGACAGCTCTAGACCTAAAAATTTACAGGCCAAGGCCGAAATTTAAATTATCGTGTTGCCTCTCCTTTGCTTTCATCCATAGTTGAAATTTGCATTGCTTTTAAAACAAGTATGTCAAACAACTTCTTTTCAATTATGGTTTGTAACTCAAGAGCAATATTCATCTTTCTGACTTGGTTTGACACTATTGTCCATGTGTTTGTTGTGAGAATTGACAGAACATTGCTTTTGTTTGCGATGGTAAAACAAACAGAATTGCTGACAAATATTCTCAGAATAGCAGCCAGTCTAGGGCTGAAAATATCTTAAATAAAGATAAGAATATTATTAATAATGCTGACGAAAACACACTTCTTTTTAAAATTTATGGTAGAAAAAGTATAAATGAATTTAAACAAACATCGATAGATTTCATTCATACCAAATCTACCTGTGAAAGATCGTGTGATCGTAACATTTTGCTAAGAGATCTCAATAAGTGCTGTAATCTACAAATGAACTTTAACACTTCACTTTTTGCAAAAAAAAATAAAATACTAAAATCACTAAGGTGAGCAAATACCTTTAAACTCTAATATGTGTTGCTTATCTTGACAGATAGGCCTATTTCGTCTGCGACTTACAGACTTCTTCAGTGTCGAGCACGAGTCTGTAAGTCGCAGACGAAATAGGCCTATCTGTCAAGATAAGCAACACATATTAGAGTTTAAAGGTATTTGCTCACCTTAGTGATTTTAGTATTTTATTTTTTTTTGCAAAAAGTGAAGTGTTAAAGTTCATTTGTAGTTTTAAACATACTTTAATAATCCCTCCCAAAGTTTAATATAAAAAAGTGAAGTGCTGTAATGTTTAATTTTAGCATAGTTTTATTAGAGTTGTACGGAATTCTATAGTTATTCATAAAACAAATAATTTCAATCAGTTTGAAAATGTTACTCAGTAACTTTACGATTTTGTAAGCTTAATAATGAAATAATAAGAAGCTTTATCAAAAATATCAGATGAATCATAAAGGTCTCCGATTACACCAAAAAGGAGTTAAAAACGGTGAACTTCAGTGCATACAGACTTGTCTGCTATTTACATCAAGCAGATCTCAGATACTTTATATGTTTCGTATAGCTATGTTGTGCTCAAAACTTATAAAGGCGCCAACTCGAACAACTTTTGTTGCTAATCTTCCATCAAAATACATTCGAGTTGGCGCTATAATTGAATTAGAAGAGTCACAGGGATTCAAAATCATAAAGTTTGAGCCGTCGCATGTCTAGTTTTGGTGCTAAAATTTAGTGATTTCATATTACGGGTTTTCCGGTGGTCATTTCGGTACTCCAAAAGGACCAGAATAACCATCAATTCATTCTCTTGGCAAAATACATTCAAACATAATAAATCGTTATGAGTTGGACACAATTCATTTGGTTTTTTGGCATGGATCCGAGTAATTTCATCGAATTGTCCAGATTGGCCAGCTTCCAGGAACCGGTTCCGCGTGGACCATACTGGACCGAATTTTTCAATGGATGTGCACCGGTAATTGGTTCCTTATTATAGAGAAATTTTATGCCAAAATATCCATCAACCGAATAGTACCGATGTGAATTACATAAACGAAACTGCGGTGGAAACTTACTTTTCGTATGTTCTGGATTTCCGGAACCGGGTATGAATGACTAAGCGATTTGAGAATCTCTATTCATAGTCCACGTGAATACCAATTTAACAATATGAAGACGGTTTAGATTACTTGTTTAGTTACGAAACTACAAGTTGTCAAAGTAAGGGTCTCCAAAGGTACTTTTTCAGATGTAACAGGCTCCCGGTGGCCACAGTGACGCAATTCCAGATTTCCGAAAGGGTTTCTGAAAATCGACATGTGTACCTTTCATTTAAGTCCAACAGAACTAAACTCGGTCGACAGACTGATTTTTACGAGCTGTTTGAATTTTCGGGTCGAAAACGACCCTAAGTCACAATATGTAACTTTTTTTTTCATGGAAGCTCCCCAAGGGACCATTCAAAACTTATGTTCCCGCAAAAATAATTGTTCCCACAAAAAATACCTAATTGTCAGAAAACCTCAAATTGCTAGGTTATTTTAATCAATGATTTGAATTTGAAATTTGAAAATTTGAAAACGACCCAAGGTCCTTCCTAAGGTTAAGTTATATCCCAAACTCCATAAAAAAATTGAAAAAAATATTGTTCTAGACCCCCCGACCGATTATTTTCTGCTCAGAGGATTCGAACATTCATTAAAGAGTCGATTATTTTCGTTTTGGTTGCAAATGAGAGGAGAGAATCATGGCTTTCTTGTGTCAAAATTTCAGACATGCCGAATTTTTTGTTTTGAAATTGCTCTACGAAACACACCGTGGACAATCCAAAGCGTCGCATTTTAAACAAAAATGTTGATCTCAAATCCCAAATAACTATTTGTTTGGTTAACCATTATAGTACTATGTACTGAAGTACGGTTAAGGTGATTATAGAACGAAGCCACACCTCAAATTTTCAAGAGCACAACTCAAGTCAACCAAACAGCGCTCCACGTTGAAAATTTATCCCATTGATTACGACCAGCAAGCAAGCAATTTGATTGGTTTTCAACGTGAACTGTTGTCAGAATCTCCAGTATTGTGCACATGAAAATTCAAAGTTTGGCTTCGTTTTATAGTCACCTTAAATGTTACAGTCTACAATTCATTCATACTATGTACTCTTTTTTCGGTAAATAAAACGACAATGTCGGTAAGAGAAGATGAATATATGTTCTATCTCCTTATTTTTTCAAGTTTTTTGTCTGGTGATTTCAGTTTGTAATACCGAAACTTCAGTAAATTATTTATAGTAATGACCCGATTTTGTCAGCCCCTGATTTTGTCTACCCCCGATTTAAACATCCTTTTTTCCAGATTTTGTCAGCCTAAAATTTATATTTATTTCAATTAGACTAAACACATCTATACCTGCAAAATTGGGTGCATAAAGTCAATTATGACCTTGGCCACGTCTTTATAATCATCTAACGACCGAAATGTGAAATTCTTAATAATTATTCAAGAAACTTTTCAATGTTACCTTGGATTACGGTACATAGAAAATGGGAGGAAAAACAATGTTTATATTAACAAAATCATAAAATAAAACTTGAAACCAGCCGAATTTTTTTTTTAAATTTTAGCGTTTTCCCGATTTTGTCAACCTTAAATGCAGCATGGGGCTGACGAAATTGGGACATTACTGTATTTACAGTTCATTTTCGGTAATAATATTTACCGAACAACTAAAACAAATCCATGTGTGTATGTTTGACATAAATCCAAAAAAGGATTTTACAAGAACTCAATCAAAAGTTTTGCCACGAGTTTAGTCATGATCTGCCCAAGAATATTTAAAGAAACTTACCATTTATTCATTCATCAGAAATCTTGCCACGAATTGATAAGAAATCTTCCAATTAATTTGTTAATATTTATTGGAAAAAATGCGCTGTTAATCCATACAAAATATCTTCAACGGTCTCATAGTACTTGTCATAGATCAAGGACTTGCCAAAACTAGTATTTCAGACAAAACTTCATCAAGAATCAGTATAATAAATAACTTCAGGAATCACAAAAAGAATTCTCATTCAATCTGTCCCGGATTTGAATAACAAACCACTTAGGTCTCCTTAAAATGCAATAAAAAACAGAGATTTTCAGTCCTAGGCTGGCTCATCTCAGAATATTTGTCAGCAATTCTGTTTGTGTTTTCTTCTTAATAGCAAACAAAAGCACCTCTTCTCTTTCTGGCGTTACGTCCCCACTGGACAGAGCCTGCCTCTCAGCTTAGTGTTCTAATGAGAACTTCCACAGTTATTAACTGAGAGCTTACTTTGCCAATGACCATTTTTGCATGTGTATATCGTGTGGCAGGTACGAAGATACTCTATGCCCTGGGAAGTCGAGAAAATTTCCAACCCGAAAAGATCCTCGACCGGTGGGATTCGAACCCATGACCCTCAGCTTGGTCTTGCTGAATAGCTGCGCGTTTACCGCTACGGCTATCTGGGCCCCAAACAAAAGCAATGTTCTGTAAATTCTCACAACAAACAAATGGAGAATAGTGTCAACACTGCACTGTAATTGGTACAAATGTGAACTTGTCAATATTCTGGAATATATGACAAAAGTTCGTAAGGGCAAAAGGTCGAAGAGGAATGAAGAGGGAACAAAGCATCAAAAATCTTCTTTCAAAGATTATTAAATTTCCCATAATGCAAATTATTCTCAACCTTTTGTCCTTTCGACCTTTTGTCTTTGGATCGTTTATCCCTGAACCAAGTCAGAAAGATGAATGATATACCGTTTTGATTCATATTACGGACACTTAAGGACTCAGGGATATACAATCCAGCATAGAGCATACAAAATAAATCATTCTGTATGATTCCTTAGCGCTATCGAGCGTAGGAAGCCCTTATCTTTCGAATGGTGGGTAAAGAATACGCTTTCGCAACTTGAATAATTTTAAATAAATCAAAATGTGTGGCTTTTTTATGATTCTTATTCCGGACGCTTCCTCACTTTTGCCTCATATTCCGGACACTTTGAATCGAATTCCGGACAGCTCATGATAATCATTAATGGAACAGTCAAATCATCAATTGAAATCGTCAAACCACTAAAGAGACATCTAAGGTAGTTGGGCATTATAAATCTTCGAAGATATTTATGGAAAAAGCTTACTAAAACGAGCCTCGAAAATGAGAACTTTTGAACGATAAAAATTGAAACATTTCGTGTGAAATGTTTCCCATACAAAAAAGAGTGTCCGGAATTTGAAGCTGTCCGTAATATGAATCAAAACGGTACTTGCTTGACATACTTAGTTGTAAAAGCAATACAAATTTCAACAATGGCAAAGAAGATGTGGGCAATTCAGACCCATGCCTGCGAATTTTTAGGTCTAGAGTATAGTCAACAAGATGTTGACACTAGATTTCTGCACGATTTTCATCTAAATCCGTTTCAATAGTTCACCTCACCAAAATTTATTATTTTCGGTGCCTTTAAGGCCTTTTGGTGCGTCATCACAAAATGGCTTCTTTCAAAATCATTAACATATTGTTATGATAGTATTGGTATCTGCAACATCGATGAAATATAACTGCTTATCTTAATGGATAATTTATGCGAAGAAAAATGCTTCAGGTGGTATTTCAATATTTAATCAACACTTTCAGACACAGCATTATCAATTTAGCGACAATATACATGATATTTTTTTCAAAAAAAATCTCCGATTTCATGCCGCATTTCATTGCCTCACACAACTACACTTGTAAATAGGAGGTGCTTACCTTTTCGATTGTAATTCAGCGGCAAGCATTTGTGTTTAGGATCCCATATTGCGTTCACTACACTTCCACTAAACGAATCTTTTATTCACTTTCCTTAAAGGAACACATTTCCACCGGGATTTCAATATTTATAAAGTTTTATCAACTGCATCACTCAAAACTATTATGGCGATGGTTTTCACTTGTTGCGAATCGGCGCCGCCACCGCACACTGAGACATGCCTGTGTTCATAGTCTAAAATATCCAACTTTTTTTCTGTTGTATTAATTTTCAGTGCGGAAAGGTTGGGCAAAGCATAGAAACTGGAAACTCATACGTTGTTTGTTTTTCGATTCTCTCAAATTACAGAAACCATCTCTACGAAGCATAAAATCTTACCAAGTGTTTATCAATTTGGACCACCCAAAATAATTGAAAAGCTCCACAGTGCGATGCGTCGGGATGCGTCGGGACGCGACTATCGTGTGTGCACAATCATCGCGATCGTTGAGCGCAGTGCTGTCAGAGTTGCTATCTGTAAAATCATGGCATTTAATGTGGATTGATGACAAAAATCATTAAAATTTTATTAAATCAGTGAACTTATGATGGAAAACTATTTGCAAAATGATAAATTTTTATAATATGCAGCAACTGTTCCGAAAACAAGCATATAACAATTGCTAGAAAAATCTGTCACCAATCACCCACCTGGCAACACCGTCATCTCTTGTAAACATAAACCGTACCGATGCATAACAAAAATATGCGATAAATCCAATAAAAAAACAGAGAAATTCCGTTGCCCTTCATTAAATTGTAATGTTTTCTTTTGATATGTACGATTGAACAGTTGATTTTGATTTCCAATACTCGTCAATTTACTAAATTTCCCATGTGTTTACATAAAAATATGCTTAACACAAATGTTATAATTTTTGTTTGTTTGTTTTGAAAATATACATGGAAAGGCGACACTACTACTGTAACATCAATGATGATTCTAATGATTCTTTGAGTTACACGCCGCTTCACCTTAATATGATATGACAAAGAACAAAATCAAAAAATAGGTGTGCTAGACCCCCTAATGAATTATTGTGATTTTAGTAGCAAATGTAAGAGATAGGTCATGACTTTCATCGGACCAAATTTGAGACACGCCGATTTTTTTATAAGAGATAACGTGATAAAGTTACATGAAAAAGACACCGTGATGGTACTTTCCTAGCAGCTTGTAACAGAACACCCGTTACGAAATTTATGATTTCATCCAGTAAAACTACTTCAACCGATGAACGTATGTTACTTACTGAGAACTAATTAACGAATTTAGCGGGTGAGCAACCAAATTTTACAATTTAAGTTGTAAATCATTTTATATCCACTATGGCGGAAACTGGGACCGTTTTGTCTCAAATTCCGAACAGACTTATATTCCGAACACTCGGTTTTTGTAAAGCAATTTGGTTGAAGTGTTTCGCTGAAATATGTCATCAAATTACTAAGGAACGGCAGTCGATGCAATTCAGTTTTAACGTCTCCCAATCGATTTTATACCTAGGGAATAGTGATGATTCTCCAGTTCGAGTCCAGTAGAACTAGCTCAGATGAATTTATTTGCGAAATTTTTCATTTGGAATTTATTCGTACTGTTCGGAATTTGAATCAAGGTATTCGGAATATGAGACAGAATCAATACAGTATTGGGCATTTGAATCAAAATACTGTTCCATATTTTTACGTAAAAGCAACATACCTAAAAATTTAAATAAACAATTTTATCAGCAAGCCAAACAGCTAACAGTTAGGCTTTTTTAATAAATTAAGGTTTTCCCAAATCAAATAATTTATGCATATCATTTTATGCATTTGAAGTCACTGTTGGCTCTAAGTGTTCGAAATATGAGTCAAAACGGCACAAAGGGTGTATGAGTACCCAATTAAGTCGATACTCAGGAAGCTGTTTGTTAACATTGTTTACACAGAAAAAAAAAGAAGTAAAGCTGTTTTACTGGTTACTTCTATAACGAGAAGGTGTCATTACACAGCGTAACAAAAATGACATTTTTTCGTGTCTCAAGAATCAAATCAAGTGTCTCTAGTTAATTTGGGGTTGCTGAATCTTATGCCGTTCTCAGAAATGTTCCAGCACGTCACAGTTTTTAGCTACAGGTAGCCAAAGTTGTATAGAACACTGATTTCATTGATGTTTACATACAATTTAAACAATGTATTACCATAAAATATTATGATCTAATCAAACAAGCATGCGAAATAGGACTTCAACTTTCATTTCAGATATAACTTGATTGAAATTGCACGATTAAATTAAGGTTAAATCAACTTTTTTAACATGCTTGCAGTCTCCATATGAAATTCTTCGTTTTTCTTATGTGGCATAATATAATACTTTTCTAAACTATCAAAAAATAACTTTTGAGCATCGGAAGTATTATGAACTTTGTTGATAAGTATTTTATACACATGAAGTTTGAGCTCTAAGGCAAATTGAGCAAATAAATTGCCATACAAGTTGGAAAACTTGCATGCAAGTTGACTGAAATGCAAATCAAATTTAGCATTTTCAACATTCAATATCTCAAAAACTAGACGTGCTATGATATGTCTGTAAATGACAATGGATTCAGCAACTCTTAATTAAGTAGATAGCGGTATTTAGGTGCTTGAGACAAAACCGTGTTCCGCAGTGTTATCTTTGAGTTTTGTGCTCAAGGATTCGTCAATCACAAGCACGTCAACGCATGTAAGTGATAGCTGCTAATCGATTACCTGCTTTGCTCTTGTCAGCAGTTGATCAGCAGAAGTTTTCTCGTTTCGTTTTGTATGGGGAAAGGCATCTAACTTCAAATTTCTCGTAAATGAAACCAATAATCGAAAATATATTTGGTAGATGTGATAGTCTTTATCATCAAGTACAACCGGTACCAAATATTTTTAAGAGAAAAGAAAATTTTTGATAAATAATTTGTTATATACATTTCCCCATACAAATATTTTACCTTTTAGCGATTTTTCGGGCATAGACACTACCCAGGTAACAATTTGAAGCTGCTCAAACGCTTTTATAACTAATTCAATTCAGCTTTTGCTTGAACAGAAGCTGTTCATAGCCTCACACACTGTTGTTCAGCTATTAAACATCTAATTCTGGCAATTTTATTCAGCCTTAAGCTTAATTGAAGCTTTATGGAAGGCTGAATAAAGCTCTATCATGCGCTTATTCAAGCCCCTCTTGATAATGATAGTTCTATTTTAGAACAGATGGCAACCTCAGAAAGCTTAACAATCGCTTATTCATCCATTATTATTACTTTTTGACTTGTCTGAATAAAGGCTATGTTGAAGGCAGAATTGAGACTGGAGAAGTGATATCAATGCTATGCAAAAACACTTAAGTTAGCTTAAAAGTGTGTTGCGTTTTTTGTTTTAAAATAGAATCCCAGATAATCTTTAGTTACTTAACAGCAGTGTTGTCAACGCAAGTTGGTAATGATTACGATTTCGTACAGTTAATTGAAAATGTGACGAAGAAATCTTCGTGAGCGAGTGTAGTGTTCTATCTTGTTGTTACCTAAGGTCATTAATGCCGAATCCACGAGTTTTTTTTTTTTCATTTCGATAAACGCTAAAGGTATGTCCGCTTCGGGATGTGAAATTTTTTTGTTGGATGAGTTCGATGAAATAGTTTTATAATAATTAATTAAGTGTGTTATACAAATATAATACAGGGGATAGGCACAACGATTGACATAGGCAAAATTTTGCATAAATTCAAATGCTTATAACTTTATGAAAAATTGGATGCGTCTAGAAGCAGTCGATTTAGTCAAGTTTCAGGAACTTGCTTAGACATACATATTGGCCACCGCAGACTATAGATGTTCCAGATTTTCCGAAGTCATGTGCAAATGGCATTTTTTCTGTCGCTTGTATATTTGTGTGGTGTGAACTTGTATCGATGTTTAAAATTTTCATAGAAACTAGAACTAATAGGAAGTTCAATGCTGGCAGACGCATTGAGATTCGTTAAAAATTTTCAGGAATATGGCCATTTCCGTAAAACTGGTTTCGGAAAACATGGTCAGTCATGTATTTCCAGTTATGTAAATATTATCCGGAGCTATATCCAGTGCAGAACCTCCGCAAATCATGCATTTAGCACCCTTGCGGCAATGTTTTGTACCATGACCCCACTTTTGGCATTGACGGCACTGAGTGGTATTCTAGAAATTTCCTCCAGGTTACAGGAAATGTTCCCATATTACACGGACATCGAACATAAGTCTTGCTTTATCTATTATTATCTTCAATCTTCAATCTTATAATCTTCAATATTATTTAGATCTTTTTTGTTAAATTGAACTAAATAATGTCCTTGAGAAAGCCGTTTCCAAACAATGTGAGATTGGCTTCTCTTTGTCATAATGATTACTTGAACTGGGGAAAATCCAAGTAAAACATTTATTCCATTTTTGATCTCTTCAGGTGACTTGAAAGACCTTTCAAGACGACTTTGAACAAACGTTCAGTTTTGTCGTCATAAGTAAAAAAATGTGCTTCTTCTCTTCAAGCTGTTTGAGAAGAAGTTCGCGATCATTAAGAGTTTCCGGCAAAACGGGACAGTCTCCTTTCATTGCGATTTAGAAGGAAACCTTGATTCCCCTAATGGAGTTCAAGATCTCCTGCCTAAATCCCCCAAATTCGGAACAACTGACCACGATAGGCGGCACTCTTTGCTTCCTCACTTGAATCAAAGAGCCTGAGCTAGAGACTGCTTCGATTTAATGTTCGGAAAATTTGTCTAGAGCATTGAACTGATTGTTCATTTCGATGCCGTTATCAACATTATCCATTTCACCCTTGGAAGAAAGTTAGCATTCCGGAGAAACGTCATTTCTTACATTCTTGCCACGTTTAGTGACAGTTTTAAATCCCACTTTTTTGGAAGGAAGTTGTGAATTCAGATATTCACCCTTCCTTTTTTCCGTAGTTGCAGCCATGTTCAGTGAATAAACGAAAGAAGACGCAACCTTCTAACAGTTTTTTTTTTTCCAAGACGGTGTCCAAGAAGGATTACCACCGCTAACTAACGGGTGCAACGAAAAATCGTAGGCACGGGTCCAAACAAGGATCGAAAAGGGATTGATATTTAGAGAAAAGAGCACTGAGAAGTACTGTTTTATTGCTTTAGGTAGTTTTAAAAACGAGAGCAGTTAGAAATTATGTACGCACAGCACGAGGTTGATGCGCACTTAATCCGTTCCAATCTAAGATCGTTATGTTTCCGGGGTAATTTCATACAGAGTAATGGAGTTCGGGGTAGTGTCATACAATTATTGCGAAAATCAAGTTTTTTGTTTCTTTGTTTTATTCGCAATAGGAACAGATTCTTCATTTTTGAATATTATACAGTATTAATGTAGTTTCTTGCAGTAGTTCCGACTTTATAGCTCAATATTACTCTCAATCCATTCGATGTACTGAGTAACATCGGTAAACACTGCAGGCTCCCCTTTTGCTCCACAAAGGTTATCCTTTCCAAAGCTAGCAACGCCATACAGAAAGTTGTGCCCGAACAACCCATTCAGATGACCCCTGATAACGAGGGATCCCCCATCGTCCGCCGTGCATGTTTCGCGATCACTTTGCATTTCCGTACAAAACTGCGTATCTCTAAGGGTGGCCTTGTCCAGTTTGCGGCAGCTCTCGGAATCCAAGATGGCCAAGTGGCTTTTCAACTTCTGACGCGAAGCGATTGCTGTAGATTTGTGGCGAATTATTACTCTATCAAGTTGTTCTCAACCTTAAAACACATACCTGATTCAGATACCCCCCAACCAACGGATTTAGCGTTCCATATTCCACTGATATTTCTATTGCGAATCGATTCCTCGACGGGTAAGCAAATGGGGGCAACGTCTTCACTAAACTGGATCTCTCTGTCCAGTCGAATCAACGCAATGTCGTCGGTATGCTCCTTATGGCGTGGTTTGTAGTTCTCGTGAACAATGATCCTTTCGATTCCCGCAGTAATGGGTGGGGCTGCGCACTCTCCGAACTCACAATCATGAGTTGTGTCGAGGTCGTGCTCGCCCAGACGAACTCCGATTCTGCGGAGAAGAAAAATGTGCACATCATGTACCGTTTTGATTCATATTACGGACACTAAAGGCCTCAGTGAAGTATAACCCAGCTTGGACCATACAAAATAAATCATTCTGTATGATTTTTTAGCGTTATCGAGCTCGGAAGCCCTTAACTTTCGGATGGTGGGTAAAGAATACGCGTCCGCAACTTGAATAATTTTAAATAAATCAAAACGTGTGGCCTTTTCATGATTCTTATTCCGGACGCTCCCTCACTTTTGCCTCATATTCCGGACGCTTTGATTCGAATTACGGACAGCTCATGATAATCATTAATGGAACAGTCAAATCATCAATTGAAATGGTTCAACCACTTAAGAGACGTCTAAGGTAGTTGGGCATTATAAATTTGCAATGATATTTATGGAAAAAACCTAATAAAACGATCCTCGAAAATGAGAACTTTTGGATGGCGAAAATTGAAACATTTCGTGTGAAATGTTTCCCATACAAACGAGAGTGTCCGGAATTTGAAGCTGTCCGTAATATGAATCAAAACGGTATTAAGGGTCGAAAATGGCCAATGAAAGGCCTAAACATATTTTTTAACCGATTATCAGTTTTTGGCTTTAAATAAAAGAATGAATGGAACTGGTAAACACAATTACTACAAGCTATTGTTAAACCGTATCAGTAAAACTCAATTAGGAACTTATTGATTTTAACAACCTTAAAAACCCTTTGGTTAAGCTTTATTACGCCCGAATTCTTCTGGGTTTCCTCCAACAAACTTCTTATGAGAAGTCTTCAGGGATTTTTTGAAGAATGCTTACAGATATCACTCAAAACATTTCTCCAAAGGAATCTTAAAAATTATTTTCCGGGAATTCCTGAAAAACTCCTACAGATGTCTCTGAAGAGATACTCTAGTAGAATTCCTACAGGGTTGCTGGTAAGAATTCTTGAGTCAAATACTGGAGTTGAACATGGGGGAATCCATGCAAGAATTCATCCAGAGTTTCTTGTAGAATTCTCTGGTGGAATCCTATGATGAATCAATGGTAGGTTTGCTTAAGGAATCCGTTAAGAAATTTTTGAGAAATTCTCTTGATGAATTCCTAGAGTAATTCCTGGTGAAGAAATTAAGAAAAAAGAACAATGCAGAATGTTTTGATTGAATACCTTAGACAATTATAGCAGAAACTCATGAATACATGATTGGAAGATTTATTGGAGAAATCTAGATAAGAAATTATAGCAAAGTGTATTTAGGTTTTAATGGGCACTTACGCTTTCCAAAAGTCATTAGAGCCTTCATGAACACAGTGTGCAGCAGTGAGAACATATTTGGGACCAATCAAAGTGGCTCCGCAGCGAAATCTGGTTTCGTCGCTTGAATTGCGACGATACTCAATGAGAGCTGTCCATGGAAATTCACTAAGAAATGCTAACTGGCCACCAATCAACCGGTCACTTTCTCCTACGCCACAGTACGGAGGTTTCAGAAGTTTCTCCTCCTTCGGGCAGCATACCTGTAATAATATGAGAATCTGTTATTTATGTATTGAGATCTGCTTCATATAATTAAAACAATTCGACAAATAACAAACATCCAGATAGGATAAAACCATAGACATGAATTGTAAGTAGAGCTAGTTTTAACAAAATGGTGCACATATCAAAGCTGGTAGCAGCACATATAAAAAGAAAACAAACTAGAATTGAAAAGAAACTAGACTAGACAATTAGTCGAAGGGTCATTTGGACGACTGAATATTTGGTCGAAAGGCTTTAGAACGTTTCGTCGAATGACGTGTGTTATTGTTGTGTACTGTTTTTGTTTGTTTTGTCTAGAAGAATTCCTTGAAGGTACTCCAGAAGAAATGTCTGGAAATAAAACATTGGTAGAATTCCCGACGCTTCTCCTAGAGGAATCTAACAAGGGATTCTGGAAAAACCATTGTGATAGTTGTATAAAAATTTCTGAACATTTTAAAATGTTGCACATAAGAAAAAAAAAGACTTTAGAGACCTCATATTGAAGAAAATCTCTTTAGAAGCTTGTTATAATGACCAATTCTCTAAAAACAGATCTGCAGCCAAAAATTATCAAAAATTAGAACCCCCAATACTTACTAAAACCGACGAACCACTTGCATTCGGTTCTGAGCATTGACTTGCCTTCAGAAACCTCATATCTTTGGGAGGAATCGGGCTACGCTGCAGAAGTTTGACGAAAGATCGACAATTTCGAAATGGCACGCATTTTCCTTGCTTTCCAGCTGGGTTGATGCAGTTTTCCGGAAGTTCTGTGACATCAACAATTCTTGTCAAAAACTTGTTTGGTTTAAACAACACCACTATCAAGATGCTTACCCGAACAAAATACCTGCAATAATAGTGCTACCAATACAACAATTCGGTAGACAGATTGACTCATGGCTGGTTTTACCTATAGATTTCACTTCTGCGATAACGTTTACGAACTGTGCCAAGTGTCGTTCAAGGAAGCTCTATGACTGATTATGTAGGTCACCAGTTGTGCGCTTTTAATATAGATTCATCCGAATACGTCATGTTGTCTAAGGTAATCCCAATCATTAAGGAAAATAAACATTTTCATTCTTCGAATGACTCGCCATCCCAAACGGAATTGAAATTATATCGAAACCGAAATGGCAAACGAAATCATAATCAAAATCGCAATTGGAATCAAATCAAAATAGATTGGTGATGGTAAGAAATACACAGGAAAAGAACTGAAAATGAAAAAAGTCATAAATAAATTGGAAATAAAAATAAATGCCAAGAAGAAGAAGAAGAACGTTCCTTCGTGAAAACCCTCAGAAATTCCTTCAAGATTCGTCTCGAAACTCTTCCTCGAGAGACTCTTCCAGGAATTATTTCGAAGATCTTTTTACAAAGAGATGTCTTCAAGGTTTTCTCCAGGAGTTTCTCTAGTCATTTCTCCAGAATTTCCTTCGAGTAGTCCTCCACGGATACATACGAAGATATTTTCAAGTAGTCCTCTCGAGATTCGTCTAGGAATTATTACGGAGATTTCTTACGGCATTCCTCCACCGATCGCTCCAGGGCTTCTCTCAGGTATTCTTCAAGGGATTCCATAAGGGATTCCTCCACATATTCTACAACTTACAAATTTCTCAAGAATTTTGCCCAGAGTTACCATTATCCTGATTGCTACATGACTTATTCTAAGGATTTCTCCGGATAATCCTCCGGGCATTTGTTCTGGGCCTGCAAGAAATCTTCCAGGGATTCCTCCGAAAAATCCTCTTGAAATTCTTTCGGAATTCCATGAATTCCTGCTGGATTTATTACGTAACGCTAAATTTGGAAATTTTTGACCACCTCCCCCCCTCCCTGCGTAACGATTTTTGTATGAAAAAAAAAATATTTTTTTTTCTATGATCCGTAACGCTTGAGCCTACTCACCCCGCCCCCTCCTAAAGCGTTACGTAATTTGTGGATGCCGCCATAGGGAAATCTTCAAAAATTCCACCAGTAAAATCTCTACATAAATTCCTTTTGGAAAATGTTTGTATGGATTCCTCCGACGATCTCTCCTGGATTTTTTTCAAGGATTATTGCATTGATTCTTCCAGAAAAATCTCTACAGTGGTTATTTCTGGAAATCCTCCAAGGATTCTTCCAGAGATGCCTCCAGGAGTCCTTCAGTAATTAACTTGTCTTAGATTATCCTTCAGAGATTCCTCCAGGGGTTACTCCAGAGGAGCAATTCTCGCTGAAACCAGGCCATCGGCACCCATCGTTAGAATTCCAATTTTATGTCACTGATCGCTAGTTTTCGATAAAACTTAAGGGTGGTCCTTTCAGTTTTCTCAAATTGGTGGACCCCTCGTACGCCAGCTAGCTAAACAGTTTGGGGAAAAGCCCGTTCTTTGATAAATCTTGGGTATTTCTTCACGTGATATGTCTCATTTTTCCCTAGGAACACATAGGAAACTAAGTGGCATCATGTAGAGAATGGATATAGCTTTCATTTGAAGTATAACAAAGCTAATATCAGGCTCGCTTCCGGTAAGGACGTCAGGAAAATGAAGAGTAATAAGAACAAGAGTATACGTAATCTTGTTTTTCTTGGTAGCCTCTAAATTCGACGTGTTGAATGCTTACAAGGTGAAAACTCATTCTACTACTTAAAACCAAGATGGTGACCAAATCAAATATGGCCGCCAGATTTTTTCACTCAAAATAATACACCTATTCTTCGTCTGATTCGAATAAAACAACAACGATTGAAAACTTGTTCCTTTGTAGTACAAAAAATGATGTTTGCATTGATTGCACTCGCCATTCACGTCAAAATTATAGAACATGATTTAGAAAATCGTTCATGTCATAGGGTACATACCATTTCTCACCTTGTTTTTTAGCCTATCTTACGCAATTTTTCCTCGGCTTTTTGATGGTGAGCTCAGAATGCCAAACGAGCGGTGCGCTAATGGTGAAAACACGATTTTTCTAACAACATTCAAGATGGCGGCCAAATTTTATTCAACTTTAAATGGAAGCTATATCTTTTCTCTATACGATGCCACTAAGTTTGCTATGTGTTCCAAGGGAAACATGAGACATATCACGTGAAAAAATACCCAAGATTTATTTTAAAAAATGGATGGGCTTTTTGGCAAACTGCGGTTGTGCTACTTTTTCCCGAATGTCGGTTCACCGAACTCCAGTTCCCCGAATGCCCCGTCCCCGGTAAAAAATAAAGACTACGTAGCCGAAAAGCGCATTGGATATACCAGGTACTTCTTCAGGAATTCCTCCATAGGCTCCTGCTAGAATTTCTCCAGGATTTCTTCCAGGACTTTAACCGGGGATAACTCTAGGGATTAATTTGTTTTTTTTTTTTTTTTTATAGAGGTTCCTCAAGGAATTGCTCCAGGTTTCCCTTCAGGAACTTATCACGGAGTTTTCTAAAAAAAAAACTACTTTATGAAAGGCGTTCCTAGAAGAATCTCTAAACAAAACCACGGAAGAATTCGTATTCTCTTCGATGAAATCCCAGGAGGAATTCATGGGCGAATCTCAGTAGGAATTTTTAGACGAATTCTTGGATGAATCCCCGGAGTTTCAAGGAAAATCCCTGGAGGATTACCTGAACAAATCATTAGAATAATTCATGTAGTGATTTTCCTGGAGATATTTCTGAGATAATTCCTAAAGGAAACTTTTAAGGAATCCCTGTAAAAATTCAAGAAGTTATTCCTAGATGAATTTCTAATGGAGTCCCCGGGAGCATTCCTAGAGTGATCACTTGAGGAAATTTCAGAAATAATTCCTAGAGAAATCTCGAGAAGACTACATGCGGAAATTCTGGAATAATTATCTGAAGTAATCCTTGATGGAATCGTCGTACTGCAACCTGGAGAAAGTCTTTAAGATATCTCTGCATAAATCCCACAAGAAATTTTACTGCAGAAATCCTTAGAGTAGTCGACTGTGTAAGATGTTTTAGAGAAATATCAGGAAATATTGCTTCAAAAATCTTTGTAAATTGTGAACAACATTCGATACCGACGCCCGACACTGCACATTCAGGAACGACTCAAGCTACCCGAAGTCGCAAAACAGGTTACGTACAAAGCCTTGAAGCAACGTTGCCGGATGAGGGAGAACCGGAACCCCTCTTGAGGACTGATGGAGTAGTGTCAAAGCAGAAGCTGCCATTGAGTTCGTGGAAGGAAACGGTTAGTTCATGGAGGAGTGTCAGGCGGTTTTTGACTAGACGAATGCAGCGCGTGCGTTGATGCTGCAGCAAGGTCAACATGTGGAAGGATATAAACTGAAGCGAAGACAACAAACCCATCTATTCTGGAAGCAAAGTGCCGCTGGAAGAGTTTGACTGCGAAGAGATGGAGCAGCTTTATCATTCTCAAGAAACGCGTAAGTTCTACAAGAAACTCAAAGTATTCCGCAAAGGCTTTGTGCTACGAGCTGAAATGTGCCGGGATGAGGATGGAGGTATCTTGACGGACGAACGAGGTGATTTAAAAAAGTTGCACTACTGTGAACACCTGAATGGCGCAGAGGCGGAAGGCCAATGACTTCATCGATACGGCGTATGAGGGAGACGTGCCAACTCCTACACTAAGTAAAGTTAAGGTTAAACAGCTCAAGAACAACAAAACAGCTGGGAAAGATGATATTGCTGAGAAACTTACTAAAATGGATCCAGACAGGTTGGCTACTCGTCTGCACCGACTGATAGCCAAGATCTGGGATACAGAACAGTTATACAGTAATATACTCAATATACAGAATAGGGTAACAAATGAGATTTTGAGAACTATCTAACGATCGCCAGTGTGCTTTCCCAGATCATCTTACGCCGCTAGCAAGTAGATTTATGGGAAGTTATCAAGCCGGTTTCATAGACGGACCAAATCTTCATGTTGCAGATGATTCTCCAAAAGTGTCGCGAATATCAAGTTCCTACGCACTACCTGTTCATCAATTTCAAAGTGGCCTATGCTACCATTGACCGCAAAGAACTATGGAAAATTATGGACGAGCATGGTTTTCCCAGGAAGCTGACTAGACTGATCAAGGCAAAGATGACTATATCGGGTTTCAAACACGCAAATGACATCGACAAGGCGATGGTCTCTCCTGCCTTCAATCCAATTTTTCGCTAGAAAGTGTTATGAAACGTGGACAGTGTCGGAAGGACATTCCAGGTGGTTGCAGCACACTAAGCTAAAACGTAAATAGAGTAGCAATGCAATGAAATTGAAAATTATTGGAAAAAAACTGGACATGACTTGAACAAAATAAAAAATGAACTGCAAATTGAATTGAAATGTAGTGTAAATAAATTTGAAATAAATTTTGGAACTGTTTTCATATTTTTATTAGGTTTTCCCGCAATCATGATTCCCTACCATTGTAAAACCAATGTAACATCATTTTCGTAACATCGATGGATAGTCTATTATCCCCCATATCTAGTTCATCCTACAGTTTTACATGTTCACGTTAGGGCTTCATATTTGCTCTTATCCAGGGCATGTAGTATGCCACGTTAGTGTAGATCGATGGCAGAACTCCGCAACCGGATCCATACGATACAATTCCGAACTGCACAAAACGGAGTCCATTGAACCGGGCACTATAGCCCAAAGGCCCTCCGCCATCTCCACGACATGCATCTGCACCATCCACTTCCCCTACGCATAGCTGACTCGCATCCAGCTTCCAACCAGCTACATCCATCCAGCTCTGACAGCTGGACCGTTCGGCTGGTATGACAACGGCTTTCAGCAATACCTTAGAATGTCGGTCCTGTTCCGTGACACCCCAACCGGATACGATGTACTTCTCAGGGCTATGCGACATCAGTGACTCCGTGACCGGTAGGCAAATTGGTTGAATGTGATCTGAAATTTGAAATAGTTCCTCATAAATCTTGAATACCGTAAAACGGGGTAACTTTGATAATGCGAGACCCAGAACATACTAAACAAAATAACAAAGTTTCTGTTAATCAGCTAAGCAAAACTAATGCAAAAGTAAAGAGTATTAGTATGACACTTCATGTCAAAGCTATTTTTGTTGGAATCAAGTACATTTGAGGATTTATATGCAAATATTAAATTTTTTTAAGATTTTAGCATTTCTGAAACGCTCACAAACAATCAGTTCTACGATCACTATTTGATGAAGTCTTAATAAGTTCGTCACTTATCCTTGACAGCCTAGTTATAGTAGAACATAAATTCGGTCTCAAATCTCTTAGCGACTACAATTTGTATAAACTGGGACCATTTTTGTAATCTAAGTCAGAAATTTCCATATAGCGTTAAACGCCTAAAGGTATGCAACACCCTATAAATGTTCCATAATTCATTCAATTTTGTTCGATTTGTACTCCATTATCAAAGTTACCCCAAAGCAGAAAACCGACTTTCGATTATATTCAAAATTATATATCCATTCAGAATGAATCTTTTGGCAATCTTTCAACTGTAATCGATAGTTAGGATGCCAGTACTTGTTTTAAAAATATAAATTATAAATCTTTGAAACAGCATGCATAAATATTTAAGTTTTCTTCGATAAAACTATCAAAGTTACCCCGTTTTACGGTACCTATTCATTTACTGTTCGTAATCTACCGTCAAATTGAACATCCCTATCGAGTCGGATCAGCGCGATATTGTGAAGCCTCGATCGTGGACTGTATTTCTGATGTCTGATGATACATTCGATTCCGTAGTCACGAACTGGCGGAGCACATTCCTTGTCTGCGCCCTCGCCATTGCAGTCTCTGTCCTCTCCGATGGTATGCTCACCCAATCTCACCTTAATGCTGAAAATTACACGAAGCAACAAATGACAGATCCTTAAATCGAAAAAAGTACCAGAATATACTCACGGCATTTTGCTGGACTTGACGCAATGAGCCGACGTGAGTACGTAACGTTTGTTTATGAGAGTCCCTGTGCAGAAGTTGTCAAATTCCTTGCCCGGGTCCACATTATATTTGACGATTGCCATCCACGCAAACTCAAAGACGTCTGCTTTGCTTCCTCGGATAATTCGATTGGGAGTATAAGATCCACAATTCCGAGGCAGAAGGTTAGGATATACTGTGGATGGGTCCGCTTCTTTCGCTTCACATCGTCCGAAATCGGGACCTGAAAATGGAATTAGTTACTTACAATTACAGCAGATTAATATTTTTACGGTGCTTGTTTTACCGTTGTTATAAAAAATAGCCATCAAAACTTGAAATGCCTATTGGTTTGTATAGTTTTCCAATATCTCAGGATTAATATTTCCAAAAAAAAGTATTGAGTTACACCCTTGTGAAAAAATAACCCTCGAAATCATTAATTTTTAATATATAAAAGATACATTTTAATACTTGTTATAATAATAAATATGGCCCAGATAGTCATAGCGGTGTAAGCACAGCCATTCAACAAGACCAAGCTGAGGGTCGTGGGTTCCACCCTCACCGGTCCAGGATCTTTTCGTTATAAAAAATTTTCTCGGCTTTTCAGGGCATAGAGTATCTTCGTACCTACCACGCGATATACGCATGCAAAAATGGTCAATTGACTATGAGAGCTCTCAGATAATAACTATGGAAGTGCTCATTAGAACACTAGGCTCTTTCCCAGTTGGAAACTACAGCCAGAAATAAGATGAATATTAAACCACAGAAAAACAGACGTAACACTTAGAACAAATCTCGATCAAAATTATAGTCGCGAAATCATGTACGCCCAATGCTAGGCAAGATAGAGTATTGATGTCTTCGGCAAATTTCTTCAGTTCAACGGTACCAATTGCCCAGTGGACAAATGAAACTTTGAAAGCATCCTCAACTTCCAGTGGCCATCGGATTGTTCCCCGGGGGAACCGATGAAGTGGACATTTTGCAATGCAACTTCTCGAACACAAATATCTCAGGATCTAGATATTTTAGCAAAATGGTGTCTTGGACAAAGTTGTTCAGTAGGTCATGCACTCATATATTATAGGCCATCTAACATGAAATTCTGCTATCAGATGGCGCTAGTGAGTATACAATATTTCAATCACGAATATCTCAGGAACCCGATTTTTTAGAAAGATGGTGTTTTCGGCAATGTTGTTCAGTAGGTTAAGGACTAATATGTGATGATCTACACGCTCAAAAAAGAGTTCTGGAAAACGTGAACTGTGAAAAATACACCATGAACTACCATCATGTTTACGCAAAAACATGATCTAGTTCACTGTGTATTTTTGCTTGTTGACGAGTTCACGTCTGCTGTTCACGGATACGAAAACCGTTTTTTTTTCTGTGTATTTAATTCAGAATTCTTTCACCAGATGGCGCAAGTGAACATGACATTTTTCGAACACAGATGCCACAGGATCCCGGTTACCTAGAAAGTTGACGTCTTCGACAAAAGTGTTGAGTAGGTCAAGGTCTAGCATGTGATAGGCCACCCAACTAGAAGTTCTACCACCAAATGGCGCTAGTGAGCATGCTGTATATTGATCGCGGCAATCTTAGGATAGCGATATTATAGCAAGATGGTCTCTTCGCAAAGCTGTTTAGTACATCAAAGACTAAACATATGATGTGCCGTTGGATTAGGAATTCTTCCATAAAACGGTGCTAGTGATCATGGAATTTTTCGAACGCAGATATCTTTGGATCCTAACTCCTAAAAAAAATGATCCTGAGATATCCTTATTACTAAGAAATATTACATCTTCGGCAAAGTTGTGCGAAGGAACTCAAGTTTTAAAAATCATCGAACAAGTGGCGCTAGTGAGCATGCATATTTATAATTGTTAATATCTGAGGGGATCCCGATTACTTCCAAAGATGAAGTTTTCGGCTAAATGTAAAAATGTGTTCAGTAAATCAAGTACAAACTTGTGATGGGCCTCACCTGGTTCGGAATTCTTCCGCTAGATGGTTATACTGAGTATGCGGTATTTTCAATTTAAATATCTAGGATCGTGATTGCATAATCATGAAAATGATGTCTTCAATGCACGATGTACAAAACGCTAATGGTGCTGGTTGTCCTCTATGGGCATGAGACGTGGACAATGCTCGAAGAGGACTTGCATGCTCTTGGGGTTTTCGAACGCCGAGTGCTAAGGACGATCTTCGAAGGCGTGCAGAAGAACGGCGTGTGGTAGCGAAGGATGAGCCACGAACTCGCTCAACTCTACGGCGAACCCAGTATCGTGAAGGTAGCTAAAACTGAAAGGATACGCTGGGCAGGGCATGTTGCAAGAATGCCGGACAACAGCTCTGTAAAGATGGTGTTCGCCACGAATCCGGTCGGAACAAGAAGGCGTGGGGCGCAGCGAGCTAGGTGGATTGACCAGGTGCACCAGGACCAGGTGAGCGTGGGTCGCAGTCGAGGATGGAGAGAAGCCACTATGGCTTATCAGGTGGCCAATAATAAAAAAAGTGATGTGCCCCAAATTTCAATTCTTGTTCCCCATTTCATTGCAAACATGTCTGCTAATAAATCCCCAAAATATTAGGGCATGATTTGCATTGCAAACTCAGATATGAGGTGCCAAAGTTGAGCCTATAGAGAAAAACTTGTTTTTATTAACAAACACTATGGTTTACTCAAATGAATATAACTTTTTTTCTATAATACTTACGTAAAATGTTTTTACACCATTTGAAAGCTTACAAAAAAGGCTTCCTAAAAGCAATAAAAAAATAAAAAAAAGCTTCAAAATAGTGGCTTTCATGATGTTTTTTTTTAAAGCGGTTAAAAAAATCGAATAAGCTTAAAGTTAACACATCGAGTACTTTTTTGTCCCAAGTTGTCCCAGGCTTAAATTCAGTTCCAAGGGTACTTTGAGATGTAAACTAAAGGATCGTGAAGAATTTAGCTGCACAAATTTGCACTTTTTTAATATAAGGCTTTTTGAATTATTCCAATATGTTTAACCATTTTCTATTGAAAACAGCTAAAAACTAATTCAGAAAATAACTGAATTTCGCTAAATCATTCAAATCATCATTTCTATGTAAGTTTTAATATATATAATGGTTTGCACACCGTTAATCGCATAAATGGCTTATATGCATTATAAGTAACAAAGTTTAATATTTCGCTATAGGCCCTATTCAAAAGTTAGTCTCGAAAACTTGTTTTTGAATATAAAACATAAAATTTGTATCATAAAACTCATAAATACGACATGAGATGGAAAAAATATTTTTGGCCGCCAGTCTATATGGAAACCGCCCATAGTGGAAGCGGCCACGAACCGAGTGAATTGGCAAAATATTGTTGGCGAGGCTTTATCAAGAAAATTGATGTAAAGCCAAATAAGTAAGTAATAAGGATGTCTTCAACAAAGTTGTTTATTCTGTCCAGGGCCAAAGTATGTTTAACATTTAATAATCCGTTTGATTCGAAATTGGAACATCGATTCAAGGAGGTTTGACTGTATTTAAAAATATGGCATTTTCTGTTTTCTTTACAAACTGTGTTGGATTTTTCTTGAAACAAATATTATTCAACTGCTTCCTGGCTTCTATTACAAAAACCCTGAGAAATCTTGGATGAATAGCTTAGGCAACACAATAAGAATTATATTTATTTTCCTTTCTTTTTCAGCTGCACCAGTATGAACAATTTTTATAAAATTCGTCCTCATATTCACTTTGGCAAAGTTTTTTTTTATAGAATCACTTTTTGAGTTGAGTCATCGTCGAGTCTTGTACACGATACTAAAGACGGTCTTACAATCGAAATACGCGTATCTGTCAAAGGATACACACTCTAGTGGAATTAAATGGTACGTTACTAAATTCTGTTTTCATTCACTTTGAGGTATTTTACTACACCATTTAGAAAATCATCCTACAACATTGATTTCGTTGTATTCTTTGTTCATAATTAATGCTATATCATAACAAATTAAAAAGCTCCCTCCCTTTCGAGATTCTGTATTAGAAACAATTGAATTAGGACCTCTAGCGTAGCCTGATGGAAGTACATCTAGCATCCCACTGCATTTTAAATTGAATGTGGACAAATTTTGAGTATATTTTACCCCTCACACGTTGGCCCGTGATATACAGAAAAACTTCTTCAAAGACGCCGTCTTTCTGACCTAATTTTATTTTCCTAATCAGGATCCTGAAATATCTGCTTTCGAAAAATATATACACAATCCTAGGGCGATTCAAAATATAAAAATGTTTGAAAATCCCATCTCCCACATCTTCCTTATCATCCTTACCATAAAAATAGTGTTCTGTTTTTAGCTTTTTCGGTGGTGATTTAAAGGTGACCCAAAGACAATGTAGGTTTATATGGAAATTACTATGGAAAATTTTTGAGAAATTTTCCAGACACGTTAGTAATGTAACACTTACAATACATTACAAATTTATCATCCCATAGTAAAAACTCATTCTTCAAACCATTATGAAGGATATTGCTGAAGAAACAAATCCCTTTTGAGGCAAATTGTTTGGGATTTTTTTATTTATGTTTACAGGGCTATAATCCCATATGAAGCTAAATAAAAGCAAACAAACTCATGAATATCTCTTCACCTATCCCTTGGAATGAATTCATCTCTTCAGCAAATTACATTATTTTAGTTTGAAGAATGAGTTTTTATTATGTGATGATAAGTTTGTACTTACAATCTAGTACTAACGTGTTTGGAACATTTGTTTTTTATTCCTCCATAGTAACTTGCATATAAACCTACATAGTCTCTAATAACCACCTAGAAAACTGAAAATTTCACAGACACTATTTTAATAGTTACAAATATATGGGAGATTAGATTTTCGAACTTTTTTTCAATTTTGGACCGTTCTATTAATCACTAGCACCATGTTGTGGAAGAATTGCGAATCAAACGGCACATCACATGTGTAGTCCTTGATCTAATTTACAGCTTTGCCGAAGACACCATCTTGCTAAAATATCGCTATCCTAAGATTGCCACGATCAAAATACAGCATGCTCACAAGTGCCATCTAGTAGTAGAATTTCAAGTTGGGTGGTCTATCACATGCTAGACCTTGACGTACTCAACACTTTTGTTGACGTCAACTTTTTAGGTAATCAGAATCCTGAGATATCTACAGTCAATTTGGGGTGCTGTATCTCAGCTTCTGGTAGTCCGAATTGGCTGAAATTTCGATGACGAACTACAAATAACTTGAAATTTTGCCTGTAAGGGAATTATTACATTGCAGTCCATTTAAACAGAGTTTCAGAGGGTTGTTCAAAGACAAAAGTAAGTAACCGAGAGACTTTTTAATTTAATTCGAAAACGGTAAGTCATGGAAAGTTGGTCTGTTCCACAAAGTTGTTCAATTTCAGAAGTCACACAAATTTGCAGAACACACTAACTTTCCACGACTTACCGTTTTCGAATTATATTAAAAAGTTTCTCGGTTACTTACTTTTGTCTTTGAACAACCCTCTGAAACTCTGCGTAAAATGACTGCAATGTAATAATTCCCTTACAAGCAAAACTTCAAGTTATTTGTAGTTCGTCATCCAAATTTCAGCAAATTCGGACTACCAGAAGCTGAGATACAGCCCCCCAAACTTGGGCATTTTGTATGAAAAAACAGCATTTGGTTACTAACTTATATCACTGACTGTATGTTCAAAATATGTCATACTCACTTGCGCCATCTGGTGAAAAAATTCAGGATTAAATAGATCATTACGTATTAGTCCTTTAGTCCTTGAACTACTGAACAACTTTGCCAGAAACACCATATTTCTAAAAAATCGGGATCCTGAAATATTCGTGATTTAAATATTGCATGCTAACTAGCACCATCTGAAGGCAGAATTTCTAGTTAGATGACCTATAATATGATAGTCCTTGACCTGTTAAACAACTTTGTCGAAGACCGCATCTTTCTAGGTAATCAGGATCCTGAGATATCCGTGTTTGATAAATTACTTGCTCACTAGCGCCAACTGGTGGCAGAATTCCGAAACAAGCAGCCTATAACACGTTAGTCCTTGATCTACTGAACAACTTTGCCGAAGACACCATCTTGCTAAAAAATCTAGATCCTGAGATATTTGTGTTCGAGATTTTGCATTTAATTTTTTCAAAGTTTCATTTGTCCACTGACCAATTGGTACCGCTGAACTGAAGAAAGTTGCCGAAAACATCAATATTAACTTGTCTAGTTTTAGATTTATAATCAAAATGCTCCGCGTGTACTCAGTACACGATGCGACCGCTCGTGTGACGGGCCTGGTAAAAAAAAGTTACACGAGCGGTCTCACTGGTGTACTGAGTACACGCGTAAAAACTTAGGTTAGAAACACGAAGTTTTCGAATACTTTTCGTTGATATTTTCGAAATATTTCTTCTCTACAAGAAAGAAGAAGAGTAGATCTTGGAATAAAACCAACACCTGGATCAATTTGAAGGGGTTTTCAAAGTTTTTTTTTCGAGTTTTCGCAAAGTGCGTGTACTCAGTACACTAGGGCGACCGGGGTTAATTGAGCAGCCTGTCTGTAATTGCTTTTGTAGTGTTTCCGAATATGATGATTACGAAAATTTTCATAACTTCCCTTATTTCTGTCACACGTTAAACGAATGTGAAACTTTTAATTTCGACAAAAAATTATATCATCGTATTAACATTACGTGACAGCAATACTTTAGTTTATTATTGGCTGCAAAATAGGCTAAATGTATGCCTTTATTGAGCATGCAATTATCAAATTTTTTATCAAATTTCAAATAATTATAACCTTTTAATGCTGTTGTAGTGTTACCAAATCTGCAGTTGTATTGTTCCTTTCGCTTGAAACATTTCACGTGATACATTCCAGAGCGTTACTGACAACCAGACAACTCTGGGATTTTATATAGGGTGCAGGCTACTTGGGCACTTCCATGATTCACTTTTGCATGGGAGCGGGGGGGGGGGGGGTGTGTTATCGGCCGAATTGTCTGAAACTTTGTAATAAGAAACGCTTTAGTACGACGCATATTGTGACCAATTATCAGCTCTGTAGCGATCAAAACCCCACTGCCGAAGTGAATCAAAAGTGCCAAGAATGGGATCCGACTCCCCTACCTACATACATACATACTGTATATGATTATGGAGATAAACTGTGATTTTGGGGCTTTCTCAGTCTAGGGAAATCAAAACGGAAAGTTTTGTTTTGCCCTTTCCGTTTTGATTTTCCTAAACTGAGAAAGCCATAAAATCACACTTAAAATCCTTCCAATCGAGTATCCTAGATCAAATTATGGAGATAATTATGGAAACTTTTGTGTACAGCCCTCTATCTCTTCGTCATAATATTTTATGTTTTATTTGTAATTATTTAATTTGTTGGGACATGCCTAATTATCCTAATTTATTTGCAATGGTAATTCTAATTTGTATGAACCATTAAGATCTGATATTCAACATTATAAATGAAAAGTTTTGCACCATTTATAATGTACCGGAGATGGCCACTCGGGCTTAATGCCTTGAAGAACCGGCTATAGATATGTTGGATAATAAACCGTTTCAATTTTCGAAAAGTAGAGATTAAATATAATAGTTCACTAAAACGCGTTCCCATAAGCATTGCACAGATATTAAGATACAAATTTGCCACTTTATCGTACAGTGACCCCACGCAGTTGAATCACCCACAATTTATGAATCAGCTGATTTCAAAAGACAAAATTATTATCAAACTTGTCACAAAACATCACATAATTATTTTTACACATTTCTTATCAGTAAAAATAATTCTGTGATGTTTTGTGACAAGTTTGATAAAAATGTTGTCTTTTGAAGTCAGCTGATTCATAAATTGTGGGTGATTCAACTGCGTGGGGTGACTGTAAATTTGAGGCATCTTCGGACCCGAAAATTAACATTTGTAGGGTGAATCAAATGTAGGAAACATGATTATTCAATTGAGTCGTTTCTCGATAGGATCACATGATGATGCGCTAGTGAGAATAGTATTGTAGTGTAATGATGCTGATACAAACCGATGACAAACAATTCTTTCTCAAAACGGCTTTAGCATTGTACAAAAATATTTTGATAAATCTTGATCTCTTGTTGGAAATAAAGCTAAGAAAATGCATCTTGCTGCGTTCTCAATCCGTCGTATCGTTTTCAATTCTGTCGCAATCACTTTCCAGATTCGTCTCACAACTTACGGCTCTCTGTGATATATTGAGTGGTCAAAACACAACATATCAACTCTATAATAAAATGTTTTACCAGAATATATAGATCCACGGGAATCTCTTTCCATTCCTTCAGCATGATGGAATATACTAATTTCCTTTAAAAATCATTGTTCGTCATCAAAATTCAGCCCAAACATATGCACACAATTCCTTTTGACCGTAGAACTATGGCATTTGCTCACAGTGCAGAGGAAACAACACAATCAAAGGAACCGTATTTTTACGTCGAGCATCGCGCACACATTGAAACTTGTATCATAAAGTGGTGTGACTGGTGGAAAAGTGCGAAGTGGATAATTGATCTGAAGTTATTTAACGATATACAGTAGTTTTATTGCATTTCTGGTGTACAAGTGTACAAACCATGACAGCTTTCACAAAAATACACTTGAAAAATGAATCTATATTGCAGGTAAGTTGGAATATCGGCCGTAGTGGAACGTTTTAAGTTTGATACGACGAATAATAGCGCTTACGACGAAGTAGAACGAAACTAGTCTTAAGATTCTAAATCGATTACAAGGTGGTCTGACCGATTTCGTAAACTATATGTGACTTGAGATTTGCCCATCTCCAGGGGCACAGCACCCTTTTCACGCGGCCACAGAAACGTTCTCGTGATTCTTTGGCCACTTTTAGGAATAAGATATGTGTAAGTTTATACTGACACAAACTTATTTGAATCCATTATGTATACGCTGAGTGGTGAGACTTTTATTTTATTTTTCTTTACTCAGGCCTGTACATGTTAAAAACACGAATGCTATTGTTACATTTTTAAAAGAGAGTAACTATAAATTTCATCAAACTTTTTTTAATGACCGGTCCATAGGAATAACTTTATAAACAAACTGGCGTTCAAAATGTTGATGGCTTATTTTTATATAATAAAGGTAAATGAAACATTTTTAAAAGCGTTATTACGTAAATCATCTTCCGTTAAAATATCGTCCACCTTATGGAACGTAAGATTCGTTACCGACGAAATCCAAGGCAAATATGCACGAACATTGGTGAACGCTCCAAAGCTGTTAGTTTGACAAAGGTTACTGTTATCGTCCCGCTTTTGAGAGTAGGATACAATTCCGCCCAAATACCATGCGTTATCAACTTGGAAGAAAATTCCACCGCCACTGTCTCCATTGCAAACGTTGGTTCCGTTCAGGAAGCCGGCACAGAATATGCCTCTATCCAGCGTTTCGCCAAATACAGCTCGATTACTAGTGAGACAAGTTATACTGTCGATAACTGGCATTCCGGCGCTCTTCAATATCGGTGAAATCACATCGTCTTCCGTCACTCCCCATCCGATTACCGTTCCCTGTTGTCCAGTGAGACTATCCGAGATACTCACACAGGCTGGTTGGACATAATCGTTGAATCTTGCCAAGGTGTTCAGCTCCAGAATGGCAATATCGTTTCTGAAATCCAAACCGGTGAAATTGTTCGGTTTATGAATTTTGTAAATTTCGTGCTGCTGCAGGGATTGGGTATTCAAAACGTTCAGATTGTGAACGCCAAGTCGGACAAAGATTCGACTATTCGCCAATTGGTACCGATTTTGAGGATTGATGGTGCAATGCGCTGCCGTTAGCACAAACTGTTCACTGATAAGCGTTCCACCACAGGCGTAATTATCAGATCGACCTTTTCTATGGTAAATAGCGACATGCCAAGGCCAGGCTCCCGGTGCAGTATCTTCACCCTGCACTATCAACTCGGTTTTACTTATTTGCGGAATTCCGCATTGCAGCGGATTTTCCTGATGGGTTCTGCGCACTCGGAGGAAAATAATCAGCCCAAGAATGCATAAGTGCGATGTTTGGCTTCGAAACATCCTTCACTGTAAGCTTTTTCGGGAAACCACAAAAATCACCATCTACTCAAGTACACTTCTAGAACGACACTAAAGTAGACAAACCTGTTGCTCGCTGCGACTGACGAACGGTTGGATTGGTTGTTAGCTTTATTTTATTTCTTCTGCCAGGTGCTTGATGTTAACAGCCGGATTCGTCTAATTTTTCTATATCTCAGATTCTCTTCAATTGATGGTTGGGAGCATGTTTGATATTATTTGGCTGGTCTATAAGATAACATTTAAATTAAATTTACTACTAAGCTATGGATCAAATATTGTAAAATCTAACCTATTAATTTCAAAATAAACAATATACAAAACAAAAACATAATGTGAGTGCACGAATCCTCATGTTTTTTATTGGACCTTCAGTTGCTGACAACACTATTATGGATCACCTTTCCTCTTCACCATTGAGCTCTCGCCGAGCGGTGTCACGAACACATGCGCAAATTTGCTGGTTGAAAATATTAAGATCAGTTTATTACATACTATGGATCAGTGTCATTTCGCGTAATTTACAAAACGTCACATCTTACAGTAATGTGGGACAAGAGTCTGTTATTATGCCATAAAGCGAACCGTCAACATATTGGATACAATTTCACTAAATAAACTTATGTCACAACATTTACTTATTTTAGTTATAACAGTTTAGAAATTGATGGTCTTAAATAAAGTTTTACCCCACCGCACAGTATTTCGTTAGACCAAAATCGTGAGCTCAATTCAGTAGCACTCTAAAACGTATTTTTTTCCGGAATGGTGTCTTCGGACGAAAGTTTTCTATAGCGCATATATTGGCATATATTATTTTGCAACTTTGTTGCAGGCTGCGCCGTATAATTAAAATTTCTGAAATGACGATCTTTAAATATGGTGCCATTGATGAACTTGTAGATAATTTAAATACAAACAACTTTGCCAAAGACACTTAGTCTGTATCTAGTAACGTTTCCAAAATATGGAAGTATTTTATGAACGACCCCCCAAAACATTTTCCTCGAATGTTTAGAAAACATGAGGTTTTAGGTAGCAACATTGTACTAAAAATATGTAAAATATCAAAATGAATATTTTTTTCGAAGACATAAGGGTTCTAAAATGTAAGCAATCCTAGTAATTTAAGTACAAATATCAGTCACTATTGGGAGTCATATATTATTTCTGGTGGCAAGTAGTGGTAGATTAAACCCTCTGGGATTTTATATTATTATTATTTATCTTTATTAGAGTGGCTTTTCGCCCTTGGCGTGTTCACCACTTACCTCTGGGATTTTAAATATACCATAAGTAGTTGTTAATGTCGATAGTGCCATGATAAACCATGAATATCCTTTAATTTAACGGGATATTTATCAGAGTCCATTTAGGCAAGTTTTAATCACGCACCGGAGAAAGTTAGTGTTTGTAATATGTTCATTATGTAGGGCTTCGGCACCCTGAGGGTATTTTCGGCAGCACTTACTTATCGTCCTTGTTTAAATTTATCTACGGAACAAGAGTAAAATTTCAATGTACTCAACATATTCCTTGGACTATAATCTTCCATGTAAATCACATCTTACACAAAAATATTATATAACATGGGTTTTATCATTAAATGAAATAAATGCTTACGAAATGATCGTCATTCGTGAGCTGCCGAATAAAACAGTACAAGAACAGCTTACAAAAACTCACCTTAAAAGGTCCAATTCTCCGCTCCAATGCCATTTTTTTCACAAAAGCTACGCACCGATCACTTATGCACTATTGAACTTTTGATTTGTATATAAAGCACTCGAAAATACTTAATTTTTATGCTTTAACTCACAAATTAAAATTAATGCGCTTTGATTTCCTCGGCAATCACTTTTTATTACAGAACCAGGTTGCCAGAAAACCATATTCAATTGCGGTGTATTTATTATTCACGATTTAAATTCGCAGAAAAAACGAACATGACTAATTTATTGATTGGAATCAGGCAACAAAGCATGCATTGGTAACAGTTGAGCCTTTTAATACTTCCTTATTTGAAGATTGTAGTGCATAATCTTCAATACACTGAGAAACATATAAAATATACGTCTTTTAATAGTTGAACTATTTTGGTGACACTCCTATTGTTCTACAGGCAATCAGAAGATAATGTTTTTGTGTCAAGTCATAAGAGAATTGATTTCAAGTCCCAACGCATCACCTGTTCATCGATTTCAAAGCGGCTTATGATAGCATCTACCGCAAAGAGCTATGGAAAATCATGGACGAGTACAGCTTTCCCGGGAAGCTCACAAGACTAATAAGAGCAACGATGGACGGTGTGCAGAATAGCGTGAAGATTTCGGGCGAACATTCCAGTTCGTTCGAATCCCGCCGGGGACTTCGACAGGGTGATGGACTTTCGTGCCTGCTGTTTTAATCGCGCTAGAAGTTGTAATGCGGAGAGCCGGGTTCAATAACCGAGGTACGATTTTTACAAGACCCAGCCAATTTGTTTGCTTCGCGGATGATATGGATATTGTCGGCAGAACATTTGGAACGGTGGCAGACCTGTATACCCGCCTGACACGTGAAGCGACAAAGGTCGACCTGGTGGTGAATGCGTCAAAAACAAAGTACATGCTGATAGGTACGGCTGATGCTGGGGCCCAGATAGCCGTAGCGGTAAACGCGCAGCTATTCAGCATGACAATGCTGAGGGTCGTGGGTTTGAATCCCACTGGTCGAGGATCTTTTCGTAAAGGAAATTTTCTCGATTCCCAGGGCATAGAGTATCTTCGTACCTGCCACACGATATACACATGCAAAAATGGTCAATTGGCAAAGAAAGCTCTCAGTTAATAACTGTGGAAGTGTTCATAAGAACACTAATCTGAGCAGCAAGCTTTGTCCCAGTTGGGACGTAACGCCAGAAAGAAGAAGAAGATGCTGATAGGCGGAACCGAACGCGACAGAACCCGCCTAGGAAACAGTGTTACGATAGACGGGGATACTTTTGAGGTGGTTGATGAGTCTACCTCGGATCCTTGTTAATGGCTGATAAAAACGTTAGTCGTGCAATACGGAGACGCATCATCAGTAGAAGTCGCGCCTACTATGGGCTCCAGAAGAAGTTGCGATCGAGAAAAATTCACCCCCGCACCAACGCTTATAAGACCTGTAACCGGTTGGTTCCAACTTTTAGATTTTTATGTTTGTATGATATGATGTTTTGTGAAAATTCACGTTTTTAATTATAAAACACAGAAGGCTACATTATAGCGAGAGTCCGTACCGCTGCAAATAAATCCACTGTCGTTCCTGAACAAAAATCTCAAATCTCACACAAAAATGGTGCTAGCACGAAAGCCGATAAAGAAAACAAAGATTAAATTTGCTGGGCACTGCCATCTTCTAAAATAGAAGATTTGGGAGATTTTATTCAGGTGTCCGTGTGTGAAGACCATAAGATCGGTAGAAGCGCAGTGCAAGTGTAAACCCCCCCCCCCTGTAAAGGTGTTGGAAAAGGGAGCTGCCTCCGTTCAGGACCTCGTATCCGTTTATTGAAACGGTCAGCACACGGCGGCTCGGAAGTCAAAATGGCTTCCGAGCCTAATAGCAAAGGACTTGCCTTCGTCCGATCACGGACGAATACCTCGGGCCTTCGGCCCTAATCACAAAAGAGGTTCCCTTCTCGGCACGGTCATTCCGGTCTCGTCCTGGGCCGTGCCGATCACGTCAAAGAAGGAAGACGCCTGCCCACAACAATATCACCAGCTCCGCCTGCTGGAAGCACGATCCGCCATCTCACCATCCCCGAGCAGCCTCGCTCCGAGTTTCTGGCCACACGGTAGTGCAGGAGCAGCCGTGTGGGCCAACGCGATGAAGGAGAGGTACCAAGCTGCAGCAGTGAGTACCAGAAATCCAAAAAAAAAGTCTCGCTTACACGCCACACAAATGTTCATACCCACACCCACACGCCACATAAGGGACAAATAAATGTTTAAAAATGTGAATATTAGTAGTTTTCATACTTTGTTCACGAAGCCCCTCCGATTACCCAGTAACATGCCGACCCTGCGACACAGTTCAGGGGTCTCATGTTACTGAGCTAGTTTACCGGGAGTGGTTGGAAGCCATGAGCTCTCCAGGGGTTCCCAAGGGAGTCTCGGGGAGTTATAGACCGGTAGTCCTCTATGGACATGAAGCATGGACCATGCTGGAAGAGGACCAGCAAGCACTTGGAGTGTTCGAACGAAGGGTCCTTAGGACGATCTTTGACGGAGTGCAGGAGAACGGTGTGTGGCGGTGGAGAATGAACCACGAGCTCGCTAGGCTCTACGGCGAACACAGTATCCAGAAGGTTGCGAAAGCCGGAAGAGTGCACTGGGTAGGGCATGTTGCAAGACTACTGGACAACAACCATGCAAAGATGGTGTTCGCGACGGATCCGGGGAGCACAGCGAGCGAGGTGGCTTGATTAGGTGCAACAAGATCTGGAGAGCGTGGGCCAAAATCGAAGTTGGAGGGACACAACCATAGACCGAGTAAATTGGCGTAACATCGTTAACGAGGTTTTATCAAATTAATTGATGTTACACTAACTAAATAAGTAAATAACATGTTCGATTTGTTGAGCGGGGCCCGGATAGCCGTAGCGGTAAACGCATAGCTATTCAGCAAGACCAGGCTGAGGGTCGTGGGTTCGAATCCCACCGTTCTAGGATCTTTTCGGGTTGGAAATTTTCTCGACTTCCCAGGGCATAGAGTATCATCGTACCTGCCACACGATATACACATGCAAAAAATGGTCATTGGCATAGAAAGCTCTCAGTTAATAACTGTGGAAGTGCTCATAAGAACACTAAGCTGAGAAGCAGGCTCTGTCCCAGTGGGGACGTAACGCCAGAAAGAAGAAGAAGATGTTCGATTTGTAAATCTGTCTGTTGTAGTGATCACCAGGTTTACTGATATGGAAGAATGTGCTGTACGTATGTGCTTCGAATTTGTGTGCATTCTTGGAGGCATCGAAATTAATTTACTCAGTTAGTACGAAAACATGGACATTTTTGTAAGTAGAACCGAAGAAAATATCTATAACGTGTATTTTTAGTGTTTATAAATTTTTTTCACATGAATTTAGCAGCTTATTAGGTGATTCGACTAGATCCTAATCCAAATTTCATCAAACATCCTCATGGTCTAACGTTCTTCCTGATCCAGTCCACATATTTGGCCACATTGGTGTAAATCCCCGGAACACCAGCCGTTCCACATTTGGTCGGACCGAAGCTTACAATTCCGAGAAGGTAGTTGCTCGATCGGTCCAGCTTCGTGAATGGTCCCCCTGAATCGCCACTACATGTATCCTGACCCTTCACTCCACCGGCACATAGTTGCGTATCCAGTAGATTTATCCCAGCTCGTTGATAGCTTCCAGCACACTCCCGGAAGTCTTTGACTTCCAGTTGAACCTTCAGTTTTACCGTGCTAGCACTACCTGTGAATGAAATTTTCGGATTGATTCATAATCTAATATGATTTACATCGAATAAAACTGACCACTCTCCGTATTTCCCCAACCGGCAGCATATCCGTTTGAACCAACATGATTGCGCGATCGTTGAGGCTCTTTGAGTGGCAAACAAATCGGAGAAATGTACATCGACATGTGCACATCCCTTGTGAACCGAATCAACGCTATGTCGTTGTGCTGTGCCTTACTCTGCGGATCGTACTCTTCATGAACGACTATCTGCTCGACACCCATATCAACCGGTGCATCCGTACAGGTCACATTATCGCTATCACAGTCACGTTCCCTGCTCAGATCCCACTCGCCCAAGCGGACGCCAATCCTACAATGACGGTCAAAAGCGATTAACGATTTTTAACTTGATATCAGAGCTCTTTCTAGCGACTCGCTCACTTATTTAATGCAAGCCTTTAAAAAGCTTATATTTTAAAAAGAAAATATAGCTAAAGTCAGTCGTTTTTCTTTTCTTGATATTTGAAAGACAAGATCTTAATTACACTAACCAAAGACATTGTCTCTCGATTTATAGTGAAAATCTCCCAAAAGCTTTAGTATTGCACTGTTACAATCGAAAAAAAGCGAGAGGGTAAAGAATCTCTCATTGTAACATAGGTCCTTTTGAAAAGTTATGCGAGAAATGCCAGGAAATATCTTACACATTCCAGTTGCGGGGAATGGCCTGAATACAGTGCGCCGCCGTTATCACGTATCGGGAGTTGATCAGCGATCCACCACAGTGGAACCCGGTTTGACCACTGGGCTTCCGGTAGTGGATCAACGCAGTCCACGGAAATTCGTCCATTTCCGTTTGCTGACCTCCGTGTATACGGTTCGAAAAATTCACGCCACACTTTGGGGGCTCGGGAAGTCCTTCGTCAACCGTGCCCTTGCAGCATACCTATTGGTTGTGAACATTCAAATCTCAATTCACCTTTTGATCACTATCTACGTTTCACACTCACCAAATTTTTCCTCTCAACAGTCAGGCCACATCGACTTCGCATAATGAAATTTCTTTCTTGGGGTGAGTAATTTCCTTTCTGCAAGATTTTCACCAATGGATCACACTCACGTAGATAGATGCAGTGACCAGCTTCCCCATCCGGATCTATACATGGATCGTTTTCGTCTAAGGGATTGGTAATTTTGAGGAACTTTTTCCTGCATTGAATTACTAAAGTACTTACTCAAAGCATGTCCAGGCGATATCGATAGCGTAACAATGATAAGTATACACGCTAGAAGTGTCCGTTGCATCGTAGTTCCCATTTGAAAACTGTTGATGTAACCTAATAGAAACACCGTGATTATGGTTACAAATAAGACAGACACCCGGATGGTATCAGTTCTAAACCATTACTGCGAACAGAAAATTATAATGAATCAACGATAGTCATGCTTTTCAATAGGGTGGTCAAAAAACGAAGATTACCTTTGCGGGAGGCACACCGTTATAGCAAGTTCGGCACTACCAAGAAAGCTTTGCTCATTGTACATGCAGTTGAGGGGATTTTTTACATTTAAACTCGTTTGTCGAATTTGGGGAGCGGGCAGAGCGTGGACCGATCCCCATTAAATTCAATAAACATACATAGTCGCAAATCCTGCAGAAGCTTCTAGCTATTGTCCAATCAGTTTGCTTTCCTCCATCAGTAAACTTTTTGAAAAGGTCCTTTCGAACAGAATGATGGCCCGCATCAACGAAAATTCAATTTTTGCCAATGAACAGTTCGGATTCCGCCATGGACATTCGACCACTCATCAACTTTTACGTGTAACAAATTGGATCTGTTCCAACAAATCTGAAGGCTACTCTACTGGTCTTGCTCTTCTAGACATAGAAAAAGCATTCGACAGTGTTTGGCATGAAGGTTTGATTGTAAAATTGAAAAACTTTAATTTTCCAACATACATTATTAGAATAATTCAAAGTTATCTGTCAAATCGTACACTTCAGGTTAATTATCAGAACTCCAAATCTGAAAGACTTCCTGTAAGAGCTGGTGTTTCCCAAGGCAGCATTTTGGGACCAATATTATACAATATTTTCACATCTGACTTACCTGAGTTACCTCAGGGATGTAAAAAATCTTTGTTTGCGGATGACACAGGCCTCTCCGCCAAAGGACGAAGCCTGCGTGTCATCTGAAGTCGATTGCAAAAAAGTTTGGATATTTTTTCTTCATACTTGCAAAAATGGAAGATTTCTCCTAATGCTTCCAAAACTCAACTAATAATATTCCCACATAAACAAAAAGCTCTTTATTTGAAACCTTCAAGTAGACATGTTGTCACGATGAGAGGGGTTCCAATAAATTGGTCAGATGAAGTTAAGTATCTAGGGCTCATGCTAGATAAGAATTTAACTTTCAAAAATCACATTGAGGGCATTCAAGCCAAATGTAACAAATATGTAAAATGTCTCTATCCCCTTATTAATAGAAAATCAAAACTTTGTCTTAAGAACAAGCTTTTGATATTCAAACAAATTTTCAGGCCAGCCATGTTGTATGCTGTACCAATATGGACTAGCTGTTGTAATACCAGAAAGAAAGCTCTGAAGAGAATTCAAAATATAATTTTGAAAATTATTCTGAAGCTTCCTCCCTGGTATAGTACCAATGAGTTACATAGAATATCCAATCTTGAAACATTGGAACAAATGTTAAATAAAATAATCAATAATTTCAGGCAAAAATCGTTACAATCTTCTATTGCCACGATTAATGCGTTATATGTTTAGGTTAAGTTAGGTTAAGTATATTCAAAGCGTTTTTTTTTTCTCTTATGAGCAGGTGAAATCAACTCACCTGTAAAAAATCTGAGCTTGCTACGGCAAATTAAATGTAATATGTTGTTAACAAATTGTTAATAAAATCTTAGATTTGTTTTACCAAATTAGGATGATAGTGTTGTCTAATAACTTAGAACACCTAGATATAAGAAATAATGAATGTAATGTTTGGAATGAAATTAATGAAGAAATTTAAAAAAATGAATCAGAGGAGCGACAGATTGCAGCGGGTTTTCGTAAAAGGAATTTTGTGAGTTTGTTCTGATCACCAGCACATGATCACAATGCGTAAATACTATTCATTTGTCAGCCAGAACGTCTACCGAATGAATCCTATGGCGCTTAGGGTTTCTAGTACCGACCGCTTTTGACGAGTACCAGTTCTACGGTACTGTAACTCTCAGTACCGGTAGTACCGGTAAAATACCGGTACTGGTACACTTTTTAAAACATACAGTATTTGGCAAACAAATTTGCTTATTTTTCACCTTCACATAGACACACAAGTGTGCTGAAACTTCCTCGTTATTTTAATGAATTATAGCACTAATAAAATATGGTCTTAAAAAACAATGAGTAAACTTTTCTAACTTTATAACTCATGGAATAATAAAAATATGTGTTGAAATCCAATTTTTATTTGACGTTGTTGATCACATTCATCCACGTTTGCCCTTTAACCATCCACAGTTGAACGTTTAGTAAGAAATTTGAAAATGTTGCAGATGTATTGAGTTATATTATATGTGGTGCAAAAAATCCTTCAAATTGAATAATTGATGGACTATTCTCATATTATCACCTTGCTCTACTTTCATGAAGGAGAATCAAAAATGCAAACATGTTCAAAGCTTTGTAACGAAACTTTCAGACTCGGAGAAAGTTATTTTTGGGCCCATCCGGATGTTACTCGAATTTTTGCCCATGCATCATGAAGTGTCAACAAATATTTCGCTTTGAACTTGGCAGACTCGTTATACACGAATTATTCCAAACAATTTCAATTTTACTTTAATATTCTGCAACCTTTCCTTATATTTGCTCTAAGCTGTTTAGAAAGCTTGATCACAATCAGTAGCTTCATTTGTATTCTATAATTGATAATTCGAAAATCCTTTTGGTGGCCATATGATCTGCTGAATCATTTCCGTTGAACAATTTCACCCTCAGATTTATTTAATGTTCCAAAACATGTTTTCAATGGAAAGAAAATGCAAACAATGGGCGTGCTTCTTACGTGTTTATGCACGGAGATATACCATCCTTGATGCTGAAAAGATGATAAACTGTATAACTATTAACTTTACCAACATAAAATGTACAGTAAAGAAATGTATTGATTCCAACGATTAGTAATTTTTCCATCAGTACCGTAAATACCGGTACTCACTGCTGTCCAGTATCGGTATTTTGGTGCCAAAAATTAGTCGGTATTACCGGTATTTTCAGTACCGATACTCCCGGTACCAAAACCCTAGGCCCTTTCCATCAACATTCCACAACATCCCGTAACATCTATGAGAGGTCGTAAAGTTGATTGTGCGATATTTGCCAGAAAACCATTCGCCAGAAAACTATTCGCCAGAATGACATTTGCCAGAAAGTACCATATGCCAGAAAACCATTTGCCAGAAAGTACCATTCGCCAGAAAACCATTCGCCAGAATGTACCATTCCCCAGAATTTACCATCCCCTAGATTTTTTTTTTTCAGATAAATCAAGTTTGCAATTGTAGAGCATTAAAAAATGTGTGGGATTATTTTAGTTAATATACTCAAAAAAGTACAGGGTTTCTTGGACACAACCTACCGTTGACTTAGTGAGCCAGCTTCGAATATCCATATTCTAATTATTGGACTAGGTACATATAATAAAAATATCGATTTCTCGAGCATTCAACGATCAACAGCAATATCTGAAGTTTTATGAATATGAATTTAAAAGGCAACACTTAATACTGGGGGACCGTGGAACTAGAAAGAAAAAAATATACAATAGAACAGTGATCCTCAGCCACGGCAATAGAATAACAATTGCATTCATTAAAAGCTGCTTCACTATGTAAGAAAGATACTGCTTACTGATGTAAAGAATGGATGTTTAGCATGACGGATAGTAAAGTAAGTTTTTTTTTAAATCTATGTTGTCCCTGTAAAATGGTATTATGGTTTGAAAGGATTCACAAGCGGTTCGCCTTTCTTTTCAGCATAAGCTGTTCTTCAAAGTGTTGTTGCTTCTTATGGACAAATTCATTTAATAGATTTCAATATACGTTGCAACTACATGAGATTATGCTATTTTAAAATTATCAAATTCCATCTTTCTGTTTTTTCAGTTTCAATTAAATGTTTTATTTTTTTAATATTATTAAGTTTTACAGGGAATAATGGTTTAAAAAAATATTTCACAAGTGGTGCTCCCTTCTTTTCGTCATAAGCTGTTCTTAAAAGTTTTGTTGCTTCATAAGAGCTAGTTCATTTGATATTTACAAGATTTCGATATACGTTGCAACTATTTGTGCCGTCCGTTCGATGAAGTTATGAATGCTTCCACTCGCAAACCAATGTTACATTTACTATAACAACTTTCAGGAGCTTTTAGACAAATAAGACAGTTGTAAAATCAATAAGAACATACTATATAAGAGGAATGGAGAATTCTTATTTGACAAAACCATGTCAAGTAGCGGTAACCAAATACTCTTTTTGGAATACTTTTTCATGTACTGATATTTAGGTGACCATTATTACTAAAAACCTTTTGGTCTATTTTTACCCGAATGTTGTTCCCACGAATATCATTTCCCCGAACGCCAGATACCCGAATGACACTTTTTCCTGCATTCCATTCTCCCGAATGACCCAAAGTTTGTATTAGGTAGGTTCACTTTTTGAAAAAAGTTATTCGACTCTCTGTGCCACATTGAATTCTGAACTTATTTATCAAAACAAGTTATCTGTCCAAAAATGAGCCAATTTGGTAAAGTTTTAGAGGTGTATCAAATCGATTTTGTGGTTTTTTTTAACTTTTTCCCCGAAATGCGTTCCTGAAACCTAGAAATAGCATTGAAAATGATTCGAAAATACTACTAGCCTTTTGCTAACGCAATAGTCTATCACTTTGCCCAAGACACTAGGGTGTTTTGACCACTTCTTCATTATGCTTTTAACGAAATTAGTCAAAAAATCTCGAAAAAAGCAATATATTTTTCCAGCTTGCCATATAAGTTCCGATAAAAATCTTATTATATTTTGTTTACAATTCGACTATCTATTTGATCTAAGTGGTACGAATATATCGTTCATACATCATTTTCATGTGAGAATTGATTTTCACTGCGAAATAATTGAAAGTGTATCACTCTATACCCTAAAATCTCATAGGGTTGCCAACACAAATACACTCTATGAAAACCACAGTTACCCATGATTTAGATGTCATGTCTTTGGACCCTACAGTCCATCGCCATCGGCTCAAAATAGAGTTGATGGTAAGGTTTGGGCCTGAAGATCAGAAGATTCAAGGTTCAAGTACAAGAGATAATCTTTTTCTTTATTTTTACACCAAGCTAAGATTTGCAACTATTTGACCTGATTTGAAACATTTTCATGTTAAAATTTCACTCACACGGGATGAAACCTTTTGTTCCTTAATATAGCACCATTCTTAAAAAGCACGTTACAGGAAGATCTACCTTTTAATAGATAAAGGCAATTACAAGTGATGACTCAAGTTAAATCAGCGTAGCAACAGCCTTGAGAACTAGAGCTCTATTGAGTCTTCCAGTCTTTGAAGACCAAACCAACATCGTACTGAAAAACCTAAATAAAGCTAATAGTTATATTATATCAAGCATCGCAACAATGATCGAATTGCACGGGCTTATTCACAAATTCCATGACGCTGAAAAGGGGTCGTGGGTGACTTCATGATACTACGGCTCATACAAAACTTGTAGAATATTCATACAAAAATCTTTACGATTGGGGGTGTTGTTGTTAACCGAAAATTGTGATAATAAGCTACGATTACTGTTGATTATGGAAAAAAGATTATTCCTTGCACTTGAACCGTGGATCTTCGGATCCTTAGACCCAATTATTTCGAAGTGAAATTCAATTCTCACATGAAAATGATATATGAACAATATATTCGTAACTCGCAGATCAAATAGATAGTTGAATTGGATACAAAATATAATAAGATTTTTATCGGAATTTATATGGCAAACTGGAAAAATATATTGCTTTTTTCGAGATTTTTAGACTAATTAAGTTAAAAGCATAATGAAGAAGCGGTCAAAACACCCTAGTGTCTTCGGCAAAGTGATAGACTATTGTGTTAGCAAAAGGCTAGTAGTATTTTCGAATCATTTTCATTGATATTTCTGGGTTTCAGGAACGCATTTCGGAGAAAAAGTCCAAAAAACCACAAAATCGATTTGATACACCTCTAAAACTTTACCAAATTTGCTCATTTTTTGATAGATAACTTGTATTGATAAATAAGTTCAGAATGTGATGTGGCAAGGGTACCTTAAAAAAAGTGAACAGGTCTAGTTTGTATGGATCGTGGTATTATGATAGAACCACCTACTTCTACTCCCTCTTGAACGACATGTTCATGGACGGCCCCAAAATAGATGCAGTTCAAAATGGATAAGAAACAATCTTCAGAGACAGAGTGGTGAACTATGAAGAACGATAAAGAAAACAACAAAAAATGCTGAATTCGGAGAAACTCTAAAGGACCGCTGATCAAAAAAGAAGAGTGCATCTCATATGAACCGTTCATCAGCCTGAAATATTCAATAAGTTCTGATAATTATGAGTGCTAAAACATTTTCGAGGAAATAGGGCACTTGAGAAAACGGGGTATTCAGGGAAGTAGTTTTCAGGGAAACGACATTCGGGAGAAAGTAGAAAGCAAAAACTATCTGGTAGTTGTACGAGAAATTCTGTACAACACAATATTCTGATAAAGAACAGCTCGTGGTGACAGGAAATGAAATCTTCTTAAAACTAGGTAAAACAGCTTAGAATATTGTATCAAAACCTCATAGCCAAAAAATCTCGCAAGAGATGTAGAATAACAGTGTTATATTGTCTTCGCTTTGTGCACTAGCAGAAAGCTTAAAATGAGAAGAACGAGATAGTTACCGTACTATTTGTTCGATTTAGTTCTTTTGAAAAGTGGCACAAGTCGAATATTGTGACGAAAATCCTTGGATTCCGAGTTGTTTCATGATCAAAATCGATAAGAAAAATAATTCTGGGGAATGGTACTTTCTGGCGAATGGTACATTCTGGCAAATGGTTTTCTGGTAAATGGTACATTCTGGCGAATGGATTTCTGGCAGATGTCATTCTGGCGAATAGTTTTCTGGCGAATGGTTTTCTGGCAAATATCGCACAACCATTTGCCAGAATGGACCATTCCCCAGAAAGTCATTCCCCAGAAAGACCATTTCCCAGAAAAAAATATTACTACATTACTTTCCTTTGTGTAGCAATATTTAGGTTTGTAAAATCTTTCGAATCATTATGATTTTCAGCGTACGATACATAATTGTATGCAAAATAATTGTGACGTAAGTTTTTAAGCTTTTTGTTTGATAAAATGTTTTAAACTAATAATGATATCATAAACTTATTTTATAGATAGCTGTAGGGGTAAACATGCAGCTATTCAGCAAGCTGACGGACGTGAGTTCGAATTCCACCGGGCGAAGGTTTTATTGGATTGAAAATTTTCTCGATTTCCCAGGGCATAGAGCATATTCATATCGGCAATACGTTATACACATGCAAAAATGATCAATTGGCAATGAAAGTTCTCAGTTAATAACTGTGGAGGTGCTCGTAAGAACACAAAGCTGAGATTTGGCTCTGTCCCAGTTAGGACGTAACACGAGATAAGAAGAAGAAGGTGTAATAGATTTCTGAGGTTTTCATAGTTTCTGAGAAATAACTGTTTTTTTTTAATGTTAGAATAGTCATCAATTTTATACAAGCTATTAGGGGTCGTCCATTAACCATGTGATCATTCATGGGAGGATGGAAGGGGGCCTGGTCAATGACCACGATACAAACAATTCTTTTTAAATTTTTGTATGGACGAAAGATCCCGTGGAGGTAAAAAATCCGAAAGAATTGACCACGTTGTTAATGGACAACCCCTTATGGGCAACTGTATTTTCAACATTCTAATAATGATTTTCCCTTCTTTGAAGATTAGGCTGTTCTTTAGGGTTAACTAATTCAAGGGCTTATATGCTTCATAGGAGATTTACCCTTCTTTATATTATTGGCTAGCCTTTATAATTGTACTGTGTGTTTCTGCCTGCAGTTAACAGAAGGAATGGAAGTAATTTAAACAAGGTTATGTCATCTCAATTTTAAATAATTACAAATAATTACAGCTAAAAAAATCAATATAGGACTGCTGTCAATGAAAATGTCTGTAAAAAGAATTTATGTAAAAAATGCAAACATCGGGAAATGGACAATCAATATATGTCCTTAAATAAAAAAAAACTAAATGGAAAGTGATTCAATAATGGCATATTTACCATGACCTTCATCTAATTTCTCATTGAAGATTACTCGAGTGATTCCGAAAACATTAATCTTCATAACCGACTTCTTTCGTAGAGCAAGCGACAGAATATGAGAAACCAATATATGTGTGTTTTTTGGTTTCCATTATTAATCATGGCCACGTAGCAGTCCTGCTAAGAATTTCAAAATTATTTCCGGTTCCAGATAGCTAAAACTGGCAATCAGGGTAAACACTGAAGATTGAAGAGTTCTCCGGCAGCCTGTTGCAAATGTTGTAAAACTACTTTAAAACAATAAATAATGCGGTTCAAATTATTATTAGGAGTAAAATAGTTTAACGTTATTTTCAAGGACTGAATAATGTATTTAAATATATGACCTAAAGAACATTGGGTAGTCATTTGAGTTATATTGTTCCAATGATTATTGGCGCTAAACTGATCATATTTCAAACATAATTTTCCCTTCTTTCACTCAAAGGCTGTTCTTTTCAGTTGTTTTGCAATTTCGATATCAATTGATCGACATATTTGTGAAGATGCATCGAAGCCAAACCTCAAATTTTCAAGAGCATAAACCTCGAGAACCAGCCAGCGGTTTGAGCTGAAAACTTAATCGATTGGTCACACGCTGGTGGTGACCAATCGATTAAATTTTCAGCTGGAATGGCTGTTTGGGTCTCTAGATTTGCGCTCTTGAAAATTTGAGGTTTGGCTTCGATGCATCTTCACAAATATGTCGATCAATTGATATCAAGGTTGAAAACGAATTACAAAAAATGATTCTGGGGAATGGCTTTCTGGCGAATGGTACATTCTGGGGAATGGTTTTCTGGCAAAAATCAATCTGGCAAATTGATTCTGGCAAATGGTTTTCTGGCAAATGTCATACAATCGCCAGGACAGCTGTCGATTATTGGAGGATGCATCAATCTTGTCTAAGAGTTAGAGGGTTTCTTGGTTTAAAACTGACTACACAATCAATTTATCAATAAATTTTTAGCCTCGAAAGTATTTTAACCCGTGGGCTACGGGGCTGACATACAAAATTCAAATTGCTTCTATTCGGGCATAATTCCATATTTTTAAATGAAATTTTGAGTATTGCTTCACTATTAGTTGTAGATTTTTGAGTGATGGGAAAGTATAGATCCGGAGTATTGTGGGCAAAGTTATTCCAGAACATCTCTGGGTCAGGTAAGGTAAAAATCACAAAAACTTCCCTTTAGAACTCGTTTATCATTTGGAAACGCAATGTGAACGAAGGCTCAGGATATTATTAAAATTTATAATTAACCTGAAGTAAGACTAAGGCCTCCAGAATATTCTGGAATTTTGCCATTTTCAACACAGGTTCATAAGTTATTTTTTAGCGATTGATGTCTACGTTTGTTGGTTTACAGCACTCACTAAGCTTTAACAGACGTGTCCACAAATTTTGACAAGAAATTGAATATTGGAGTCATCCAAATCGATCTGGAATTCGGGTTCTTATGATCTACTTAATCTACTACAGTCTATACTAACCCGATTCTCTTGAAACTCGTTCCTATCCATTGAGCTTCATACGGCTCAAAGAGTGTACTGCTATGAATATTGGTAATCTCAAGGTCTTCAGAGCATACTGAAGTTGTGGGCATCTTTAAAGCTTTGGAAATATGATTCGGATGTTTCCTCTCCTTTCTGGCGTTACGTCACATCTGAGACAGGACCTGCTCCTCAGCAGAACCTGTTCCTATGAGAACTTTAAAAGTTATTTACTGGGATCTTTTCTTCAACAGTTATTTATTTTATTTATCTTTCAATTTATCTATGATTTTCATAACAAAGAGATTCTCAACCGGTTCTATGTCAATTGGGACGAAATGCCAGAAAGGAGGGGAAACATCCGAATCAAATTTCCAAAGCTTTAAAGATGCCCTTAGAGATTACATCAGAAGTAACATAAAATTGAGTTATATTTATGTTTGAGTCGACCAATATTTAAGTATTAAAAGGTTTACGTCATACGTAAAACTAATTATTTTTAAGAGTGTAAATGCAATAAGCATTTTTTGGTGTACAAGTGTACGAACCATAACAGATTTTACAAAATTACACTTGGAAAATGAATCTATGTTTCAGGTAAGTTGGAACATCCGCCGTAGTGGAACATTTTAAGTTTGATACCATCAAAACCGGAGACGAGACGGAGCTTACGACGAAGTAGAACGAAACCCTAATAATTGTATTTTAAGAAAAAACATACAACTTTTGCAATTTGGGGATGATAATGTAGGGTATTTTGATGAAAATGATTTTTTTTCACAGACGAAATTGAATTTGCTGTCACTGAATATCAGTAGGTGGAAGAAAATCAGTGTAGAAAAAGTAATTGAAAAACTTAATGCACGCTATATCAGATTCGTGCATGTATTGTCAAAGCAATATGCACACAAAGAAAAAATAAACTATCACGGATCCTACTGAGGGTCGGTTTTGTTGGCTGAATATTGAAATATGCAGCTACTGGCTGCGCGTAAGCAGTTGTGACATCCAATTGCTTAAGCGCTCTAGGTCATACCGGGGCGGCCGTCGGTATCGTACGCTTTTAACGACGGATAGTGTTGGGCGCAGTTTAACCATCGCCAGATAGTGATCAGAGTCGATATTAGCGCCACAATAGGTCCTCACGTTGATAATGTCGGTGTATCGGTACAGAATACTGTGCTGGATGAAGAAGGCGGCCATATTCATGGAGGCGGTGAAACCAATTAGTCGTAAGCCGTTTTCATTCGTCAGCCGATGAGTGCCGAACTTGCCGTTAGGGGTACGTAACGCAATTTTAGACACCCTCTCTCAACCACGTAACAGCTTTTGTATGGACTATTTAAAGATTTTGTATGGACCATTACGGAAGACACCTCCCTCCCCCTATTGCGTTACGTAATATTTGAATGATCTCTAGTCGGTCTGAACTCCTTCTCCTGACCAAACCAAGAATTTAGATGTCATATGATGATAATCGTCGTTGCTTAGGCAGCTGTCGTACTCGCTTCGAGCTGCGCGTAACAAGCGTCTTTATCGTCATCAGTGCTTTCGGAATGAGGGACTGGGAACCAACAGGAACGGTCTTTATGCTTCTCCAAATTTTAGAATTCACTGAGATTAAAGACCATACCATCAGACATATTTGATGTATGTTATCATTTGAAATATCACTGTAGATTTTTCTAGCATATATGATGCTCGCATGCGATCTCATGCACAAAGTATTGAATGTACTAGATTTCTGATAACTGATTGCAATGCTTGGGATTCTAAATTAGATACCAAAAAGAAACTTTATATACAGTGAAACTTCCATGAGTCAATGTTCCATGACTCGACATCGACTCATGGAACCATACTGATAACAAAGTTTCATGGTTACTATGATGGTCCCCTCATACATGTTTCCAAGGCATTTGTTTCCACGAGTCGATATTTCCTTGAGTCGATGGTCCCTTCAGATATCGAATCATGGAGGTTTCACTGTAGTCAACTTTCGTTCGTTGCACTAAAGCTGTAGCCCACCTAGTGAAAGACTTTCGCTAATCGGACTGAGTTTTGAGCTGTCAAACAAGCTTGAACAAAAGACAATCAGAGCTACCAACTTTGCTAATTATATTTTACGTTATAAAGTGACACTTGCCTATAGAGCTATAGAGCTTAGTGACATTTGAACACACGTAGACTAGCATACGCTCGTCATACACAGTTCGTTTTAGTTTTCCTCAAAGAAACTTGCACACGCTTTCCACACTCATCAAAATGCATATGGAAATATAATCCAATTTGAAAAATTTACACCCGGATTCTGGTTTTTTTCGAGACAGAGTGCATATTGTTTTCCTCTAAGGTTCACAACTACATCTACACTAGGGCACCCATACCATTGGGCGTGATAACCACTATAGCCCACCTAACGGTAGCCCAATTTAAACGTAGTGCAATTAAGCATAGTGCAACTAACGAAATTTGACTGTAATTAGGGGGAGCCCTTGATGGTCGGGGGAAAATGGGACACCCTAATCAACAGGTAATATCCAGCTTTTAAAAGCGCTAATAGCTGCCGCAAATAGGCTCGCTTTCTAGTAAGGATCGGTCGATTTGACGTTTGGCTTGGGTCGTTTTATAAGGCTATCGCACCCTTCTCTTTCTAGCAACAAGATCAAATGTGATTTTTTGTTTGTTGTTTTCATACGTAAACGGTTAATGGTGGGTCCTATAGTCCAGGACTGAGAGAGAGGAGACAGCTGGCTTAGATTGCGAGCTCTCAAAAGTCAAGGGAACCTGTCATCAACTGTCACTGGAAAACCGCACATTCGAAGGGCAGAGCGTTGAAAACCGTAAAAATTTGACCAAGCTAAAACTGGATGTGATTGAAACTTCAGGTTGTTTTCCTGTGCTCTCGCATATAAAATCGTTGGTTATTTAAATATTGTCGATAGGACTGAAATTGCTATTGTAATTTTTAAATTTTATGATCGTTTTGATAACAAATGGTATGCGAAAATGGTTTTGACCCAGTTTGTGCTCTCCGAACCATTGTGCACAACCCAAACATGAAAAGAAGAAATCAAAAAAGCAAAGAAAACAAGCCAGTTGTCAGTGAGCTGTCTCCTCTCTCTCAGGTCCAGGAGGATCTCAACTCAATCACATTGCGTTTTCGCCTGCGAAAGTACGCAATGACAGCCGACATCGAGAATATGTATAGGATGATTAGGATGCACCCTATGGACGATCCACTGCGACGCATATTGTGGAGAGAAGAATCTGCAAAGCCAATTCGAATTTATGTGCTGACTACCGTCACATATGACACGTCATCTGCGCCGTACCTAGCAACGCGCTGCCTGAAGAAGTTGACGGAGGATGAAACGGCCAACTTTCCTGCTGCCATTGAGACAATTATCTACGATTTTTATGCGGACGATATGCTGAGGAGCGTCGACAGCGTTGAGGAAGCAGGGCAGCTTCCAAGAAACCTGATTCAAGTTCTGGGAACGGCTGGACTTACGCTGAGGAAGTGGAGCTCCAATTCTCGAAAAGTGCTGGATCAGATCCCGCCCTTCTTACGAGATGAACGTTCGTCATTACACTTCGAACTCTTAAACCCTACCGTTAAGACCCTTGGAATCTAATGGGAACCTCGATTGGACATATTTTGGTTCACTGTACCTCAGTGAAACCCTGCTGCTGAGATTACTAAGAGAATCAATCTGTCCGATTTCGTGAAGCTCTTCGATCCACTAGGTCTGGTTGGACCTAGCTTAGTTGCTGCTAAGTTTTTTCTCCAGGACCTTTGAAGAACAAAGTGTTCATGGAACGATACTTTACCGTACGGGCTTCAAACTTGGTGGAGTGAATTTTGAGAAAGCTCAGAGAGCCTCACTCATCTTCAAGTCCGTCGTTGAATTGCGTTTGGAAGCGACACAATATCCGCCGAACTCCACATGTTCTGCGATGCGTCCAAGAAGGCGTATGCTGCCTGTTTATATCTGCGATGCACATCGTACGACGGAAGGGTTACATCAGCACTGCTGACGGCTAAATCCCGAGTGGCTCCACTCGAAGACCTAGAAAAGAGGCGAAAACAAACATCTATTCCTAGCTTAGAACTATCGTCTGCACCTACAGGTGCACATTTATACGAAAAGGTCGTCAAAAGCATAAAGATCACGGCACAACTGTATTTTTTGACTCACTCAATGATCGTCAAATGCTGGATTGCTGCTGTTCTGTCGCACTGGGCTATGTTCGTGGCAAATAGAGTATCCGAGATTCAGCTCATCACCCATAGAGGTATCTGGAATCATACCACGGGACTAAACAACCCTGCGGACGTTCTGTCAAAGGGAATGGCTCAAGAGCAGCTAAAGGATTACGATATGTGGTGGCAAGGAGCACCTTGGCTGTGCTTGGACAAAGCTTCCTGGCCGAAAACTGCAACCATCAACTCGGAGGATTTAGTTTTAGATCCTGCGTTACTCGAAGAAAGAACAACGGTATCAGCTCCAGCTCAAGTTGTCGACACCAGCCCGGTTTTTGGTCTACGATTCTCATTTGAAGATCTAGTTCGAACTGTGTCCTTTATTCGGAGATTCACGTACAACTGTAGAAACGCCAGCGATAGTAGAATTGGTTTCATAACGTATGAGAAAAGAGCAGAGGCATTGCATCACCTTCTCTTACTAGCGCAACAAGAGGGATTCCCAGAAGATCTTGCAGTGCTGCGCAGAAATGACGATGTTACGTCAAGGCTGAGAAAGCTAGCTCCTCGCAAAGTAATCGGAATCCTCCTGGTCGGTGGCCGATTGCAGAATGTTAGCATTTCAGCAGGACGGAATGTCCTTGTCATCCTAAATAATTATCACCCAATATCGATCCTTTTCGCCGTTCACTATCACCAGAAGTATTTGCATGCTGGCACCAGAAGTATTTGCATGCTGGCAACTCCTGGTTGCCAGTATGCAGGAGAAGTATTGTCAGCACGTAACCTGGCTCGGAAGGTCATTCATCGTTGCGTCAGATGCTATCGCGCAGACTGACGGCTCACGAACAAATCATGGCGGACTTACTAGAAGAACGTGTCACTCCAGCTCCACCGTTCATGCGAGTAGGAGATGACTACTGCGGTCCGTATTATATCCAGTATCGCTATCGCAAGGGTGGTCCAATAAAATGCTTCGTCGCAGTATTTGTATGCCTTGCTGTGAAGGCTGTTCATTTAGAGGTGGTTGGAGACCTCCCGACTCAAGCCTTCATCGCGGCATTGAGAAGATTCGTCTCTCGTCGTAACAAATTTGGTCGGAACACAGCGTGAATTAGATGAGCTTCGTAAATTGTTCAACGATCAAGATTTCATCAAGGCGGTAACTGAGGTCATTTCATCAAGGCGATCAAAGAGGAGGTGAACCAGCGTTCGGCTGAAAGCCTCTTGAATAAAAACAAAAAAAAAAAAAAAAAGCCGTTCAAATTCATCCCTGCGAATTCGCCCAACTTTGGAGGCCTTAGGGAGGCCGCCGTGAAGTCGATGAATGAACATCTTAAGCGTACCCTGGGCAACACAGTTCTCGTTGTGGGTGAGATGGCCACTCTGGGGCCTCTATTTGAGGCCAACTACGCCACTTTCGAGCGATGCTGCTGACCTGGAATTCCTAAACGCCGGCCAGTTTCTGGTGGGTAAGCCTCTCACAGCATTTCTGGAACCATCTCTGCTAGACATCAACGAATCGAGGCTTCCGAAATGGTAGCGCGTGCAGTACTTCCTCCAACGCATTTGGAATCGCTGGTCAACGCAGTATTTGTCAAACTTGCACGCTCGTACAAAATGGACCAGACAGTGGAACAACCTTTTCGTCGGCACCATGGTGCTGCTCTGTGAGGACAACGTGCCGCCTCTTAGGTGGCGAATGGTCAGAGTTTCCGAGAATTACCCAGGGAAGGACGGCAACATCCGCGTCGTCAAAGTGTGTACCGTAAAACGCGGTAACTTTGATAATGCGGGTAACTTTGATAGTTTCAGACCCACAACATATTAAACGAAATAACGTAGTTTCTGTCAATCAGTTAAGCAAAACGAATACAAAAGTAAAGAGTATTTGTATTGTACAAGATTTAAGCATTTTTGCAACGCTTACTAACAACCTGTTCTACGATCACTATTTGATGACGTCATCATGAGTTCGTCACTTATCCTTGACAGCCTAGTTATAGTAGAACATAATTTCGGTCTCAAATCTCTTAGCGAAACCCATTTTTACAAACTGGGATCATTTTTGTAAGCTAAATGAGAAATTTCCATATAGCGTTAAACGCCTAGAGGTATGCAACGCCCTATAAATGTTCCGTAATTGATTCAATTTTGTTCGATTTATACTCCATTATCAAAGTTACCCCAAAACAGAATACCGACTTTCGATTATATGAAAAATAATGTATCCATTCAGAATAAATCTTTTGGCAATCTATCAAGTGCAGTCGATAGCTAAGATGTCAGTACTTGTTTTAAAAATATAAATTGTAATTCTTTGAAACAGCATGCATAAATATTCAAGTTTTCTTCGAAAAAACTATCAAAGTTACCCCGTTTTACGGTACGAAGAAACTTTCTCATTGGCGTAAATAGGGAGGGGCTAGGGGGGCATAACAGAGCTGAAACCATTTTTTTGTATCACAACTTTTAATTTAAGTACATTGTATCAAAACTGTTGTTGTTTGTTACAATTATTCAAGGCAATGATGCATTTTAAATTGGACGTGAGCCAAAAGAAAACTCATCGCGTTCTAATTTTGCACGAGAACGTAGCAAACATTGAACTCTCGTGCAAGATTTTGACACTGCTCATGAAAGCCCAGTTCAGTTCAAACGCATACTGTGGCTCATTATAGGGGAAGAGCGGCAATTTTCGACATATTCATACGATTTTGGCTTACTTTGTATGGAAATCCTAAATTTGGCACAGATTTCTTGTAGGTCGAAAATTAGTGCTTTTCCCCTACGAGGAAATGTATCAAACTACATATGTTGAATTTATATTATGCCAAAGTTGACGAACCATCAAGATTTCCTCATAACTTAAGATAAATATGTATCATATCTGCATTGAAACACGATTTCCATTCGCGTTCATTTTTTAGCTCTTATGGGTTCAATTTTTTGAACCGATCGGTGTTCAAGCCTACTTGACTAGGGATCAATAATTTAAACTGGAACATAAACTGAACGCGTTAAAATGCAACACTGATTCAAGGCGTTTTCTCCCTAAAGTATACTATTGTTGGACTGTTTGCTTCAATGATAAAACGATTTCCAAGCATATGGTAGAAATTTGAAAGCTGAATTAGAACTTTGTGGCTACCCAAACCGGAAAGTTTGCTCAACAGTCCCAATATCTAGAGTTTTGTTGTTCCATAAATTATTCTGAATTATAATACGAATTTTTGTTACAGAAAAAATGTCTGTGTTTAATATCTCTCTAATCTGTATTATCGATACCAGTGTGAAAAAATATTCGAAGACTAAATACAAAGATTTTTGGAAAATCTCAATATTGTTTTAAAAAATCGTTGATGTAAAAGCACAAAATATTTGAAAATTTCTTTTGAATTAGACTTTTGTTCTACCAAGCCCGATGAAACAGTAAATGTCCTTCACTTACATCTATTCCAATCTCCTGGTTGAAAACCTTTGAGTTGTTCAAGAATTGTGTTTTTCTTAGTAAATATATATTACTCAGTCGTACATCTATAGTTTGAGACTTTATTTTTAGATTTTGTGCAGTGGCCCGAATGATGACAATTTATCAAAATAGTATATAATTAAATTGAATGTACTTTCTTGTTTTCCGATATTTTTGCACCATGCTTTTACAAGTTCTCAAAAAACTCAACAAAGTTTTAGAATATGTGCCGATATTCATAATTGGTCATCTGGATCCGGAGATATTTCAAGATTCCTTGGGGACCGACGCGTAGCCATAACCCACGTAAATATCTCAGGCTACAGATTTTTTATCGTATTTTGGTATTAACTCATCGAAATGATACATTAGTACGAGTATGTTTTGAAAAAATGAAGCAATTTGGTGTAGTCGTCTTTGAGTACCTAAGGGGTCATGCACAAATTACGTCACGCTCCAAGGGGGGGGGGATCAAGCCAAGCGTGACAAGTCTTACAAAATTTTCGGAGGACTCATACAAAAAACGTGACAAAGGGGGGGGGAGGGAGTCCAAAAAGTTGAAATTTAGCGTGACATAATTTGTGTACCATCCCTAATGAGCATTTATGTTTCTGGTACCACCCTGGACAAATAGAAATCTTGAAAACTCTAAAAAACCTCATATCGTAATTTTCAGATTTCTCCAAGAATACTGAACCGATTCATATGATTTTTCCAGAGTTGCTCCTTATTACACAGTATTGTATAGCACACATTTTATTTTATTTTATTTTTTTTTTTTGATAAACTGACCAAAAACAAAATGGCTGCCAAAGACATTTTATATGGAGAAGGTCGGTCCCCCAAGGAACATCGGAATATTTTCTAAACTAGATCACCAATGATTAATGTTGACACGGATTCTTAAACTAGAGAGTTTTTTTGAGATCTTGTGAAAAAACGGTGTGAAAATATCGAGAAACAAAAAAGTTATCGCGATTTGAATATTTTTTTGGCGGTAAAAAATGAAGCTGCCGGTAGAGGGGTTAATACGAGTAAAAACGAAAAGATTGACTATTCATGAAAAAGGCACAATATAAAAGGCCGAAACATCAGGTGTAGTACGGAAATCCATTAATAAATAAATGAATACCGAATTAAGTACTGTATCATTATATATTATAGTGCTAAATTCGGATATCATTTAGTTAGATATTACTATTTTGCATGCTTGCATTCACATATAAAGCGATATTTTTCAGGAATCGAACCTTGGCTCCGGCTTATAGCCTAGAATGCACGTATATTAATTTTCAATTAAAAGACGAGTTCACCCTAACGTAGCTGAAATTGAAAATCATAACAATGATAAACCTTTTACAAGAAAACATGCAATGCGATTTGAAACGAGAGGTTTTCCCAACAGTTTATACTTACTCTATCGTTGGATTACGCTTCCATACAACTCTCAGAATTGAACTTTATAATCATTCAAGAACAACTTCTATACATTCAAATGGTCTGTCGTTGAGTTAAGACAAACAGATTCGATATTTATTTTGGTAATCGTTATAGATTGGAGAGCATGGGTCTCGAAGGCATTTCGGATAATTGATTAATACCTAGATATACAATCTCCTTATCATAGAATTCGGTGCTTGATGGCCGCAAAATGGCCAGACGACAGATAAACAATCAGCATGTTCTGTTCTACAATACCAAATCCGATTGTAAATTATTCTACATCTGACTTGCTAGAATCTCAATTACCCAACGTGATTGAAGGAAGATATACGCACTATTGCTTAACTTACTAACCTATTGTTCTATAGTTTTACGTATTAAGAATAAAGTATCTATTTAATACTATTTGAGAAAACCACCCGCACCCATCTAATAAATATTTTTCGAAATCCAATCGATATATCTTAGAACACTGGTATACACCCCGGGAGCATTCTTCAAACCACATTTGGTTGGCCCAAAACTCACGATGCCAATCAAATAATACTGTCCACTCAGTTGCACCATCAGAGGCCCTCCGGAGTCGCAGCTACACACTCCAGTTCCACGCCATTCGCTTGCACATAGCTGGCCATCTCTTACTTTGATTCCAGCGGTTTTGTATGACTCGGTACAGTCATCAAGTCGTTGCAAGTTGAGTAGCACTTTCATCTTCAGAGAACTGGCTGATCCTAAGATATTGCGTACAATTATTGTTAGGAACTACGTTCGAGTCAAGTTTTCCTCATTTACCTGTTTTCGTACGACCCCAACCTGCGGAAACAGCAGTTGTCAGAGAGTTGAGTAGCATACCTTCAATTCCTGGAAACGGCAGCTCGATTGGTCGAACGTAGTCTGTTGAACGTACAACCTGGAGCAATCTGATCAACGCTATGTCATGATACTGGCTCAACAGACGTGTCACGTAATTTTCATGCACAATGATTTGATCTATATCGACATCCAACGGTGGATTGCTGCACTGATCCACGTCACAGTCAGCGCCTGAGTTTTTGATGTTGAACTCTCCCAACCGAACTAGGGATCTGGAATAGTTTATCATCAATTACTTGTAAAAGCGCAACTTGTGAGAAATGTCTAACATTTGCCAATTTTTAGGAATAGCCTTAATGCAGTGGGCTGCCGTCACCACATGCCGTTCATTAATTAATGTTCCACCGCAGTGAAATCCGTAGATCCCAGGTAACTTCCGATACTGTATCAGTGCGGACCACGGAAATTCTGTCAAGGTGGTACGTTGAAATGCCATCTCATCTGACGACTCGATCGCCTCCGCAGTTGTACTTCTGAATGTCGTGGTAGCTGTAATCATCGGCTTAGTCGTCCTTGAAGTTGTTGTTGATCTTGTCGTTTTCGTTGTCGATGTTGTTGAGATTCTATCACTCCACGATCTGCGAGTTGTGCTCAACTCTGGACCGTTCGTAACAGATGTAACACTAGATGGTTTCGCGAACTGTATCGCATTACCTTCAATAGAACTGGTGCGATCGTCAACACAACAAACCTTAAACGAATAATAAGGTAAATCAAACCTTTTCACTTCGATCCTAGTAAATCCCAATTTACCAACGGATTCCTTCTGTATTTTCCACACAAACTATCTGCCAAACGTTCACTTTGCTTAATTGTCCTGATAGGACTCCGCCAAATATCGGCCAACGTTTCACATTTGGATAATTTCACACATCGTCCAACAAATCCGTCCAAATCGATACACCGATCATTAAACGTTACGCTCCCAACCGTTGCTGTTAAGAAAACGACCGCCAAAATCCACGGCCCCATCGTTTGTTTCGAATTATCCAACTAACCTTGGGAACTGACCGTTTGTAACTGATACACATTTTTGCAAATTGTTCAAATTATTTGTGTTCCAGATCAAGCAGAGTATTTCGACCAAGAATAGCTCAAGAGGGCTTAGCCCAGGTTGGAGACTCTCATTAGCATAACCAGTACTAGAAATGCGCGGTCGTTAACACGTCCAGCCCGAATCTTTCTAAATTTCGCTTTATGCTTTCAATTGAGAGAAAGGTTATGACATCCTTTAATCGTATTCAGCTTTGCAGCACCGAGTGGAACCATTCCGATTGGAGCAGAAAGGCACACTGGATCGCAGTGTGAATTAGTCAGCGGTTTCTTATTTCAAGATCTATAGGCCAAGACATAAGTATCCATTGTAAATATTTTTAAGAGTCCGTTTACGTTTCCTTTCCGAGTGGAGGCTCGTCTCCGGTTCTGAAAGAATCATGTCATGCGAGAGGTGTAGATCGATCCGAGCAGATATTGGGTTGGCCCGTTTTGAACAAGCTCCATTTCTGACGAGATGTCAGTTGAAGTGGACTACCGCAGAGGCTCAGCTAGGGGCTTTTATAGAACATTTTCCAACTTTCTAGGAGGAGATATGTGGTTCAAAAATTACTATTTTATATGTGCCATAACACAACAAGTGAATATTCAACTCCGTTGTTTACCATGAAACATTCATGTGGGTTCAATGAAAGGCACTAATTTATGGTGTCCGGCCATTTGGCCGAACGCCGATTGGCCGAATGCCGTTTGGCCGAACGCTATTTGGCCGAATATCATCTGGCCGAACGGGTCGTGTGGCCAAATGCCGTTTGGCCGAATCACGAACTAAAAAATAATATATTTGCTACTACGTATTCAGAAGAGCGGCCCAATAACTGTGATGGGATGTTGATCGACTTGCTAATTCAGGGCAAAGTTGCGAACTCCACACACCACGTCAAGACTCTAAGCTGATGATTGGTTCGTCTTTGGGTTACCAACGGTGTGCTGAAGTTTAAAGTTATTTTCAATGAGACCACTCGATTTGTTTCCTTCTTTTAAACATAGGCTATTCTTTCGAGTTTTACTGGTTTCATTACTGTTGGCAATAATTTCGCATATATTTTAATTTAATTAATATCTTCTTTAAATCATCGGCAGTTATTTGTAGTTATACTAATATAACGATTATTTGCATTACATTTGCTTATATTTTCATAAAAGATGTTTCCTTTTTTTTTGATCAAATGCTGTTCTTCTAAGACAAAAATATTACTCATAACTATTGGAATTAAGGCTTTTAATATTTTCATAAACATTCTTATTCAAAACAGAAAAAGGGTAACTACGGATGTCATTCTCTTCCAAAATTTAGATTGCAACGTGCGTACTGAACTCTGAAGCGTTGCTTGTGTGAAACAGTAAACCGAACGAATCGGTGTACACTGTTTCTTCATTGTGATAAGAACAAACCAAAACTTCATATTATGTTCATTGCTAGAACTATGAAATAATTTACCAAGTACGATACTTGAGGGATCGAAGCAAACCGATCCTGCAGAAGGACGAATGAGTCGTAAACCGTTTTAGTTACTGCCAAAGGAGATGACAAACGCTATGAGCAAACCCTCTACTAGCAGCTATTTTCGCTAGTAGAGAAGTGAATAGTTGCTCACATTCAGGATATTCTCCTTCCAACTCTGACTGTTTCTTGATCTGACACAGAAGAGCTAATTATTTTTATATCAATGATGATTTATTACTCTGAAAGAATGAACTGTTCTTTGAAATTTATTACAAATGCATGCTAACTGTAGTTTACTATTGTTTTCATTTTCGGCCAAACGGCATTCGGCCAAATGGCATTCGGCCAAATGGCGTTCGGCCAAATGACCCGGAACCCTAATTTATTACTGACAGTTTTAGTATTTTTGCTTGCACTCAGGCGGGTTAACCAGTAGAGGATCATTATTTTTCACTAAAAATATATGAATCCTGATTTTTTTATATGTTGCACAAGTTATTAACAAAACTTTTCCAGGTAAGCTGTCACCAAAAATTTTGAAAAATACAAAATAATTATTATAAAAGGTTTTCAGATCCCTACACAAGAATCATAAATGCTCAATCCTCGAAAAGCAAAGCAATAAAGCAATAGGGCGGTTCAAAATTTAAAAATGTTTGACAATCCAATCTCCCATATGCTTCTTACCATCCTTACCATAAAAATAGTGTTCTGTGAAATTTTCAGATTTCTAGTTGATGATTTAGAGGTGGCCTAAGGACAATATAAGTTTGTATGGAAATTACTATGGAGAAATTTTGAGATATGTTCCAAACACGGTAGTTCTGTAATATTAATACAAACTTATTATCCCATATTGAAAAATCGTTTTTCAAACCATAATGAAGAAATTTGCTGAAGAGTAAAATTCAATCCGAAGGATAGCAGAAGAGATATCCATGAGTTTGTTTGCTATTATTTAGCTTAATATGGGGTAATAGCCCTGCAAACATGTACAAAAATCCAAATCAAAATTAGCTCAAAAGGGATTTGAAGTAATTTGGCACTTTCGTTCACAACAGTCTCCCATAAAAATATCCTTTGAAAACCGAATGTAAGGAAAATTCTATTGCCTGTGATGTTTTTGTGTGATATGACTAGGAATTGGCGAGGCGTGTTATAGTGGCGAGTTATGAATTTGCAATGCTAATGGTGTTTTCGCATCTTGAGAGGCATAAATAAGGTAAGTTATAAGAAACCAAGTGAAAGTCATGTAATTTAAAAGCAGCTTTTACGACAACAGGGTGTATTATGTGAGTCTTTTAGCATAGCCGTAACAAATAAGAGTCATTCAGCCACGGCAAGCAGATCAAAAAAGGTATTGCATGCTGCAATAAAACTGGTTTTGTGGCTTTAAAATTTGCTCTAATTGGTTTTGAAAACAACCAAGAACCGAGTTACAAAATATCATTTTTCGGCAACGTCAAATGTCACCTCTCGTAACTGTCAGAAATCAATAATAAATCATCACGATAGGCAAATTGCTTTTGAATTTTTACTTGGTATTGCCTCATTTGAGACCTACACTGAAAAAAAAAGATTTTCAAAATTTGAAGTAGATTCTAAAAAAAAGTCCTTTGGTTCCCATTAATTATTTCCATTTTTTTATTATAAAATAAACATACTTCAAGGTTCAATCACCAACCAGTAGCAAATCAGAGCAATACAAACATTTATTATTACTGAATACAGTCATGAGTCTACACGGAGTGAACAGTTTGTCATAGCTGTACATTTTTTTTTTTTTTCATTTTTGAGACATCTACGCTCCTACTGGACTCAACACTGCTACTCACTTAAGTTTTCTATGAAAACTTTAATTATTATCAATTTAAACTTTGGATTCAGAAACACTAAATCAAACTCAGATTTGACTTGTTTGTCGTCACGCTGCCATCGTCGATACATTTAACGTTCATTTGATAATAATTCTTCTTAAAATATAGGTAAAGCTTTAGGAATTTCTACAGATATTCCTCAAATGATTTTAAACAATTTGATGTTCCTTTTGGAATTTATACAAGAATTTCAACTAGAATCATTCAGAGGGTGCCTCCAAAGATACCTACAATATTTTTACATACAAAGGTATCGACCGTGATAATTATATTATTGAAATTGTTTATCGGCATATCGGTCTATTTGCTCGAAGTAAGAGGGAGTAGAGTTTTCATTCCCGGGAACATTTCCCGGCAATTGAGATTTCCCGGGATTCCCGTTTCCCGGGTAATGATTTTCTGTTTCCCGGGATTCCCGTATTTCCCGGGATTTTCGTATTTCCCGGGAAGCTTTATAAAAAAGAAATAACTATCTATTTTCAAACAAAAACCATCGCACCATTTACTTATCATATAATTCTAACCAATGAACTCACTACATCACTTGTAATGAAATAGTTGTTCATAAAATAGATATCGGTTTTGATGATATCTATTTCATGAATTTTGCTATATAAAATAAAGGAATTTTCAAGGGATCTTTTCTATGAATTCAGTAGGCTTATAAAGTTTTCGTGGATGTAACAGTCACAATTTTTAATTTAAAGACTCTAGTTGGATGAAGAATAAACTCCACGAGGACTTTCACTTAATGCTATAAACTTTGTTGTTCTGAAGCCTAGCATTTAAAATGAAGCTAGGTATCATTTCTTTAGAGAAACATGAATAAATTACTCACAAAGAAGAGAAATAACCAACCAATATACTGGTATAAAATACATATAGGATCGATGAAGCCGCATGACTTAGAACAAATATTCGAATAAAAGCGAAAAATAAAGTCAGGCATTGTTTTTACGTCTGAAAGCTTTTTATCACGGTTTTGTAAAATAAAACACAAAAAATACGAAAATATATTTTTTGTGTTTATTGTCGCTTATGCTCCTATAGCCTATAATACAAAGCAAACTACAAATCAAAACCGTGTTTTTGATTTTTGCTTTAAAAAGTGGATCAAAAGCTTTTGATTGATATCAAAGAGTTCTAATTTAATTATTATTTCGTTTTATGAAAAACAGTTTTTCTTAGTAGTGCTACTATAGGAACAATACAGTATGGCTCATAAAAAATCGCGAAAATTGTCATATTATGTTTTATGGTAGTTTTTACATACAAAATGTGAATGAAACATAAATATGATTTATTACTTGTATTGTTCAATCTATTTTGACTCAGTTTTTCGCTTTGGACATGATTTTTATCTGTTACTTTCACCTTACCAGAGAGGAATTGGAAGCTAACCTTCAAATTTTATCATGCGGACATCGAGTTCAATATCTGTGTGATGAAAGCTTCTTAAACATCAACGATGGCGTGAGATTCTTCACAGGCCTTGTCTCCAGCATACGCCCATATCAAATGATAGAATCGGTTCATACCTGGGTAATTGGAGACTTAAACATACTTTCGAAAAAAACGGCTCATATTGGAGAACTTTGATTGAACCTTCATATAAGTGTGATAAGCGGCTCTGTTTTGCTCAAAACCTATGAGCTAGTATTGATATAAGTTGTCTTTATCCTCAAAAATCTGTTATAGGCCTCCGTATTTCTTTTTTATTCAACTTTAACAAAAAATAAAGGCAAAACAAACCTATAAGACGCAACTGCCCTCAAAACTATGATCCTGGCAAAATATTTTATTGTGATCAGAAGAACACGTTCTATGAGAACTCCTCCATCCTCTGATACAAAACAAACTAAAACTTTCAACAATAAAGTGTGATTTTTGGAGGTGGAAAGTTTATCACCAGAGTATACGACAATCTGACACTGTTTCAAGCTTTGGGCGGAAAAACCTTTTTAAATTATTTGCTTTATTACATTATTTATGACAGTAAGAAAAATATGACAAAAATTGTATTGGATACTGAAGTTGTGTCAGAATATACTACAATAATCAGAAATTACATTCAATATGAAAAACAATGAAAATAACGCCTTTGGATGCTATATTCACGTTCAAATAATTTTCGCATTTTTTTATGGGCCATACTGTAGGTTTCCTTTAGATGCAAGGGAGCTTAAATTATAAGCAAAACTATATTTCGATTATTTTTTTAACAAAATCGAGTTGTGTATCAATGGTACTTAGGTAAATGGTTCCTGAGCGTCATGCAAAACGGCTGTAAAAAGCTACTAGTGCGACTATATGGGACTGTCTACTACACGCTCAAAAAAGCGTTCTGGAAAACGTGAACTGTCAAAAATACACCGTGAACTACCATCATTGGTCACAGATACATGATCTAGTTCACGGTGTATTTTTGCTTGTTGACGAGTTCACGTCTGCTGTTCACGGATACGAGAACGGATTTTTTTCTGTGTAAGGGAACACCGACCCTACATGAAATACGAATAGCTTAAAAAATAAAATTCCACCAATTTTGCTTTATTTTCACGTTTTTCAGAATTTACCGGGATCCCGGGATTTCCCGGGAAATGATAATTTTATTTCCCGTTTCCCGGGAAATCAAATCCCGGGAAATTTGAAAACTCTAAGAGGGAGCATGGAGAAGAAAGCAATGAATACTAGATGGATAGGTACCGTAAGGGAACGGCGAGAGAAATTGGATTAGATGTTGAAGAGGGCATACCATATGAAACATGTATCATCATGATAATCATGTATAAAAATTTAAACATATTGCTCAACTAATTCCGATAGGGATCTCCCAGCAAATACAAAATTTTCTGAGATTTTCTTCAGAAACGGTTCCCGGGATTCCGCCAGATTTTTTTCCAAAGCGAGGCTAGCTGTGAGATTCCTCCAGGAGTTCCTAGGAACGTTTGATCAGTATTGAATTGACGAATTTCCGTCTTGAGGATTCCTTGAGGAATTTTATCACAAAATTCTCATTGAGTGATCAAGGTCTGTTACGATGAGTATTTCCCAAACACGTGTGCCGACATTGAGAGGCAGAATTGAGGGCCACTCTCTTTACGCCGTGCCGGGCACGGGCTGGGTCCGAAAAATTTGTATTTTACGACGGTGCTTTTTCATACAGTTCACACTGCGACCGTGCTCACCGGGCGGTCACCGGACCGGGTATTTATGATGGGAGACTGCACGCACACTATGATGATACTGTCAAATCGTTCTGTTTTATGCAGTAAGCCTGCAGATTGAGATTAATAATAAGCTTCTGGTATGTATGTTAATGGGGAAATTTGGTGATAAAAGAATTATCGCAGGATACAGGATTTCCGGAGCTTCTTCGTTGTTTCGATCAAAGAAATAAACGGCAGGTTGTGGTCAAATATCCTCAAACTTTGATAATACATTTCTTACGTAAACCACAAGTTGGTAGCGATCTATGCCTTGGTTAGTAGCAGTTTCTGGATAAATCTGAGTTTCCTCTTGTGAGCAACTACTGAGTTGTACAAGGATGGTATACCAGCGAAATTTGAAATTTTTTTATTCCAAAAAAACGGCGTTTCTTTGAAGAAATAATCTGGCATTCGTGAATAAGTGTTCTGGGGGATTCTTTCAAGAAGCCATTTGTGAAATTCTTCCAAACATTTTTCTTGGTGTAGCAGTAAATAAAATTCCAGCAAAACTTTGAGATATTTCTGCACGTTTAGGAATTCCACTAGAAATAACTTGAAACTTCTTCTAGTATTCCTTCAATATATTTCTTACCTTAAGTATTTCTATAGTGATTTTTGATCAGATAAAATTTGAACGATTTTTCAGATTTTGAAGATTCAGAAATTACTCCAGAAATGCTTCAAGGTATTCCTCCAAGGAACCTCTAATGAGTTGACATGTGAAAATTCCTTCAAAAAATCTTCCTATGGCTTGATTTTCTTGATTTCTTGAGATATTTTTCGAGAAATTATTCAAAAAACTCACTTAGGAATCACTAAGGAAATTTTTGAAGAACAGTCAACTCTCCATAACTCGATGGTCGAGGAACCATCGAGTCAGAACACAAAACCAGTGCATCTGCAATCCGAGGGACACTCGAGGCAGCCCTGAAAACAAACTTTCAATATGGTTCTCTAACTAGATATCGAGATACAGAATATTGAGTAAGGGAGAATTAACTGTAATTATCTTAAGAACTCCAGATTATATGAACATTGAGAGACAACAGTTTGAAGCTTTCTTTGAGTGTTCTGAATAGTTCCAAAAAATGAACTTTTATACAGTTAACTCTCCCTTACTCGATGTTGAAGGGACCATCGAGTAAGGGAGGTATCGAGATACAGAACACATATTTTTTTCAAATTTTAAACTTTATATTATTTTGACAAAATGCATTCAAAATAGTTATTTTCACGTGAAAAACAATAAAATTTTACCACATTTATCTATGTGACACTTTATTAGCGATCAGCAAAAATTAAAAATTTTAGCACCCAGAAATTGGCAGTAAATCTTAATTTTACTATCAATTTAATCATAATAATCAAATTCATGAAATTTATTAACGTTTGGAGGATATTTGGAACTTTTCATGAAAATATCGAGTTAGAGAGGTAAACTTACTTGGGAAACTGAAACAGATAGTATCGAGTTAGGGAACATCGAGTTAGAGGGGCATCGACTTACAGAGGTATCAAAGCATGCTAGATTGAAGGGACCGCGCATTCCATCGAGTTAGGGGAAATATCGAGATAAAGAATATCGAGTAAGGGAGAGATGACTGTATTATAAGATATCTTGTAGTATTCCTGGAATAATCATTGGATTATTTTTTAGATATTTAGTATTCTACAAAGGAATCCCTTCAGGTTCTCCTCCAGGAGTTGCTACAGGTATTCCTGAAATGCCTGAAGGCATTTCTTCCATGGGGTTTTCCAGTGGTTCCTCCAGAAATACCTAAAGAAATTTTTTTCAGTATTTTTTCTAGGATCTTCCGTGGAGGTAAAAAGTTCCACAGGAATTATTCTAAATATTTTTTCTGTTACTCAGTAATTCCTCGAGTTAATCTTGTTGAAATTCCTTCAAAGATTCCTCCAGTATATTCTCAAGAGATTTCCTCCTCCAGAAACTCCTACAGGGATTTCTTCCTCCAAGAACTCACCCAGGAAGTCTTTCAGAGATTCCTCCAGGATATTTCAAAATCAAGCCATTCCTTCAGGGGTTCCTCCAATTATTCCTCCAGGTGTTGTTCTGGATATTTCTCCAGGAATTTCTCCGCATTTTTCTCCAAGAATGCAAGAGTTTTCTTTAGGGAGTCCTTCAGGATTTCTTCTAATAATTCCATCAAAAGTCCACCAGGATAACGTAAAAAGATCTAAATGGAGGAATTCCTGGAGGAGTTTCCTGAAGAATATCTTGAAGACCTTCTGGATAAATTTCTGTTTAAGTCGCTGGAAGCATTCTGTTGTCGCCAATATTTGTCGATCTAGGTTATTTTTGTGTAAATTCAGTCAAGGGATGTTCCACTTTTATCGAGAAGCTATTATCAACTGAAATAATAGTAGTTGCAAGTAAATAAGGGCCATTTTATAAATATTCGGCCACTATTCGGGTTTTAGCTACCTCGGAGAACTATAAAACGGCAGCACACTATGTATGCAGGGTAGTTCAGTAGAGTTCGAATTCTGAAATACATTAGTTTTACGTACCAGACCAGAAAATAAGTTAAATAAGTTTTGTTTGTAATAAATTGACCGTTCATTTGTTGATATGTTCCTGTTTTCGTCATTGTGCAAGTGAAATAAGCCCGCAGAACTTAGTGAAATCCAGCATCCAATAATCCACTGCCACTTATTAGGAAAAGGATGTCTCCAAATGGATCAGCCATCGCACCGACCCCACAGAGGCTGGAATGAGCGCGAAAATATTCCTTCAAGAATTTCTACGGAAGTTTCTTCACGGATTTCTACAGGATTTTCCGGAAAAATATTTGAAGGAATCCGTTAAGAGGTTTCCATAAGAATTCCAGGTGAAAGTTCTGATGGAATCCCTGAAGGAACTCCTGAAGGAATAGCTGAAAAAACTCATGAAGCAATCCCTGAAGAAACTCTTGGAGAAACTCCTGAAAGAAATCCTTGTGAAATCCTTAAAAGAGCTGCTGAAGGATTCTCTGAAGAAACTTTAGGAATAATGCTAAGAGGAATTCCTGAAAGAATTCCTGGAGGAATTCCTGAATAAACTCCTGGAATAAATCCTTAAGAAATTTCAGGAGGAATCTCCGAAGGAACTCCTAGAAGAACACCTGGAAGAATTCATATAGCATAATACACCCCAACCTATTTTTACGACCGTTATTGGGGGGTCGTAAAAAATCAGGGTTATAATTATGTTTTTGAAAAATGCAACGTCTAGATGTGGAAATACTGATTCGAGATATTCAGCAAAGTTGAAGCATGGTTTGAGGGCTTTCCAAAATGGCCGTTCAAGTTTTCATATTTTGGTTATAGATGGAAACACTGCTCGATTGTTATCAAAAGAGCCAATTTTATGGGGCTGTGATATGCAAATACCAAAAAAATTTAAGATAACGATACCGATGCGCCGCCTGGTAGCAAAATCTAGAATCTCTTGGCCAGTATAATGATAGTCCTTGAGTTACTGAACAATTTTGCCGGAGACGCCATCTCTCTAAGTGGTCAGGATCCTGAGCTTTCCGGAAAACAAAAATTCTATGCTCACTAGCGCCACCTGGTGGCAAAATCTCGAATCTCATAACTTTAATAATGATAGCGCTTGAGCTATTGAACAACTTTGCCGAAGGCGCCATCTTTCTAGTCCTAAGATATTTGCAATTCAAATGTTTCATGCTCACTAGCGCCGCCTGGTGGCAAAATTTTAAATTTCATAGCTTTTATAATGATAGCGCATGAGCTAATGAACAACTTTGCCGAAGACGCCATCTTTCTAAGTGGCCTGGATCCTGACATATCCGCAAAACAAAATTTCGATGCTCACTAGCGTCACCTAGTGACAGAATTCCTCAATTCAATGACCACCATATGTTAGCCTCTGAATTACTGAACAATTTTGCTGAACATCATGACCCTCTTTTTTGAATACTTTTTAAGATATTGATCATTTATAAAAACGGTCGTTAATCTGAATTTCGGTCGTAAAAAAGTGGTCGTAAAAAGAACCGTCGGTAAAAAAACGATCGTAAAAAGAGGTTGGAGTATACCTGAAGAAACTCGTGAAGGAATCCCTGAAGGAACTCCTGGAGGAAACCCTGAAGGAAATCCTGGGAGAATATCTAAAGGAGCTCCTGGAGGTATTCCTGAAAAACTTCTGGAGGAATTCCTAAAGATACACCCGAAAGAATTTCTTAAGAAATTCATGAAGGAACCTCTGGAGCAATTCCAGAAGGAACCCCTGAAAGAATTCCTAAAGAAACTGACGAAAAAAATTCCCGAAGAAACTCCTGGAGTAATTCCTGAAGATACTTCTGGAGGAATTCCTGAAGGACTTCTGAAGGAGTTCCTGAAATAACTTCTGAAGGAGTACCTGAAAGAAGTTCTGAAGGTATTCCTGATTGAACTCCCGGATATATTCCTGGTGGAAGTCCTGAAGGAACTCCTGGATGAATTCTTGAAGGAACTCTTGGAAGTATTTCTGAAGGAACTCCTAGAAAAAATCCTGAAAGAAATTCTGGCGGTATAACTGAAGGAACTCATAGACGAACTATTGGAGATACTCCTGGAGGAATTCCTAAAGAATGCTGCAGGGATATCTGAAGAAATTCCTGTTAAAACTCCTGGAAAAAATCCTAGAGCAACTCCTAGAATCATTACTGAAGGAACTCCTGGAGAATTTCCTAAAAGAACTTTTGGAAGAATTCCTGAAGCAACTTCAGAAGGAATTACTGTAGGAACTCCTGGAGGAATTCTTTAACGAACTCTTGGAGGTATTACCAAAAAAAATCCTGGAGGTATTCCTGGGGATACTTCTGGAAAAATTCTTGAAGAAACTTTTGTAAGTATTCTTGAAGGGACTCTTGGAGTGATTCCTGAAGTAACTGTTGGAGAAATTTCTGCAGGAACTTCTGGAAGAACTCCGTAGGAATCTCTAGCGAAAGAACTCTTGGAGGAATCCTAGAAGAAACTCCTGGAGGAATTTCTAAAAGAGCTCCTGAAGGAATCTCTGAAGAAACTCCTGGAAGAATTCCTGAACGAAATACTGGATGAATTAATGAACGAAAACCTGGAGGAATATTACGAGGAATTCCTGAAGGAATATTTGGAACAATACCTGGAGGAATTCCTGAAAAAAATGTTAGAGAACTCCCTGAAGAAATTATTGAAGGTATTCCTGAAGGAATTCTTCAAAAAACTCCAGGAGGAATTTCCTGAAGAAACTCAGGGAGAAATTTCTGAAGGAACTTCTGAAGAAATCAATGGAGGAACTCTAGGAGGATTTTCTGAAAGAACTCTTGTCAAAATGGCAATGAAAAAAATGGTGTTTTTCTTTGAAAATCTATAAAAGAAAAAGTCTGGAGGTCGAATTGTGTAGGGCAAGATATAAAAGATTATACCTCTAGCCTTACGTATTAAGACTTAATGGACTTATTGTAGATATATTTCTTTATTCACACTAAGTTTCATTAATAAAATCTATTTTTCCTAATGGACAGAAGGTATAAGGACGATTGGCCGAATAATGCATCTCTGAGAATAATACGAAATTATCTGAAAGAACAGCCTATCATTGAAAGAAGGGAACATTGTAGTTGAAATATTATCAGAACTCAAAAGAATAGCCTACTATTCTAAGAAGGCAAAATTTGTCCAATCGTCCATTCGGGTAAATTTCCGAATTCCAAAAAGCTGTATGAAACAATCTATCATGTGCTTTGTTGCATATCTATCACCATAACGACTTTTAAGTTGTTGTGAGTTTAAGGCACGTGGCATCATCAGTTACTAAAACTGAAAAGTACACCAGTTGGCGCTTTGAATACATTTAGAAAACAAAATCGTGAACAACTTTCAATATATAGAAAACATTACGACTTTTTCGAGGAAATAGTACATTCGGGAAAATAATTTTCGAGGAAGTAGTTCATTCGGGGAAATCGCATCCGAGGAAATGGTTTTCGAGGAAATGTCGGACTATCATCAGAGCTTTTCATTTTCCTTTGTATACAATTATTGTATATTATAATCGATCGGTCATTCCAATCAGTCCACAAATGTCAAAAGCACATGGTAAGCAAAAAAAAACAGCTGATCGCTGCTGTCTCATCGAATGCTTTATTATCTTTTATATATTTTATTTTTTTAAATAGGAGTTGCCATTTTAAGATAACATTATATCGTAAAAAATTGGGTGAAATATTTTGACCCTTTCTTGTATAATATTGGTCCCAAAATGCTGCCTTCAGAAACACCAGCTCTTAACCTTCCTTAGTCCCTAACAAAAAGTTACAAATTGTGACTAAGGGTCGTTTTCGACCCGAAAATTAAAACAGCTCGCAAAAATCAGTGTGTTGACCGAATTTAGTTCTGTAAGGCTTGAATGAAAGGCACACATGTCTTGTTTCAGAAACCTTCCCGAAGATCTTGATTTGGTCATTGAGGCCACCGGGAACCTGCTACTTATGAAAATAGTCCCATTAAAGCCCCTGTTTTTGACAACATGTAGTTTTGTAACTAAACAAATACCGTCGATGGGGGTGACAATGGGTCAAAACGGAAAATTATGATTTATGTAATATATCAGCTAATAACGCTGATATCGCTAGAAATAATTATTCATATGTTGGGGAACATATTATTACACATAATTCATCACAATATACATTTTTATAATTAGTAATTTTTGTTTACTATATCAATAAACTTGTATGTTGAAACTAGATAAAATTTACAGCATTAAATTTCTTCTGTGCAAATTATAACGCATGAACTTCAACCTCTATCGTTGTAATAGTAGAAGGTTGAAAGACTTTTCATTACACTTCACAAGTATTTTCCGGAATCTAATTGATTTTTCCACAAAAATTTTATTTTTTTTTTCAGTACGGTGTCTAAAACATTGAAAAGTGGGGTGAGATTGGGTCAAGTAAGAACGATAGTAAATTAAATTGCAAGACCACTTTTTTGACATTTTACGGTGCCGGGTGTTCTCATTCCTTATTAAGATGTGTTTATTCTTTCTAAATACAGCATCTCTGAAACATCAAACAAGTCTACTTGAGGATTTCGTGCATCGAATAACAATGCAACGAATTTTGACAACTTCTCAAACCAGCAACTGTGTTTCGTGCGCAGCAACATCGTACAATTTTATCAATTGTTTTTTTTTTCTAATAAATTAAATTATTTATTAGTGTTTTCATATTACAGAAACATCTCACGAAAGTACGAATGAGTTGGATCGCTGAAATACCGGTACTATGAAGTCAAAATCTGCCTGAAATATATTGATCGAGGAATGTCGCACCGAAATATAACTATTTGCGAGGCTTTAAAATAATCGCTGTTTCAGTACACCTCTGGGAGAACTGAATAGGCTTTATGGCAATGGGGATGAGACTTTGAAGATAATTTGAGGGAAACAAACAAGAAAATTTATGTAAACTTGACGATAAATGTTGGGTCTCATATATTTTCTCATAGCTTTTCAATTTTTTAGTATAATCGTTCTTTTAAGTGGGTTTATCATACTTGTGAAATATCTTAGATATCTTTTCGTCTTGTTTGCATCGTATTTCATCAATATTTTTCAGCTGTGAATGGTTTTGCAATCATATTCTCAAAAATAAGTTATTTCAATAATAGTGACCCAATGTCACCCCCTCTATGGGGTGAGATTGGGTCATTTTTCATTCACTTGTAGTGCCGCTGTGAATAAATATTTTTCAATAATTTTTTGAACAGTTGTTAATGTACCATCAAAGTACATACACACCAAATTTGAAGTTTATTGGAGCTAATTTGCGATAGTTATTCATTAAACAAATCGTACATATGCTTTTTTGACCCATTGTCACCCCCAACGACGGTAATATGGATATTTTGGCATAAAATTTATCTGTTATAAGAAACAAATTACCAGTGCACATCCCCTGAAAAATTCGGTATTCGTTTCATGCGGAACCGATTAATGGAGTCCCGGAAGGTGGCCAATCTGGACAATTTGATGAAATTGCTCGGATTCATGCCCTAAAACGAAATGAATTGTGCCCAATTCTTTACGATTTTTTAGGTTTAGATGTATTTTGCCAAAAGAATCTATGGATGGCTATTATGATCCTTTTGAGCACCGAAATAGCCTCATGGCAACCCGTAATATGGGACCACTAAGTTTTTGCACCAAAACTAGGCATGCGACGGCTCAATCTTCATGATTTTGAATACCTGTGACTCTTCTAGTATAAATGTAGATGAATTACTATTTTGGTTCTTCTTTACTACCAAAATAACCCAGAAATTTCCATCGGAGATACCCGTATTGTACACCCAGATGTTGACAAAACCACATTGCCTCATTATGGATGATGAGACGTTTGCAAAAGCAGACTTACAGCAGCTTCCGAGGCTCCAGTTTCTTACTGCTCATCATAAATTCGATGTCTCTGAGGACGTTAGAAATCAGAAGATTTCAAAGTTTTCCAAAAAAAAAAATGATTTGGTAAGCAATTTGCTAGTGTGGAAAGCGGAGCACCCCATTGGTGACAACTTGAACGGTCAATGTGTAGTTGTACCTAAAGGAATGCCACCAAAAGCGTCTACTTCCTCTTCTAAGGTCACACGATGGTCCTACGATTTTCTGGCCGAATTTCGCCTCGTTTTGGAGTTTTGGAGTGGTACAAGGTTAAGGAGGTCAATTTCGTGCAGGTGCATCTCAAGCCACGAACGCACTAGCAGAACTGCGGCCAATTGAAAAGTTCTGGGCCATCATGAAGCAGGCACTTCGGAAGCATCCTAAGGAAATGAAATCGGAGGACTGCCACGCAAAAAAAAAGTTGGTCCAAGCGTTGTACATGACGCTGTGGGTAGTGTAAAAAGAAAAATTCGTGCATTTCGATATGGAATTGAATTTGAATAAATTGGGCTCCCTGAAAGTTTTGAGATTTTGCCAAATATTTGTGTGTGTTGCAATTTGATTCCGTACGCCCTTTATTTTTTAATGTTTTAATAATTATTCTCACTACTTCCGAATCAGTCTCCCAGGAATTTTCGAACGTTCTATAGATTGAGAATGCTTTCGAAAACCTGTGTAACTTGATTTTCAATTCGACTAGTGAGTCCTGAATTAAAATAAAGCGCGCTTTCAAGCTGCATAGTAAGTTTTTTTTCACAATTAGTAAATAATAATTTGATTTCCTCTTTCAATGCCAAAATTGGCTTCTGAGTTTCTTTCAAAATTTTAGATAATTTCCGAAATACCCAACATTCACAAAACCAAGCGTTGAAGACATAAAATGTCATGCATACCATTCCTAATATGGTCATCATGAATATTTGTTCAGTCTTCACAATGGATTCGGTAATTCAAATTTCGCATGAATGCTGATAAGAAAATAATTGCAAATATTCTATTACCACCAACATTCTTCCCATTATCTTGTGTAAGTTAGAATACAATCAAACCATTCAACGAAGTATTGATTTCCTCCACAAGTGTTGGAATCGCGCATCGAACGTTATCAAATTTGTACGTTTGTTTTGGTCCGACGCGGAATCCCAGAAAATTAAAAATGTCACGATCATTAGGTCACATCCTATCAGGAACTGTAAATACCCATATGCGGTCGCTCGTAACAGCAAACAACGAATACCACTATCTGTAGTCCCCAAGCAGTACACACAAAAAGTGGGATTTTTTATTTGCAGCGATAGTGGTTCTCATTAATTACTATCTGTCCGCTTATCGCACGGTCTTCGAGATTCCCTCCATCTCGTCACTTGTGCATCTTCGTTATGTGACTTAATGGACAGCAAAACGAGTTAGTAGGGTGAAGTAACCAAAGATGAAACGGAAATATGAATATCGTTGCTTTACATAAGATGCCATTCGAACTTATATAAAGCAACGATATCCGTATTTGGATTTGATCAATGTTTCTCTTGAAAATGTGCTTAACAACGGAAACTATGTATAAAAGACACTTTGGGCTACCATAATTTCAGGTGAAGGATTGTTTAACAGAATTTCTGGATGAGATTTTGATGAAATTTTTGAGAAATGGATTGAAAAACTTCTGATTGAAACTCTAGCATAATCCTATTTCTTCTTGAGAGTTATCTTCAAAAAATATTGTTACACAACTTATACTATTCCTAAAGAAGTTAAACAAAAACTCTTCGAATTATTCCGATATAAATTGCTAAAGAAATTCACTTTACAAATTAATTATGTTTCTTTTCTTTTTTCCTTCCGGTTGTCGCGCGAATTTTTTGTAACCTAAGTAGTCGCGCGTTATACTTTGTACAACACCCTTGGTTTTTCATGTTCAACATGAAATACCTCGCAATCTAGATAAAATATTGAAAAACCATTTTCACCAAATTGTTTAGGAGATCAAAAGCTGACATGCGGTGTTTATTCAGTTTTGGAATTCCGACAGCAGGTTGCGCTAGTATGCATCATGCATGTAAGTTTTGATTGCAAATATCTTAAGAGCCTGGCCACTTAGAAATATGACGTCTTCGGCAAAGTTGTTCAGCAGCTCAAGGACTATCATTGTTTGAGGCATTTGATTCAAATTTTTGCCACCAGGCAGCGCTTTCCAAGAAACAGTTATGGTTGGATGAGATGTTTCTTGGAATTACATTTTTAAACTATATGTTTATTTATAATTGATTTGATTTATTCGAAACAATTGTTCAGCTCCTGTTCACCCAGAAATGGAGAACCTATTCAACAACTGAGGTTCTAAAAGCGTGAAATATAAGCGTCTATACAATCTCATACACTCAGATGTTCTACATTAGGAACACGATGACAAAACTACATAGACTGTTATTAAACTCTTAAACCCCTAAGCTGTATTTCAAAAGTGTAAAAGTGACAGATCAACGTTTCATAAACAAAAGTGTAAGACATATCAATGTTTAGTTGTTGAAGAGAAGTGGAAAAAAATCATTGAACGTAAAAGTTACTAAAATTATCAATAATAAGCATAATTCAACTTTAATTCCACGCCTTTTCCACCTTAGTACATACAAAATGCCGAAGAACACCGTCCTGTGATTGTTATTCGCGTATGGTAAATAAAGAGTTGAACAGACACAATTGAATAAGGGTGATGATGAAGTTTCTTAAATATTTAAATAAATTAATAAAGCGAAACAAAAATACATATTAATTTTGAGCGTTTTCATTGCAGTATTATGTTTATAATTACAGATCGAATTCAAGAGTCATCTCAAAAGCTATTATTTTTATTGATTATCAGTAGACACATTTTTTCGACAAGGCTCGATCTCCGGATCCTTTAATTGGCAGCTTTCTACATCCACATTGTTCTCTCCGTGGTTGTAAGTTTCAGCAGTATTATAGGCATACTTAAAGGATAGATATATAATCAAAACACTTTGATGAATTACCATTTTTCAAATGGTGTACAAAGATTTTTATCACTGTTACACTGTTATTTATTAATGATTATACAAAACCATCACCGCAACGTGGTTTCCTGTTTGATCACTTATATGTTTGCAATAAGTGCTAAACATGTTCAAAAAAAAATCGATTAATGGTCTTATCTACCGGTGTTTTAAATTCACTCGGTCGAAGATTTTTGACAGTTGAGCGGGTCCGAAACACGTGGGGAGCATACGGCAGCGTGCCCCGCTCAAGTGTCACAATTCTTGGACTGAGCGAATTCAGTACATTGGTGGATATGACCATCACTTTTACATCAAACTGGTAGCACTGGTGTGCATGGTGTCTGCATGTCAAAACAAAACAACAACAGTTCTGTCGATCCCTTTTTCCGCGTTAGTTTTTGTGTTGTGAAAAATGCTTAAAGGTATGTATTATAATTCTAGGATTCATTTTAAACTTGAAAAATATAACATATTGCATGCTTTTACAGACTATTTCGTTGTGGTGCAAACAATAGAGGCTGGAAAGCCAGTGTTGACAGTGCGCACTGCAGTGGTCCCAAATGGGTGAATGGGAATACTCTCTTCTGCCCCCCAAGCAGGCAAATGAACTACGGAAGAATGCTGCATCGTTGCCCTTGTCCTCCTGGAGTAAAATGTCCTGTTCAGTGAAACATAAATATATTCCAACATTCACGGATGCTGGACAAGAGGCTGACGAACTTTCGGGCCATTCCACCGACGCTTCAGATTTTGTTCCAAGGCGTAAGAAGAAGTGGAATGGAACCGGTATTGAACAAGGAGATTGATTTAAACCATAAGGCAACTGGTCAAGGTAAGTACCATTTGAATATATAGGAAGCATGAGCTCTTGTGTATGATTTTTTTTTGTAGTACAAATAACGCCAGTGAGTCCTCTAGCCGTGCCGGTAACCAGCCAGACGGTTGAAAACATTTATTATGAATCGGATTTGAATGAACTGCTGGCAAATTCACAAGGAATCGCAGTTGACTTCCCATCAACTGTTGCAGCCCAAACACTTACAACTCCAGCAATCCAGGTGGAAACTATGCTTTCGGAAGTATACGTCGTCAATATTAAACAGGTATGGAGCTCAGCGTACTAAAAATATCTTAGGTTTTGCAATTGATAGGATAGGAGTTTATGATAGGATAAACTCGCTAGAGAACTGAATCTTCCCTAAATCAAAGTGAATCTCACTGACGATATTTTCTTATTTTTCAGCCGGATGCGGACAGAATTGTCAAAGAAATTTCAGATAAGATTGAGATGGTAGCTGAAAAAGTGGTTGACGAGGTAACTGTAACAGCCCTCAACTCTCTGGAGACAATGTTGGCGAAAACAGCAGCAAAGATCGAAATGCAAATAGATGTTGCAATTCGCCAAACGATTAGCGACCTTTATTCTGAGGCATCATCATCCTTCTAAATTTGCCCGGTGATGACTACGGATGGAATAGACGCATTGGAAGAAAATCTCAATAATAATTTTGTTTGATTATTTTGGTAGGTGTTAATTATTTGATTAATTTATGGATTTTCAATATTGATGAATCATGTACTTCATTCCCAAACTTTTTTTCAGTTCGCTCGTATGAAAAGGATATTGGACACATCGGTGATGTTGTAACGGATTGAATATTGCGTATGGATTGATTGACCACTTTTTTGGAAGGAAGTTGGTGCTATTTTTCTCATGGACGGGTGAAAACAGAGGAGATAGCGGCAAATATCCTATGGAGAAATTTGTCAATATTCTTGACATATTCTTCAAACTTATCCGTAGTGTGAATAACACAATCTCACGTGCATTGCTTGAAAATTTCTTCAAGGGAATCACAAGAAACTCAAAAAAAAATAAACGAATCGAAAGGCAAGCGACAATCCTCAATTCACCGCTGGGCGAAGACAAAAAAGGAGAACAAAAGTTGCAACTCTGGTGAGTAAATCTATAACAAATATAAAAATGTTGGCATAGCAACATCATAGACGTTAGATTTTTTTTATTTCCTTTTTTGTATTACTTTAGTTTGTCCAGGTTCGTCCCACTCGGGCTCAGATTGGGTACAACTTCTAGTACAGCATTTAGTCTCTCAGTAATGCAAAAGGTATCCAAGTTTGACAGATCGCAGTACACTTTTCACGGCATTCTAGATTTTGTTCTATTACCACCAATAGAACATTTTCGTTTTATCACCATATGAAAGGGGTTGGGCTGAGCTTTCATTTGATTCCTCAGAGTTACTTGTTCTGAGGCTATTTTACTCTACAACGATAATGTTCTTCTACCATTGCAGGGCTGGTAGCAGGTCTTTGTTAAGAAACTTGGTCTCTACTTAATACATTGTAAAATAATTATATAACAAGTAGCGCTATTACCGAGTACTTTTAAGTTTTTAATAGTAGTTTACGGAACAAGTTGCAGAGTGATGATTTTTACAGCATGAGTCGTAAATTTATCCTACGAGGCTTGCCGAGTAGGATAATTACGACGAGTGCTTTAAAAGTCGAGTTCTGCAACGAGTTATGTACAACATTTTTTGTATGTTCGTAGAAGACCACCTGAGGGTATTAGAAAAAATATCGGAATGTGATCACCATCATTTTACAATTTCTGAAAAATGGTTGTGTAATTATTCATTAAGCAACTCAAAACAGTTGCGTAATGAGAAAGCGTTGCGTAATGAATCATTTCAGCACTGATTTCAGTTGCGTAATGACTATTCCCGCACTGCATACTTCAGGTCAGGAAAGTAGGCCATTTCATGACAGATTCACGTGATGAAAATCAGCCTATTACGATGAGAAATTGCAAAAAATAATATTCAATAAAATACAAGTTTGATGCCCTCATATTACTCATGCTATTGTTCCAGAATTGACCAGGATAAACCAGAAACGTCTGGAGTGCACGTCGATAAAAACGAGGAAACCAATTCAGAACACGAAGAAGAAAATTCGCTAGAAGATTCTGATGACGATTGATATGAGATTTTAGTATGTTTTTCCATGAATGGAGATATCAATTCCGGTTAAAATAAGGAAGAATACAGGCGTGCAGAAACAAAGTTAAAACGGAAGTAATGTTACCGAATTGGATGGAATAATCGCAACAAGCGTAATATAAACATAATGATTAACATTGTAAGAAATTACAACAAACTTGCAAATGATGTCTTCTATGCTATAAGCCTTCAATTGTTTTAAATGCGAAATCTGAGCTTCATAAATGTACAAAAACGACGAGCGGATAGGTAGTTTGAAAAAAAAATCAGTTTAAACGAAAGCTCTACCGTGTACTAAAACATTATTGTCAGGGTCAGTCGAAGCGTAAACCATTTGAACAATTTCAAATTTCTTTGTTAAAAACCACGAATCCTTAAATACATTATTGATTTCCAACCCTTGACGTACTTCACACTGAATTAAATTCCCTCGTTTTATTATTTTGGAAGCAAATCTTGCATTGTTAATGTTTAAAGGAAATCGAGTCTTCTCTAGTATTCCGTTAGTCACTTGTTGTAGACATTTTTTTCCCTGCCTCCCATACTTTTTCAATTGAAAGAGATAACGCGGGATAGGCTGAAATTGAGCTAAGAGAACGTCACCTACAACGTGTTCAAGGTTATGAATATTACTCTTAACAAATTCCTCCTGAAGGTTTATGAAACATTCAATAAACTTTTCGAAAAGAATTTGCGCGAAGGATAACCATTTTTTGAAATACTCTGAAGTGCATATTCTAACCGCAATGAACAATAGCAGAAAATTGCTGTACAATTTTTCGTCTATGAAGTCCTTGAGCACCACTATGCTGACATAGTTTAAGAAAGAATGCCATTCTGCCCCTTTCAGAAGGCCAAACAATCTAACCCTCGCATTTGACGATGTATTACTTTTGGTGGTTCAACGTTTACAACTGCATCTGATAGTAACATTCCTTAGGGATCCATCTCTCCATCCTGTTGAAAGCCGTTGCATTACACCTAATTCCAACAAATGGATTGAAGCGGCAACAACAAAATCTTTTACCATGTCAAATTCAGGCAGCTTCAAAATCGGCGAATCTTGACCAGCATGGTGCTTACCATAGTCCTTCTGACGAAATTTAAGATCTTTTCGCAATGAACAATGAAGCGTGGGAAACACAACCGTCCTGGACACGTGCGTATACTTTCCATGAATGGTACATTTCAAACAACCATTTTTCCGTTAAAGTTGACTACACCTATAAAACATAGAATATATAAACAATAATAGAACCATGTTTCTTTTATAGTTAAATATACTTTTAACTAAAGCATGTGCTGGAGAGTCGCAAATAAAGCAACGTATTTTTTTTTCTTTTTTTTAATATCTTTATTAGTATCATTCCAAACATTACATTCATTTCTTATATCTAGGTGTTCTGTGTTATTAGACAACACTATCATCCTAATTTGGTAAAACAAATTTAAGATTTAATTAACATTTTGTTAACAACATATTACATTTCATTTGCCGTAGCAGTTCAGTTTTTTTACAGGTGAGTTAATTTCACCTGCTTATAAGAGAAAAAAAAACCTTTTTAATGTACTTAACCTAACTTAACCTAATCATATAACGCATTAATCGTGGCAATAGAAGATTGTAACGATTTTTGCCTGAAATTATTAATTATTTTATTTGACATTTGTTCCAATGTTTCAACATTGGATATTCTATGTAACTCATTGGTACTATACCAGGGAGGAAGCCTCAGAATCATTTTCAAAATTTTATTTTGAATTCTCTGCAGAGCTTTCTTCCTGGTATTACAACAGCTAGTCCATATTGGTACAGCATACAACATGGCTGGCCTGAAAATTTGTTTGAATATCAAAAGCTTGTTCTTAAGACAAAGTTTTGATTTTCTATTAATAAGGGGATAGAGACATTTTACATATTTATTACATTTGGCTTGAATGCCCTCAATGTGATTTTTGAAAGTTAAATTTTTATCTAGCATGAGCCCTAGATACTTAACTTCATCTGACCAATTTATTGGAACCCCTCTCATCGTGACAACATGTCTACTTGAAGGTTTCAAATAAAGAGCTTTTGATTTATGTGGGAATATTATTAGTTGAGTTTTGGAAGCATTAGGAGAAATCTTCCATTTTTGCAAGTATGAAGAAAAAATATCCAAACTTTTTTGCAATCGACTACAGATGACACGCAGGCTTCGACCTTTGGCGGAGAGGCCTGTGTCATCCGCAAACAAAGATTTTTGACATCCCTGAGGTAGCTCAGATAAGTCAGATGTGAAAATATTGTATAATATTGGTCCCAAAATGCTGCCTTGAGGAACACCAGCTCATACAGGAAGTCTTTCAGATCTGGAGTTCTGATAATTAACCTGAAGTGTACGATTTGACAGATAACTTTGAATTATTCTAACAATGTATGTTGGAAAATTAAAGTTTTTTAATTTTACAATCAAACCTTCATGCCAAACACTGTCGAATGCTTTTTCTATGTCTAGAAGAGCAAGACCAGTAGAATAGCCTTCAGATTTGTTGGAACGGATCAAATTTGTTACACGTAAAAGTTGATGAGTGGTCGAATGTCCATGGCGGAATCCGAACTGTTCATTGGCAAAAATTGAATTTTCGTTGATGTGGGCCATCATTCTGTTCAAAATAACCTTTTCAAAAAGTTTACTGATGGAGGAAAGCAAACTGATTGGACGATAGTTAGAAGCTTCTGCAGGATTTTTGTCTGGTTTTAAAATTGGAACAACCTTAGCATTTTTCCATTTGTCAGGAAAATATGCTAATTGAAAACATTTGTTAAATATATCAACTAAAAATGATAAGCTACTTTCTGGAAGTTTCTTGATGAGGATGTAGAAAATTCCATCATCGCCAGGAGCTTCCATGTTTTTGAATTTTTTAATAATAGTTCTCACTTCTTCCAAATCAGTCTCCCAGGCATTTTCGAAAACGTTCTCTTGATTGAGAATATTTTCGAACTCCTGAGTAACTTCATTTTCAATTGGACTAGTAAGTCCTAAATTAAAATTGTACGCACTTTCAAACTGCATAGCAAGTTTTTAGCTTTTTCGCAATTAGTTAGTAATAATTTGTGTTCCTCTTTCAATGCCGGTATTGGCTTCTGAGGTTTTTTCAAGATTTTAGATAATTTCCAAAAGGGCTTAGAGCCAGGGTCCAATTGAGAAATTTTATGTTCAAAATTTTTGTTTCTTAATTGAGCAAAACGTTTCTTGATTTCTTTCTGCAAATCCTGCCATATAATTTTCATAGCAGGATCGCGAGTGCGTTGAAATTGCCTTCTCCTCACGTTTTTAAGACGGATCAAGAGTTTAAGATCATCGTATATAATCACGGGTTCAAATTTTACTTCACATTTTGGAATTGCAATGCTCCGGGCTTCAACAATGGAATTTGTTAAAGTTTCAAGAGCATTGTCAATATCAAGTTTAGTTTCTAAAGAAATGTTAACATCAAGATTGGAGTCAACATACGTTTTATATATATTTCAGTCGGCTCGTAAATAATTGAAAGTGGAGCTGATAGGATTGAGAATCGCTTCTTGGGATATTTGAAATGTAACAGGGACATGATCAGAATCAAAATCAGCATGAGTAATCAGTTGGCTACAAAGATCACTAGAGTCGGTTAAGACCAAATCAATCGTAGATGGATTCTAGAAGAGGAAAAACATGTGGGGCTATCAGGGTATTGAATTGAGAAATATCCTGAAGAGCACTCATCAAATAAAATTCTGCCGTTGGAATTACTTTGAGAATTATTCCACGACCGATGTTTGGCATTAAAGTCACCAATGACAAAAAATTTTGACTTATTGCGAGTCAATTTACGCAAGTCAGTTTGGAGCAAATTAACTTGCTGCCCAGAGCATTGAAAAGGCAAATAGGCAGCTATGAAAGTATATTTACCAAACTGTGTTTCAACAGAAACGCCTAAAGTTTCAAAAACTTTAGTTTCAAATGATGAACACAGTTGATGTTTTATACGCCTATGAATGATGATTGCAACTCCCCCACATGCCCCATCAAGCCGATCATTACGATAAACAAAAAAGTTAGGATCTCTTGAGTTTAGATCCAGGTTTCAAATACGTTTCAGTAATAACTGCTATATGCACGTTATTAGCTGTAAGAAAATTAAACAGCTCGTCCTCTTTACCATTCAGAGAACGAGCATTCCAATTTAAAATATTTAAATTATTATTTGGATCCATTAGAAAAACGTAATCCAATAACAATTTGATTTGTAAATTTTACACCTACTTGGACTGCTTCAGTCATAGTGGTGGCTTTGAACATTGCATCAATCATTAGATTCAATTGTTCAGTTAGAAAATTGAAATCAGAGGCAGACATGTCATGTGATTTCCCATTGGAATTTCCGGTAGACGAAGAAGCGGAGTTACCTGTGGCATTTCCATTTGATTTGAAACAAGTAGAATGGGTACCCATGGATCGAACAGGGGAGGAGTTCGAATTTCCTGCTACGATATCGGCAAAGGATTTACCGTGGGTAGATACATTCGAAATTGAAAGATTCGAACGGCTACCCGACGGATTAAAATAAGTTTGTGAATGAGCATGATTATGATCTTCCTGATGGGTATGATTCATGATCAAGCGATCGTTAACTGAAAAATTAGCATTGTTCGATACTCTACCAGGCAAATTCCGGAAACGACCGTTATCGTAACGGATATTATCTTTCATCTGCCTGGCACGAGCCTCAATGACTCTCTTGCGTGAAGGGCAATTCCAAAAATTGGACTTATGGTTAGCCCCACAATTACAGCATATGAATTTGGTGGTATCTTCCTTCACTGGACAGACGTCTTTGACGTGAGAAGAACCTCCGCAAATCATGCATTTAGCATCCATGCGACAATTTTTTGTACCATGACCCCACTTTTGGCACCGACGGCACTGAGTGGGGTTCTGGTAATTTCCTCCAGGTTTCTGGAAATGTTCCCATGTCACACGGACATCAAACAAAAGCTTTGCTTTTTCTAAAGCTTTAATATTATTTAGTTCTTTTTTGTAAAAGTGAACTAAATAAAATTCTTGAGAAAGCCCTTTCCGAACAATGCCAGATTGGGTTCTCTTTTTCATAATGATTACTTGGACTGGGGAAAATCCAAGTAAATCATTTATTCCATTTTTGATCTCTTCAGGTGATTTATAGTCACTTGAGAGACCTTTCAAGACAACTTTGAACAAACGTTCAGTTTTGTCGTCATAAGTAAAAAATTTGTGCTTCTTCTCTTCAAGATGTTTGAGAAGAAGTTCACGATCTTTAAGAGCTTCCGGCAAAACGCGACATTCTCCTTTCTTTGCGATTTGGAAGGAAACCTTGATTCCCCTAATGGAGTTCAAGATCTCCTGCCTAAATCCCGCAAATTCGGAACAACTGACCACGATAGGCGGCACTCTTTTCTTCCTCACTTGAATCAAAGAGCCTGGGCTAGAGGCTGCTTCGATTTGGTGTTCGGAAAATTTGTCTAGAGCATCGAACTGATTGCTCATTTCGATACAATTATTCATTTCACCCTTGGAACAAAGTTCGCATTCCGGGGAAACATCCTTTCTTCCATTCTTGCCACGTGTAGTGACAGTTTTAAAACCCACTTTTTTGGAAGGAAGTAGTGAATTCAGAGATTCACCCTTCCTTTTGTTTGTTGTTGATACCATGTTTAGTTAATAAACGAAAGAAGACGTGACCTTCGAGAGGTTTTTTCCCTAGACGGTGTCCAAGAAGGATTACCACCGCTAGCTTTCGCCAACGGGTCCAACGAAAAATCGAAGGCACGGGTCCAAACAAAGATCGTAAAGGGATCAATAGTAGAAAAAATAGTACTGAAAAGTACTGTTTTTGTAGCACTGAAAAGTACTGTTTTATTGCTTTAGGTAGTTTTTAAGAAAACTTCCAAGAGCAGAGAGAATTCGTGTACGCACAGCACGAAGGTACGATGCGCACTGAAGCAACGTATTTTAATTTTTATGAAGTGACCCTTGATGGAATAACCATTTTCAAGCAAATACAAATACTTCATTCACAAATGGTGCTAGATTCTCATTGATATCAGCTGGTTTTGTTTTACCCAAAAAGATTGCAATAGGCAACGGTGGTAACTCTTTTATTTCTTGAACGTTACATAGTATGGGCCAAAATTGAAACTTAGAGCTTTTATGTATCGACAAGCCATCTATGTTGATGTTGATGCTTATACATATATCACATGATACATTTTCAAACCACATTTCAAGCTGCTAGTCCATGGTGCCAATATTTACTACATGAAATCTCATAGCATTGTTGTCCAATATGCTGAGGTGGTTTAAGAAGCGTTCTTGGGTCTATGGATAAGCTTATATCGTTGTATTTGTCTTGAAGTAGCCCCAGTAAATCTTTCAACGCTCTATGAATAATGTTGTGCTGAAGAGACCACGATCTTATTGCTACTCGCGTACTTTGGATTGCTGGATTCGATGGTTCCCTTTACGGATCAACCGGGTCATGAAGTTGTTCTAATGCAATACCGTTTGAACTATCAGCGTCACCGGTTTGTAGAACATGAACATTTTTTTCTGGAACAGACAGACAGACCTTCCTGATACTGGATCATGCGGAACCGATGTTGAGCAGATAACGGGGGACGAATAATGAGCAACCATGGATCCTAAACCAACGGCTTGATGTCCATCTGTAACATCCACATTTGATTTTAACCCGTAGGCTATGTGGCTGACACACAAAATTCAAATTGCTCATATTTGAGCATAACTCCATATTTTTTAATGAAATTTTGAGGATTGCTATTGCTTGCACTATTAGTTGTAGTTTCATAAGTAATGGGAAGGTATAGCTCCGGAGTTTTGTGGACAAAGTTATTCCAGAACATCTCTGAGTCAGGTAGGGTAAAAATCACATAAACTTCGTTTTAGAACTCATTTATCATTTGGAAACGAAATGTTTTCATACAAAATGTGAACATACCCGTTATTTGTAATAAGTTACGAAGGCTCAGGATATTTTTAAAATTTATAATTAACATAAAGTAAGACTAAGGCCTCCAGAATATTCTGGAATTGTGCCATAATCAACACAGGTACATAAGTTATTTTTTAGGCTATTGATGTCTACGTTTGTTGGTTTACAACACTCACTAAGCCTTAACAGACGTGTCCTCAAATTTTGACAAGAAATTGAATATTGGAAGTTATCCAAATCATCCTGGAATTCAGGTCCTTATGATCTATTAAATCTACTACAGTCTATACTAACCCAATTCTCTTGAAACTTTCTCGTTCCTATCCATAAAGCTTCATATGGCTCAAAAAGTGTACTGCTATGAATATTGCTAAACTCAACCCAGACAACCAAAAGTCGCATGAAAGTTCACGTAACAGCTCGTTTATTCGTGCAAACTACATCAAAACCGCAAAACACGGTGGATAAAATCGTCAGATTGACGAGTTTCCTCGCATAAAACGCTTTCTTTCTGAGTTCATTTGTACATTTTGTTTCGTCCCGTACACTCGTACAAAGTAAATCGAATCAATCCGTAGCAGCTGTAAAATCAACATTTGTTATCATAAGTTAAGTCGCATAAGATCATTAGGTTAGTTCGGCAGACAATTTTCACTCTCGCATTGTATGCTATTATTCATCACATAATATATGCACCTATATTGCCTCCACTTTTGTACGTAGAAGGCCTTTTCGTGACATCTTATAAGTGAAATTTTGCACATACAAAGCCTCCAGGGGATTTCGTTATACGTACATTTTGGTTGTCTGGGAAGGTATTCAGAACATACTGAAATTGTAGGTATCAATTTCTATACGCATCTTAACTTATTATTCAAATAAAATGTTTTTAACATACTTGATCACAAATCTCCGTTATAGTAAAAAATAATTGTTTTCAAGCTTATTGGCTGTACTATGAATTTTAAATTACTCTGATGACAATATTTACAATATCTACCAGATCTACTGGTACTCTTTCTCACTTGTTTTCAACATCTGACATCGCAGAACCTCTAGGGGCATCTTCATAGCTTTGGAATGGATGCCTACGGGTTAATTTACGATGAAATATGCCACTTTTTTAAACTTTTTGATAGAGCTATTCATATTTACGAAATAGCAGAGCGTGACACCATGCACATCAGTAGAACGCGATCAAGAATAAGTTTTGTTTTAATTGTACTAGTAATGGATCTTATTTCAAATATATTTCAAAAATGCTGAATAATTTGTTTCACCAACGTTTGAGAAATTCATCGGTTAAGCTTGTAATGTTAAGTTGTTTTCTCATATTGCAAGTTATTCGAAAAATAAAGCTTGTTTACTACATAGTTGAGCCTCTGCTATTGACGCTTCTTTCATCAACATTGTTTGTTTATGATTACAAAATGTTCCAAAGAAATGGTATATCAAATTTCTATTAGGCATTATGATTTTTGTTTAACAAAACATTTGCACAAATATTGTTCAATATTTTTTTCCATTGCATGTTTGATTGTCTATAACAACTTTCAACATGGAAAAATCTGCTTCTGTTCAGTTTCTATTTTAGAGGCTGTTAGACTACCATTCTAATCAATTTATAAAATTTAAATTTAATGAGTTAAAAAACACACAACTTGATGAACAAAAGCGCATTGTTGAGTGAGTGAAACATTCAATCACTACTTTGTTCAACACACAATCTTATTCAACTACCAGCGTTTTTGTTTAATGTTTATGCAATAGGCATGTTTATTTACTGCATTGAATCGTTTCTTGGGTAGTGAACATGAAACTTTTATTTTGCAAATATCTCAGCAGCCCGATCATCTAGAATGATGGCGTCTGCGGCAAAATTGTTGAGTAGTTTATAGGCTATCTTTATTTAAGCCTTGAAACTGGAGACTGGCTTAAACAATGATAGCCCTCGAGCTGCTGAACAACTTTGCCAAATATGCCATCTTTTTTAAGGGTTATGATCCTGAGATACTCGCAAAGCAAAACTTCATGCTTACTAGCGACGCCTGGTGGCAAAATTTCAAATCTCTTGCAAAAATATTGATAGCCCTTGAAAATTGATTGTACCGCATCATAAAGGGACACACTGCTAACAAAAATTGTTGAGTATTGTTCTTAAGAACATTCTTGAGGAATACATTTTGGTTTGGTGTCGATAGATATTTTTGTTGTAAAATGATAGCATATAAATAACAGCTGTTGTACAAAATACAACAGCATGACAGCTCAAAGGTTAAATTTCAATGTATTTTTTCTAGATATAGGAGAAGCGGTGGTAAAATGAACAACTTAAGGATATCATCTTGTTGCTGATAGAAAAACGAGGAATTTGTATAGTTCTATCGCACAACATCAATAATAGGGATGTTATCTGTATCAGCGACACAAATTCAGACTAAAATAGGTACATTCTCACATATTTTTATCGCTAGCAAAAAATGATGCAAATGTTCATTACGGCGAAGAACAGTAGCCCCGAAAGCTGCAGGAAGTCCGCTTGATGGAAGTCTCATCATCCATGATGAGACAATAAGGCTTCGTCAGCATCTGGATATACAGTGAGTTTGCCACCTTATATGGCCGTTCATCACGATTCGGATCTTTTTGCACGTTGTACGTATGCAGTCCCTCCTAGTTCGTGGCTCTCTGAGCAAAATACTGGGACAGATTCAACTTTTTGGCCACATTCCTCTCCGAAGCAGTGGGATTCCGCTTAAACGCTTTCAAGACACGCTTGTGATCATGATCACTAATAGAACAAACATTTTAAGACCACATTTTTCTTTCCATTCTATGCTTTCGTTGTAACACAGGGCTCACCGTTGACGATTCCGAATTGATTTCCTATGTCACAATAAAGAGGGTTTAGGATTTTCCAGGCGCTTCCGCAATATCAATTCGCGACGTTGCTTCTCGAGTGATGCCATTTTTTGTCAATTTTCGGTAAACTGACAGTGATAAAAATACAATATAAACAAGACACTCTAAACTACTCCTATCCAAATTTTTCAAGATAAAATACCCAATGGAAAATTTTCTAAAGCTGTTTTTCCATGATGCAATTTTCTGTTCGATATCCTTTAAATTTCCGTTTTTAACCCGTATAGGCTAGAGTGAAAAGAAAAAAACTGATACTCAGCGAATACTTAAATGATTTTAATAATTGTTTGTCAGTATATTTGTAAATATATCTCATCGGAATAACTCAGAAAACAAAAACATTTCCGAATTATCCACTTTTAGAAACTAGATATGTGTACGAGTATACTGACAAAATATTATTGGAAACCGAAAAGTATTTGCTGAGCAGTGAGTGTTAAAGTATTTTTACTTTCACGCAGGCCTATACGAGTCAATCACTGTGTTTCCTAATCTCGTGTATATCCCAGCAATAAACCACTTTTAATAGTCCCTAGGGGTGGGAACTCACCTCACCTTCCCCTACTGCAAGTTTAACTTTATGCAAAATTCGTATCTCCCCTACCCTACCCGCACCAATCGAGTGACGACAGTTCGATTTCGGGCAATCATAGCTTCGCGCACTCGTTGATTACCCGTTCGGCCGAGAGTTCAACCTGTTTTCGGGTCCAATTAGTGTGCGTACACCTACCTATCCCGATCGCCGGTCCGGTCGTCACCACGTCGTTGATGTGTGATCGTCTACCGAACTCGTCTTCCGCGCGCTCAGTCTCTCGCACACACGTCGATCGACATTCGGCTGGTCGACGACACGAGTGGTATCTCCGCAAGTGCCAAAACCGAACCGACCGGCGCACAAAGCCCAAAAGCAATCGCTAGTACCGTACGGAGATTCTTAGCGGAATGGTGATCTTGAGGGGGCTTTCGCCGTTAGTGTTGACGTTGTTTTGGATTGCAGCGACGAGTCATGCTGGTAATTAGATTGATATATGACGAGTAATGTCGTAACTAACCCGAGGATCGATTCCCCGAACAGCCACTTTATTCGATACCTGTACGGACGGGGCCGGAGTTCGCGGAGTTTGTGTCCCGTTGAAGGATTGCGACACAGTAGGAGCCTTGCTGAGGCGCGGAGGTCTAACCAGCCAGGAGCGAGAATATCTGATGAAGTCGGACTGCGGTGCCAGCACGGCGGGAAGATTGGTTTGTTGTCCTCTACCAAGGTCGCTGAAGGCGCGCTTCTCAGCCCCGGCCAGTTTACCGCCGGTGGGAGTTTGCGGGATCGATACCTCCGATCGGATTGTGGGTGGCGAAATTGCCAAACCGGATGACTTCCCCTGGCTGGCGAGAATTCAATACTTTAAACGTGAGTACTGAGATGGGTCGTTTGCTGGTGTTGGTTGGACTGATAGTGATTTCAGAAGGGGATTTATTTTGAGCATTTGGCGCATTTGATTGTTCTGGATTTTTATTAGTTCTAAGAGCAGCATTTTTTTCTTCCACTGCTTTAATGTATTTTTTTCATTCATGTTTTGATCGCACTTAAGCTCCAACAAATTGAATACATGACGAACTCATTCTACGGTATGTATATTACGTAAACTAGATTTACGTACGAAGCTAAGGCAATAAAAAAGGAATATTTAGTACTGATGAAGAATTTAATTTTGAACCATCCTGTAACATAGGGGTTGTGGTATAACAATCTATCCAACAACAGTTATGATATTTTTCTGAGACCCTTTCGTATCAACAATAATTATAACGGCAAGTTTGATGAAAAGTTAAATTCTATCAACATGTTTCTTCATATTAACATCAAAACCTAGATCTGAAGTAACGTAATCTTCTTCTTGGCATCAACGTCCTCACTGGGGCAGAGCCTGCTTCTCAGCATAGTGTTCTTATGAGCACTTCCACAATTATAAACCGAGAGCTTTCTTTGCCAATGTTGCCATTTTCGCATTCGTATATCGTGTGGCAGGTACGATGATACTCATTTTCTCGAATGATGCTTCCAGAATTTTTCTATAAGGGTTGTATCAGGTATTACTTAAAAAAAAATCACCATTCCATCAGGAATTCGTCCAGTGATTCCACAGGGAATACGTTTTGTTTTTGCTCCAAGAATTCCTACAAGGATTTCTCCAATATTTTTTCCCAATATTCTTCCTTATTGTTCTCCAGTTACTTCTCTAGGAATTCCATCAGGGATTCCTGCGTTGAATTCAACAAGAATTTCCTCCATGCATTCCAACAGGAATAACTTTATTTTACTCCATTCAATCAATTTTCTGGAATCCGTAGAATTTATTAAGTGTTTCTACTACAATTTCCTCCAGGGATTCCACCTACATTTTTTCAGGAATTTCTCCACGGATCCCACAAGGAATTCCACCAGATATTTTCCCCAGCAATACCGTTAGGAAAACCACCAATATTTTCGCAAGATGCTTTACCAGTAGTTGCTCAAAAGATTTAGTCAGAAATAATTCTTTTTTTCATAAGAATTCCATAAGAAAATAAAAGAATTCCAAATTTCAATTGTTTGAAAGGAATCCTTGGAGGAATTCTTAAAGGAATCACTGGGGAAATTCCCGGTATCCCCAGGAGGATATCCTCAATGTTTCTCTGGAAGAATTTTCAAAGCAATCCCTGAAAGAGTTAGTAATGGATTCAATAAGATGGTGTTGGTTGCAGACATTCATATAGCAATCCATGTAGGAAATCCTACTAGAAACACTATTAAAAATTCCTGTAAGAATTCTTCAATGAATCCTCGAAGGAAATGCTGGTGGAATTCTTGAAGTAATTCCTGAAGGAATCCTTGAAGTAATTCCTGAAGGAATCTTACAATGAATGTTGAGAAACAATAAATCATAGTATGCATAGCCCTAGCCTTGATAAATGAATGTAATAAAACATTCACTTAGTTATCAACCACCAACCATGGTGCATGTCTTATTGCTAGCTCTGTTAATAGGTTGTGGACCCAGAGTAATTGAAGCTCCTTGTTCGTTACGCAAGCAGTCCGAAATATTGCTGAAATGGGTGATGACGAGAAGTTTCTGCAAAACAAGCCTTTCGATGGTACGAATTTCAATAACTGGCGATTCAGGCTTCAGGAGTTTCTGGAGCAGTTACAAGTTGTACATAGTATCGAGCAGGAAGCTATCGAGGAATACTTCTGGAAAGTTCAGAAGGTGGACTCGGCTGCTGTGAAGCTAGAAAAGGAGCAGAAAATTGCAAAGCGAAGGAAGGGAGATAACAAATGTCGATCGGTGCTGATTGGAGCAGTTTCAGACAGTCATCTCGAGTATGTAAAGGATAAGAGGTCCCCGAAACAAATTTGGGACGGGCTACATGAAGTGTTCCAGAGAAAAAGTATTACATATCGATTCATACTCAACTCGCGAATTGAAGTCTACCGGAGCAAAAATAGATGAAGAAGATGTAGTCTGTCATCTGATGCTGACGATGCCGATATCATACGATTCTGTGAATACAGCGTTGGAAGCAGTGTCTAAAAAGCTGACCTTGGAGTTCCTCAAGAGCGAGTAGCTCGATATTGAATCGAAGCGTAGAGGGTGGGAAGTTTCACCTAACCAGGAGCTGGATGAAGTTGCTTAAATGTTTTGGCTGCGGCAAGATTGGCCATAAACGTGCGGATTTTCGAAACTGGAGCTCGTCCAGATTATAAAAGATTCAAAGATAAAAAAAAACAGTCAAGAACGGGAGTTGTTGCGAAGACGATTTCGTTCGTTGCTGGTTCTGGAGATGAAAGGAAGAAATACTGGTATCTCGATAGTGGTGCATCTGACCATATGTGCAATCAGAAAGATATGTTTGAGAAAGGAAAATTCATATTCTTGTTGAAGATATATTGTTCGTTCCGGATCTGGCGCTGAATTCAATGTCTCTTCGAAGGTTAGAAAACTCCGGAAAAAAAGTCGTATTTCAAAATGGAAAGGTAGCGGTTGAAGATCAAGAAAAGGACGTAGTGGCTACTAGCAAGCAGTCTGGTGTGCTGTATGTAATGGATTTTGAATTGCCATCAAATTCAACGGCAGGTAACTATTGTAAAGGGACAGAATAAGCAAACAGCTGGAAATTTGGCATCAACGTTTTGGTCATCTTGGACAAATAATCTGTGGAAGCTGGTCCAAAATTAAATGGTATATTGAATGGAGCTGATTGATGCTGATGGAAGTGATGGCGAAATTATTTGTGAACCTTTTGAGTCTGAACCTGGGAGACTTTTGAAAATCGGGATGGAAAACGTAAGATGTGTCCATTGGAGTTGGTGCATAGTGATCTCTGTAGCCTGATTTCGCCTGTATCGGTGGATGGAATGGAGTACTTCATCACATCTATGATGAATATACGCATATGACCATGGTGTAACTACCGAAATCAAAAGATGAAGCGATTGACTTTCTGTTGGCGTATGAAGCGATGACGAGTGCTCATTTTTGAGTGCAGGTATCTCGTTTAAGATGCGACAATGGAGGTGAATTCGGAAGTAAGAAATTGAAGGCATTCTGCAGACAAAAGGGTATCCAGCTTGAAATGACCATTCCTTATTGGCGATCTAACGCAAAGCTCAAATGCGAAGATGGCGCTGTCCTAGAATGGTGATTGGCGCATCCTAGTCGAAGTGACTTGTGATAACTTTGGAAAAAAAATCACCACAATCATTTTGGAAATTTGAAGCATAGGGAAGCGGAAATATTCATTTGAATTTGCAAAACTTTCGCAACATAACCTCACATTTGATCGCCAATACGCCGGAACAAAACGATGTCAGCGAGGGAATGAATAGGACTATCATTGAGAAGGTAACAGCAATGCTTTCAGGAAGTGGAGTAACGAAGCGATTGTGAGGTGAGGCAGTTTATACCGCCGCATATCTGACCGGAGTCCAACAGCTGCAATTGAAGGGAGTAAAACACCAAAAGTTGAAAATATTTGGAACCGAATGTTTTGTTCATGTACCGAAACAGAAGCGTAGGAAGCTGGACGATAAAATGGAAAAAGCAGTTTTTGTCGGATACGCGCCAAACGGATACCGTGTATGGAATGGAAGAAAAATATTCGTCGCACGTAATGTTGTCTTCAACGAGAAGAAATCTGAAATAAAGCAAGTCAGTGATGAACCGAGGTCGGCAAGGCATCAAGACTATAGCAAGCTAATAGTAGTATGTTACCAAGTTCAACAACCTGAAACAAGTAACAGAAACCCGTCGGATTTGCAAGAACCGGAACAACCAAATATCGATGAGGAATTGGATGAAACATTGATCGTTGAAGCGGCCGGAGGAGATGAATTTGGAATTGATGAAGCTGGTGAAGTTAACCGTGGCAAAATTTCTACATTTGCATTAAGTGCTGAAGAATTTGAAGACAATATTCCGGGTGAAATAGCAGTGCTGCAGAAGATCTGACTTAAAAGGAGGTAAAAACTTGTATTGGTCTCAACGGGACCGGAAGAATGGTATAATGAAGATAGATCAGAAGCAGTACGTCGTGAAAATTCTCGAGTGTTTTGGAATGAAGCACTGTCAACCTGCGTCTTTTCCAATAGATCCACATTTGAAGTTTTTGAAGTGTGCAGATGAAACACAATTCACGACGAAACCATATAAGGAGCTCATTGGACATTTGTGCAGCGGTGAGTTATTTTGCTGGTTTTCAATGCTGTGCTACAGGTGAACATTGGACATACTTGAAGCGTATCCTGATGTATTTGCGGGGCACAGCAGATAACAAATTGATATTTCGTCGGTCCACTACTCCAGAAACATTATGTACTTTTGCTGATGCGGATTGGGGAAATGATCCAAATGATCGTTGATCTGTATCCGGATATGTTCGGAAGCTGTATGGGGAAACAATTCGGTGGGCAACAAGGAAGCAAGCTTCCATAGCTTTGTCTACAACAGAAGCTGAATTGATGACTCTATGTCAAGCAAGTTGTGAAGCAATATGGGTCATTTATTTGCTGAAAGTCTTGGATGAAGAAGTGAAGTTTCCCGTTACCGTCTATGAAGATAATGAATCCTGCAATTACAATGGCAAACGTGTGACGTCACTCCTATCGTACCATATACCTTCCGAACCACTAGATCATTTTCTAAAGGCAAAGTAGGCCGTCATTGAAATTTGTACGCGTCATTGATGATTGCTGCTAATTCATCTCACGATTTCGAATCAAAGAAAATCAGTTGGTTTTGCACTGACTCAGCTGAAAAAGTATCAGCATACTTTATGCATATTAGCGCGTACAGTAATACTTTTTCAAGTCAATATAAACTATCAAGACTGAGTTTTATCACTTTAAAATGCAAGCGGGCTGTGGCCTTGCGGTTAGCGGCGTCAGTCGATTAGGCGTATTGTACCACGAATCGTGGGTTCGATTCCCACTCCAGTCGGTGGAAACTTTTCATCAAACGAAAAATTCATCACTTGGCTAATGGGTGTTCAGTATTGTCCGTTGCCTAATGTTCGTGATTGTTCAGTCTGTGCAGCCTTTGGCTGAAGACGGTGTAAATTGTCTTTAAAAAAAAATGCAAGCTGAAAAGTCATCATTGTTGCCAAAACGAGTGACGGGCTACTTAGCCTTAATATAGTAAACCGTGAGGATTAATTAATGAGTCACTGCACTGTTTTGATTTTATATGGGATTTTGACATTTACTGGCCTTGTTGTTTACAAATTTAATGGAAGAGTGTAAGAGAAGGAAAGTTTTTTGTGCAGAGGCCTTTTGAGGCGGGATGTTGAGAAACAATTAATCATAGTATGCATAGCCCTAGCCTTGATCAATGAATGTAACCCTGATAATGTAATAAAACTTTCACTTATACTCAAAATAATCCAAACGTCATTGCTACGTGAAAAATTACGTTGATCATTCCAAATTCAGTTTACCTCCACTTCACCTGACTAAGATAGACAGGGTGGCCACCGAACCGGGAAGAACGAGAAAAAGAAGGGAAAACCGAGAATTTGAAATGAATACCGGGAAAATCATGTTGAACGACGAACATTTTTGAGCTATAAATATACAAACCAGAAGTTGTGGAAAATCTTTACACTATGCGTCTTAAACATGTTTCACTTTGCTCACAAAATCGCTAACCAGGATTTGAAATATTTTTCAAATCTTTCCACTACTGCCAGGAATAACATTTTTTGAACTTTTCTCAAACTTTTTTGACTTGATGTTTCGAATCAAGGTTCAATCATTTTTTTTCTTACAATCAATCAAAGTATCTAATTTATCATTCTTCAAAAAAAAACAGCAAGTACATAATAAATAACATGCTTCTACATGTAAGTCTTTGTTTAATTTTCATCTTAAACTTCACACTGAGAATAAATCACAGATTTCTGTGCGATTTCACCGAAATCTCAACAGCAGAAATTTCGGTGAATTACCGTGCAAGCACCATATTCTGAACGGCTAAGAAAATTCAATTCATTGAAAAACTTAAACTATTAAGGATTTCAACAGCTGGAATGTTGGTTTGTCTTGCCGTTGCATTTGTCTATTATCTAAATAAACGTATAGATTAAAATAAAACGTCCATCAATTATCAATTATTTAAAAAATCATATGTTAGTCTGACGCATGCATGTACCTAATTATGGACGGTATATGGCGGTATAATGGTCCTAATTATGAACACACATTGTTCCTTATTATGGACAGCAAACGAACTTTACGTATAAAATTTGTTGAAAAAACAACTTAACCATGTATTTTAGTTTTGAAGTGTTACAATGAATCATGTTTCGAATTGACAGTTTACTAATTTGGATGTAAAAACAATAAATGTTCAACATAAGGAACGGACCGTTCAGAATATGGCGCTGTCTATAATATGGTACTGGCACGGTACTCCTTATTAAAAGCAGCCTTTCTGGTGCTTTTCTGACAAATGGTGATGAACTAGCCGTATGCGCTAAAAATCACCTTAATAAAGAACAAAAAAAAATCGGTGAATCGTTCGGTGATATGTAAACGTTCGTGAAGCTAGAAAACGTTCAGCTGTCAAAAGCACCGAAGAGCTGTGTTATTTATACAATTTTTCTATGGATTTTTTGTTCAATTTCGTAAATTTTACCATACGTTTCAGTAAGTTTTAAATTTCAGGTGTTGACTTGTTTCCATTCAAAGCATTCAACAACGGGAGCTATTTGGAATTTAAACTTTTTTCGCAGTTGTAACCATGGCTGCCTAATGAATTCACTGATTATCAGTTTGAATTTCGGTATATCGTAAAAAGATGGACTTTCACCGAACTTTAAGTTAATTTTTCACAGACTTTTGTAAAATTTTAACTTTTACCGAATTTTCAGTGAATTTTTGACAATTTACCTATGTTGAAACCGCTGTGTTCAACTGAAAAAAAAAGTTGAACCATATTTCACAGTACGAATTCTGTGGATTATTTAACAGATTTTTATGTTTCATGCTAAGTGTGTTCTTTGCTTTGTAGAACTCTTTATTTTCATGAAGAAGAAATAGAAAGATTAGAAATTGAGTTAAAATTTCTTCGATTAGCTAAACAAAAAACCGGGAAAATTTTGGTGATTGTACCGGGAAAAAAGCGGGAATTTCAAAATGGAAACTTGATGGCCACCCTGGATAAAGATCACTAAGCCATTCATAACCACCAAATAGTGACTCAGTGATTGTTACTGAAGTTACCTATCGCACTTACGTGAAATTCAGGTAGGTGCCTAAGTTCATTTTGACATCTGCATATTGTACGTACATTCGGTATTGAGCTCAAATCCTAAGATGGCGCCCGCTTAATTTTTGAAGAACTTCAGAAGCTGCTGAACTTTCAACCCTGTATTGGATTGATTTCGAGGTAAATATGCTTTGAATACCGAAGAATTCTTGCATTACTTCATATTTTATACCTGATTTATAACCTCTATCAATAATAGCACGCGAAGGCAAGCTTAGATTAGCTTAGCTTAGACTGACTACACATATCAATGGTTGCTTTTCCGTGATTGATCGAAGTCAGTGAAAATGCACAAAGAATCAACTAGAAGTTCGGCTGGGATTGACCATAATCTTCTCCAGTGTGCATAACTCAGTGCCTCTATTTATACAGGGTCAATAACGGCGCCGGCCACGTCCTTGCAGTCAGGTGGGATTAGGGGAAGGAATGTTAGTGTGTAACCTTTGCTATTTGGAGTAAGGGTATGCGAAATACCGAATGATTCCGTCAAATACGCTTCGAAACGAAATTCCGCGGAATTCCACGGAACTCGCACAAGCGAAATTTGTATTTTGCTATTTCGTTTCGTTTCGCCAAATTGTTAAAATATTTCCACGGAAAATTGAAAACAAACGGAATAAAACGGAATTTCGCGAAATTCGAGTTTAATTTCGAACAAAAAAAGGCCGAACGCTTTGCCTACTTCTACTCCTAGCTACAGTCAAAAATGGGTCCGTATTACGGATCAAATCGACTCATATCATGGATCAGAACACTATAACAGCAAATTATCTGCGAGGCAAACGAATGGTGTGCTAGTGAAAGCATACGCTTTGGCGTTTCTTTAGGAATCGTTTTATCTTAGATTCATAACTAGTCGGTGTTCAGACAGACTGAACCAAGTGTTTTTTCATGGTTCCAGAAAAACGTTTCCAAGGCATGCGAAATATCCAAATATTTGTGTTATTTGCTGTAATAATGGAACTTATCTATTTGATGATACATCTGTATAAAAATAGCATAGGAAAAATCACATTTGATTGAGTCCTTAACGTATCTTTAGAACGCCAAAATATCATCTAGTCCGGTCTGTCTGAACACCGACCAACTGTGGTATGGGTTTCAATGCCCCACAAATATGAATCGACGCTTCTAGGCATATGTATGAAATTTTATATCCTACGAATTGATAGGGTTACCATCCGTCCTGATTTAGCAGGACATGTCCTGATTTTGAGCTTCTGTCGAGTTGTCCTGATTTATTTTTCATATTTCATGTGTTGTCCTGCTTTTTCCTGCTTGGCGAACAACATGAGATGTCAGCAATACTTCGAATTAGGTAAAGCTATCCTAATACCATGAAATAGCAAAAATATTCAATTAGCATCTATCGATGCTGTCTAATATAATTCTTTGGGCTTGTACTAAAAAACAAACTATCTTTTTTTTGTATTTTCACAGAATTATATCGCTGTCTTTCTCATTATTTTTTCATGTTTTTGGAACTCAAATAAATCGACATTAAATTTTAATAAGAGCTTATCTGCATTCATCAATTTCTCTTCATCGTTGTTCTCTTTGCATTACTGCAGAAAACTGATTTTCGTAACATGTTTGCGAGTTGTTGGATAATGAATCGCATTACAGATTTCTTTAATTTGGTGAAATTTTTAGCGTAAGAGAGGATTGATGAAGAGAAATCCTTCAGGTTAGTTAAGAACTTATGGAGGAACAGTCTCAAATATCAGATAAAAGAGTTTGTTCGATCGAATAGCATCTCGCACTCCATGATTACCTGGAATTATCTTAATTGTATTGAAGTAACTGTCGGCTTACAATGAAGATATTTGCCAAATCTGTTCGAAAAACAGTAATTGATATTTTGTAGGACTTTTCATGAATTTCTAGCGATATCTTTGGTGAATTATCACGAGATTCCTATGAAAACTTAACGAAAGCTTCCTTCTGAAACTTCTATTAACCTTCCGGTCGTCGCACGGTTTGCCGCCGTCAGAAGTTTTTTCAACGGTGTTGTTGTGAAACCGTGATTCAAAGAATCAAAGCGGCATTTCTTTGAATAATCTGTAATAAATCTTCGAAAAAACGTCTAGCGGATTTTGAATATTTTTTTAGAATCCTTTAAACATACTTTCGACATTTTTAGGCTGTTTTTTACATGTTTGTTATTTCCTAGCGAGATCATGATCAGACACCAAGCAGATTTCTAAACCCTAGTGTCTTCTGAAAAGTGATAGATTATTGCTTTAGCAAAAGGCTAGTTATACAGTAAGGACCCGATTTTGTCAGCCCCTTGATGAATTTTAGGCTGACAAAATGGGGAACCTGACAAAATCGGGTCATTTTATTTTGTTCCTGTTTTCCAAATTTTGATATGTTACATGGTTACATGGACTTTCAAGAGGGCGATGGACATGGGCGTAGCCAGTTTTTTTTATATAGGGGGTCCCCCCTCCCTTTTATTGGTAATATCGATTTTTAACACTTAATAAAAGGCATTGCCATTGTCCCCTCTGGCTACGCCTATGCGTGCATGACATCAAACATCATCATAAATTTTAATGTAAACGTGGTAAAACATAACGATAACAACTTTTTGACAAATTTAAAATAGGCTGACAAAATCGGGTCAAAAAGCTGACAAAATCGGGGGCAGACAAAATCGGGGGCTGACAAAATCGGGTCAGTACTGTATTTTAACTATTATACTTATGCTCATACCCACTTATTAGAGGTTTCTCGAGATCTTTGTAATCGCTGCTGTTAGGAATATGAGGTGTTCAAAATTTGAGACAAAATGAAATTTGCACAAAAAAATTGTGACAATTGCGAAATGCCCTGATTTTGAATCTCCAGGATATAGTCACCCTACGAATGGAACAAAAGTGTTTAAGCATGTTATTGTTGATTGCGATGCTTGTTTAGATTTATGGTTCGCGTAGGTAAAATAGGTTCTGCGTAATTGCTACTCTATTTGATGAGATATTCTCCGTTTAATCCAACTTTGATCCATATCTGTGTGCTATCCATAACTGTTGGATGGCTGTAGTATTGACTGGTCCGCAGGATATGATAAACTGCACTGCCGTTGTAAAGTTTCCAAAAACGCCAATTTGTCCTAAATTCCTCGCGGCGAATAGCCCAGGAAAGAAAAAACTGCGTTTGATGAACTACCGCAATGTTATCTTCCATAAGAATGAAGAAAGCAAAACCACGGTTTCCTCCGAGAAACATCGCGTGTCCTGTTGAGCAAATCAGTTAATATATCACAAAAGCTGTTTGTACACAAATGTAAAAAAAGCTGCGGAGCGTGAGTCCCTGATGTTCTGGATTTGCTCGGGTGGTGCAGATTATTGATGCGCGCGCATTAGTTCTCTTTCTTGCTTTCCCGCTATGACGTCACTTTTAACACAGTATAAGAACAGCTCTCCCAAATCAACGCGATTTTTTCCGCGATGGCGACAAAAAATCGCCGCGATTTTGTTGTTGTGTCATAAAACTCTACATGTAGCAGCGAAATCGCAGCGATTGTTTGTCGCTGTCGCCGTAAAAAATCGCGTTGGTTTGGGTGATCCAAAGCCACACCTCAAATCTTCAAGAGCACAAATCTAAAGAATTAGACGACCATTCAAGCTGAAAACTCTATCAATTGGTTACTCGATGGCCAATCGATCAAGTGTTCAGCTTGAACCGCTGTCGGGTTCATTAGATTTGTGCTCTTGAAATTCTGAGGTAAGCCTTCGATTTATATTCACCTTAAACAAGGAAGATGCATACATTATTTTTTATCGAAAAGTGAATCTAGGTTTTTTCACGCTGTACCACTCTCCTCTTATAACGTGACATAATTTCCTCACGACCCCCAATTAAAAAAAAATGCGAGTATTGATAATATATCATTATAGGTATTTGAAGCCAAATGCCGCAAGGCAAAAGTCTTAACCTTTTCAATACCGACATCAAGTTTCAAAATTCTCTAGTTTCACCAAATCAGTAATAAATTTGATTTATGCATTGCATGCACCATCAAAATTGGTTCCGGATAAAGATTCAAGTTTGGTGGGGTACCTAGGGTATTTCACAATGGAAAAGCGCAACATTTTTTTTTTCGATTTTCGCACATCTAAATCCCGAGAAAAAAAATGAGCCAAACATTGAATTTAGCACATTGAAAGACGGATTGTCTGAACGTACATAGGTTCAAAACTTTTTTTTCGAAATTTTCAAATATTTTTTAAAATACTCTCGAGGCTCAAAATTTAGTGAAAATGTGATTTTGTAGTCAGTTTTAAACAAAGAATCTGAAAATGAGATAATATCAACAATCCCTAATTCTTCCAGAAATCGTCCAGAAATTCCTTCACAGATTTTGGAATAGGATCATTTCTCCAGTATTTGCTCTTCAAAATAATAGAAATACCTTCAGTATTTTCCACAAGGTTTACTCTAAAAGTTTGCTTTCGTCCAAATTTGATCCCTCCAAGAATTAATTCACAGTTTATTCAAGGTTTTTCCAGAAAATTTATTAGGAACTTCTAAATTAACACCAACAGCAATCCTAGTTAAGTTGCTGCCGCAATATCTCTTGGAGTTTACTACTTTTGCAGTTCTTTTAAATTTATCTTGATCGATTTCTTAGGTATGTGTTGATGGATTCTATAAAATTTAATTTAATTCAATACTCCAGCAAATACTAAAGCAAATACCGTTTTGACTCATATTCCGAACACTTAAGGCCAAGAGTGACTTCAAATGCATATGATTGGCATAAATTGGCTGATATTTGTGAAATTTAATTTTTCTTCGCAAAGCCTAACGGTTAGCTGTTGGGTGTACCAATAATAATGTTGATTTAATTAGTTTTAGTATTGTTTTTACGTAAAAGGATGGAACAACATTTTGATTCAAATGCCGAACACTGTGTTTATTCTGTCTCATATTCCGAACACCTTGATTCAAATTCCGAACAGCATGAATAAATCACATTCAAATGAATTATTTCGCAAATAAATTGATCTGAGCATCAAACTAGAGAATCATTACTACTCCCGCGGTATAAATTATATTGGAGACGTTAAAATTGAATTGCAATTGACTGCCATTTCCTTGTTATTTGGTGACATATTTCAGCGAAACATTTCAACCAAATCACCATACAAAAACGAAGTGTTCGGAATATGAGTCTGTTCGGAATTTGAGACAAAACGGTATTCCAGTGATTCCTTTGTTCTACTTATTTTTCTTATTCTTTCTGGCGTTATGTTCCAACTGGGACAGAGTCTGCTTCTCAGTTTAGTGTTTTCATGATCACTTATCGACTTGTGTCCCCTATCTCATTTACTCATGCCACAAAGCATACAGTACAGTAAAAAAAATGAATATCATTATTCCATGTTTTATGGTATGTATTAGCATAACATCACATCCACATGATTAAAAAAATTGTAAGGCATTTTGATTGATTTTTAGAAATTAAATTAATTTTGGGCTCCTCTCAATATTTTTGAGATTGTTTTAAATGTTTGTAACTGCTTTTCGACCCACTTCTTAGTTGTAACATTTAAATTAAACACACTTATTGCCTTGTGTGAATGTCAGATATGTTGAAATGAAACCTTATAAAGTTATTAAGAAAATTTCAAACAAACAGAGAAGAGTCTTACCAAAACATGTAAGGATTCCGCTGAGCAACACAAATGATTCCATATGGTAGAGGATTTAAAAATACGTTTTTTATGCCTATGATCAAATTTCCAGCTTTTGACAAGAAAAAAAAAACTTAAACGTGTTTTCCGCGAAACAAATTCAAAAATTTCGTTTCGTTTCGAAAAATTTCGTGAGATATTTGATTTCGTATCGAGTTACACGAAACATTTTTAAATTTCGTTTCGTTTCGTCATTATCAGCGCAAGATATTCCGCGTATCGTTTCGTTTCGCATCGACATGGAAAAAATCCATATCGCATACCCTTAATTTGGAGACCGTGTTTGCCTCTGCATCTCCACAAAGGTTACTGGGAGGAATGTTTGTTAATGGGGAGGATCGTTGGGTCACAGGATTCACTTTGATAAGCGATTAGACTATGATAAATAATTATTTGTGAGGTATAAACATGCTTATATGTAAATATAATATTTTCATTTGATATGAACAATATCTATGAAGAGAAAAATTATGCCGACACTTGAGGTGACGAATCTTTCAAAGTTTATTGAATAAAGTGAACCTTTCGCACGTCTACACTTGTAGTGTCGAACCATTCAAAGTATTTTTTAATTACAAAAATAAAGGTTAAAAGAAAAAGGAGTTTTGGAAAAAAAATTAGACATAAATAATTTATGAATCAGAGTTTATGTCGACATTCACAGTGACGAACCTTTCAAAGTTTGTTGAAAAATCATATTTACGTCTCAACGTTTTAACTATTAAAGGTGCAGTCATGCATATTTTAAAGATTAAAAATAGTAGCATGAAACGAGCTCACCAATTGATCAGTCATCCTTGAGCAGCAACAATCCACTTTCAGCTTCACTCGTTTGCTCGGCTATATAAAAGCACTCAGAGAAAATAGGCGCGCGACCCGAGAGGGAAAACAACTGACGACTTATCGGGCTTTCTTGACGCACTGCCCAGCAGCAAGCGTCAACGTCGAAAGATCAAAAAGAACTAATCGGACGCGGCACTTTTTCACTTTACTCGACCGACGCGCGACTTGTTTGATCCTGCCCTCATCGCCGGCCCCCGTAGGAGCAAACGTCAAGGTCGAAGGATCAAACATAACTCTCAATTATAGCACGCGAAGGCAACAAGACAAACCAAACTAACAAAATTCGGAAAACATAATTCAAAATGCTCAGATTGAATATAAAAAATATCACAATTTTATAAGTTTGTTTGTATTTTCCAATTGGGAATTAGTTTTCTTCAAAAGCCTATTAAAAATAAGGTTGGTCTTTATTACAGTTACATTTAATGCAAAACCATCTAGGTCCTATTGAAACGCTTCGTAAAGGCTACCGGAAAATCCACGTAGCTCTTACGTGTAGCGCCGGTGGAATGGACGAAGTTCAAAAGTTCATGCGTTCATTCTGGGCTACCTATGTGGGAAGGCTTGACCACGGAAACCCACCAGGTACACAGTGGTACCGACAAAACCACCGGGGGAATTTCGGTACGCGATACGTAAAAGAACACTAGACACAAAGTTGCGTTTGCTCGTCGCGGCGGTCGGTTTATTACTATTATAACATATACAACAAACATACATACGAATCACAGGGTCGGCGCAAGGCAATGATGATAAACATCGTCAACATAAATCAGACTGGTCCAAAATTACAACAATCTATGATTTACGTAAGAGCTACGTGAAAAGTGCGATGGAAAAAAAAACACGTATGTTTTGACGTAACAATGACGTTTGGATTATTTTGAGTGTAGTTATCAACCACCAATCACTTTGCATGTCTTATTGCTAGCTCTGCGAATAATGAATTCCTAATAGGGTGCCAGCAGGGATACTTGGTGGAATCATTGGAGGAATCACTGGAGAAACTGCTGGAGCAAACGTTAGGAATATTCTTGGAAAGAATCCAAGGGAGGAAGATTTTCCGTGAAGAATTCTTTGTGGAATACTTGAAAAACAATCCTGGTGGGATCCCTGGAATAATTCTTGATCAAATACTTGAAGGAAATCTTGGTGGAATCCGTGGAGGAATTCCTGAAGGATTTTTTGGTGAAAACCTGCAGGAATCCTTGAATAAATTATTAGGTAGAATCCCTGTAAGATTTCCTGAAGGAAACCTCTGCAGAAATTTCTGTATGAATCCTCTAGTCTAGTGTATCAAGCCCTGAAGCAATGTTTGTTGCACAAGAACATAAAAGGGCAGTCTTTATTTTGCTGCGTGTTGGCTGACAAATGATTCGCTGCCCTGTAGGAACTTCTTGGGAGGGCTTCCTTAAGAAATCTCTTAGGGATTTTCCGGGAAAATCCTTGCACAGCTTAAAAATGTTGTAAATTTGAGTTTATTCTTATGCTCATATTTGGAGCATGAAGTAAACGGAAATTTCAACTGTCGTTCACTTATATTTTATTCAAATTCACTTTAAATTTACAAGATCATGCCAAAATAACACAATTTTGGATGAACAGTAAATGTATATTAATTTAAATCCACATAATATTGTGATAATACATACATTTAGTTTATTTTCACAATATACTTCAAATTACATTACATTGAATTCAAAACATTTTTTTTTTCCTGTGTAGAGCTATTCATAATGGAATTTCGGGAAAAGAATTCTGGAATCCGTGAAAAAATCTTAACGCTGAGCTTTCTTTTTACAAGTATAGTATGACTTCGCTGTCTTCGGCAATGTTCTGCATCGTAAAAATAACTATCGAAGTCTGCGTTTAGGTTCATTAGTGACCTCTGGTTATTTTTCATAGCCAAAGAAGGTTTTCCCATAGTAAATCCCATATAAACTTTTAAGGGTAGGCGCTAAATTATAGTTTCACCGATTGAGTTGAAATTTCGCACAGTTGTTATGGGACCCAAATGCAATACAAAAAGTGAACTGGAACGATAATCTGAATTTTGTCCCACACTACTAACAACTCTTGTTCTCATTCGCAGCCAACCGACGCTTCGGGTTTCACTGCGGAGGAGTGCTGATCAACGAACGATATGTACTCACGGCAGCCCATTGTATCCACAGCGTGCCATCTTCTTGGACACTGTAAGAATCTACCTTTCCCCACAGTCTCACCGCCATTCTCTAACCATATCCACCCTCCTTCCACTAGCTACAAAGTTCGTTTCGGAGAATATGACACCCAAACTGACAAGGATTGCAACTATTACGACCCAACGGATTGCGAAGATGCCCAGCAGGACGTCCTGATCGCATCGTACTACATCCACGAAGACTACTTCCAGGAGAATGGCGCAGACTACAACGACATAGCGTTGATTCGCTTGGCTCTACCGGTAACTTACACTTATTTCATTCAACCGATCTGTCTACCGGTGACGGAGGAACAAAAACAACTGCCAACGGAGACATCCAGGATGATGGTGGCCGGATGGGGTCAAACGGAGAACAAGAGTGCCAGTCAGTACAAGATGTTCCTGGAAGTTCCCGGATGGACCAACGATAAGTGCCGGGACGCCTTCTCGTCGGTTAGTGTGGACATCATCGACACGCAGCTGTGCGCCGGTGGAGAGGTCGGCAAGGACTCTTGCCGAGGGGACTCGGGTGGCCCGCTGATGAAGAAGCATACCGTAGGCGGCAAGATTGCGTGGTTCCTGAAGGGTATCGTAAGTTTTGGTACGGAAAAATGCGGCACCGAAGACGTGCCGGGAGTGTACTCTAGAGTCAGTAAATATATGGATTGGATTTTGGAGAATATAGAAGAGTAAGTGACGAATTGAGAGTATTGATGCGTACTTCTTTCTGAATATATCACAGGTTGTTTACTGGACATAAATCACATTTCATTCATTGATTCAATTGGCCATCTACTGAGGAATCTCTACCCAAAAAATGATTTCCGCTTTGTTTTTGTGATAGGCAGCTGTTTCTTAACTTTTGATGAGGTATCTAGTTGTAGCATTCAAATCTACATAATTCCTCGAATTGTACAATTTATTTAATATAATACACATTTACTCTACGTAGAGATACCAAGTTTAGAAAACATATTATAAATTTATAATTGGTTTGCTTTAGATCACACGTTTATAAGTTTCGAATATCTTAAAGATCTAGTTAAGACCAATATTTTGGTATATTTAACTCAAAAGTCACAAAATTCGAGTTTTCTAGTTGTAGCTATTAGGGAACGAAGTACGGATTCGGATTTCTTCTTAAACTCATGAAAATCCCACACGATGGGTATCCCAAAGTCAATACAAATAGTAAGAAATAAAGTCATAGGTTAAGTACTTATCCGGAATTTATTTGCATAATCTATGGCTCAATATGGTTCAATATCCAATCGCCGAAGTGGTTGACTTTCGTGTAAACTCCGGGAACATCGGCCAATCCACACTGTCTGCCAAAGCTAACCACACCCATCATGTAGAAAGCCGGTTGCGGCTGTTGTCTCGTGGGTGGCAAGACTTCCATCAACGGACCACCGGAGTCGCCTCGGCAGGAGTCTTTACCGGCTTCGCCACCGGCACAGATCTGCCGTTCGTCAATGTTGGCTGCAGGGTATTTGTTTTGGCAATGCTGTATCGTCACTTTCGGCACGGATACGTGCAATTTGTAGCGGCTGCCAGAATCTGAAAATACAGCATGCATTCTATAATCTTAGATCAACGATAAAGCGAAGTAGACATCCTACCCATTTCTGTTTGACCCCAACCGGCAACAAACAGCCTTGATCCATCTGAGGGCCGATTCCTGAAGCTGCTGTCCAAAGGAAGGCAAATGGGCGTAACCGTGTCCGAATTTACAGCTGGTTTTGCTAATCGCAGCAGGGCGATGTCGTTGTGTACTTCAGTGCGCGAGTTGATGAAGTTTTCGTGGATGATCACTTTTTCGACGGCTATGTCCTGGACGACATCGTAACACTCGCCATCGTCGCAGTCCGGATTGCTTGCGGTGTCCCATTCGCCAAGTCGGACGGAAGTGCTGTTAACAAAAGATAAATTGACGCTTATATTGAGCTGTTCGGTAATCCAATCCGCATGGTTATTGAATCAATTAACTCATTACGCATGGTAAAGATGGACAAATAATGGGTGAAATTATGAAAAAAATCCACGTGCTCGGCTAGGATATGAACCCAGGACTTTTTTATGCTAGACGAGCGCTTACCCAGTGAACCACGTATCGTATAAGAATGTGCATCCAAAATCACATATTCATGCAGCCAAAATCAGAATTGCACAAGATGCCATATTAAGCGTTCTCAATGTCTATACAAGTTGTATATAAATCCCCAATACGATTCATAAACGACAATCTGTGTTTACAACAAAACATGTCGTAAATAGTGCAACATAGAGTCACGTTATGTTATACAAACTGACATATCATATATCAATCCAGTAAGTATCGTATGAAATCGCAATAACTTAGCAAAAATTGCTCCCCAAACTTTGTCTATCTGCTGACGATGGGCCTCAAAGAACAACAAAGTATGAGTCGCTTTACATGAAACGTGTATTAACATTGGCAAATAATCACCCATCATAGCAACTCTTGGTGGTACAGTGGTAAGGTGCCCGATTCCTGATCCAGAGGTCCCGTGTTCGAGACTCGCAGGAAACTTTTGTTTTTTATTTTCATCCAAATTTTGTGGCATCGTATATCTGATCGCAGAAAGTCCGAATAAGTCGTGCCAAGTACGCATATAGCCTCCACTTTGGTAGGTATATAGCCTTTTCGTGCATTCTATACGATTGAATTGATTCATATAGAATGATGTATAACAAAAGTTATACCACCCAAAATGTTGACTGGGCTACCAACCAAGCTACCGAGCCACTTGGTGACCCAATAACTGAGTTGGTTTCAAGTTTAAAATTCAAATCTCTACATACCACGCAGACCCCTTCCATAACCCATATCCATCCATTTCATGTTCCTACACACGCGGGCAGAGTGAGTGCGATTTGTGTAGTGTTTAAACTGTTTGCCTACCCAACTAACAATTTTAGCGCTATAAGCCAAGATGATTTGCTTTGTGCTGTATAATAGTTGAATTGAAGCAGCGAACGCAGCAAAAAATGAAAGCTGTCAAAAATAGAACGATTAGCGTTAATACAGCTGTAACGCGAACGTTTTGCAGCTACAAATCTTAGCTGAATAAATTTCTTCAGTTATCGCTTTTGCAGCTTACACTAAGCTGTAACTCAACACCTTAAAGGATAGCAACCTAATGATGTGGATTAAAAGTCGCCATCATTAATCCGGCTGCTTCTATACAATATGATTTGTTATGCTGCCCAATATATATTTAAGAAGCGCTTTGTCGTTAGTTATACAGCGAGCATACAGCAGTATGCTGTAAAACAACAACTTGTGGCGCATCTACTCAGCTTGTTGGATGTAAACATTGCGTTTGACGTTTCGCACCCTTTTACAGCCTGATGAAGTGGTGTAAGCGCGGCTATGACATCTTTTACGATCATTATAAAATATTGTGTGAACCGTTTTCGGTGTAGAACAAAACGGTGTGTTTTCTTTGCCTTTTGATATAGACTGTGGTGGCAACAAGGACAGCGTCGAGACTTGTGGATGCAGAGATCGTGAGTTCGATTCCAAGCGGTGGCAGGTAACGTTGGGAACATTAAATTCAGATACTTATGATATGAATTCCGGAAGCTGTGAAACAGCTTGAAAAATAATATTAAGTCGATAATACAGCGGAGCTGTATAATAATTATTCAACAGATGCAAAATGGTTGAGAAAGCGCCTTCCGAAGATGTTACACAGCTACTTGTCGTATAACTGTCGATATAGAGCAATGATCGATATGAATGAGAGCTGCCAACACAGCTTAAAAGTAGCTGAGTACATTCGCCAGATTTGTTGGTAAAAGGATCGCATAGAAGCTTTCGTTCGTATGTACAGCATAAAGCCGTATAAAGAAGGCCTAGAGCATGTTTACATTTGCACTAAATGTTAGTTGGGTATCGTACCTACCTGAGTTGGATGGATATGGGTTATGAAAGGGGTCTGCGTGGTCTGTAGGGATTTGAATTATAAACTTGTAGTCAACTCAGTTATTGGGTCACCAAGTGACTCGGTAGCTTGGTTGGTAAAGCGCGAGTGAAAAATCACGTCGGGGTCCCACAATTGTGGGAACCGGACACGAGAACGAGTGATAATAAACGAAAACGATTAAAACTATAACTACGAAATGGGTCTCCACAACTGTATATGAAAGTGCATTGAAACAGCTTTCAATTGATAGTGGATTTCCCCGTCCATGACCTTCAGCTGTTATGTTACGATCAATGCAGCTATCATTAGTTATATGGATTAATTAAGTACTGTCAAGTAGTAAATTGAATTTCATGGCCTTCAATTAGTCACAAAATCAATACTATCAAATGACACAGGTCAAGCTGATTATTTTTGCTAAAGACGTCATGACTCTATCTTTCCAATCTAGGGAATTTGTAATAAAGAGCGTGCAAATGCCGTTTTGAATCATTTTGAGAATGTGCGGAACTCAAGGGCCACTCCATATATCGATGTCAAAATCTTATCATATGATTCTATATATGTAGTGCACAACCCATTGAATTTTCAGCTTAATCTGTTCACTAAAACACGAGATTTGCTTCTGCAAAGTTTCGATGAAAATTGTTAGAGTGAGATAAAAGATATGGAAAATAACACGGTCTTAAATGTTACCTTAAATGTAAACAACCATACAAAAAAACGACCGAACAATGGTCAAGACGTATTTAATGTTGTCGAAAACATCTCTTCTACGAGTTAAACATAATTTGCTGATTAAATTGCCAACAGCGCACTGCAGTAGAACGTAGTAAGAAACTGCTTGTGAATAATAGCTTTCAATCGCATTGCTTAGCTGAACTTGCGGATAAAGATTTTTACTTCTCCGCGTTAAACCTTAAAACTGGTTCTGAACTAGTCGAATTTTCAATTTTACTCCCATTTGACAACCGGCCTCCTCCCTTGCTCAGCATGGGCTCGCTAAACAGCTGATCTTTTACCGCTTACGACTATTTGATCACCAAGCCTCCAACAAAGGACTAACTAATTGGTTAAATAATGGTTATAGATACTTACATAGTCCATCCCTTGGGAATTCCGGACAAACAATGGGCCGCTGTCAGCACGTATCGCTCATTGATTAGCGATCCCCCGCAGTGAAACGCGTATTTATCTAATCGAAGAGATACGAGCATGATAATCAATACTTGTCACGACAAAAACCTCGTGATCGTGTTTACTCACTGTTTCGCTGATCGTAGTGTTCAATTCTTGCAATCCAGGGATAGGCCGTAATACCGGCACGTTCCCCACCGACGATTCTATCATCGTACTGAACGCCACAATTCGGTACTTGCGGAAGCAATTTCAGCCGATCGTTCAACGATAAACCCGAACTAAATCGATTGTCAATATCGTTATTATTGGTGTTACCATTGGTGGAACTACTGGCAGGATTGGGAGTTGATCCCGTAGGTCGAGCGCAGCAAACGAGAGCCTTCCCCTCGTGAGTCCCACATCGGCTGGCTTCGATGTAACGAACATCGTTCTTCTCCAAAATCGGCTTCGCCAACACTCGTCGTATGAAGTCGCATTCCACTACCAGGACACAAGTTCCCGGCGCCTTTACCGGTGTATTGCAGCTTCCGCGATCTGTGCTACCGAAATGATATCGTTGTTTATTATCATCATCGTATCATATATACAAACAAGCAACTTACACTGAGTTTGCGCATCGGCTTTAGTCCAAAACCCGATCACAGCCAATGCCAAGCATAACAACATCTTAAGACCGCTTATAAAACTAAGTCAATGCACCGCGATAACCAATTAGCAACTGAGAATGTACACAAAGCCAATCAGCAATCCAGATCCCAATGGAAGCATTCGTCGTCACCTCACATAACTGACCGGTAGCAATCGACTGCCCGTCTCCGTCTGACCGGTTTTCCGTCGTTGGGATTACCCGAAGTGCACACGTTTACACCTGTCGTTAACTACACTGACACGAGGCACGACACTTGATTGCAGAGCGAGCGGGAGAATCCCCGAGAACACGATATCAACACGGTGAATCAGCGCCACGATTGGGATATAAAACCTGTTTCTCGGCTCGCGATTCAGTTTTGTTCGGCGGGTAGTGAAATGAAGATGAGCGAAGCACTGGTTACCTGCGTGCAGTTTGCGGTTTTCTTAGGTTTTTACTGGAAGTAATCTGGGAATTTCTACCAATTAATTTGCTTCAGTGGTACCAGTTCATAAATTTTATTGAGGCTTAATGGGACACGGACGGCGTAAGGTACCTATCGACCGGATCGAAAGTGCCCTCTCATTTCCATTGCGACCTTCATTTACGTCTTGGATCGAGAATACGTAAATGAAATTTTACGTAACTGGATTCATTGCCATCGAAATTCCGTTTGTTTGATTTTTTTGGGCTCATATCAAAAAGACCAAAACTATGTCTTGTTAAACAGATATTGTGCACAGCTATGTCAGCTAAATGCAAATTTTCCTCAGTGTTCTGGGTCAACCGCAAACTCCGTGGAAAACAGACAGTCAGATCTAGAAGTGTAACCGGTGACCACTCGAAGCTTTATGGATCAAATTTCTATCCATAAAACGCATCAAAATCAGGGATTGAATCCTGAGAAAATTGAGAGAATCTCTCACGTTTTGCTCTCTGTAACTATCATAACATGCTGCACATTATGAGAGACTGTTTATCGTATACTGCTACAACTTTGATCAGATTGGGGGGATAGTAGTGCATGATAAAACCCCTCTAAACATGCTCCAAGCCTGGCGAACACTATTGCTATTGGACGTTCGTGGATTGTTTATCGTGCCAGTAAAGAAAAACACCTATCCCCAACAGTAAACAATCAAGAAAAATGGATTTTATCATCGCTCTCCCTTTGGAGCTCTCGCTCGCTGCTTCCATTTATCAGACTTGTTACACCTTGTCCTGAGAGAGAGGAGACAGCTCACTGACAACGGCTTGTTTTCTTGGCTTCTTTGATTTCTTCTTCTCATGTTTGGGTTGTGCACAATGGTTCGGAGAGCTCAAGCTATGTCAAAACTATTTTCACATCCCATTTGTTTTCAGAAAGATCACAAAATTGAAAAAAAAAAATCAATAGCAATTTGAGTCTAATCGACAATAATTAAATAATCAACTATTTTATATGTGAGAGCATGGGAAAACAACCTGAATTTTCAATCACACCCAGTTTAAGTTAGGCCAAATTTTGACGGTTTTTCACGCTCTGACCTTCGAATGTGCGGTTTTCCAATGACAGTTGATGACAGGTTGCCTTGACTTTTGGGAGCTCGCAATCTAAGCCAGCTGTCTCCTCTCTCTCAGATTCTGTCAAGTGTAGAGCACAACGGCATATCAACAAATGTTACTAATGGTCGAAAAGGGTTATGAACATGGTTGATAAACATACGATGTTCTTTAATTATACTATAACAAGATTTGAGTAGTCCAGATCAGGGTTGGGAAAAAATCTGAAATTCACTCTACAGTAGCCAAACAAAGCCAATCACAATCAGCGAAGCCAGTGAAACTCACGCCCATCGCTGCTGTAGGCAAAATGCCTTGAAAATTGCAAAACACCCGTTGCTAAGGGCAACCCAAAATTACTGTACAAAATGTTTTATTTCCCGCTGCATTTCCCGCATTTAGAGCCTTCAATGACACTCATGATTTAGAAAATTCGTGCACCCAACAGAGGCTACTTGATGAGATTCACGTTTTTGAACTACTGTACTGGGAGAGCCACGTGATTTTCGCGAAAATTCAAGCCTACTACTATTACCATTCCCAGCACTGGTCCAGATATCCGCAGAGGTAAAGGCGAATCCCGCTGGTCGAGGATCTTTTAGTAAAGGAAAATTTATCGACTTTTCTTGGCCTTAAAGTATGTACGTATCTGCCACACGATATACACATGCAAAAAAAAGATCAACGACTACTTAATGTTATGCAAGAACTACTTGTAGTACGATGACCACTCCTTACGTGTAGATCTGTACTTTTCAGAACCATGGTTGTTTGGGGAGACACCTTTGCACGAACGAAACACCAATTGATAGCAGCTTTTCCGTTGAGCAGCTTCAATGCTGATAAATCTATTTATTTATTATTCTATAAAACTATCAATACCATCCGATCAGTTAAGAATATCAGGAAATTTCATGTATTTTCGGAAAAATCTGCAAAACTCGCGGGATTTGTTAAACAATTTTAGCCAAAAAAAGCTGAAAATTAGGACTTGTCCTGCTAAATTAGGATGGATGGTAACCCTATATAGAACCTGAGAAAGACTCGCGAAGAGGAAAAATATCAACGTCCTATGCAGCCCAGATTCCGCTGTCACGAAACGTCAAATGCAGCCCACCGTTTTTATGGCTGCAAAAGTGAAAAGTATTGTATTCACAATAAACTGTTATTAAAACCCTCAGTCGACGGAGCAAAGTTTCCAAAGTTGCTGATAACTCTAAATACAAGATTAGTTATTTCTAATGTCTTATACGTTTGCTGGCATGAAATTTTACTCAAAAGGCTATTTATGAGTTGAACGCAATCATTTTTTGCTGAGAGGTTCCTGTGAGAGTTTGAATGGCTTGCGCATGATTGGCATAAACACAAAGTGAAATAACAATCACAGAAAAAGAAGACAGTCTTCGCGAGTCTCGTCTCTGTATAAAACTATTATAATTACATATAGACTTACATTTTAGTGTACATATCCGTAGTTTACAAAAGTTTAAACTCCCACCGGAAGACAATATTTGCAGCAAATTCTTCACCTCAACTATCTGCACATTATTGTTCAGTGTTACCAGTTTCACAGAAACAACAAGCTCCCACCCGTGAAACTAGTAACTTACTGAATCGATCTATCTAACTTAATTGGTACATGTGATGCAGTTTTTTGTACTAAAACTGAATATAGCGATAAAAATTAACGATGATAAAAATGTTCCGAAACCGGAATATTCGAACGATTCAAATACAGTTTTCCTCCAGGATCATGAATTACAACCTTCACTGTCAAGATTATCTTCGTATCGCAATAGGCCAGGGGAAGTGGTTCACCTAGAGTAAAGTGACCAGACGTCCCGGATTGTGCGGGACAGTCCCGGATTTGAGCAACCTGTCTTGCATCACCAGGCTTCCCGGAAAACGTCCCGGATTGTGGACACAAAAAAAAATGGAGTTTGTATTTGAAATATGAACAATGAAAAGTTATTTATTTAGGCTTACCATCCGTCCTGATTTGGCAGGACATGTCCTGATTTTGAAATTATTTTGAGGCGTCCTGAATTATTTTTCATATTTCAAGTTTTGTCCTGCTTTTTGCGGCTTGGTGAACACCGAGAAATGTCAAAGATATTTTTTAAATTATAAAAGGCTATCCTAATATGTACCATAAAACAGCAAAAATGTTCAAATGTCCCAAAATCCGTGTTGTGTTTTGTAGTTCAAAAATGGACTTCAGCCAAATAGAAAGTTTGGGACGCATTTTACACTGTATCACAACACCTTCATGTTCAGCTGAGGTTGTTGATAAAACCATTTGGGCTCGTGCTTAAAAATAAGTTATCATCTTCGGTATATTTTCACAGAATTTTATCCCTGTCAGAAAGATAGAGCTCTCAGAAACTTCGATTATTTATTTCAGCGCAGATGAGAGCAATCATGAAAACATAAAACTGTATTCTATCTTTGTGCAATATTTTGATGCATCGAAATGAGGCATTATTTTACAAGTTTGCCCTGTTTTTGGAATCCAATGAAATATCAAATGAGAAACCTTGCACGATTGCTGCCATCATTGAAGATGTTCTCAAAAAGCACAAATTTGCTATTTCAGTGGGAACTTTTAGCGGATTTCGAATATGATTTTAGATTCTTCGAAATATACTTTTGACATTCTCAGCAATTTCCTAGTGAGATCTTGATCAGACACGCAGATTATTTGAAAATCATCGGTAAATTGCTGGCATTATTTGTTGCAGGATTTCCTCACTTTAAAAGATGCATGGTTGTTTAGAGACCCTCGGGTAGGTGCTTAAAGGATTCCTGTTGGTAAATTCCTGACGAAATGCTTGATGTAATTTCAAGCGACAGTCTGGCTAAGAGGATTCCAACTGTAGTTTTTGACAGACTTCAAACAATAGCTAAGCGAAAACTTGTCAAATATATAGCAAACACGTTAGTGTCTTCGAAAAAATAGTAGATTTTTGTCTTAGCAAAAGGCTAGTTATATTTAAGAATTTATACTTATACTCATACCCGCTAATTAGAAGTTTCTCGAGATCATACGTTACAAGTCCTCAACATAAAAAATTCAAAAAAATCTCTGAAAGTAATCGCTGGTGTTCACAATTTGAGAAAGAAAATGGATTTTTCACATGAAAATTGTGAAAATTGCAAAATGTCCTGATTATGAATCTCCAGGAAATGGTCACCCTATATTCATTGTTATATCCCGGTCAAACATATCTTTAAATTTCTTCACTTTTCTTTATATCGAGCTTTAAAGACACTCATATAACAAATCGATAGCGATCGTCATCGATTCGTAAAAAAATAACTGTGCGTAAAGAATATTGGATAAATGTTATCATAACTCCGATACCAAAAAAAAAACGGACTTCTTCTGCTTTACCGACTTTGAAAAAAAAATCATTAACAAACATTTGTGGGGTTCCATGCGAACCGAACCGTTTATGTTTATTATGTTTTTTTTTGTCAATCCCATTTTGATTGAGGATTGAACACTAATTTTGTTATAGGAATAGCAAGCCGAAGGACACTTATCAACTATGCCACACTATATCACATTCCTAAAGGTGGTAAGAGGCATCCATAAACTAGGCCTCAATAATGGCCAGCAGTCTGGCAGCAAACATGTTTCTTTTGCATACATATTTGCGATAATACCTACCAATTAAGGAACATACTTCTGGTTATGATATCCAAAATGCTTATCAGCAATGTTTCGGATCTGAAAGAAAAGATCCGAGAAAGCCGCGCAGAATCATATTCGGTCTCAAACATTCCGATCCTTAGAAAATCAAAACATCTGATATGCGATGTACCAGAATACCTTTACGCTGCTTTACGAAACGGTATGAAAAAGAATGATAAAGGTGCTTAGATACAAAGCTTCATTTTTCTTTGTCAATATATAACTTTACTTTGACATCATTCGTTACGTGTTTTTCGATGAATATTCATGAAGGTGAGGTGACTAAAGCCCATTCGATAAAACATGACCAAACGAAATTTAGTATCATTTCTTTAAAGATCTATATTGTATGCTTGATAAAGAAAGACACTCATAAGGTTTTATAGATTGATGAAGACACTTGAATATACGTAACGAAATGAACAGTAAAGAACAAGCGAAAGAAATATTTATTATTGGATAAAGATATTTAAAGTATTTCATAGAATAGTTGACCGGGATGGATATTCAAAATTAATTGGTCGGCTTTCTCTATGGATCAAAAAAAAAAATCTAATCGAGATCTTAGCATGATCCACAAAGTATTTTAGTTCTCAGCATGACTCTTCTCTTATTCTTACAATTCTTCGCAAAATATTATTGGAATCCTAACCTAATTGTATTCGCACTCAAAATTGCTTTAAATATTTGATTTCTAATCACAATCTATGGAATTTATAACTTTACCTATAATCAAAATTCTAGAAAAATTCTGGTAGAAATCTAAATTTTACATAATTCACGCGTAGAAACATATGCAATATCTCAACCAGAGTCTCGACAAAATACTAATTCTTATATTTTCGACTCATGATTAGGTTCAGAATATTCTTAAGACATTGTTAAGAAACCTCGCATGTTTCGGATCAAAATCTTCCAATGATTTTCAATTGTTCCTTAGATGTTTTCTTCTTCTTTGCAAAAATTTGCTCATAATCAAGTCTCAATTCTTAGGATTTTGTTAAGCAAATCAATTCTCCGTATCTAACTCAGAATTCTTCTAGATTTCGATTCATTCTTCGATAATATTTAGTCCAGAAACTTACAAGAATTCAATTTAAAACACCATAAACTTTTACTTCAATATTTTTGAAACAGGTATGAAAATCGTACATAATTCTGAACGCAACTCCTTAAAAATTCTGCTCTGAAAGTAACACGTGATTCGGATTTAAATTTATACTTATTTTGTTATTTTGTATCTACTTTTAATTATTTTATTTACTTAATATTGAAAACTCTATTAAAGCAGGTTATGGAAACCACACTAAAATATTTTGAAACACATGTGAAATTATGAGCAAACGTGCAAAACAGTAAAATGCATGGTAAATTAAAAACTAAGCTTAAGAAACAATTATTTTCCTCGTGCATTTCATTTTCTATCATTTTACAAATTCATAGTAAGATAAGTAGTACTTTAAATGTTACTCACACTAAATTTCATAAGTTTAACATTTTTGTCCTGCATTGGAGTCAAACATATCTGGTCACTTCTAGAGTGAATTTATAGCAGAGAAAAAGTAGATTTTGTATGAAAATTGACAGGAAAATGAATGACAAGTTCATCCATTCTCCTGGCCTATTTTTCACCGGTCATGCTTCTTGCATTCATTTCATCACAATTCTTGCATACAATCTTGCATTCCACTTTCGTCATTGCCATTTGCTTCTCCCTAAACCAGATCTATTTTTTTTTCGATTTTGTTTCGCACTGTTGAGTCTCCGTCTAGGACCGTTCCCAGGCAACCAAAATGTACGTATAACGAAATCCCCTGGAGGCTTTGTATGTGCAAAATTTCACTTAAAAGATGTCGCGAAAAGGCCTTCTACATACAAAAGGAGGCGATACCGTGATGAATCAAAATCCGGACCGGACCAATATCCGGACACTCTGGTGAAATTCAATAATTTCAATGTTAAATACCGTCGTTGGGGGTGACAATGGGTCAAAAAGGCATATGTACGATTTGTTTATTGAATAACAATCGCAATTTAGCTCCAATAAACTTCAAATTTGGTGTGTATGTACTTTGATGGTACATTAACAACTATTCAAAAAAATATTGAAAAATATTTATTCACAGCGGCACTACAAGTGAATGAAAAATGACCCAATCTCACCCCATAGAGGGGGTGACATTGGGTCACTATAATTGAAATAACTTATTTTTGAGAATATGATTGCAAAACCATTCACAACTGAAGAATATTGATGAAATACGATGCAAACAAGACAAAAAGACATCTAAGATGTTTCACAAGTATGATAAACCCACTTAAAAGAACGATTATACCAAAAATTTGAAGCTATGAGAAAATATATGAGACCCAACATTTATCGTCATATTTACATAAATTTTCTTGTTTGTTTCCCTCAAATTATCTTCATAGTCTCATCCCCATTGCCATAAAGCCTATTCAGTTTTCTCAGAGGTGTACTGAAACAGTGATTATTTTAAACCCTCGCAAATAGTTATATTTCGGTGCGACATTCCTCGATCAATATATTTCAGGCAGATTTTGACTTCATAGTACCGGTATATCAGCGATCCAACTCATTCGTACTTTCGTGAGATGTTTCTGTAATATGAAAACACTAATAAAAAATTGAATTTATTAAAAAAAAACAATTGATAAAATTTTACGATGTTGCTGCGCACGAAACACAGTTGCTGGTTTGAGAAGTTGTCAAAATTCGTTACATTGTTATTCGATGCACGGAATCCTCAAGTAGACTTGTTTGATGTTTCAGAGATGCTGTATTTAGAAAGAATAAACACATCTTAATGAGTAATTGGAACACTCGGCACCGTAAAATGTCAAATAAGTGGTCTTGCAATTTAATTTACTATCGTTCTTGCTTGACCCAATCTCACCCCCATTTTCAATGTTTTAGACACCGTACCGAAAAAAATAAAATTTTTGTGAAAAAATCAATTAGATTCCGGAAAATACTTGTGAAATGTAATGAAAAGTCTTTCAACCTTCTACTAATACAACGATAGAGGTTAAAGTACATGCGTTATACTTTGCACAGGAGGAATTTAATGCTGTAAATTTTATCTAGTTTCAACATACAAGTTTATTGATATAGTAAACAAAAATTAATATATTCTAAAAATGTATATTGTGATGAATTATGTGTAATAATATCTTCCCCAACATATGAATAATTATTTCTAGCGATATCAGCGTTATTAGCTGATATATTATATAAATCATAATTTTCCGTTTTGACCCAATCTCACCCCCTAGACCCATTGTCACCCCCATCGACGGTATCCTTTAAACATGTAAGAATATTATTCCTACGAATAATGTTAACTACTGTTGACCATTGTAACGAGAATTGACATCAAGTTAGCCTTATAAAACAACGGTAATGACTAAAACAAAAGTCAGTTTCACTCGGACGCGTTTATTTTCAAAATTAAAGAAAACCGAAGGAGTAGAATCAATGCGCCATCGCAATTCGACAATTAATCACGCGTTTTTATGTGCTTGTCATTTGTGATACATATTCTGCAGTGATTTGTTTGTGTCTTTTTCTTGATAAATTCAATAGTTTTGAAGAATTTACTGGAAATACACATAATTTAGTGCTAGAAGAAGACTGTCCGGATACTTATACGTGTGGTTTTGAATCCGGACATTGAATCCGGACATCAATTTCCCAAGGTTCAACAAGAAAATATTACATTATAATTGTTCGAAAACCTGGAAAAAGTGGTAAAAGGTTACATCACTGTGATCTTAAACAATATAAACAGAAAATGAGTGTAAATTATGTGTAAACACTATGACGAATGATGCACACATCACAGTATTTTTGAAGACTTCAAAAACAACGTTTAATGATGTTTCATGACCATCCAACAGAGAAAAAATATTGTGTTTACAAATCTATCAATCTGTGTATCGTGATTTGAAGGTATGTTAAATATTTTTTAAGTTTTATGTGAAAAACAGCTGTGATTTTTTGAATGTCCAGAATTTGATGCATTGATGTCTGGATTTTGATTCATGTGTCCGGATTTGTGGACACGACATGATGTAGAATTAACTTAATTTTTACGGTATCTATATATATAAATAAAAATGGAGTGGTGTTTGTATGTCACGAAATGGCTTGAGAACGGGACAACCGATATCCACAATTCTTTCACTGTTGTCTTCTTGAAGGGTTCCGACGTGTTCGTGTGACGAAAAAATTTGGGGAAGTTTTCGGAAAATTTGGTAAACCGGTGGAGTACTTATATGTTATTTTGTATGGGAGGCTTCATGACATTTTTCAACAGCCTACTTGATGGCAAAACGAAGTTTGCCGGGACCACTAGTTTTCAATAAATTCATTGCAAATTACGTGAAAATTATCAAGTTCTATCCTAATAGTTATCGTCTAAAAGCAATACATAATAAAAAAAAACGATTACCCAATTATATACAAGCATTTTATTACGCGTATCACCTTAGGCGTCCGGGTATTGATGCATCACGGAATACGTGCATATATGCGAGTGTATAAATTTTCTACCGAACTAACCTGTGATCTTATGCGACATAACTTATAATAACAAATGTTTATTTGACAGCTGCTACGGAATGATTCGACTTACTTTGTACGAATGTACGGGAGGAAACAAAATGTATAAATGAACCCAGAAAAAAAGCGTTTTATTCGAGGAAACTCATCAATCTGACGATTTTATCCACTGTGTTTTGCGGGTTTGATGTAATATGTATGAATAAACGAGTTATTACGTAAACTTTTTTGCGACTTCTGGTTGTCTGGGTTTACAGCATCAAATTGATTAGAAAAACATACATTTGGTTTTTCTACACAAACTTGCTGATGAATGATGCTGTTGAATAGGAAGGTTTTGAAAACTGGTGCTGATACGATGACATCATCTTTTGAACGTAGTTCTGTTTGCGAATCGTAACTAGTGTCTTCAGCACCGAATTGTTTTTTCACCTCATTCCTTTTGGCAGCAAACTCCAGTTCTATTTGCGTAGCAACCTTTTTGAATCTCAGCCAACTCTCGTTGGTACTCCTCTAAGAAACTCTTGTTCTACCCACCAAACTGATCAGTTCATTCATTTCACAACTGAAGAATATAACAATTTTGGCGACGAGGATTTACGAAACCATTCAAAGCAAAGATGTCTCCAGAGTTTGCAGCAAATCTTTTGAGGATCCTAGAAACCAAGGGCGCATTCTCGCAGAACTTTCAGCATCTCGGGCCGCAGAAACACGAGCTGGTCAAGCCGAACAAGGGGACAGTAATCTGCAACGCAGTCAGCAGCATCCAGAAGAACCACGTCGGCAGAACCAAAATGAGTTTCTCATCGAATTGTTGTCCAGCGGAATCAACGAATCCAACTACGACCCAAAAGCAGGAGTTACTTTCGAAGCCTGGTTTTCCAAGTATGAAAATCTTTTCGAAGAGGACGCTCGTGCTCTGGACGGACCGGTCAAGGTTCGTTTGCTGCTTCGGAACCTGAGTACAGTAGCTCACAAAAAAGAATGTGAATTACATTCTCCCGAAGAAACCGAACGCAGTCACGTTGGATGAAACCATCAAGACATTTAAGTCCATTTTCGGTCGTCAAACTTCGCTCTTCAATCAACGATACCAGTGTCTGCAGCTCAAGAAGGATCAAGCCGACGATTACTTTACTTACGCTGGAATTGTCAACGAGAAGTGCGAAGAATTCAAGCTATCCGAGATCAATGCCGATCAACTCAAGTGTCTGATGTTCATTTCCAGCCTCAATTCATGCAGGGACTCGGATGTACGTATGACTCTTCTATCACGCATCGAGAGCTCCAATTCCGCTACGGCGATGAAATTTCGTTCGTTAGCTGAGGAGTGCCAGAGACTTTGAATTTAAAGAGGTACACCGCTTTGATCGAAAAGACAGGAATCTAAACCGCAGCATTCCAGCAAGCCACAGATGGAAATTCCAAATACACCATGTTGCGGTGAAATGCACTATTCGAAGAATTGTTCTTTCATCCAGCATGAGTGTAAATCCTGTAAGAAGGTCGGACACAAAGACGGTTACTGGCCGTGTTTCAAGCAAAAGAAAAAGAAGCGACTGCTCAAAAACCAAACTGCTGCAAGAGCGCAAGGTGTATTTACTATCAATCAAGTGAACATTGCAGCCAGACGTAAGTACGTGACCCTGGACATCAATGGGAATTCCGTTCGACTGCAGCTGGATAGCGCAGCAGACATTACCGTGATTTATTCCGACGTATATAAGAAGATAAGCAGTCCGGTTGGACATTCAGCATCCATCAATGCCGTGAACGCCTTAGGTGAAGACATGAGTTTGATCACTGAATTAGAATGTACCGATGCATTGAACGAAGTCGCGAAACAAGCAAGATGTTTTATCACCAACATGAAGAACCTCAACTCGTTATGTACGCAGTGGATCGTGCTTTTTGGATTGAGGGACATTCCGTTCAACGCAGTCTGCAATCAAGTTTCATCAAAAAGTTATAAAATGATCAAAAACACTTGTCAACCACCTTCAATCCAAGTTCAAGAACGTGTTTAGTGAAGACCTTGAGCTGTGCACCAAAAAAAAAGGTATCGCTAACTGTCAAGCCAGGTATCGAGCCCGTTTTCCGCCAGAAGCGCCCTGTTCCGTATGCATCAACTGAGAAGATCGAAGCTGGATCGTCTACAAGGTTTGGGGATCATATCTCCGATTCCTTACTGCGAGTGGGCCGCTCCTATAGTTGCTGTACGAAAACCGAACGGAAAAGTGAGGAATTGTGCGGACTACTCAACAGGCTTGAATGAAGCACTGGAATCTAACCAACATCCACTACCGTTACCGCAGAACATTTTCGCAAAGCTGGCGGGCAAGAAAATTTTCACTCAAATCGACTTGTCCGACGCTTATCTGCAAGTGGAAGTCACAGAGGAGTCCAAGAAAATGCTGACGGTCAACACTCACAAAGGTTTGTTCCAATTCAACCGGCTTTTCGCGGGTGTCAAGACAGCTCCAGGTGAGTTCCAGCACATCGTGGACAACATGACCGCTGATTTGGAAGACGTTAGATCTGGACGATATCATAGTAGCAAGTAACAGCATAGAGAAGCATATTGAGCAACTTGATCGTCTGTTCATGCGGATTGAAGAGTACGGTTTTCATCTGAAAATTGAAAAGAGCAACTTTTCCATAAAGCAGATTAAGTACCTTGGACTAATCACTGATGATGAGGGAGTTCGACCCGATCCAGAGAAAGTCAAGGCAATCATCAATATGACAGTGCCTCATGATGCTACAACCCTTCGATCGTTTTTGAGAGCAATCAACTACTATGGCAAGTTTGTGAAGTCAATGCACGAGCTACGCCATCCACTTGATGGCTTACTCAAGAAAGAAGTGAAATAAAATTGGAATCAAGCGTGTTTGGAATCTTTCAACAAGTTCAAGGAAATTCTAAAATCAGATTTGTTGCTGACCCACTACAATCCACAGCTGGAGATGATAGTAGCAGCGTATCCATCGCAGAATGGCCTTGGTGCTATTCTTCTTCATAGATTTCCTGACTGTAGTATCAAAGCCGTTTGCCACGCTTCTCGTACGCTAACAAATGCTGAGAAGAACTACGCCCAGGGTGAAAAAGAAGCACTTGCTGTCGTATTTGCATGCACCAAATTCCATCGCATGGTTTTCGGTCGAAGATTCACGTTGCACACAGACCACAAACCAGTGTTAGGAATCTTTGGATCCTAGATAGGAGTACCCGTCCATACAGCCAATAGGCTCCAAAGTTGGGCACTTACCCTGTTGCAGTATGATTTCAAGCTGGAATTCAAATCTACTGAAAGTTTTGGTTATGCTGATGTCCTGTCAAGATTGATTGATGAACATTCGTAGCCGGATGAAGACTACATTATCGCTAGTGTTCAAATAGAAGCGGACATTAAGAGCATGCAACCCGAAGCAGTAGAAATTTTTCCAGTGACACATCAGATGATACAACAAGAAACGAAGCAGGATCAATTTCTCCAACCCGTCATCCAGTATCTTCGAGGAAACTGGACAATCGCACCGGAGCCTGTGGTCTTCAATCTTTAAGCGGCGCCAATCACTTTGCGAGACAGATGGATGTGTCATGTTATTTGATAGAATGGTTGTACCTCAGACATTGCGGAATACAGTTCTCAAGCAATTGCATGCAGGGCACCCAGGGATGCAGAGGATGACGTCCGTAGCAAGAAGTTTCGTGTACTGTCCAAATATTGACGCTGACATTGAGAATTTCGTACGTAAGTGTAGCGATTGCGCAGCAGCTTCAAAAACTCCAGTGAAGACGACTCGTTCATCGTGGTCAATTCCATCTTAACCATGGACCAGACTTCATTTGGATTGCGCTGGGCCAATTCAAGGACGGTATTTTCTGGTGATAGTTGATGCTCAGTCTAAGTGACCTGAAATATTCGTAACCTATAATTCGACTGCAACTACAACAATACGAAAACTTCATGAATGTGTTACACGTTTTGGTTGCCCTCAAATGCTAGTCACTGATAACGGCACTCAATTTGATTCAGAAATCTTCAAACAATTTTGCGGAAGCCTAGGAATTCAACATGTGCGAACTCCACCATATCACCCTCAATCAAACGGAAAAGCTGAAAGGTTTGTAGATACTTTGACTCGCGCGCTTTATTAAAGATGGGGGAGAAAAACGAGGAAGAAGCTCTGCAAACATTCCTTCAAACATATCGATGCACGCCAAACCTCTTCTTGCAAACAATATATCACCAGCAGAAGCACTTCTCGGAAGAAAAGTTAGAACAGTCTTCGATCTGATGAAACGACCAGAACAGCAAAGGGGTATCCAGCAATGAAAAGCAAGATGCTCAATTCAATCGAAAACATTGGGGCCAAACAGCGCAGTTTCACAGTCGGTGCAAAAGGAGTGATCATCGAGAAAAAAGGTAATGTAGTATACAACGTTCTATTGGAGGACCAAAAGCGTCAAGAATTGATACGGTCTCATGCAAACCAACTTCGACGACGTCATCATCGGAAGCAATATCGGCTCAAGATAATCAGAACCTACCTACCAAGTACTGTTGGACCAGTTTGCAGTTACCGAACTTGTTCCATAGAAGAACGGTGTTCCAGTGATCCTGGCGAATACGAACGACAACCCACAACCTCAGATGAACAATGCTCCTAATAACCACCTGATGTTGGGTTTTCCTGGACCTTCGAATTTGGATGTTCCTGGACCTTCCAGAGCAAACGAGATACGACAAAATTAAGAGTCGCAGCGTTTGGAGAGGAAAAGAAGCCTGCCTTCCGGTTCGCGATCCATCCGGCAGAAAGCGACGGCTCCCATCACATTTCGAAGGGGAGATGTTGGAGCAGTCAAGCAAGCCATGATTTTCCTATGGACCGATGCACGAATTCACTTTCTGACTTTTGAGCGGTGCCGTGTTATTTACGTGACCATGGCAACGAGTGAATTCGGCACCGCTCAAACGTCAAATTAGTGAAAATACCTGAAGGTCGTAGACACAAAAGTCAATTTGGACAAATTGAGATGTAAAATTGTGAAAAATTATAGAATCGTTCTGGTGGGCTTCGATCCCACGACTCCCAATACGCTAGACTGGGCGCGTTAACCAACTACGCCACAGAACGGGTAACGGTTCTGCAGCGCAATCGGCCAACCTGAAACCAAAGTCCGTCACGTCCCCATTTACTCCTTCACAACCCTACATCTCCTTCGGCTCTCTGAGATGCCCAATTCGACTCCCCTAAGCAAGCCTACGAATAACAGTGAGAGATTTTATTTTTAGCGTCGCACTGCTGCCTTGTTTGTGCCACACTACTCTTTCGAAAAACACGCCAAGTCGTTCCCATAGGGGACGTTAGGCACAAGGAAGGACGTTTCAAGTAACACTGTTTTATATGGTATGCCCTCTTCAACATCTAATCCAATTTCTCTCGCCGTTTCCTTACGGTACCTACCCATCTAGTACTCATTGCCTTTTTTCTATGCTCCCTCTTACTTCGAGCAAAATAGACCGATATGCCGGTAAACAAATTAAATACAAGCCTTCAGATATACAAGCGGAACGAGAAATATTTGAGTCTCGGGTGATTATCACTGAAAAAAGGTCGCAATCGACGTATAGAGTAGCTGTTGTATTTAGGATCATCCAAGGAAATGATTTTGGGTTTTTGTGCCAATTAATTATTCACACAGCATAGCTAAGAAAGAGAAAAGCTTCCTCTGTGAAATTAAAATGCTCACACGGTCTTATATTGTCCAAAATACAGAGGGGACTATTAACCTATTTGTAACCCTTAACTCAGTTAGTAAACATTTGTTTATCAAAAAGAACCAGCTCTTGAGCTTTCTATTTCTAAATGTATAAAACATAAACAATAAAACCATGCGCAAAAAAGTGATAACCTGAAATTAATTTTATTAAAAGCCAGGACTAATTACGCATACTGTGAATGGCATCCATTGATACACATTTTGATATCGTGAATTGCCGTGAATCGCAAGTCAGTCCCATCTGTAAAAAGTAGGCATTGAGGAAATGGGCTGTGAAGTTTCCAAACTCGTTTCTATACGAATACAGGTCGGACTCGATTATCCGGAATTAGTTTTTTGATTTTCTTATTTTTCAGCTTTTATGCATAAATTTGAGATAATTTATTGTTGCAATATACAATATGAATGATTTAGCAGTTTTGGACTTAGGTACGAGTAGGGGGTTTAAAAAAAGGGATTTTTGTGTATGCTGGTCAAAAAATTATTTTCTTCTCAGGAGCCCTAATGTTCCTAGAAATAATTTCTGGATATGCCACTGCATCATACAAATAGAATAACGAAAAGAGAAAATATTTCAGTTCTTTTATCGCGAGTTTTAATTTTTCTTTTAGTGATTCGATTATCAGGAGGATTCGATTATCCGGAGTGAAAAAAAAAATCGATACTTCGGATAATCGAGTCCGACCTGTATTCAAAAAATTCCAGGGGATTGGAACATGTTCGAGTTTCAATAAAACTTTCTCAATTTGCTTTTCACTGCGATATCTTTTCGAGAAAAATATGAAGATGTTCAAATCATGGTTCTTTTTTGTGTTACACGTTACGGAAATCTGTAGTGGGACTGATATGCGATTACTTTTCATCATGGGTCAATTTGACTTGCTGTTTTTTTCCTAATTTTTCTGAACAAATCATATTATCTCATCAGTGCAGCTGAAAGAGCATTGGAAGATATGTTGAAAACTGAACTCAACTCAATTTTTACGAAAATGCAGATGGGACTGACTTGCGATTCACGTCAGTGAACTCATGCAAAATTTTACAACTCATCGTTGTTGCGTTTAATCAATACTCTATTTCTCCGTCTACAATATTTAATTCAAATAATGAGCACGTACCACAGCAACAAACCCCCAATCATACGAAGTTTGAATAATTAATCAATACTTATCGACTACAAACTCATGAAAAAAGCATCGAAGCCGCATCCATGTTTTCATTTTACGCTCCACCCATTTTATACAACTCATCAATTCAGTCGATTTTCCTTGGTCATCGTTTCCCTTAGCATGAATAAAACAAAAATATTAGCGTTATCTGAACGGACCCTTCCGGAAATTTTATTTCTCCAATTTTCCAACAACCCACTCCAAGTACTGACCCACGCTGGAAAATACTCCAACCGGGCGACTCTCGTGACACTCCACCATGTGATTCAATATTCCAGCCACCTCGTGAACGATTCCCACTCCTTCGACTTGGCGCGTTCTTGTCACTGCTCCACCCGAATCGGCATGACACTTTTCGCCTGCGTTAACCGGGGCCGTGCAGAGATATTCGTTGGCCCGACGGAAACCCGGAGGGAGGTAGCCCCGGCATTGGTCCTGCTTTAGTGCGTTCAGTCGGGAGCGTACCTTGTAGCGGCTGTTATATCCTGTTTGGAGAAAAATGAGAATAGTTAAATTTGATTGTCATGAAAGACTCTAATCTGCCAATAGTAAAAAAATTTGATTGTCATGAAAGACTCTAATCTGCCAATAGTAAAATACTGAGGTTCATATGTTTAATAATGAAGCTTTGAAGAATGCATCGTAGGTACTCTCTTGTTGTGCGAACACAAATTATTTCTGTTGTCGAAAGTATTCAAACCATCTAAAGCACTCAAACAGCAATTTTCAGTGCTACTTATCTACCGTGCCTTCAAATTTTCATTTGACCCGTTAGTGAAAGCTAGCAGTGGTAATTCTTCTTAGACACCGTTTTGACGAAAATTTCTTAGAAGGTCACGTCTTCTTTCGTTCATTCACTAAACAACTGGTTGCAACCACAAACAAAAGGAAGGGTGAATCAGTGCGCATCGTATCTTATCGTATCTTCGTGCTGTGCGTACACGAATTGTCTCTGCTCTTGGAAGTTTTTCTTGAAAAACTACCTAAAACAATAAAACAGTACTTTTCAGTGCTACAAAAACAGTACTTTTCAGTACTATTTTTTCTACTATTGATCCCTTTACGATCCTTGTTTGGACCCGTGCCTTCGAATTTTCGTTGGACCCGTTGGCGAAAGCTAGCGGTGGTAATCCTCCTTGGACACCGTATTGGAAAAAAACCTCTTAGGAGGTCTCGTCTTCTTTCGTTTATTCACTAAACATGGTTGCAACTACAAACAAAAGGAAGGGTGAATCTCTGAAAAACTGTCACTAAACGTGGCAGCAATGGAAGAAAGGACGTTTCTCCGGGAAGCGAACTTTCTTCCAAGGATGAAAGCAAGGAAGCAAAGAGTGCCGCCTATCGTTGTCAGTTATTCCGAATTTGTGGGATTTAGGTAGGAGATCTTGAACTCCATTAGAAGAATCAATGTTTCCTACCAAATCGCAAAAAAAAGGAGACTGACGCGTTTTGCCGGAAACTCTTAAAGATCGCGAACTTATTCTCAAACATCTTGAAGAGAAGAAGCACATTTTTTTTACTTATGACGACAAAACTGAACGATTGTTCAAAGTTATCTTGAAAGGTCTCTCAAGTGACTATAAGTCACCTGAAGAGATCAAAAATGGAATAAATGATTTAGGGTAGGTGTACCGGCTATGGCCATAGTGGTTCCCCAGTCCAAGTAATCATTATGAAAAAGAGAACTCAATATGGCATTGTTCGGAATGCGCTTTCTCAGGAATATTATTTAGTTCACTTTAACAAAAAAGATCTAAATAATATTTATATCAATATTCAAGTAGGTGCCAAAAGTGGGGTCATGGAACAAAGAATTGCTGCATGGATGCTAAATGCATGATTTGCGGAGGTTCTTCTCACGGTCTTGCGATTCCGGCTGAATGGTGACTTCCGGTTCGCAAGCGCCCCGAAGACCCAAAGCCGGCGGTTCGTCGTGATCGATACTACTCGGCTTAGTTCCCGACGGGGAAGCTAGCCTACTCGACGGAGGAATATCTCCCGAAACCGGTAACGTTACGCGTTGTTCATAGTCCGTTGTTGGCCGGTAGAGTGCCGAAGTTGGTTGGAGGATGGCTTCCGGTTCACTGGCGCTCCGACGATTCAAGCCGGTGATACGTTCGTACTACTTAGAATAGCCCCGGTGGAGAATCTAGCCTACTACGACTCGATGGAGGTCGACCAAGTGTCAGGGTCGGTTCCGCAATTCCGGTTGGAGGTTACCTCCGGTTCACAGGCGCCTCGACGACTCATTACCGATAATACGTTATGCTCGTTCTACTCGGTCTAGTCCCCAACGGAGGATCTAGCCTACTCCGATCGCGCCCGATGGTCTCCTCTCATCAACAGAGAGACTTGTCGAGTGCCGAGGTCGGTCCGACAATTCCGGTGGGAGATTAGCTTCCATCATATTCCAAAGATCGGGATCGCCCATCATTCCGTGTACCACTCCTTCTTCACTGAAGTAACACCAAAAGCAGCTGCCGCAGTGTTTCGTACTATGTTGAACCTCGAGCATGTTCTGACGTTTCTTCAATCTCCATACATTCAGGACAGAATGGTGAAGATGCTTTGCCGAATCGATGCAGATACTGCTTGAAGCAGCCGTGACCTGGCAGGAACTGTGTCAGGTGGAAGTTCATTTCTCCGTGCTCCCTGTTCACCCAGGCCAATAGATCCGGGATGAGCCTGTGGGTCCACCTTCCTTTCTCGGAGGCATCCCATTCTTGCTAGCCAGCGAACTTCCTCGCCTGCCTGGTTTCTCTGCGCTGATAGCAGTCGATGTCTTCAGACAGGATGATGCAGATCGGAACCATCCCAGCGATTACGCATACCGCCTCCGACGATACAGACCTGTACGCGCTCACCACTCTCATGGAACGTTCTATTTAACTCATCCCGTTTCCACTTGGTCTGTAGCGCCGCGCTCCAGGCTGGCGCACCGTATCTTAGTAGCGACGTTGATACGGCAGAAGACGTCTCTTATTGCTTCTTACAATGAATGTTTTTTGTGATTCTTCCACGAACTTTCTAGGTATTTAACCATGTGCTTTAAAGAGATTCCTATGAGAATGGCTACTGGAATTTCTTCATGATTTATTTTCGTTCTTTTCAGTGCTTCAAGAACCTTTGTCAGTTTTCACTAATTTTGTCCACTAATTCCCATAGAAAACCATTCCCAGACTTTCTGATATCACCAGAAAATTTCTCGAAAAATCTCTATTGAACTGCTTGAAAAATCTCTTGAAGAATTCCGCCAGAATCATTTTTCCTGGAAGGTCCTCTACGTTCTTATTACAAACAAATTCCAATTGTTAATTTAAAGTATCCTCCAGTTGGTCATTAACAATTTGCTTAGGATTTTCAGGAATAACTATGGATTCACTTGGATGAACAAATCCAAGAGTCTCACCAGAAACGTCTTCAAGATCACCAAGCAAGTATTCATTTCACAAATTCTTTAGGGAGTTCGCCAACAGTTTTTCTGTCTTTGCTTTTGAAGTTCTACCTAAAGTTTCTCTACAGGATTGTTTGAAAAAAATGCAGCAAAAATTATCCAGACAACTTGCAAAAAAATGATTCCTTCAGGTGTTGCTCCCGACAAACATTTTTGCTGAATAAGAGTTGAACAAATCATTCTTACGCATATTTCACTTGAATAAACACTTATTTAGCAACTAATGTTTCTTGGACTGCAAAGATTCCTCATAATCAAGCATGGTAAAATTTACTCACTCACCCGAACGCTACCGATAAAATATCTGCAAAGTATCTGCTACCACCAAATGTTCAGTGACTGCCGAACGCTACTAGAGTGAGCGCAATCCCGATGAATCGCAAACGATTGAGATAAACCGAAAATGAAAAGATATACGGAGCGGAGAGAGCACCTATCAGCTCTTATATAGGAGACACGGAAGAACGCGTTCGCCATTCAATCACTGAATGCTTTCTGCGAAATGTACGGATTTTGCGTTCAGTGAATCCTTTCGCCTTGTGTATTCCCAGTCAGTGAACGCTATTCAGCTCTCAAACACGAATGCCACTCGTGCGGAATCGGAATGTAAAGAATCATTCGCTACAGCAATCGGATGCCTTCGGCACACGGAATCGGTAGTGAATCATTCTGTTGCCGTTTTTGTCTAACTTGTTGCTCGGCGATCAAAAAGAAAGCGCATAGAAAATTGAAACACTTAGCTTGGTTGGAAAAACGGCAATCTCGCTCTTGACCGCTTGTGGACGTGAGCGAGAGAAACGTAATATTCGAGTGAATATTTCCCATCCTTGCTCATAATATTCCACAAGAAGTTCATGAGCAATTGAATCGTTTCAATTGGGAAAATATTATTAATGATTTCTCAGAGAAGTTCGCCGCAAATCTATCTTTATTTACTTTTTCACAGGTGATATTTTTCAAATATCTTCAAATTTAAGGAGCAACATATCGCATTCCTTCAAAACACTCTCGATTTTTATGTTTATTTTTTTCGAAAATGCCTAATATGTTGTAAGATAAGAATTCTTATATTCCTAGAATGTTCCTAGTGGAATACGTTCAAATGTTCTTTCAAAATCTCTTCCGCGGAAATACTCAAAGATTTCCCTAGAAATATGTTCAGGAATTTCCTAGAGAATTATATTATTGTTTCCCTAAGATTGTTCCAAAAAATCTTCTAGAAATTCATCTTACTATTTTCCGTATATTTTTTTGTCTTTTCAAACCGCACTAATGATTTTTTTTTTAGAAATTAAGAAAATAATTCTCAAGTTTTACCATTTATTTATGAACTTCACGAAAAGTTTCTCCAGAAGTTCCATCAAGTTCTTTTTCAGGTTCTAGAAAGAATTTTGCTACAAGTTTCTCTACAAATTTCTTAACCGCTATGCTAATTCAGAAACAAAAGTTTTCCTGGAGGTTTTCAACAAATTTCTTCTGAAACTTCATAGGCAAGAGACATTTTAAAAACAATTTTCTTTCCAATGCATGAATAATCCGGTAATTTGAAGTAAGATTTCTAAAAAACAGAGAGCCCAGTGAAAAAAAGATTATTCTGTCGTTTTTCATACAAAATAGCCAAGTTTGGAAACTTGGAGCTTGACTCCTAGAGCTCCGAGTAATCTAAAATTTCTACCGCCACTAGGAAAAAACTTGAAATTTGTGCAGTAAAAAATTCACACTATTTTGATCACACACATTGAAGTTATCGCAAATGTTTAATATTGAAAAAAAATTTCAAAATTTTGGTTATGGTTTATTTTGAAAAGTATGAATTTTACAGAAATAAAAATACATACTTGTTTTACATACGTGCTTTCAGCTCTAAGAGCTGAGATCCAAGTCACCAAACTTGGTCATTTGTGATGTATTTTGGAAATATTTTTTACGGACTATTGACGAACTTTGCTGAAGAATTTGTAATAAAATTTTTGGGAAAACTTTCTGCGAAATATGTCAGTATAAGATTTGATAGAATCAATGATTTTTTGAAGAATAGCGAGGGAAAACTAAACTTTTGAATGATTAAGTGACATTTTTAGGTAAATCCAGTAACAATTTGCTAAAAGAATATAGACATATAAGTAATGGATGTCCACCAAGAGGAATCCGCTTTGAAAGTATGGACAGGTCCCACAATATTATTTGACTAATAAAAGAGAGTTACAAAGTGGTGCAGGATGATTCTGGAGGGAGGCAAGCCCCCCTGGCACCCCTGTTCCTACGCCAAAGAAAATTTCAGACAAAAATCGTTGCAATCTTCTTCTTCTTCCTGGCAATATGTCCCTACCGGGACAGAGCCTGCTTCTTAGCTTTGTGTTCTTATGAGCACTTCCACAGTTATTGACTGAGAGCTTTCTATGCCGATTGACCATGTTTGCATGTGTATATCGTATGGCAAGTACGAAGATACTCTATGCCCAGGGAAATCGAGAGACCGGTGGGAATCGATCCCACGATCCTCAGCTTAGTCTTGTTGAATAGCTGCGCGTTTGCCGCTACGGCTATCTGGGCCCCCGGCAATCTTCTATTACCACGATTAATGCGCTATACACACTCAATCTGTTCGGTAAAAATAACTGGGTTTTTGAACTACCGAAAAAGTCAGAAAACCAAAATAAAATGTCAGAAATCGAAAAACAGAGATTTTTCATTGAAATTTTGCAGAGAGCTTTCTTTTTATATCATATATCGATAAAAAATAACACATGATGAAATTTGCTTTTTAATTACGCGTGGCGACAGTTTTCACTTTACTGACTTTTTCGGTAGTTCCAAAACCCAGTAAAATTTTACCGACCCCAGTAATTTAATCTAAGTGTGTACGTTTAGGTTAAGTAAATTGAAAGCGTTTTTTTTTTCGCTTATAAGCAGGTGAAATCAACTTACCTGTAAAAATTATGAACTGCTACGGCAAATGAAATGTAATAAGTTGTTAACTAAATGTCAGTTAAAGCTTAATTTAGTTTTACCAAATTAAGATGATAGTGTTGCCCAACACATAACACATAGATATATGAATGTAATGTTTGAAATGATACTAATCAAGGAATAAAAAAAATAATTAAAGCATCTTGATGTAAGAATGAAATTATACTAACAAATAAATTTAAATTCAGTCTCAACATGAATAACACTTTGAAGAATAACATACCGCATCCATTGTTGCCCCATCCAGCTAAGATAAGAACCTCATCCGACGCCGGCAACACAGGTCTCTCCGGAAGACACACTGGACGGATCCATGCTGTAGTATCTACCGGTTGAGCCAACCGCAACAGTGCTATATCATTTAGCTGGGGCCTTTGATGGCGAGCGTACTGTTCATGAATGAAAACCTTCTCCACTGGGACATCCACCGCCGGATCGGCACAGTAGAATTCATTGTAGTCCTGGATGGCAATGCAATCTACCGTCGCTTCCGTGTCCCATTCTCCGAGACGGATCGTCAAGCTGTTAGCATGGGGAAAATTTGAGATGAAATTAGAATCCAGAAATAGATTATCCATTAGTTGAAATTACTTGCTCCATTTGCTCCTATCAATTACGCAGTGAGCCGCGGTCAGCACGTAACGAGAGCTGATAAGCGCCCCTCCGCATTCGAATGTTGTCTCATAAGCTGTAACGATTCAACTGTGTCTTACTCGGACTCGACAATTCATCATCAATCGACACTAAGGTGGCCCATTTTTATGTGAAATAATCAATTCATACAAATTTTAATTTGGGCCCCCAGAAGCTGCTGTAAAAATTTGAGCAGAATCCGTCAACTTTAGGGGGGTGGCTAAATGAGCTTGAAGTTTGTATAGAAATAATCAACCAAATGTATGCGAAAATCGGTCCCAATTACATTTTCGACCATGCTCAAGTGGTCGGTAATGAAATTGGAAGCTCTTTTCCCATATATTTGGTTGATTATCTTCATACAAACTTCAAGCTCATTTAGTTGTAACTAAAAATTTTGTAATTTGATTATTATGGGCCATCCTAATCGACACTTACGCAAATTCCCAAAGTGCACCAGTGCCGTCCACGGTTGTTCGTCCAGTTTGGTAACATTCTCGCCGAACAGTTGATAACTCGGTTGAACACCGCAATCTCCCGGCGTCGGCAGCAGCTTCCACTGGTCCAACTTGGCAGTGCTGCTGCCATCCACTCGGTTGGACGTGTCGAACGAAGAACTTGTCTCTTCCGGAGATGCCGCAGCTGCCGAGGTGCCAATGGAATGGTTTGGACAGCAAACTAAACTTTTACGTTTCAACTTTCCGCACTCGCTTTGGTAGAGAAAACTGATGTCATCCATGTGGAGATTTTCCTTCCGAATGGTGGCCAGCACAATTGGGCACTCTTGTACCAGAATGCAACGACCGGCGTCACGTTTCGGGTTGATGCAGGTGGCATTGTAGGGCACTGGAAAGAGAGGGAAATGGGAATGTTTTCAGGTGGAACCGCATATAACACATACATCTTATTCGTCTTCTTAATTCTGGCGTTACGTCCCAACTGGGGCAGAGTATGTTTATAGGTTAAGGTTCTTTTGAGCATTTCCATAGTTATTAATCAAGAGCTTTCTTTGTATTTGAACATCTTTGCATGTAATACACAACTAGGGTTTGCCACATTTGCTCTCACTAAAAAGAGTACATTTTACAACTCTATACATGAGTACTGAAGAGTACGCAAAGCCATAAAGCTTAAAATTTTGAAAACGAGGATTTTTACCTTGCCTCAAATGACTTGTTTTGATCAATTTTGTTGTTTTTTAAATCTTAGGTATTTTCTCGCCTTAACTTTATATGCGAAAAAAAAGCTTGATTTAAACAAAAATGGAAATATTTACTAATTACGCTTTAAACCCAAAATAATGCAATCAATTTTCATATTCTCATTCACAGTTTTTATTAAAGACTAGTGGTCCCGGCAAGCTTCGTCTTGCCATCAAGTAGGCTATTGTAAAACGTCATGTCCATTCCCCATACAAAATTACAGATTAGTTTTCTCCCGTTTTCCCGACTCCGAAGACTTTCCTAAGTTTTTCTTTCACACGAACACGTCGGAGCCCTTCAAGAATTCAACTGTGAATGATTCATGAAAATCCATCGGCCCGTTCTTGAGCCATTTCGTGACATACAAACACCATTCCATTTTTATTTATATAGATTTAACGAAATTTAATCTGAATTTAATTAGCTAATCCTATAAAATGCTTGCTTACTATACTGGATTTGTGGTTCTATGTGAATCGATTTATTCAATATTTATTATGATGATGCATATCATATCAAAGATATCATCAATCCGTTCAAATTTGGGCAATAGGGTAAGTGTACAATTAGTGGTGCACCTAAGGGAAAACTGCTAAAACATGGTGTAAAATCATGAAATATATGATTTTAACGTATCATTCGATAGATCTTAAATCCTTCTATCATTCAAATGTATAAAAATCACGATTCATTTGAAATTTCCCTGCAAAAAGCCTTGCACCAATAAAAGGAACATTGCTCCTTTAGTGGAGGTATGTTTTAAGAATGGTTCCTTTATTGGCGCAATCCATTGCGCTGATGGGGTACTATAGGTGCAAGGGAGCAAAATACTTACTTACTTATTTGGCTTTACATCAATCATCTTGATAAAGCCTCGCCAACAATAATTCGCCAATTCACTCGGTTCATGGTCGCTTCTCTCCATCCTCGACTGTGACCCACGCTCTCCAGGTCCTGGTGCACCTGGTCAATCCACCTAGCTCGCTGCGCCCCACGCCTTCTAGTTCCGACCGGATTCGTAGCGAACAACATCTTTGGAGGGTTGTTGTCCGGCATTCTTGCAACATGCCCTGCCCAGCGTATCATTCCAGCTTTAGCTACCTTCACGATACTGGGTTCGCTGTAGAGTTGAGCGAGCTCGTGGTTCATCTTTCGCTGCCTCACGCCGTTCTCCTGCACGCCGCCGAAGATCGTCCTTAGCACTCAGCGTTCAAAAACCCCAAGAGCTTGAAAGTCCTCCTCGAGCATAGTCCACGTCTCATGCTCATAGAGAACTACCGGTCTTATGGTGAAGATGAATCGAAGCCAAAGTTCAAATTTTCAAGAGCACGGATCTGGAGAACTAAACATCCGTTTGAGCTGAAAACCTAATCGATTGGTCACCACCAGCTAGTGACCAATCATTAAAGTTTTCAATTCAATCGAATGTTTGGTTCTCCAGATCCGTGCTCTTGAAAATTTGAACTTTGGCTTCGATTCATTTTCACCTTATGAGCGTTTTGTACATCGTGCATTTGGTGCGGGGGTGCGGGGCCGTTTCTTATGGAGTCCATAGTAGACACGACTTCCGCTGATGATGCGCCTTCGTATTTCCCGACTAACATTGTTGTCAGCCGTCAACGAGAATCCGAAATAGACGAACTGGTCTAACACCTCGAAGGTATCCCCGTCTTTCGTAACACTGCTTCCTAGGCGGGCCCTGTCGCGCTCAGTTCCGCCAACCAGCATGTACTTTGTTTTCGACGCATTCACCATTAACCAGACTTTTGTTGCTTCGCGTTTTAGGCGGGTGAACAAATCTGCCACCGTTTCAAATTTTCTCCCAATAATATCCATGTCATACGCGAAGCAAACAAATTGTCCAGATCTCATGAAAATCGTGCCTCGACTGTTAAGTCCGGCTCTCCGCATGACACCTTCAAGCGCAATATTGAACAACAGGTACGTAAGTCCGTCGCCCTGTCGTAGTCTCCGCCGAGACTCAAACGAACTGGAGTGTTCGCCCGAGATCTTCACGCAGTTTTGCACACCGTCCATCGTTGCTCTGATCAATCTTGTGAGCTTCCCGGGAAAGCTGTTCTCGTCCATGATTTTCCATAGCTCTACGCGGTCGATACTATCGTATGCCGCCTTGAAATTGATGAACAAATGGTGCGTAGGGACCTGGTACTCACGGCATTTCTGGAGGATATGCCGCACGGAAAAGATCTGATCCGTTGTCGAGGGGCCGTCGATGAAACCTGCTTGATAACTTCCCACGAACTCGTTTGCTATAGGTGAGAGACGACGGAAGAGAATCTGGGATAGCACTTTGTAGGCGGCATTTAGGATGGTGATTAGACGATAATTTTCACACTCCAGTTTGTCGCCCTTTTTGTAGATAGGGCATATAACGACTTGCTTCCACTCCTCCGGTAGTTGTTCCGTTTCCCAGACTCTGACTATCAGCCGATGCAGACAAGCGGCCAACCTGTCCGGGCCCATCTTGATGAGTTCGGCTCCGATACCATCCTTGCCAGCGGCTTTGTTGTTCTTGAGCTGTTGAATGGCATCCTTAACTTCCCCCATCGTGGGAGCTGGTTGGTTTCCGCTATCCGCTGAGCTGACGTAGCCATCGCCCTCGTTGTTCTGACCTTCTGTGCCTGTGTTCTCTGCGCTATTCAGGTGTTCATCGTAGTGCTGCTTCCACCTTTCGATCACCTCGCGTCCGTCCGTCAAGATGCTCCCATCCTTATCCCGGCACATCTCAGCTCGCGGCACGAAGCCTTTGCGGAATGGGTACAGCAACTCCATCTCTTGGCATTCCACCTCTTCCAGGCGGCGCTTTTTGTCCCGGAATAGGCGGGTTTGCTGTTTCCGCTTCAGTCTGTATCGTTCCACGTTTTGCCGCGTATCATGCTGCAGCATTGCAGCCCGCGCTGCATTCTTCTCCTCTAAAACCTCCTGGCACTCCTCGTCGAACCAATCGTTTCTTGAGCTCCGTTCCACATATCCGACAATGCTTTCGGCAGCGTCGTTAATGGCTGCTTTGACTGTCCTCCAGCAGTCCTCAAGAGGGGCCCTATCGAGCTCGCACTTATCCGGCAACGCTGCCTCAAAATGCTGCGCGTACGCATCCGGTTGTTTCAGCCGCTCGAGATTATACCGGCGCGGGCGTCGGTACCGTACATCATTGATGACGGATAGTTTTGGGCGCAGTTTCATCATCACCAGGTAGTGGTCGGAGTCAATGATAGCGCCACGATAGGTTCTGATGTCGGTTATGTCGGAGAAGTGCCGTCCATCGATCAAAACGTGGTCGATTTGCGATTCTGTCTGCTGAGGTGATCACCAGGTGTACCGATACGGGAGGCTGTGCTGGAAATAGGTGCTACGAATGGCCATATTCTTGGAGGCGGCAAAATCTATCAGTCGTAGGCCGTTCTCGTTCGTCAGCCGGTGGGCGCTGAACTTTCCAATCCTCGGTCTGAACTCCTCCTCCTGGCCAACTTGAACGTTCAAATCTCCTGGCTTGGGCAGCGGTCGTACTCGCGTTCGAGCTTCGCGTAAAATGCGTCCTTGTCATCATCAGTGCTTCCGGAGTGTGGGCTATGCACTTTGATTATGCTGAAGTTAAAGAATCGGCCTTTGATTCTTAACTTGCACATTCGTTCATTGATTGGCCACCACCCGATCACGCGCCTTTGCATATCACCCATCACTATGAAAGCTGTTCCCAGCTCGCGTGTGTTGCCGCAGCTCTGGTAGATGGTATGATTACCTCTAAACGTTCGCACCAATGCTCCTGTCCAGCACACCTCCTGCAGCGCTACGATGTCGAAACCGCGGGACTTCAGTACATCGGAGAGTATGCGAGTACTTCCAATGAAGTTGAGAGATTTGCAATTCCATGTACCGAGTTTCCAATCGCTAGTCCTTTTTCGTCGCTGTGGTTTTTTGCCGATTGTTCCAGTCCGTATTCTCTCGTTGACGTTCCTGTGTTAATGTGTTTTTACGGCTGACTTGCAGGGCCTGACACCAACCCCCTAGATTTCCGGAGGACCATTCCCCCTACATGTTCGGAGGGCATTAGTGCGCAGTTTAGCTTAGAGTCCTTCTCTGGCACTCGGACGATGATCAGCCGCCCCTGACATGGGGAACAGACGCTGTTGTGAGCCGCTTCTAACATGGAGTACAGACGCTCCAGGTTTGCAGAAGCAAAAGCAAAATAGTTGTATGGTTAAATTTTATTAATATTATTTGATTACTTGTATCATTTTTGCATCGTAATAATAGAAAAATATCACATAATCATTTATTAGCGCGAAACATGCCAAACACACTACCTCCACTATTGGAGCTACCTCCACTAAGGGAGCGTTTGTCCTATTATAGTTTATTACGAACCCTATTTTATAAGTCGAGTCAAGCAAAATGACTCGACTGGAGTCACTGTCAACCAAAAAAATCACTTGACTCAGCTCTGTCGACAGTTTATGTGACTGGATTACTATTGAACAATGCACGAGTTTACTATTTGACGTTATTGTGCCGTGTTATTTATGTGACCATAGTAACGAGTGAATTCGGCACCGCTCAAACGTCAAATTAGTGAACTCGTGCATGGATCAATCCATGAGTTCACTAATTTGACGTTTGAGCGGTGCCGTGTTCATTCGTTGCCATGGTCACATAAATAACACGACACCGCTCAGACGTCAGATAGTGAACTCGTGCATTGGTCCATTGGTCCATAGGAGTCGACGGGTGACATCTGATATATGGATGCTTACTTTGATCGACAGTGACTATCGACGAGTCACATGAATATGCTCGATTTACAAAATAGATCCCTGAAAAGGCATGTTTTTGTACAGGAAACTAGAACTAAGAAGAGTGAATTTTTAGACCTTCGATCTGAAAAGAATCTCAAGCATTGTCATTCATCTAAGTTTTTCAAATGAATTGTTAAAACATCTACATAGAAACTTAGAAGATACATATTTGATTAGGGGGACTATTTTGGAAATCGAGCAGATTCATGTGACTCATCTGTAGTCGCTGTCGATCAAAGTAAGAATGCATATTTCAGATGTCATCCGTCGTCTCCCATAGTAACCCAGTCACAAAGAGTGATAATATCTCTATGGACAGGATCGTGTCGAGCGCATTTTTGGTTGACAGTGACTCCAGTCGAGTAATTTTAATCGACTCGACTTATAAAATAGGGCCCTAATTTAAACGTTTATTTTCGTGTCTTAGATGCTACATTTTAAAGAGAAAACCTTCCATTTCCACAGATTTGATCAATAGTTGGAATTGGACCATTGGATAACGCCAATTCTAGTCAAAGTATTTGAGCAAAAGTTGTTCCAAATAGTTCAAAACCAATTCAGTAACCAATTATGAACTACTAGTTGTCCCGACATACTTGTTACCAGTAACCTTTGGAGTAGACAGAAAATCACTACAAAAAACTGTCCAATTTGTGTTCCCATTTTCCAACTTTCTCGGCAAGTTCTTTGAAAATATAATTCCACACAACCACGTCGCAACCCTTGAGTAACGCAATTATAAAGGGATGACGTAAATCGGTTGGCCTGTTCCTGTGTCATTTCATGACATACGAACACCATTCCATTTTATTTATATATAAGATGAACTGGAAATAAAGAGTTAGTTGATTTTTTATTAATGATTTTACCGTTAGATCAATTATTTCAATGTTCCGTAAGATATATGAAATTATTAATACTTTATACTTTATTATACTAATCATTATTGTACTAATCGAACCAATTCGATTCAGATATTATGTAACGAAAATTGTTGGATCTCCTATTTTCATGAGAAAGATCTGGTTTCTTCAAAATATTGTTTGATCAGTTTCAAACGGTTATCGTCATTAATAACTAGCAGAAAGCACATTTCAGCCGATTTAGCAAAAAATTGATACACAAATTTTAAAATTGTTGGATCTCCTGTTTTCATGAGAACGATTTGCTTTCTTCAAAATATTGTTTGATCAGTTTCAAACGGTTATCGTCATTAATAACTAGAAAAAAGCACATTTCAGCCAATTTAGCAAAAAAAATTGGTACACAAATTTTAAAGGCAAAAAAGAGTACGTCTGGTAACCCTAGACTTAATGGTTTTCAATTATTTTTTTGTCAGTATAGTCGTAAACATATGTTGTTTCAAAAATTGGTCAAAAAATCTCGGGAATATTTGTGTTCATTCATTTATTTAGTTAACAGCTAAACAGATAACACTGAATCAACAATTTCACACCACAATAATCGGTTCGTGGCCGCATCTATCCTCGGTTTCTGCCAATAGAAATATAAGTACACCTAGGTGGGGAAACGATAAAAAGGAATACAGCTAGTAAGTACATCCAACATAATCAACACATAACACGACATAATGTATCATTGTCCACAGATTCCTTGAAATTCCTCATCCGAATCACACTTATTACAAACTATTGCCATGATTTATTACTCGGCCATGATTTATTATTTATTGGCGAAACCCACCCTAACATATCTCAAGAGCACTTTGCAAGAGGGTGCTTTTTTACATATATCAGTGCAAGTTATGTGAACAATCCAGAAGTTGGTAAACAGTAGTTATTGAGTTGCCTCAACAGCGTATCTGCTACGAGATTACAAAATACTAATCATAATACTCCTCCTTGGAAGCATCCGCAAACAGACAAATAACGAATTGCATGTTGACTCAATGTCGAGATGTCGGTTTTTGGAATTTGATGAATCCATTCGGTAACATTGTTGGTAGATAGGCCATAAATTCATGCAGCTTACAATACTCGATTCCATATCGTTAAGTAAAATTGTTTTGCACAATAGAACTTGTACTTGATTATACAGCAATACCACAGTTACAGATTTGTATTTGAATTTGCGTACCGTAAAACGGGGTAACTTTGCTAATGCGGGTAACTTTGATAGTGCGAGACCCACAACATACTAAACGAAATAACAAACTTTCTGTTAATCAGTTAAGCAAAACGAATGCAAAAGTAAAGACTATTAGTATGACACTTCATGTCAAAGCTATTTTTGTTGGAATCAAGTACATTTAAGGATTTATTTGCATGTAATAAAAATTTATAAGATTTTAGAATTTTTAAAAACTCACAAACAATCTGTTCTACGATCACTATTTCATGAAGTCATAATAAGTTCGTCACTTATCCTTGCCAGCCTAGTTGTACAAGAACATGAATTCGGTCTCAAATCTCTTTGAAAAACCCATTTTAACAAACTGGGACCATTTTTGTAATCTAATTAGGATAAAAGTACTTGTTTTAAATATATATTTTAATTCTTTGAAACAGCATGCATAAATATTCAAGTTTTCATAAAAAAAACTATCAAAGTTACCCCGTTTTACGGTATTTATAAGTAATAACGTTGACGGTTTACGAATTATTCCAATTTATTATACAGTTCGACATCACTCCGAGACAAATGATCGTATCAGGAATCTAATTCGTCATGGAATATGTTTTTATAATATTTTCTGTCCTATTTACGTGCACATAGCTCTTTACGTCAATCTTTCAACCAGTCAACAATAGTCAACCAAAACTGTTACTCATCAACCACCGCAATAACTCGCATTTTAGTGAACTAATTAAAACTACACAATTAGTACGCTTAACAGCTTGCCAATTCTCGCTCAAAATAACGCGACATCAGTCGTACTGTCGAGTAATTAAAACTTTAAATAATATTTCATCGCTCAAATTTCCACCTAACCACTCACTTCCGGAATTCCTGGGAGCCTTCCAATGTCCAGCGACAACGGACGCACAAATCACCATTAGCACTATTAAACTTTTCATTCTGAACTATCCTTATTTCACGACGGCACGTTTAATTCACAATTACAGAGCCCAACTACTGTGCAAAACTACCGCGTGCTCTGTGAGCCGTTCCTGAGCAACTAATGCGCGAACAGGCCACCACCGGTCAGTCGTTAGACGTGCGGACTTCTGGCCACCTCTCGAAACGTCACAACCGGTCTCACCGAAAGACAAACACAAAAACTTCACCAAACGATAACGCGCGGAGATAATTTCCGCCAGACATAGGTTGGTGGTTGCCAACTTTTAATTGGCCTCTGACTTGCAGTCAGTTACCCCCACCGCCGAGTTAAACTACAATTCTGCTTAACTGACCAAAGTGGCCAAGTTCATGAGAATCTACCGAAACCGAAAAGTACACGCGCCGCACTAATAAGGTATAATTACTGCCTCTGTTCGGATTCTGATCGAAGGGTGGCAGGAGGGCAAAAAATCTTGCTAGGGGAATGTGCAATCATCGAAGTCGATGTGAGAGAGTGTTCTTTCATTTCATGGGCGATGTGCCTAATTTGATTGAACGTATTTGTGACAAAGGCAGGGCTGGTAGCAGGTGTACTGTTAGAAACTTGGTCACTCTCTCACTCTAATGCAAGTCTCTAAAAAAGCTCTATTTTGAATGGAAAGTCTGTAAAGTCTCTATTTTAACTCTCTATTCTTTTTTTTCTCAATCTGTTTGATGCAAAATTCTAGTGACTCCAAAGAATATAAAGCGACTAGGGTAACGGTCGTATTTTGGACCCCCTAAGGAAGTGGTATTATTTTTTGTCCCGATTAATTAATTACACAGCGTAACCAAGTCAAAGAACATGCCAAAATGTAGAGAAAAACTTCCTCTACGAGATAAAAATGCTCATAGGGTCATGTAGGACTCAAAAAACGTCGAGAATAATTGAATTGTGAAAAACATTATTTTGGACACACCAATACATTTTGGACCCTCAAAGTATATATTTTGGACCCCCGGCATTTTATATCGTTTGGCGAAAAAGTCCACGACACTGGTTGTATGATATGCTTGCCCATAGTCTAACAAATCGGTTGACAATGGAAAACCGAAGAAATTCTACTCTTTTAGTTCAGAAATTTGAAAAAAAATTTTTGTTAACATTTGAAACATTTCTGACGGCTTCAATTTTGATGTGTAACGTGTTGTAACGGTTGCATGGATGAACTGATTAAATTAAATTAATTTCAGATAAAATAAACACATTTTCTATGTACAAACGGTTGATGCAAGTGCAGAATAGTCCTATCTTTCCAAATGGCATGTGAATTGAGTAGGCCTTTCGATTTAACTGAGAAATTTACAGGAAAATGACCCAGGGGGTCCAAAATATATAGGGGTCCAAAATATATTGGTTACCCTATTCTACAGACTCATCAGATTTTTCACTCAGATTTCTTAAGGAAACCTACCAGGAATTCTTCAAGTGATTTATTTTAAGATTTCTTCTAGAATGTTTGCAGAAACTCCTTCAGGGGTCCCATTATAAATTAATATTTAGAGATCTCACTAATTCACCCTGATTTCTTAAGAAAAACTCAAAACTTCTCCAGAATTTCAGGATCTTTGAGCACTCCATCCAAGTAATTTCCACAGAGATTATTCTAAAAATTCTAGATACTATTCTGTGATTGAAGGGATTCCTCAAGAAAAAAAAATCATCATCAGAAATTCCCCCAAGAATTTCACTAAGATTACTCTTTTAATTCCGCAATGAGTTTCAAAACTTCCACCTGAAATTTCTTCAGAGATTCTTTCTAGAACTTTTTCTACAGATTCCTCCAGGGATTTATACAAAAACTTCCCGAGGGATTTCTTCAGTTCCAATGCTTCCTTCAATAATTCCACTTTAAATCCTCCAAAGATTTATTTGAGAATTTCTTCAGCAAAACTTCAGAAATTTATAAACAGATTCTATCTGGATTTTTTTTCCTGTGATTTCCTCAAGAATTCCTTTAGAAATTCTTATAGAGATTGCTCAAAAAATCCCTTTCAAGAAACTAACACAGGAATTCCTTTACAGATTCCACCAAGAATTTTCACCAGGAATTGTTTCTATTAAAAATCTTCCAGCAATTCCTCCACAGACTCCTCCAAAAAAATCCTTCACCGATTTTCTCTAGAAACTCCTTTAAATTTTTTTACACAAATATATGTAGAGATTTACAATAATTACAATACAAGAATTTCTCCTAAGATTCATAAAGGAGTTCCTCCAGGGACTCCACCAAGAATTCCTCCAAGGATTCTAGGAAGCCTTCAGGGATTCCACGAGAAATGCTGCAAAAGAGTTCATCAGAACTTCCTACACGGGATATCAGCAGGTATTCCTTTAGAGACTCCGCTTGCAATTTTTCGAGAGTTTCCCGGTATTCTTCTAGAGAATCTTCACTTAACTTCCATAACTGTTTCCTTCAAAGATTCTTCGTTGTATCTCTGAAAGGGCCTTACGTGGGATATATCCTGGAATTTCTGCATGAATTACTTCAAGAATGTACCAGAAATTTCTCTGAGGATTCTCAAAGGAATTTATCCAGAAATTCTTTCCAGTATTTCTTGAAGGATTTTTTCCATGGAATCCAACAGAAATTACCTTGAAGAAACTTTTGGGAACTCCTTCAGGGAACCCTGAAGAAATCCCTGTTTTGAATCCCAGGAGGAGCTCCTGATAGAGTCAATGGATATACTGGTGAATTCCCAAATCACTGAAATCAATATAAGAAATTTCTGATGAAATCCTTAAAAGAAATTGCTGGTAAAATCGCCGTAGGAATTCCTGAAAACCCTCAAGAATCCCATGGAGTAGTTCTGGGAGGAATCCCTTGATGGATTCCGCGAGGAACCCTGCGAGAAATTACGGAATGAATCTCTTCAGTAATTCCAGTGATGAAATCTTTACAATAAATTTCTGTTCAAATCCCTGGATGAATTCCGGATAACCCTCAAGAATCCTTGGAGATTTTCCGGGAGGAATTCATCATGGATTTATTCTAGGAGAAATCTCTTTAAGAATTCCGGGAGAAATCCCTTTAGGAATTTCGGGAGGACTCCGTTAAAGAGTTCCTCGAGGAATCTCTTGAGGAATCCACTGGAAGAAATTCTGGTAATATCCCTTGATAAGTTTTGGGAGGAATCCGTGAAAAATAGCCTGATGGAACCTAGAATAACCATAGAAAAATTCCTGAAAGAACCTTTAGAAGAATTATTGATAGAATCCCTGACAGAACTTTTGATGGAATCCCAGAATGTGTTCGTGGTAGAATGCCAGGAAGATTTTTAATGATATCTCCGAAGTATTTCTAATGAAATCCCTGCAGCAACTCCCAATGAAACCGATTGAAGAACTCTTGACGGTACCCTTGAAAGAACTTCTAATGTATTCCCTGGAGGAACTTCTGATGGAATCTTTGAAGGGATTCCTGATTATATGCCTCCTTATAATATAACTCCTTATAATTCAATCTCCGAAGGAACTCCTGATTGAATCCCTAGAAAAACTCCTGATGGAATCCTTTTAGGAACTCCTGATAAAATCCCTAGAGGAATTCCTTATAAGATTCTAATGGAACTCCTGATAGAATACCTAGAGGAATTTCTTATGATATACCTAGAAGAAATCATGAAGGAATTTCTCGAGTAACTCTTGAAGAATTCCAGGTGAAATCTCAGAAGGAATACTTCATAGAATCCCTGGAGGAACTGCTAATGAAATCCACAGAAGAACTCTGACGAAAGCCCTAAAGATACTCCTGATAAAATCTCCAAGAACTTCTCCAATTTCTAAAATTATTCTTGAAGGAACTTCTGATGGAATTATTGGAGGAACTCCTGGTGGAATTCCTTTAGAAGCTCGTGATGAAATCCGTGGAGGAATTCCTGATAAGATTTCAGATTAAAAACCTGACAATATTCCTGATAGGACCCCTGTTAGAATCCCTAGAGGAACTCCTTATGATATAACTAGAAAAAAACCTGATGGAATTCCTTGAGGAATTCCTGATATAATTTGTAGAGGAATTCCTGATAGAATCTTATGAGCAATTCCAGGTGAAGGATCTCCTGATGAAATCTCCAGAAGAACTCTGATGAAATCTCTAAGAATACTGCTGATAGAATCCCTAAAGGAACATCTGAAAAACTCCCTGGATGAACTCCTGATGGAATCCTTGAAGGAATTCCTAAAGATATTCTTGAAGGAACTCTTGATGGAATCATTGGAGGAGCTCCTGATGAAATCCTTAGAAGAAATCTGTCATGCTGAAGGTGTCTTAGTTCGATTCCAAGTCGGTCTAGGATCTTTTCGCAATAGAAACTTCCTTGACTTCCTGTTATACTCCTGATGGAATTCCTTGACGAACTCGTGTTTAATTTTCTAAAATCACTCCTAATCCCTAGAGGAACTACTGATAAAATCTCTGTAGGAACTGTTGAAGGAATCCATGGAAAAAAAACGTTGTTGGAGTTCCTGATGGAGCCTCTGAAGGAATTCGTCACAGAATCCTCACAATAACTGCTGATGGAAACTTTTGAAGTTCTCCTGATGGAATCACTGGAAGAACTTTTTAACGAATCCCTAGAAGAACTGCTGATGGAATTTCTGGAAGAACAGCTGGAATCATGAAGGAATTACCAATGAAATCCATGAAGGAGTTTTGGTAGAATTCCAAAAAAAATCCTGCAGCTTTATCTGGAGGAATTCCTGGTGAAATTCTTGGAAGATTCCTTGTAAGAATTCCTAGTAAAATCCCTGGAGGAGTTCCTTTTTGAACTTTTGATGGAATCACAGGTAGAACTGCTGGTGGATTTGCTAAAGAAATAGGTTAAATATTGTAGGAAATCGTTATTGGAATATACAGAAAAAGCTCAATAGCGCACATTTTCTAGACAAACATGGCGACGACGCTGCATAAATTCACGCATTTTAGCTTGAATAACATCTGCATCGGCAATTCATGGGACGTCGAAGCTTAAATTCGACATGCTGACAACGATGTTTGGGCAACATCCCAATTGCAACCGAACATTCTGTAGGATATTATCCAAAGATTCGATTTTTTCCATTTTCTAAACAATATGTCTAGGAAATCCTTTTAAACTTTCTCTAGGAGTTCTTTCAAAGATCCTTATATGAGTTCATCAGGGATTATTTTATAATTTACATAAGTTCAATTGAAAGTTATTTTACAGTAATCATCAAAAAAGCTATTTTTTTTTCATTTTTTTTTTCAAAATTTTCTAAAGAATTTATTTGACTTTTTCCTGGAAGCATTCATGGAAAAAATATATGACGGCTCCTTGTGATATTTCCTGTATAGGTCTTTTATGAGGAATTTTTGGAGCAATACCTGAGAGTATGTTTAGAAATATTCCTGGTTGAGAACTTATAGAAATCCTGAATGAGAATCATGGGAGAAGTTCTAGGGAAATCGAAAATATAATCACAGGATAAATTCCTACATGACTTTGGACTTTCTTGCAGCATATCTTGAAGCAATCTTAGGACAAATTACTTATGGAATATGATATAATTTATGTGATTATCCATAGAATATCCCCAGGTTGAACTCTGGAAGGTTTCGAAAACGAAATTTTTGGATGATTTGCTAAGGAAGTTTGTAAAAAATCATCAAATGAGCTTTCAAACAAATCTTTGGAGTAACGTCCTAAAACACCTGTCTCTATTTGTGATGAAATTGCTGGAGAAAATCACGCAAAATATAAACATGAATGCAAGCAGCAATACAAATACTTGTCGTACTGCCACGAGCAATTTACAAAAAAGCCGCAACCGGCCCTGCGAACGGATTCGTCTCGATTACGAATGCGAAGAAAGTTGACTGGGGATTATCAGTGACTGGTGTTGGTTTCAATTATGTAAACATCAACAGTCTTCATGAAGTTCGAATACAAAACTAGTATTTCATGTGATTCCCCACATTCGTTTCAAGAGAAAGTGTTTGCTGTTCACTATGATCGATTCAAAGAAATTTATTGTTCATGTGGGAACTAGGTGTAAACTGCTCCGTCGGGATAAAACGAGCCACTGCAATATCTCCAAGATAAAAGGTATTTTAGTCAAATTCGACCATTTCATACGATATCTTCAACAATTTTCTTTTCAAAAACTCAAAAAAAAACAAAAAATGATATTGGAAACCTTGGGAGTAAATGATGTAGGGCCATACTAAATGCTTGCTCCAGTGACGGATTTGGGCCTCGGGGCCCGGGCCAGATCTCTTAAAGGTGGCCTTTACTACTGAATGAGCCGAAAATGCCAAACATAGAAAAGTTTAGTTGTCCGAAAATAAACTCTCTAAAAACTCCTGCAATTACTCGAATTTGACAACATGTAAACTTAAATTTGATCACATATCACTTCATGAATATTGAGTATATAAATCTGAGAGAGAGGAGACAGCTGGCTTAGATTGCGGGCTCCCAAAAGTCAAGGGAACCTGTCATCAACTGTCACTGGAAAACCGCACATTCGAAGGGCAGAGCGTGAAAAAACCGTCAAAAATTGGCCAAACTCAAACTGGATGTGATTGAAAATTCAGGTTGTTTTCCTGTGTTCTCGCATATAAAATCGTTGAATATTTAAATATTTTCGATTGAACCCAATTTGCTATTGATTTTTTTAAATTTTATGATCTTTTTGATAACGAATAGTATGTGAAAATGATTTTGACCCAGTTTGTGCTCTCCGAACCATTGTGCACAACCCAAACATGAGAAGAAGAAATCAAAGAAGCCAAGACAATAAGCCAGTTGTCAGTGAGCTGTCTCCTCTCTCAGATATAAATCATCTGTTTCCGCGGGGATGAACCAGCCTCGGGCTGAATTTCCCCTTAATAAAGAGTCAATCAATCAATCTGTTTCCAATATATAAAAATACTTACATAACAGATTATAAATTTGAATTTAAACTGAATCGTTCTTAATTAATTCTAAAACGGAAAATGCACCAGTAATGAAACCAACATATATTGAGATTTTAATTACCAATAGCCATAATTATATTATTTTAAGATAGGGAGCAGGATCCTATTTTTGGCACTTTTGATTCACTTCGGCAGTGGGTTTTTTAAAATGCTATTGAAAAGCTTCTTATTGCAAAGTGTCAGACAGTTCGACCGAGAAAAACCTTCCATACTGAACTAAATCATAGAATTACATGCTAAAGAAGCTGTGCAACCTAATAAAGGGATTTTTTAACTCAGCTTCCATAGCAATATTATTAGAAAACCTGCACAATATTGGACTACCTGGAATATTGAATAGTGTAATTGAAAATCTTGGACAATTTGTTGTCAGAGAAACACACTTCACCCACGAACTGACATGTCCCAGAAATAGCTACATGGGCCTAACCCAAGGCTCCATATTTATGTCCCTTGTTTTTAAATGTTTATGTTTAGGAACACTGAATCACCAATTTCACGCCACAATACTCGGTTCGTGGCCGCATCTCTCCTTCATCGGTTCTGCCCCACGCTCGCCAAATCGAAATGCACTTGATCCGCCCACCTAGCTCGACGCCTACTTGTACCAACCGGATCCGAAGCGAACACCATCTATGCAGTGTTGCTGTCCGGCATTCATGCAGCATGCCCTAGGGCTGCCCATCGTATCCTTCCAGCTTTGGCCTGGGCGAGCTCGTGGTTCATCCTTCGCCGCCACACACCGTTTTCCTGCACACCGCTAAAGATCGTCCTAAGCACCCGACGTTCGAAGACTCCAAGTGCTTGCATTTCCTCCTCGAGCATCGTCCACGTTTCATGCCCGTAGTGGACTATTGGCCTTATGAGCGTTTTGTACATGATACATTTGATGCGAGCGTGAATCATTTTTGACCGCAGCTTCTTCTGAAGGCCATAGTAGGCCCAACTCCCACTGATGATGCGTCTTCGTATTTCACGGCCAACGTTATTGTAAGCCATCAGCAAGGATCCAAGGTAGACGAACTCGTCGACCACCTCGAACGTCTATCGTAACACTGCTACCTAGACGAGCCCTGTCGTGCTCGGCCCCACCAGCTAGCATGTACTTTGTCTTGGTCGCATCCACCACCAGTCCATCTTTTGCTGCTTCGCGTTTCAAGTGGGTGTACAGGTCTGCCACCTTTTCAAATGTCCGTATCATCCGAGAAGCAAACAAATTTACTGGATCTCGTGAAAATAGTACCCCGCCCAAGTAACAATTCCACAGCAATTTGGCATTCGTGTGGATTTATTAATGTTTCATGACAGTTACGTGAATGCTATGATAGCTAGAGGCGACATTTAACGTTGCTAGAAGTTGATATTTTGTAAGTCAGCTCTTAGTTGTTTTCAAAACCTTTTAGAGTGAGGAACCGGCTTTTGAGCCTCAACTTGCACATTCTCTCATTGATCGGCCACCACCCGATCACGCGCCTCTGCATATCACCCATCACTTAAAAATCTGTTCCGCAACTCTGATAGATGGTATGGTTACCTCTAAACGTTCGCACCATTGATCCCTTCCAACACACCTCTGCAACGCTACGATGCCGAATCCACGGTCCTTCAGTACGTCGACGAATATGCGTGTGCTCCCGATGAAGTTGAGAGATTTACAGTTCCATGTACCGAGCTTCCAATCGCTAGTCCCTTAACGTCGCTATGGTCTTCGCTGATTGTCCCGGTTCGTATTCTCTCGTTGATTATTTGTTGCTTGATTTTTTTTACGGCTGGCTTGCAGGGCCTGACACCAACCCCCTAAATGTTCGGAGGACCATAGTGCGCAGTTTAGCTTAGAGTCCTTCTCTAGCACTCGGATGATGATCAGCCGCCCCTGACATGGGGAACAGACGCTACAGGTTTGCAGAAGCCAAAGCAAAATAACAAAAAATATAACACATTTTCCTTTACACTAAATAAAACTGAAACAAAATATATGTATTATAAGTTAATCAAAGATGGAACTCATTTTGTTTCAACTCAAACAAAAATTTAACTCATTTTTTTATTTTCCATAACTAAATTTTAGCAAATTTTTTATGAGCAATTGCTTTCAAATTTGCTATAACAAATTGTGTTATAATGCTTTTTTAAGTTGAAACAAATTTGAAACAGCCCTCGTTATTATAACTTATTTTGTTTTAATTTTGTAATATTTTCCTCCATTCCAAAGTACTTCTAACAAAAATGAAACAACATTTGTTATTTGAAACAAATCTTGATATAATTGTGCTATAATTTTATGTCCGTAGGAAGGAATTGAAGCTAGCTGATACAACATTCGCATAGGAGTTATTTTGGGGTATGGGCCATTTACCTTCAAATTGAACAGATTCGAACGGTTACTCGACGGAAGAAAATTTACGTTAATGTTAATCATTAACTGAAAAATTAGAACTGTTGTAGATTCTGCCGGGAGAATTCCGGCCACAGAAAACATTGCCATTCATCTGCCTGGTACAAGCCTCAACGGTTTGTTTGTGCGAAGGATAATCCCAAAAGTTAGACTTATGATGGCCCCCGCAATTCGCCCATACAAACTTTTTGGTATATTCCTTCACAGGACAGATGTCCTGAGCGTGAGAAAACCCTCCACAAATCATACCATGCGGTAATGTTTAGTACCATGACCTTTTGGAACCGACGGTAGTGAGTGGGGTTCTAAAAATTTCCTCCAGGTTTCTGGAAATGGTTCTATATCATACGAAAATCGAACATATGTCTTGCTTTTTCAAAAGCTTTTATATTAGAAATGATCTTTTGTTAAAGCATAGCAGAGCATAGACTGACTGTTCTTGTCAATGGTTGCTACTCCGTGATAGATCGGACCTGGTAGGAATTGCACTTCGATCCAAATGAATAAGGAATGGGAGTTTCCGGCGGGCCAAGTCCTTACAGTCACTTGAGAAGGGGAAGGAATGTTAAGGTGTAATGATTATTGCTTCTAGAGACCGAGAATACCTCTGCATCTCCACAATCACCACGGGAAGGGTGTTTATTAGTGAGGAAGGAAAAAGTTCTGGGGGTCACCTTTGGTCGGTGATGCGATCCATGGATAAGGAGAAAAAAACGACTTTTATCTTAAATTTTTTGAAATTTTGTCTCGCGCTGAAAAAATCTTTTAAGAGAGAAGATTAAGAAAATTCATCGACATTCAAAATGTCGAACTTTTCGAAGGTTAGTTTAAGTAATGACAAGAAAAGAAAGCTCTGTATAGTAAAATTATATTTAATAAGGGTTTATGCCGACACTTAAAGTGACGAACCATCCAAAGTTTCTTATTAATGTTCGAATCCTCTGAGCAGAAACTTAAAAGTAGATAGAGTACCGTGTACCTTTTAATTCCACTCCTAAATGCTTATCTTTGACAGATACGCGTATTACGACTACCACTTGCAGTCTTCTTCAGTGTCAGTTACTCGTATCCACTAACGGTCGATATTCCTTCAGAACAAAATAAGGGTTTATGCCGACACTAATAGTGACGAACTATCCATAGTTTATTTGAAACCAAAAAAAGAACGTAGCGTTGCCTCGATATAAATGTGTAATCATAAGCATGAAACGAGCTCACCAGTTTGTAATCCATCCTTGATTGAACACGAATATCTTTACGCACTCGCATAACGCGAACCGGACACGATTTTTACCTTGATTCAATTGCTCGCACCACAAGAATGTGGAACTGCACCGATGACACGAAAACAAAAAACAAACACGATTGCTTGGGCTTCTCCGATGCACTCTATTATTTAGATCATTTTTGTTAAAGTGAACTAAACAATATTATTCAGAAAGCCCATTCTCTTTTTCATAAAAATTACTTAGACTGGAGAAAATCCAAGTAAACCATTTATTTCATTTTTTTATCTCTTCAGGTGACTTATAGTTTTTTTTCTGTTTCTGTTTCTGTTCGGGATGAACCACTGCGATCAGTGACTTATAGTTACTTGAAATAACTTTGAAGGAAACCTTGAAAAATCATCCAATTTTGTCGGCATAAGTAAAATAATTGTGTTTTATTTTTCTTCTGGAAGTTTGACAAGAAGTTCGCGATCTTCAAGAGTTTCCGGCAAAACGCGACAGTCTTCTTCCTTTGTGATTTGGAAAGAAACCTTGATTTACGTAATGGAGATCAAGATCTCCTGCCTGAATCCTCCGAATTCGGAACAACTGACCACTATTGGTGACACTCTTTGTTTCCTCACTTGGATCAAAGAGCCTGGGCTAAAGGCTGCTTCGATTTGATTATCGGAAAATTTGTCTAAAGCATCGAACTGATTGCTCATTTCGATGCAATTATAAACATTCACCATTCCGCCACGTTTAGTTACAGTTTTAAAATCAACTTTTTTGGAAGGATGTTGTGAATTCAGATATTCACCCTTCCTTTTGTTCGTGGTTGCAACCATGTTCAGTGAATAAACAAAAAAGAAGTAACCATTTAGGAGGCTTTTTTTCCAAGACGGTGTCCAAGAAGGATTACCACCGCTAGCTTTCGCTGACGGGTCTTACGAAAAATCGTAGGCACGAGTCCAAACAAGGATCGAAAAGGGATCAAGAGTTGAAAAAATGGTACTGAAAAGTACTGTTTTGTTGTTTTAGGTAGTTTTAAAAATTGTTTTCCCACCGAAGCCAAATCTGGACAAGCATTTGAAAAGGGCCCAAGTGGTCTTGAGCCCTTTTTAGCCCGCCCACGCAAACTAACACCACTATCAGATAGATTGGTGTTAGCTCTTCCTGATAGTATTGGTAAGCGTGATCGAGTTGAATTGGGCTCAGCAGCGTCTTGCAAAGCCAATGTTTACCTATGTCGATGTGCCCTTTTAAAATGTTTGTCCAGAAATACTCTCCTAAAATCTCAAGTATACATAAAGTCACGATGATTTCACTTTCAAACTATTCACTGTTTCCATTAGAGTCTGGGTCTCGCTGCTTTTTAAATATCCTTTTAATAAATAATTGCACTCACATTCGTTAACTGAAATCAATTTATTCTTATTTCAAAAGCTGTTCCAACATGGCCCTTCCACGCGTATTGACATGGTTTCCATAGAAATTCCCAAAAACACACACATCAAACCCAAATCTAGACCCACTTGACGATTCGCTATTAATCCGACTGAAACCATGTAGTGGGCTGCAACAAAGTGGTAAGCCAACCCACCGATGGAGTCTTTTATCAGGAAATCAACAGTTGATTCATATCTACCTTTCCGCAGTCGTCTCCTCTTTATTATATTCCGCCAACACGAAACGGCCACGGAGTTCTGGTTTTACTCGGTAATTATTACTGCACGGTATGCCAAATGGTTGGCTGCTGCATTAAACACCTTTCGTGTTAAGAGTCAGGTTGTTTTTCCATACAGACTTCCTAGCTATTTAATACAGCTGTTTGTTTTCCCATGCTTCTCTCCGGGACTGCACCAACAATGAACTGCATATACTGTAGGATTACTCCCTTTAGTTTTATCCTGTGGGTTAACCGATTGTGAGGATCAAAAGGATGATGCGGGTTAGCCAATTGTCGACCATGGCGAGAAAATTGCTTCCCCAGGTGTTGGAACCCCGACAAACAGGAAAGATAGTGAGGTAAAATGTGTAACAATTAACATTTAAAGTCAAAATTTTATCAACTCCCATGGATTCAAGGTTTAACGGCGAGTTGGTCCCCGTCCAAAGTAAGAGTCGAGCTTTTCTGAAGCACTTCAAGTATCCCAAACGTGCAACCAGGGAAAACTGGATCCATGACGGATCGTTTCACGATGCAGTTTCTGGACTGCTGATTACGGCCCAACTGTTCTCAATAATGCCAGTTTGTGGAATTGGACAGAAGGATACTACTAAGCTTCATTTCTCTTGGAAAAGTAAGCGCATCTTCTACTCATACGCGGCATGTATGGGAACTGCTTTCCTGGCGGTGACTAGTACGATTCGATTCGTGGATAGAAATTTCAACTTTTCTAGGCTGACGGGAGTCTTTTTCTATTTCTACAACCTCTACGGAATGTACTGTTTCGTGAGAGTTGCACAGAAATGGCCGGTTCTGATGCAGAAGTGGTTTAATGTTGAACAACTGCTGCCGCAGAGTTCCAACATTATAGAACGTGGAAAGCTTGCCAATAAGATCAAGCTGATATCGATTCTTGTGATCACGCTCTCCCTGATGGAACATATGCTGTCGATTGTGGCAGCCGTTTACTATACCCCGAATTGCCCAAACATCAAGGATCCGGTCAAAATGTTCTTCAAGTCCAACTTTTTGTTCGTATTCTACTACTTTGAGTATTCGGAGATTCGAGGATTCGTGGTCAAATTTATCAACGTGATCAGCACCTTTGTTTGGAGTTACATAGATTTGTTCGTCATTATCGTAAGCATTGGACTATCTCACACGTTCCGCAGGATCAACAACCATCTGATGAATCATAAACGAGAGGTACGAAGTTCAGAACATTAAACCGTAGATTACTAAACAATGTGCCCTTCCAGAAAATGACCGAACAGTTTTGGGGTGAGCAACGTCAAAACTATCGAAATATTTGTGACCTTGTTCGGTTCGTTGACGACGCTATTTCGATCATTACCATGCTATCGATTTCAAGCAACCTGTTCTTCATCTGCGCCTCAATTCTTAACAGTTTGAAGTATTGTCCAATCCGATTCCTTCATAATACACACTGGTTGATATCTCTGTCTTCATTCCAGCACCCACCCAGCCTTGGTCCATACAGTGTACTTCTGGTTCGGGCTGGCCTTCCTGATTGGACGAACTTTGGCCGTGTCCATGTGCACCGCAGCAGTCAACGATGAATCGCAGCGTCCGTTTGAAGTTCTTCGGGCTATTCCCCGTGACGGATGGTGCGTGGAAGCGAAACGCTTTGCCGAAGAGGTCATCAACGATACGGTGGCCCTCACCGGGATGAAGTTCTTCAACATGACGCGCAAACTGGTGCTCAAAGTCACGGGTTCGATCATCACCTACGAACTGGTGCTGATCCAGTTTCACCAGGACGAGACGGCCGATTACGATCTGTGCACGTTTAGGCGTACGTAGGTGAAGCGGATTAATGGGAGATGAATAAATATGTTGCATTCAGCATTAAAATAATATTAATTTAGAATAGGTTTTCAATCGAATGAATTTGTTTTTATGTTCAGCACATCGTACACACTTGGATAATTCTAATTTCTGTAACCTTTATAATTCTACTGAGGCTCCAAATACACTAAAACTTCAATTAACGAAGTCTTCTTGTTACGTACGTACAGTTTACGTTACTTTTTTTTCGCAGCTCGTAATATGAGTTGAGACGAATAAATGGAAAATTGTGTATTGAAATTATAATTTTCAGGGAAAACTTATGCTTTGTAGTTTGTGGACAATCAAGATAATCAAGGTCATTCATGAACTTCCTGAAGAACTATGGTTCAATGAACATAATATGTAAATAAATCAAAACAATACTCCGTTTACTTGTATAAATGACTATGGATCTGTGTCATAATCATAAACTTACACTTATAGATCCTGAGGTCTATATTCGATGGAGTACCAAGAACATCCATACAAAGCATTCAGAAAATAATTCTGATAGAAATTTCATTTCAACTTGGTATTTTTTTCGATTTTTCTAGAACAATCTCACAGATTTCAGTAAGTTGATCGAAAGTATACATCATTTGATGACTCTCCATGGTATTAACTCCATTTTGTCAAAAATGTCGAATGTGACTGTCTTGCAGTTATGGGCAGTGTAGATCCTAAAGCCAATATTCCATTGAGTCTTCGGAAGATCAGGAACATCGGTACTTATCCATGCAATGCTCTTTTTACTTATATGGATGATTAAGGGTCTATGTCATATTAAAACCATTACAAAATTGTAACTAGTAGAATAAAGGTATTAGGGGCCTCCCTTAGCTGACTGGTAAGAGTCCGCGGCTACAAAGCAAAGCCATGCTGAAGGTGTTTGGGTTCGAATCCCACCGGTTGATCCAGGATCATTAATAACCAAATAATTCAATTATAACCCAGGCGAACCCAGTATCCAGAAGGTTGCGAAATCCGGAAGGGCATGCAGGGCAGGGCATGTTGCAATACTACCGGACAACAATCCTGCAAAGATGATGTTCGCGTCGAATCCGGTTGGCACAAGAAGGCGGGGAGCACAGCGAGCGAGGTGGCTTGATCAGGTGCAACAAGATCTGGAGAGCGTGGGCCAAAATCGAAGATGGAGGGACACAGCCATGGACCGAGTAAATTGGCGTAACATCGTTAACGAGGTTTTATCAAATTAATTGATGTAACACCAACTAAATAAATCGATAAAATCAATAATAAATCAATTTATTCCTGAACCCCGCCAAAAAAGTTCCACACTTTCGAAGAATCCAACATCTTACAAGTCCTCCTACAGCATGGTTCAAGCTTTATGTCTTTAGCTTTGGTTCATTTCTCTTAAAAGTCACGATTTCTAACGGAATGTCTTTATTTTAGCCAAAATGACCTCTTAAGTAACTTTTCTCTGTATTCTGCTTCAGTGAATATTGCTAATAAATTCAGAGACACCTTCAGAGACCATAACGCGTCTACTTTACAGGTCCATCAGGAATTTCTTCTCATATTTATCGAGGAAGAGCTTCAGGAATTCTTCTAGTAATTTCTACAAAGATTTCTTCTGGCACACTTTCATAGTTTATTCCAGAGTTTCTCTCAAAATTCCTCTAGTAATTCCTCCACCAAGAGATGCTTGGAGGAATTTCTCCGGAATTTGCTCCAGGAAATTCTTGAGCACTTCAATGCTTCTATCTCCTATAATTTCCACAAGGATAAACTAAAATATTTCTCAGAGACTACCTCACTGTTTCCTTCAGATATTTTTTGACTGATTCATCTACTGAAATCTTCAATTGTTGCTGTAGGAGATTTGCCGAAGATTTCTATAGGAGTTCTTCCAAGAAAATCCATCAAGTATCATTTTAGCGTGTTTGAAGAAACTCGATGATTCAACAACTGCAATTTCTCCAGTTATCATAACACTAGATGGATTCCTCCAAGAAAAATAATTGATCCACATTCACTCTCGGGAATTGCTACAAAAATTCCTTCAAACAGTATTAAAGAATATCTATTATTTTTTATTTCATGAATTCCTCAATAAATTTCAGCTAGTTTCCCTCATGAAGTTTCTCCAGATATTTCTCCAGGAATTTTTCCAACATGTAATCTACGGATTACTCTTCCAAACTTTCAATCTACTTATTTCTCAAATGAAATTTTCATTGCTACTGAGTAGTGTTCGATCCTTCGACCTTGACGCTTGCTCCTGATGAGGGCATGATCAAACATTTCGCGCGTCATTCGCGTAGTGAAATAAAAAAGCTCCGCGGATCGTAAGTAGTGTTTGATCTATTGATAGCGTCGCTTGCTCTTGCGGTGGCGAGTGATGAACACTTGTTCGGCGTACATCCGAGTATCGAATAATTTCGCGAATCCAATTATGCGTGATTATATCAAGGATCACATCATTGGGTCTAATTTCTGGAGTAATTTATGAAGGTGTTTTTAGACAAATTCCAGGTCATTATCTTAAGCAAATTTAAATCAACAATTTCACAGTAAATCCTATGAAATCCATTGACAAGATACTGATTGAATGCCTGAAGATATTGTAAACGGTAATTTTAAAGAAAGCCTTGGGAAAATATGGTAGAATCAACGGATAATTTACTGGTGAGCTCATGACTTTCTTGAAAAATTTCTGAAAGATTATCCTTAGAGAGAATAAACAGCTTGAATTTTCGAGGCATCTGAAAAAAAAAACTTGGAAGAATTTCATAGGAAGTTTGCAAAAAATACTAAGTAATGAAATCGTTGGAATGTTGTCCGAAAAAAAAACTTTAAGCGTAATACTGAATTGATTCCAGGAGAAATTAGTTTCAAAAAATCATTCAGTATTACAAGCAGCAATACTTGTGGTAATTTTATGAGGAATACCCGAAATAAATTCTTGAAAACATTTTTAAGAGAAATGTCTGGTGAGATTCTCTGAGGATCAAAATTTTCATCTCCTGATTTGGTTAGGTTTAGTTTTCTTTTCTCGATTCCCAGTTAGTATCTTTTTGGTTCTTTTTTTTTCCTGTTTTGTCTTTTTTTTTTTTGGTCTGGATGCGGACCTGGTGTAGTGGTTAGGACACACGCCTTTCACGCCGAGGACCTGGGATCGAATCCCATTTAGTCCTCATCCCAGATCCCGGATCGTCACTTATGACTTTGAGAGGTGAAGTGAAGACTTCCTTCGGAAGGGAAGTAAAAACGTTGGTCCCGAGATTAGCTAACCCAGTGGTCGTTAAAAAAGACAAAATAAGGTCTCTGCAGTTTATATTTTCAATTAACTTAGTTCTTCAAGACACCACCTACCCTGGGAGTTGGGGAGTTGCCCAAAATGTGTTTAGGTTCACATTCAGCTCTGATGAAGCACACAAGTTCAACAGCAACTCTGTTGAACCGATAGTTGATGTTTGAAGCTTCTAGCCCAAACTATCAGGAGTGTCAACCGGTGAATAAGAATCGATGCACCGATCTGGCTTTGAATATAGTACCCAATGTCAACTCTAGAATGGCCTTCCTGCTCCCCAAGTCATGGGATCACAAAGACGACAATTCCATCCCGGTTCATAGTTGGACCTTTTAAGAAGGGTTCTTGGCGGACTAGTATCCGGGGGGACCTTATGAGGCTGAGTACGTAGCGAAAAGACAAATGGTTTCTAAAGAAAATGCGATCTACGCGACTGTCCTTCAGGTCGGGTATGCCTCGCGATCAAGAAGGCAAAGTAAAAGTGAAGTGGCCAATCCTACGTCTAAGGCTTAGAAGAAGAAGAAATCGGGCAGTGTTCCTTCAAGAACCACTAGTTTAAAGCAATAGCAACCCGTTGATAAAAGTGGGAAAGAAGAAATTATTGACTAAGAAAAAAAGCGAAGACAGTGACACGGAAGAATTCAGACGAGGCCCTTAGGTCATCGAAGCGAACTAGCAAAATTCGCCGATGTCCTGAAGGTGATGAGAGCCACGGAGAAGCTGTCATCATTGGACGTAGTCGTGCGGAGCATAAGACGAACTAGAATCGATGATGTGATCCTAGTCTTAAAGAATGAAGACCAAGCATTTCAGAAATCGTTATAAATTGATTTCAAAGCAAGAGAAGAAAAACATCGCATCAAAAACATCAATTTCAAAAATCACATCACAACGTTCCGCATTCACCCTCACAGTGACCATCGCCTCCGCTCAAAGTGTCATCACTGATTACATTCATCAACCAACGAACGGCCACTTGGCCCAGCTCTCGAAATATGCTTGTCACAGTGCCACACTCCATTTGTGTCCTTCAACGTCCACCAAACTGTGGCATCAGATAGTATGTACAGAAACGCCCCCTGCACAAATCAGCCCTTCGTCGTTTTTTCCTCGGCGATGATGATGGGACTGTCAACAAAACTGTTCCATCTCATTTTGTGGTCGGGATGGAACTACTTCTGCTGACCACACAATCTGTATTCATTGTCCTGGAATGGGACATAAATAACCACGCATTTTAATTCGTCCTTCCGTCTGAAACGATGAAACAGAAGAGAAAAAAGGACGTAGGATCTTTCATTCATTCGCTTACGTCTGTCCTGTTTAGGGTTGATGAGTAAGTGCCCTTTCAGCGCGATTGCATCAGTGGGTAGCCTTCATGTTTACTGCACAGTAACGCAACCCAGGGACACCGAATTCAGGCTAAAACCGAAAACAGTCTGCGGTCGCATTTGGCTTTTTAGGGTTTACCGCAGTGCGTCAGCGAAAACCCTCTGAATGATGGAAAACAAAATTCCAATGCAAATTGTTTTCTGGACAGTCATTGTCCTCCTCGGCATGGGCGTAACCAGAGGCAAAGATTTTTGACACCCCTGCGTTAACTGCGATAAGGGATGATTCAAATATGACGTCCATCGTTTTTCGAGATTTCCAGATCCGCCCTCCCCCCTCTGTCACGCCTTTTCTAATATCTAATACACGCATTGTCACACTTTCGTAGACCCCTCCCCCAAATGATGGACGTCATATTTGAATGATCACTAAGACAGATGTGAAAATATTGTATAACATTGGTCCCAAAATACTGCTTTGAGAAACACTACTTCTTACAGGAAGTCCTTAGAACTTGATGTTCTGATAATTAACTTGAAGCTTTGGATTATTCTACCAATGTATGTTGGAAAATTATAGTTTTTTTATTTTACAATCAAACCTTCATGCCAACACTTTCGAATGCTTTTTTATATCTAGAAGAGCAAGATCAAATTAATAGCCTTCAAATTTGTTGGAACTAATAAAATTCGTTACCCGTAAAAGCTGACGTATGGTCGAATGTCCACGTCGTGTTTATTGGCAAAAATCGAATTTTTGTTGGTGTGGACTACTATTCTGTTAAAAATTATTTTTCAAAAAGTTTACTGATGGAGGAAAGTAAATCGTGGACACGAGGGGTTCAAAATTGGCCTCTAACGAATATCTCAACATCTAAATGAGCTAGAAGATTCTTGTCTTCGGCAAAGTTGTTCAGAGAAACAAGAGCTATCTGGCGAAGAAAAATCTGATTGAGAATTCATCCGATAGGCGGCGTTAGTGCAATTTTAATTCAATCATCTGTATCTCAAGATCCTTACAAGCTAGAATGGTTTTGTCTTCGGCAGCAGATCAAGAGCTATCTGGCAGTGAAGATTCTGATTGAGAATTTTTCCGCTAGGTGGAGCTAGTGACAATTTTTTTTTTTTCAATTATCCATATCTTAAGATCCTTATCAGCTAGAAAGTTGGTATTCTCGGCAAAATTGTGCTAACTAGTGGAATTTCTGAAAAAAAAAAACTAGTAGTGAAATACTAGTGGAATTTCCGGAAGAGCTCGTGGATAAGTTATCATAGATTATTAAATTATTATTAAATCCAACTAAAACAAACTCGAACACGTTAATGTGCATGTTATTTTAAAACGAATCTAAGTAGTAATATTTTAAAAATGCGCAAAAAACCTAACAGGGTCAGTACATCGACCCGCATAGCAAAAAACAAATATTCGTATAAAATTGAATAATACAGCTAGCGGCATTATTTTTACATAATCGGAAAGTTTTTTTTATCTTGGATTTGTTGAAAAAAAATTGAAATTAACAAAAACTCATACAGTAATTTCTCGAGTATATCATAGATCCAAAAATTTTCGGTGAAATGTATCGAAGCGTGATATAATAAAAATGTATTTTTCTGCTATATAACACTGCGGAACACGGTTTTGTCTCAAGCACCAAAATACCGCTATTAACTAAATTAAGGGTTGCTGAATCCTGGGAGGGAGAAACCGATATAAAATTTCTGTACGTCATAGTGAGCCGAGATTCTGCTGTCACGAACTGTCACTGTGAGCCCGAATCTTAAACAACGGACAAACATGGAAAAAGCGCGTAATTTTTCAAAACATATTTTTGCATTTCATCAAATGTGACAATAAATCGATTGATAAGCTTTTCATGCCTATTCAAAAGTGATGTCACGATAGCACCATTTATTCTGATTGAATATAAAGTATTCAAAAACGAATAATTTTACTTTTTCTAATAAAAACGACAATAAAATGCATAGAAAACTTTGGCCCTTTTTTCATGTTTGTCGGAAAAGTTCGAAGGTACATAACAAAAGAAAACTAGCGATTTTCATCAAGTCTGCCTTGATTGTCGTTGGCAAGCTGGAGTTTTCTTGCAGTTTTAAAAAAAATGTGTCATATTTCGTGTGTAGTATCGGTGCCTCCCTCTCAGGCTGAATCCATTGCCGTTTTCACAAATATCATAGCACGTCTAGTTTTTTTTAGATATTGACTGTTGAAAATGCTAAATTTAACTATTTTGCATGCAAGTTTGCCTGCTTGTATGTCAATTTATTCGCCTAATTTGCTACAGAATTAAAACTTCATGTATATAACAATTTTTATCAACAAAGTTCATAATACTTTCGATGCTCAATTGTTATTTTTTGATGGTTTCGAAATGTATTGTATTTTGCCATATAAGGGAAACGAAGAATTTTGTATAGAGACTGCAAGCGTATTGGAAAAATCAATTTAATTGCATTTTAACCATGCAATTTTAACCAAATTATATCTGAAATGAGAGTTAAAGTCATGTCTTGCATGCTTGATGGATTAGATCACAAAAAAGTTTGATAAATCGTACCATAAATTTTATGTAAACATCAATGAAAACAGTGTTTTATAAAACTTTAGCAACCTGTAGCTAAAAATTGTGACTTGCTGGAACATTTCTGAGAACGGCATCAGCTTCAGCAATCCCAAATCTACTGGAGGGGATTTTTTTTATTTCCATACAAAGTGGGCCGAAGGGTCTCAGATTTTCATGAAACTTTTTCCACAGGCAGGGCTCATCAATATATGAATAAAAAAAATTGGAAAAATTCAGGGTCGCTTATTTTCCTGGAAAACTCAGTTGGAATTTTTTTGTTTTCCTCTGACACTACTTACTTTGAAAAATCAAAACTCAAGAACGAAGCATCGTTGTTTTTGTTTTTCCGATGCTTTGATTGAAGTATGGGTTTTCAAAGAAAAGGCTTATATGGTTATTTTCCACAAAATAGGCCATAACTCAAAAACGAAAAATAAGTACATTTCAAAAATTTCAGCGATTAAAGCTTATGAAATTACCTTCTCCAAAAAATATTTTTGAAAGTTTTCCACTAATTGGAACATAGTTTTTCCGGCTTTTCTTAACGAATTTTCTCAACGATGGAAAATTTTGTGGAAAACTGTTTCCAGTTAATATTTTTTTTATTACTGAGAAAATTTGCTTTCATTTTTATAAAAAAAACTTTGTTTCTACGATGCTTCTTTCTTGAGTTATGATTTTTCAAAGAAAAGGCTCAAAATGGCACATTTGCACATTTTTTTACAAAATTGGCCATAACTCAAAAACGAAAAAAAAGTACATTTCACATTCCACGAGTTGGAGCATAGTTTTTCCGGCTTTTCTTTACGAATTGTCTCAACGGTGGAAAATTTTGTGGAAAACTTTTTCCAGTTATTTTTTTTTTATTCCTGAGAAAATTTGATTTTATTTTCATAAAAAAAAAACTTTGTTTCTACGATGCTTCGTTCTTGAGTTATAATTTTTAAAATAAATAGTGTCAGGGGTAAACAAAAAATTTCCAACTGAGTTTTCCGGGAAAATAAGCGACCCTGAATTTTTCTCAATTTTTTTTATTCATATATTGATGAGCCCTGCCTGTGGAAAAAGTTTCATAAAAATCTGAGACCTTTCGACCAAAACCCGTACGGAAATAAAAAAAATCCCCTGGAGACACATAATTTGATCCTTGAGACACGCAAAAATGTCATTTTTGTTACGCTGTGTAACATTAAAATAAAATTGAGCTGCAGCTTGCAGAAATAATGCGAATGAAATGAAAAGCACGTTAGAGATCGATAAAGATATATGGTGGTAGTTTAGGGTTATGTTTCAATGTACATTGTGACGATTGTGGCGAGATAAAATTAAACAGAAAACCGTGCTAAAATCGAAAGTGATAAAATGAAGCGAAGTCACAACGAGCGGTGATAAAAATCGAGAAAATATTGTATTTTGTATTTTTTTTATCGCTTGTGCCACTATAGGAATACATGTGCCTATAGTAGCACTATTTCTAATTTGTGTTCCTACAGTAGCACAAGCTTCACGGCGTAGGCTGAATTCAAATCAAAACCGTATTCGTACAAAACTGTTATATTTTTCCTTTGAAGTGTGGATCATAAAGCTTTCGATCTTTGTTAAAAAGTTCTTAATTCATTAATCATTCTGTTCAATAAAAAATAATAACTCTCAGTAGTGTTACTATAGGAACATAAGGTTTACTATAGCTTAAATTTTAATCAATTTTTTTTATTTTGATCATTTTTCGAACAAAATCGAGCTGCGTATCAATAGATTAGATAAATTGCTTCTGACTTTCATGTCAACGATTTAAAGCAAAACAGCCGTTAAAAGCTACTAGTGCGTCTATAGGGGTCTGTCTTTTAAGGGAACACCGATCTTACGAGATGTATTCGTTAGAAACTCCACCTGGGATTCCTCTAGATGTTTTCTTTCGATTCAACAAAGAATTTCTTCAATAATCACTCTAAATTTCAATAAACCGTTCCTTGGAGTACCTCGCATTGCTCCAACGAGTCGTTAGCAGTACCTCGAAGTTTTTTTTTTTTTTTTAACGCATCATTGGAATCCTGCCAGGAATTTCTCCAAAACACAAGGAATTGTTTCGTGAATTTTTCCAGTTTTTTACTTAAGATGTCTTTAATCTCTCCCCAAGATATGCTATTAAATATTGCTTCTGATACATCTCTCATAGCTCAAAATTCGTACACTTAATCAGTCTTGGGAACTGTGACCACAATTCACCACAGTTCATCGATTCTGCCATTCAACCAAAACACAAAGCAGCAGCAGCATCAATACCATCAGGCGTTGCGCTGCAAACGGTTCACACACTGCTTGACTGTTTTTGTCTCTCCACTATGACCGTTTTCGGGCAGCCATTCCAAGGTGAATGATTGAAAAAAGTGTTAAATCATTCAATCGCTAATATTTCGCTAATGTTTTCAATTAATTGAAATCTATTAGCTCTTACAGAAAGAGCACAATCATTCCGTTGCGATACATATAAACAAGTTCGATTTCATGCTACCTTTATCGAGCAAAAATGCAAAACCCCGAAAACCGCAAAAATCGTGTCACCACTGTGCTCGAGTCATTTCGCATTCGGGGTTGAAAAACGTTAGGAAGAAAAAGATTACAGTTTTGAAGAGCCGTGACATTTTTTGGTTTTGAACGGTCATGGTTTGCTTTGGATTTTGATGGTCGTGTAGAAAGATGTAAATGTAGAGGCGGTAAATGTTTGCTCCAGTACTTTTCCCATCACTGCACTTAATACAAACAATAGGCGAGGGATTTAGATCCATTTCTTAGGTGTACGAATTTTTCCTTGGAGTTCTCTTGAAGAATTCTCAAAACGTTTCCTGCAATAATGTCTCCACGCAATTCTTTGAGATTCCGTCAGAGATATTCCCAAAAATTTAATCTAGGACTCTTATCCAGGAGTTCTCTTGAGGGCTTCTCAACAAGTTCCCCAAAAATTCAGAAACTTTCGAGAGTTTTTTCGGAAACCCAATTTAAGAATTTAACCAGAAGTACCTCAAGTGATACAACTTGATTTCACACAGAAATAACCATCCTAAGCATATCGCATTGATTCAAAATACAAAAATTCTCGGAGGAATTCCTGTTTCTAGTAGGAATTCTTTATGAAACACCTGGATGAATTTTTGATGCATTTTTGGGTAAATTAAGGCATAAATCTCTGGAAGAAATTGTGGAGTAGTTTTAAAGATAGAAAAAAAAGAATCGATACTTGAAATGATTCCAAGCAGAGCTCCTGACTCTATGTTACTGTTTTGGCGGAGTCTTTTTAAAAATCCGTGTAGAAAATCTTACTTGAATCTCTATAGGATTTTTAGTGGTCTGATAGAATTTTTTAGATTCTCAATGTAGTTGTTGGTGTAAATATTGAAAGAATCTTAGAAGGCATGCCATAAAGAATTTCTTTAGCCGATTCAAAAAAAATGATACTTTTCTCAGAGATATTTTTAAAATAACTTTCGGTAAAACATGTATGATTTTTATCAAGAATCTCTTTAAACAATATTCGGGAAAGAAATCATGGAAGAATCCTGGATAGTTTATGGAAAATTTAAAGCACAGCCCCAAAAAAATTACCAAGAGAAATGTCTATAGAAATATCATGATAATCGAAGAATAATAAAATAGATGAATTTCAAGGTTGAGTGACAAAACGTCGAAAGACAAAATGTCGAATGCCAAAACGTCGAATGCCAAAACGTCGAAAGGACAAAACGTCGAAGGGACAAAACGTCGAATGGACAAAACGTCGAAAGACAAAATGTCGAATTCCAAAACGTCGAATGCCAAAGCGTCGAAGGGACAAAACGTCGAATGGATAAAACGTCTAAAGTGCAGTATGTCGAAAAGAAAAAAATACGAGTTTTTCTTGCAAAACGTTGACCTTGATTAATAAGAAAAGCGGAGATAATCAATAAAAATGTAGTTTCAAATCCAAACGCTTAACAATGTTTTAACAGTTAAGGCCGTGAAAAATACTTTTCTTCCGATGTTATCATCGTAATTTTGTAAGTTTTGGCTGGTCTTGGAAGGTAGACCAAAAATATCAAATTGAAAATATCCAAAACTTATTATTACGCGTTGCAAGAAAAATTTTGATTCCTGGAAAATCACGAACGATCCATCTGAAAATTTTCCACCAAATTCATCGTAGTGACCCCTGATTTTCCATTATTTATTTGCTGCCACTTAGGACTTTGAGCAGTTCCTGTCACATGCAAAGAAATGAATGCTACAAATACATCTGAAAAGAAATTTGGAATACAAACCGTTCAATCCAATCCAAAAAGATGATTTTAGTAACTGGATCGACAGTGACTCAACAATCAATTTAAACGAAACAGAATATTTATGTGTGCTGCTTGCCTTCCATACCCTTTCCATTAAAGACACTATTCAGAACATATTTCCGATGCATTCACAAATAGATTAACGTTGTAAGGTAGGGGGTCAGTATCCTCGAGGATGGTTTCAATGGCCCTGAAATCAGTACTGAAATTGCAATCAGTAGTTTGCAAGGAAAATCTGCCGTGATTCACCCATCATTATGTTTACTTGCTGAGAAAAAACTGCACTGCTTACTGAGGTTCATTTGCTCTATGCGGAGATTGCTCGCTGCGCGTTATTTCCGCGAAGGAATCCAAATTTTTAAATTTCCCCGCAATATTTAGTGTTTAAACGATATGACTATAGCCGATCTCTATAAAAAATCATGCTGTCAAATGTATAGAAATCAATTGTATAGTACATATTAAAAAAATTCTGAAATGTTCCTGAAATGAAAATCCTGATGAAGAACATATGTTTTGGTAAAGCAAGTTATTAAATCGATTCAATGGTACCTATTCGATAAAAGAATGAGTATTTTTTTAAAGAATAAAGAATTCAATAATTATCAAAAGTTAAATAGTATATATGATAAAATTGATGTCAAAGGCTTCTTCAAAAAATGAGTGTGTTTCATAAAAATGAATAATTTATCAACCGATAGCTTAACCAGTAGCAAATCCAATTTACCTGCGAACAATTGCTAACTGGTACATCTATTTTTGAGAAGTTATTTAACCGTAAAATATCCACGAATAAAAAAAATTAAGCCCCTTGGGGTAAACAATAATGTTTTAATAAAACCAAATAATCTATAGAAAAATTCTCACGCTCCATATATACAAAACAGGTGTAATTTCCACATATCGAAACATATTGCTTTGGTGGAAATTAAAATTTAGTTCGCCCACGAATTGTAGAAAAAAGGAAAAATGTAAGCTCACCGGTGCGAGTTTAAACGGCTGAGGAAAGATGAAATGGGAAGGTATCATAGTGAAATTCCATGAAGATGAGAATGTTAGATATAGGAACACCAAACTACCAAACGAAATACACTTTTAGGGATGAAACACCTACTCAAGTCTATAGAAATCATGTACAACACTTTCTAATTTCATCTTGCCCCACCAGTTTTTAGTTGCCCCTGTGCACCTTACACTGTTCTTGAGATTCTCTTCATTAGCCGTTATGAGCATCCAAAGGTGCGGCGATTTTGCTTCTTAAAGTGCTTCACTGCTTCTTCTCTGGTCAGAAATGGATGTGAAATTGACATCTTACTGAAATTTTTTCTCCATGCTAACTTTGATGAAAAGTGAAAATTTTGCTGTTTCAAACGCCGTTCGCATCGCAACCATTTTTTCCCTTAGCAACGCTAGTCCTGAAAAATAACTGCTTTCGACGTTTTGTCTCTTCGACGTTTTGTCCCTTTCGATGTTTTGGGATTCGACGTTTTGGCATTCGACGTTTTGGCTTTCGACGTTTTGTCTTTCGACGTTTTGTCCCTAATCCGAATTTCAAAGCTTCCAGTGCACACTGGGCCAGTAGCATAATTTAGCCAGACAAAACCTCTAGCGCTTTAAGAGTGCATTTTTTCGGGTTGGTGTCAAAGAAGACTTATCTTGAATTTGTTTGTTCTACAATTTGATGAAAAAAGTTAGTTGAAAATTTCGCCGCATAGATGGCACTGCGATGCAAACTTTTTTGTTTTGCGTCCTAGAGCTTTCGCGTCTTCGGCAATGTTTTAGAACGTGTAAAAATACGACAAGTTATCGAAGACACCAAAGTTCTAGGACTTCAAATAACAAAGTTATGGTAAAAAATGTGCAAATCACTTAAATTTTACGTTTTTTTCTACTTTTTACGTCAAAATCGTAAAATGTTTCATTTTAACAACCATGCGTCGCTTAATTTCGATAACATGCATATACTGTATGAAAAAAAAATCTTATTTTTATATAAATATATGAATTTTCAAACAAATTATTGTAAAAATGTCATAATTTTTAACATACTCAAAAAGTTGCAAATTTTTGCAGAAACTTATCAATGATCACAAATACGCTATATTTCATCTACCAAATGTCAAAGTTTGCCGGATGTATATTTTGATATATTTGAGATATCTGAACTTAAAATAACCACCTTTTTCATATAAATAGAATAGACTTATTATTAATTTAATCATTGTACTACAAGATTGTTGACACATTGCGTCAGTCAAGTTTTATTAATCAAATACTTTTTATTAGTCAGGTGTTATGACCGCGTCGAGACAGTTCTCTCTGACATAAATCACAATTTACAAATCACTAGTATCAAAATAAAAGTATTTGATTAACAAATCTTAACTGACGCAATGTGTCAAAAATCTTGTAGAATAAAGATAAAATTTATAATAAGTCCATTCTATTTATATGAATAGATGGTTATTTTAAATTCAGATATCTATATATATATATATAAATAAAAATTGAGTGGTGTTTGTATGTCACGAAATGGCTTCCGAACGGGTCAATCGATTTGAATGATTATTTTTCCGTTTTGTTCGTCAAGTGTTCCGACGTGTTTGTGTGTATAAAAATCCCAGGATATTCACCGGGAAAGTTGGAAAAACGAGCGTGAACGGAACTGTCATTTTGTATGGGACGATCCATAGCGTTTTTCAACAGCCTACTTGATGGCAAGACTAAGTTTGCCGGGCCCACTAGTCTCAAATATATCAAAATATACATCTGGCAAACTTTGACATTTGGTAGATGAAATATAGCGTATTTCGGTACATTGATAAGTTTTTGCAAAAATTTGCAACTTTTTGAGTAAAGGTATGTTAAAAATTATGATGTTTTTACAATAATTTGTTCAAAAATTCAAATATTTATAAAAAAATAAGATTTTTTTTTTCATACAGTACATGCAGGTCATCGAAATTAATCGACGCACGTTTGTTAAAATGAAACATTTTACGATTTTGACGTAAAAAGTAGAAAAAAACGTAAAATTTAAGTGATTTACACATTTTTTACCATAACTTTGTTATTTGAAGTCCTAAAACTTTGGTGTCTTCGACAACTTGTCGTATTTTTACACGTCCTAAAACATTGCCGAAGACGCAAAAGCTCTAGGACGCAAAACAAAAAAGTTTGCATCGCAGCGCCACCTATGCGTCGAAATTTCCAACTAACTTTTATCATCAAATTGAAGACCAAACAAATTTAACACTTCAGTCGTCGCGCTGTTGTATTTTGAACAACAGTGGTGAAAAAACCTCGCTTAACGTACACAGCATCAGCTTGGTGGTTCTGACGGTGGCAAACCGCGCGACGACTGAAAGGTTAAGATAAGTCTCCTTTGACACCAACTCGAAAAAATGCACTCCTAAAGCGCTAGAGGTTTTGTCTGGCTAAATTCTGCTCCTGGCCCAGTGTGCAGTGGTCGATTTGCACTTTGCAGGAATCACCAGCTTAGACCACGGACTAGCATACAACGCCAAGTGGCACAGTCGAAATACGCTCCCAACGAAAAGTTTTCCGGACTGAAACGGAAATCGAACTCACATTCCTTGACTCAATGAGGCTAAATGCTTGGTAACGCTAGCCGCAAGGCCACAAAGCCGACAAGCTGTGGTGAAATTGACAGTCAAAACGAACTCTACTAGTGATCCTTTATAGAGAGATAAGCGGAAGTAAAATGGAATGATTTGGCAACAGACCAGCAGTGCTGGTTTTGCTCGGCGTCAAGAATGATATTGTAACACGGACATGACTTACTCATTGCTATAAAGTGTATTTTGTTTCGTTATAGATCTTTGAGCTACATAATATGATATTATCAAAACTAATAAACAGCCAAAAAAAAAAAATCAAAAACTAAAAATCGCATTGACAAAAATTCAAAGAAGTAAAACATTTCATTTTTTTGCTTCATGCAAAATTACTTTTACCGAAATAATTTCAAGCGGATTACATTACTCCTCAAGAAAAGTTCAAAACAAACATAACGCATGTTCGTTTGGCTCACACTTTGACAGCTCTCGCTGCTCGATTGGCTCACACTTTGACAGAAATGTCAGCTTCCGCGAATCTCTCTTATAAAGGATTTCCAAACTCTACAATCGAATCTCCAGAGTTCTTCTAATCTGGAATTTTGCAAAGCGTTATATGGACTCGTTTTTCAGCCAAAATTTTGAATCAAGACACGTTTTGGACTCCACTTTGCAAACTGTGGAAGAAGAAGAATAGCGAATGTCCTTCATAGCTACAATCACAGAAGGGATCACACTATAGTAGGCAAGCGTAGAGAATCACGCTACGCTGACGCCAGTGAAATTCACTTTTGTAGAAAGATGTTCAATTTCCCGCTGCATTTCCCGCATTTACAGCACTCAATAATACTACTGGTTTAGAAAATGCATGTACTCAACATAGGCTACTTGGTGAGATTCACGATTTTAGAGTACTATTAGGGCAACTGTGGGAAAAATGAACAGGGGGAGGGGGTAAAATGAACAGGTTTGTGTTTTACGGTAATTATGCTATAAATCTATGCAAAAAATAGCACCATCCTTAATCCTCAGACAAAGGAGATATTTCGATAACTCTAGCGCGATCTTCAACTGTCAAAAGCTGGAAAAGTAAACAAAAACAAAGTATGCCTCTCCGTTTTCTCATATGATGTAAATTTTCACTCGTGGAATTTAAGGGTTTTATGATTTAAATCATCAAAAGTCTATTGAACTGCGCAGCATATCATATTTTTAAAGGATTTATGATAAGTAGACGGAAATTAAAAATATTGTTATCTTCCGAATTCTTGGAATAAATGATTTGAATATGTTGATTCTTTGGGGGTAAAATGGAACACTCTAGATGGGGGTAATATGAACACCATGGCAGGACGAATACTACCGGATTTTATTTTAGATCCCGAGAGTTTTCCAAATATGGACGGCCATCCAAATGGTCGCGGCTAAACGTTCCATCGATTCCAAAATGTCTGTGAGGTATGCATTGATCATGTACCAAATGCCGAGAATCATGCCGCAACCTGTTCAATTTAAATGGTGTTCATTTTACCCCCGTTACATGTTAATTTTACCCACATGTTTGGAACATTGACTCAGCGGAAAGAAATTTTCAAAATTATAATAATGTTGATAAAACTACATTTCCATCACATTGCATAAGCATCCTTCTTCAGTTCTGAGCAATTTATAAAGAATTTGACATGAAGCAAGAAAGTTTGAAAATTGCTCAGGGTGTTCATTTTACCCCCAGTTCCCCTACCATTCCCAGCCATAACTTACAAGTGTCGTGCAAAACGAGTGCAGAAGTAGTTTATAATGATTGTTTAGCATAAAGTACATGAATAAACTTTTGGACAAGATTGTTTGTTCAATGTTTACAGATTCACACTTGAATCTCACTCAATGAGCTCTCCCGCGAGAGCAAGCTCATTAGAGATCTGCTTTAAAAATCTCATGCTTGAGTTTTTCGTGCAAAATCACTCAATCACACTCAAGCCGTCTAAAATGACTCACAAGGGAAGGTCACGATGGTGTTACACGGGGTTTTCAACCGGACTATTATTGTTAGAATCTACATGTCAAAATATGCAAAACCCCAAAGCCTTTCGGGTGATGGACCAGTTGTGTAGCCAGGAGGGTCTCTAAAAGGGGCAATTTTGTACGTATATTATATTATTAGGCTAATTGGAAATTTGACAAAAATAAATTTTTTAGTATTTATTGTGATGGTAGAGAACAGAATTGACATTAATGTATATTTGTAATGTATTTTTATGTCATTGGCGTAACTTACATGGAATATGGACACCAAAACAAATTTGGTTTAATTGAAATAGTATACCAACAAGAAACCCATCCCGATTGCGCCTATGGCATGGAAAAAATACATTTTAAACATACATCAATGTCAATTCTGTCTCTACCATCACAATAAATACTAAAAAAATCATTTTTGTCAAATTTCCAATTAGCCTAATAATATAATATACGTACAAAATTGCCCCTTTTAGAGACCCTCCTGGCTACACAACTGGTCCATCACCCGAAAGGCTTTGGGGTTTTGCATATTTTGACATGTAGATTCTAACAATAATAGTCCGGTTGAAAACCCCGTGTAACACCATCGTGACCTTCCCTTGTCAGTCATAAAGCATGTCAAAAACTCGTGAATACCGGATGATGTTCTTTACTTTAGAGAGTGTTACTATAACTCTTACAGTCTATCAAAAAATCATTGCTTTGTGTGAGTAAACTGTAGAAATATGAGACAATGCATCAAACAGATGTCCAGCAGATCCATTACGTTTTGACTGCTGAGTTGCGTGATTGATAATTCACGCATGAACAATTTCAATTGTGATATATGACAATTTGAGTTTCTCACAACACTGCCTGCCTTCCCCCTGATCGAATTGCTGACCACGCTTATGCTTCTCGGTCATATTTGGAATACTTGGTTTGCCATGACGATGCACATCAGACGACCAGGGAAAGAAATCTTTAATGAGCTTATTTGGGACTTGGATCTGGACGCAAAGTTTGGCAAGCAGTAATTGCTGAGCCAGAATTGACGCTAGAAGGACGTCAAAATGCCCGGCAACTTTGGCCGAAACGACAGACATGTGATTCTCGTTCGCTCCAAGGTGGGCGACTCTTCTTCGTTCGAAAGTAATAAATCGCGAAAATTGACGTTTATTAGGAGGTAATTAGTGCAATTTGTTTCCTATAGGGGAATTTTACCGCCAACGACAGGTCAATCTGGACCAAGAAGGAAGCTACCTGGCGGTGTTCCGACCGGTGATCATACTTGGGCAGGTGTTTGCCATTTTCCCGGTGGTTGGATATGGAGTCGCCTTGGCCGAACGTATCCAGTTCAAGTGGTGTTCCCTTCGGATGCTGTACACGATGATGTTTCAATTAGGTGGGGCGATCATGTCTGGGTTTTCACTGGCCACTTTCTGGACGACGGGAGTTGAATTTTCGAAAATTTGTGAGTAGTGTACGGTGCTTGTATGAATTGATTTGAACATAGCCTTTCCCTGTAGTATCTTGGATGTTCTTTACGATCAACCTATCGATTACGATCGGATTCACGGTGTTGGCCCGCCGATGGTCCGCCATGATGACCGAATGGGAAAACACCGAACAGAGTCTACCGTTTCGTCCTCAGCTGACGGCCAGTAATAGACGGGTTCGCCGCAAAGTGATAACCATAATGGTTACGCTCATGTTGAGTGCCTTATTCGAGCATGCTTTGGCCAAGCCTTCCGGACTCTACCGGGCGTACAAATGTGGCATCAAAGATCTTCTGGAGGCTCACCTGATGCAAGCGTTTCCGGAAATGTTCTCCTTCATCCCGTACGACATCTACGTGGGATTCGTGGCCCAGGTTGTGACCTCGGTGTTGACCTTCTACTGGAACTACGTGGATCTGTTTTTGATTGTACTCAGTATCGGATTGCGGCAAAGCGTCCGCCACGTCAACGAGATAATACTGAACTCGAAGGCACAATACCATTCGGACACGTTTTGGCATGACTACCGCAAGCATCACCAGAGAGTGTGCAATTTGGTGCACATTGTTGGTCAAAATGTAGCCTATCTGGTGGTAATTTCCTTTGCGAACAATATGTTCTTCATCTGCATTCAACTGATTGGAGTTTTGAAGTGAGTTGTATTCAAGTTATAATAATTCGATAGACTCCAAATTTCAACGATTTTCAGGCCCTATCCTGGTATCATAGTCGCGATATATGTGTGGTATTCGCTAGCTCACCTGATGACTCGAATGGTAATGGTGGCTGTATACGCTGCAGCCATTCACGACGAATCGAGAAGGATTCTGCCAACTTTTAGGACACTTCCTACGCAATATTACAGCAAAGAAGTAAGTTTCGTTTCTTTATCATTCCGATTAATCTTAATAAGATTTGACCATCGCTACATCTTCTTCGATCATTCGAATACAACTTCGCAGACTTTGCGTTTTAGGAATCTCTGGTCAACGAACTGGTAAATCTATATTGAATTAATAATGACTAAATTACTTGGATACTCAATGTCCAATGAAAATCCAAGTGAAATTGATACTACAGCATCCTACATTATGGAAACTGTTGAAGAAGCTTGTCCTCTGCGGTCAGGGAGTCGTGAGTTCGATTCTCACCGAGAAGACGTGTAAGTTTTTCGCAAATTTTACATTAATTTGTCCATTTAATCCAATTGCGAAGTATTTGTAATGTTTTTCTTAATCCATTGGTGTTTGGAGGCATATCTATATCTGTATCTCTGAAAAAAAAAACAAGAAATTCCATTCTAAAAAAAATAGATCAAGATATGATTCTTCCAAGAAAAAAGAAGTATTCGCCTGAAAACCTTTTTAGGCACTCAAAAACCGAAATCATTTCGTGCATCTGACAGCAGTCATGTAGAACGAACAGCTATCATCATCTAATCCACAGTCGTAATCGGACATTTCCCTGGAATTTATAGCTATAAAGGCAATTATCCTTTGGAATGGTCCGTTTATTCCATAGTGGAAAGATAAGAAACGAGGAAGTAATGTCCCTTGGCTGTTGGCTTTCTTCCCTCGGGAGGCACGTCCTAGAAATTGCCATTTGCCTTTTATTGCGTAAGTGTGTTGACAGGCAATGAAGAAAAAAATCACGTCAAGCCCACTAGCAACGCTGAATGGATTCGGATGTGATGCGGAATAATCCCTTTTTTCCATTCTACCCTTAGGTACAACGCTTTCATCAACAGATGGAGAACGAAACGGTAGCTTTATCTGGATTCAGATTTTTCCATCTCACGCGGAAGCTGATATTGAAGGTAATAGATTATTTAAGTGTGCCTTAGTTGTTAAGGATCGATTAATCCTCAATTTGAAAACAATTTGTTTGTTCCTTTCCAGATATCGGGTACGATTGTGACGTATGAATTGGTTCTACTTCAAGTGAACGACGCCGAAGAGAAAAACGGAGACCAGAATCCCTGCACCTAGAGATTTTCAGAAGAAATATTGTTTTCATATGTTTTTAATTCACTTTATTGGTATGATTTTAAACATGACATTAATTTCTTATATCTAGGTGTATTATGTTAGGCAACACTATCATCCTAATTTAGTAAAACTAAATTAAGCTTCTATTAACATATTACATTTCATCTGCTTCAGATGTCCTCTGATGTTTTCAGATGTTTTAGGCGACCAGTATTTTAATAAAGCTACCTGCATCTAATCCATACTGCATCAGTAAATTGTTCTGATTTTCAACAGTCTAATATTACAAATCTTGCATTCTTAAATGGCCGATGTTCAGAATGATCACACTTGTTGATATTTTGGCCTTACAATAATTAGCCAAGGACTTGAACAATTCTGATTATTGCGATGCAATTTTGGTACAAATGTAACACTCAGGAAACCAAAGGTCGCAAAACAATTAGCGTAAAAAGTCTATTATGGTTAATTGATTATTGATTGATTAATTGATTATTGATGAAACTTTGCAAATAACACAAAAGGTGATTCTGTTATTCGTACATCCTGGTTGTCTAGGCAGGCTAGGTATCCTATTAGTCGCTGCCGCCCATATTTTAGCTGTTGTCTAGAGTGTCCATTTCCCGGCCGTTTTGCTCGTCCCGGGATTCGAGACAAAAATCTATGCTTGTCCCGGGAAATCCCAGGATCCCGGGATTTATCAAATTTTCAATAAAACTAGCGGTTGAAATGGAAGTAAAAATTGAACAATACAATTTTTGATTGAAATAAACAGATAATGTAACTTTTCAAAATAATATGTTACCCAGTGAACCACGTATCGTATAAGAATGTGCATCCAAAATCACATATTCATGCAGCCAAAATCAGAATTGCACAAGATGCCATATTAAGCGTTCTCAATGTCTATACAAGTTGTATATAAATCCCCAATACGATTCATAAACGACAATCTGTGTTTACAACAAAACATGTCGTAAATAGTGCAACATAGAGTCACGTTATGTTATACAAACTGACATATCATATATCAATCCAGTAAGTATCGTATGAAATCGCAATAACTTAGCAAAAATTGCTCCCCAAACTTTGTCTATCTGCTGACGATGGGCCTCAAAGAACAACAAAGTATGAGTCGCTTTACATGAAACGTGTATTAACATTGGCAAATAATCACCCATCATAGTAACCCTTGGTGGTACAGTGGTAAGGTGCCCGATTCCTGATCCAGAGGTCCCGTGTTCGAGACTCGCAGGAAACTTTTGTTTTTTATTTTCATCCAAATTTTGTGGCATCGTATATCTGATCGCAGAAAGTCCGAATAAGTCGTGCCAAGTACGCATATAGCCTCCACTTTGGTAGGTATATAGCCTTTTCGTGCATTCTATACGATTGAATTGATTCATATAGAATGATGTATAACAAAAGTTATACCACCCAAAATGTTGACTGGGTAATTATAGCAAATCACATTTCAGATAAGACTTTCGTATTCTGCTGAAGTAACCTCACAAAAATCAAAACTTAGCTTGACTTGAACCCGTAATTGGGTTTGCTATGGATTTTTGTCAAATTCTCTATAACACTTATGAATGGAAGTATGATAAAAAGTCATAATTTTAAAGCAATTTGCTTCAAACATTTGAAAAATCATAAACACTTTAGAGCAAATGAAACGATTACAGATCATTGAAGGTACCGTAAATTCGGGTGAAATTGATCAGTAGGGTGAAATTGATCACTGTGTCACTCGATTTTATTTAATTCTAATGGAGCACAAATATCAATGTAACCCACAGTGAATGAACGTTGTTTGTCGTAAGTATGTCCAAATTGTGTGTTGTGAAGTTTTTTGCGATCAAAAATGTTCATTTCTATGAAAATAATGTAAAATTTCAAAATCTTGTACGGTGCAGAATTGACAAACATCAATAAACTTCTAGTTCTACACAAAGAATTTGGACATGGTATAATCCTGAAAGCTTGTTAGGATACTTAAGATATATCCCTAAACTAGATTTCATAACCAAAACTCGTACCAATTCATTGATTTAGTTAAAATAATTGAATTTCTGTTAGATATCAGGAAATTTCTTAGGACATTGCATACATTTAGGCGTTTTCTGCGTTATTCTTGAAATTTAAACATGAATTATTTCTATATATATTGTATTGTTAAGAATTTGGCAAGCATATTCGGATTCAGGGAGTTCAAATTCATTATGTAGAGTTATTTTGAAAACTAACAATAATCGCATTGATAAGTGATCAATTTCACCCCGAAATGAGATCTCCCGATTTTTTATTTTATACATATTTTTTAGCACTAAAATTACATTTGTTAGAAAATGTCGGTACTTGAGTCAATGAGGCTCACCTTCATACTTGTTTTTCTGCATTCAGTTGTTTGGCGTTGTCAACATTATAGAAATCAGACAAGAAAAACCGTGAAAAGTGATCAATTTCACCCGAAATTACGGTATTGTAGATAATGGTAAAAAAATACTGAAAATTATGACTGAAGTTTACTACCGTGAATCGCAAGTCAGTTCCATCTGAATTTTGGGCAAAATTGAGTTGATCAGTTTTCATTATATCATTATATCTTCTTATGATCATTTAGCTGCACTAACGAGAAATCACTTGTCTTTTTATTCAGTAACATTAGGATAAAACACCAAGTCGAATTGTCCCATAATGAAAAGTAAATGCATATTAGTCCCACCGCAGATTCTTGCATCGTGTAACACAAAAATGAAACGTTATTTGCTCATCTGTGTATTTTTCTTGGAAATATAACGGAGTGAAAAGCAAATTATGAAAGTTTCATTGGGATTGAAGCATGTTTCAATCTCCTGGATTTTTTTGAATATTCGTATGGAAAACGAGATTGAAAACTTCTTAGTCATTTTTCTCAATGCCTATTTTTACAGATGGTGTTGACTTGCGATTTGGGGCAGTTTAGGTATACTTTTAAATTTATTATCTCAGCATAGGCTTATAAAAACGAATAATGTTGAAAAGAAAAGCATTAAAACAAATGAAAATATGTGTTTCTTGCTTTGTAAATTGTTTTTTTCATGGAAATAATTACTCGTTTATTCTCTTTTTCATTATGCATTATCTACTTTATCAAATAAGGTTGATAGTGAGGAGAAATGTTATTGTTTTTCCTTGAAATTTAGTGGTTTTCATCAAATTTTACGTAGGGGAACCTGGTCCAATTCGGACCCTGTTCTAATTCGGACCATTTTTTTTCCTTTACTGTAGAGCCTATTTTAACCACTGCGTCCATTATTTAGGAATATTGTGGTATGGCCCATAATTGATTTGGTGCTTATCAAATATCCTGTCACAACTGAGATGTGATAGACATTGGTTGATATAGCACACGATCCCAGTTAGGCTGGACTTGTTTTATAAAGTCTATAACCCTGTTGGGATTACTTTGCCAGATTTCTAGGGGCTCTAATAACCCTTTTCCAAAGATTGACCTTCTTTGATTGAACAAAACTCCACAGCTGCAGAGTATATGTTCGGCAGTTTCGTTTTCGATTTGACAAAAACGACATTCAGAAGATTGGATTTTCCCAATTTTATACGGATGATACCTACTAGGGCAGTGACCAGTCAACAGACCGGTTATTACCCTCAGATCCCTTTTATTTAAATTTAGCAGCCTTTGAACCACTGGGCTTTATAAACCTTTTTGCTTGTCTTGATGTATCCGTGATATTCCAGTTGGATTCTACCAAGACTTAAGTTTTGCTCTCAAAGCGCACTCTGAAACTCCACAAAATGGCTCGGGACCAATAAAATTCATTGAAGAACCTTGTCTTGCTAAACTGTCGGCCGTTTCGTTTCCATCAATTCCACAATGGCCGGGCACCCAGTATAAAGTAACTTCGTTCCTACTGGCCAATTGTTTCAGAGAAAGAATGCATTCCCACACTAGCTTCGACTGACAAGTGAATGCCTTCAGCGCATTTAGAGCTGCTTGGCTATCCGAAAAAATACAGATTTTAGCAAATCTGTACTTCCTTTCAATACAGATATTCGCACATTCTATAATTGCTTGAATTTCTGCTTGAAAAACAGTGGGACTAGTAGGTACTACTTTGTTGATTCCAGGACCAAAAACTCCGGCTCCTGTATTTTCACCAATCTTAGACCCATCTGTGTAGAAACTAATAGAACCTGGACGTAAACTCGGCCCACCAGACTCCCATATATATCGGCTTAATTTAACCACTTTGAAAGGAGCATCATAGTTTGCCTTCGTTGTCATCCAGTCTTCTACTGTCTTTATCTCTGAGTTCAGATTAAAGTCCCTGATGATTTTTAAATATCCTACCAGATTTCCATCCAATATTTCATTGTAACGGATAAACTGTAAGGCACTTTTTGCTGCTTGCAGTTTAACAAATTGATGTAAAGGTAATATATTAAGAAGGGCATCTAAAGCGGCTGATGGTGTACTTTTCATTGCCCCTGTTATCGAAATACAGGCAAGCCTTTGTAATTTACCCAATTTCTTTTGAGTGGTTTTGGGCCACCATATCAAAGAAGCATAGGTAATTTTTGGGCGAACTATTGCCGAATATATCCAGAGAACCATATTTGGCCGCAGTCCCCATGTTTTCCCCAAAGCTTTACTTCACACCCGCAGAGCATTTGTACCCTTAGTGATAACCTTTTCTAGATGTGAGTTCCAGTTCAGTTTCTTGTCCAAAATAACACCGGGGTGTTTAACTTCATCCGAAAACCGAACCTGGACCCCATCTAGAGAAGGTTGTGTTAGAGTATTGTTTTCCTTCTGGTAAAAGGAACAATATTGATCTTAGAAGGATTTACATTCAGGCCCTCTCTTCTACACCACTTAAGAGTCATGTTTAGTGCAGCTTGTAACCGATTAGAAATCGTGTATTCATATTTTCCACGAATAACAATAGCCAAATTGTCTGCATATCCAATCACCTCAAAACCTTGGTCCGTTAGCTTTTTAAGAAGGTCGTCTACTACAAATGACTACAATAAGGGTGATAGTACTCCTCCTTGAGGACAACCCTTTATCGTTTTTATAGATAGTTGCGCACCTCCCAGATGAGCATAAATTACTCGATCTTTTAGCATTTTCATTATCCAATCATCAAGGCATCTATCCAAGCCCCTTAATTCCATTGCCGAACGTATGGAGTTATGAGATGCATTATCGAATGCGCCTTCAATATCAAGAAAAGCCACTACAGCTATTTCCTTGGCTTGAAATGATTTCTCGATTTTAATAACTAACGATTGTAACGCCGTTATTTTAGATTTACCTGCTTGATATGCGAATTGAAATTTACTTAGAGGTAATCTGGCTAAACTCGTTGACTTTATGTAGTCATCGACTATTTTTTCCATTGTCTTTAATAAAACGGAGGAAAGACTTATGGGCCTTTAGGAGTCGTTTTATCCCTGTTACCGGATTTTGGAATAAAGATAACTCGAACCTTTCTCCATGAACTAGGTATGTAACTCAGTGTTATACTGGCTTTAAATATTTCCGTTAAAAGTGGAAAGAGCACAGTTTTTCCCTGTTGTAATAACGCTGGAAAAATTTCATCTTTTCCTGCAGATTTGAAAGGTTGAAAAGAACTCAATGCTGATTCGATCCTTGATGGTGTGAAGATTTCACAAGCTTTCTGATAGGCATCTGATGACCATGCATTTGCGCTATCCAATTCCTGTGCTTCAACCTAGTATGGGATCGATCCAGGAAAATGAGTTCTCATCATAACTTCCAATGTTTCAGAAGAGTCAACAGTTAAACTGCCATCTTCTTTTTTGGGGTTGCCAAGACCGTTTGAGTGGTCTTTTGAAAGAACTTTATGAAGCCTTGCAGCTGTAGGAGCGTTATTGATGTCTTCGCATACCCGTCTCCAATCCTTTCGTTTGGCTTGCCTCAGCTCTCTGTTGTATTCTGTGAGGGCCTGTTTATATGTGACCCAGTCTGAAGTAGTCTTTGCTCTATTGAACAATCGTCTAGATTTCTTCCTCAATTCTGCCAGCCTGTCATTCCACCAAGGAACATCTCTATTGGACATCCTATGTTTGATAGGACAGCTGGCGTGATATGATGGGATCATTTTGTCAATAATCACATCAGAACTAGATTCTAGCTGTGAATATGTTTTAATTAACTCACCTTTGTATGGAAAGTCATTCATTAAGTGAAACCGATAGAGATCCCAGTTAGTTTTCCTAGGATTCCTATACTCTTCTGATAAAAGTAATCCGGCTTTATAATCAAACCTGATGTGTTTGTGATCTGACAATGATTCTTCATCAGAAACATGCCAGTTCACAATCTTTTCAGACAACAAGTTACTACAGATCGTAAGATCAAGAACCTCCTGTCGAATTGCATTGATAAATGTCGGCGAGTTACCTCTATTACATATGTCAATATTATTGGACGAAATGTAGTTCAAGAGGTCATCGCCTCGTTTATTAATATCGGTGCTGCTCCATATTGTATGATGGGCATTTGCAACGCACCCTATTATAAATTGGGCGTTTATTTTTTTTTACTGTAATTAACGAACATTACGACCGAAGATGGAGGGATATCTTCAACATCTCCTGGAAAATAAACTGAGGCAATGCATTTACATTTTGTACCTCTGTTTTTCCTCGGAGTTTTGGTACCTCCATCTTAATCGCAACGATATCTCTAGTGATAAATTCAGTAATTGGGACAAATTTCATCCTTTTACTTACTAAAATAGCTGTCCTTGGTTTAGACTGACTCTCGTCGTACAAAAGTATACAATCCGATGAAGAGCATCCCAATACCCTACCATTATTTACCCAGGGCTCCTGAATTAGCCCTACGTCCATTCTTTCCTTAGTGAATCTTCTGCTGAGCACTGCCGATGCACCCTTTGCGTGGTGAAGATTCACTTGAATAACTTTTATAAAACTCATTTATGTTGTATAACTATTTATTTATAAACTTAGTATTAACTGGGGCACTTATTCCCGCTGTTGAAGACGGTTATTAACCGACGATTTTATTTTTTTAGTTGTATTGCTAAGTTTTTTAAAGTGTTGATTTTCAGGGGCATTAGATTGCCCTTGACCATCTAGACCGCTGCACTCGGCAATACCACTAACTTTTTCCAAATTAGGTTCCTGAGCTTTCATAGAGTCTCGGTTACCATTCTTCCTAAGCCCACTCGGCCCTGGAACTATTAGATCCTGTTGAACTTCATCACAATCCATGACCATATCGTTTGGGCAAATAGATGGGTTGTTAGATAATGAAGGGCGTTTCTTCTTGATCTGAATCTGCCCATACCAATTTGGACCATCAATCATTTCTCAATACTGGCGCTACTGTAAAAATCGTGGGTACCGTTTTTCTGCTCACCGTTTAACTTAGATCTAACACAATAAATTTGGCACCTTTCAGTTATTTCGTTTGCTTTTTATATTAGTGTATTGTTTTGAAGTGCTCAGGTGTACTGTCGGTTGGCGGTATTTCCAAGCTTCTGTAAGCGACAATAATTCTTCAATCTCTCTGTGTTATTTTATAATCGAATGTCCCTAGCCTAAGCTTTCACTTGACCATATGGTTTTGACATGTTTATGCACTGTTTGTGCTCAACTAGTTTGAAAATCACAAAATGTGTGTTGGTCCAAACCGGACCTTTTGTATGGTTCAATATGGACCTCTTGATTTCTAACGAGAACATAGCCTTTTCCAAGAGCTCCATCACGTGAAAGTCTCCTTGACTTGGTAAAAAATCATAGAAGTTACAATATTGATCGATGGTGCCTTTGTTTCTTTTGCGGTCAAGAAAAAGTATTCGAAAAAACTAAGAAATACAGTAGACCACCGAAAAATAGAGAAAATAATAAATCATCTACTTAGAAAGCATCTTGTGAATACCACAGCCAAGATGTATCCAAAATAGTATGACAATACGTTACAAAACACGTTTACGAGTGCTGAGAACAATACAGTCAACTTTCCCTTAGGGGTCATGCACAAATTACGTCACGCTCCAAGGGGGGGAGGGGGTCAAGCCAAGTGTGACAAGCCTTACAAAATGTTCGGAGGACTCATACAAAACGTTTGACAAAGGGGGGAAGAGGGGGTCGAAAAAATTGCAATTTGGCGTGACATAATTTGTGTACCATCCCTTACGTGATTCTCTGTGTTTTTGTTCCCTTGCTCGATGGAATGCGCAGTTCCTTCTATATAGCATACTTTGACTCCTAAATGTAAGTAGATAATTCTCCAACTTTATGTTCCCAGATTCGATGCTGTCTGCTTCAGTATCCCATACAAATTCACGTCTTTATCCCCATATTTTTTTCATCCAAGGTTTAAATGTGATGAAATTTTACTATATTCAACATTAAAATGACTTCCTCCAATATATTTTGTCAACAATATATTTTTTGGGCCTCGTGACTGTGCGGTTAGTGTCGTCAGGCATTGAGCGCATCGTGTCATGAGGTGTGGGTTCGATTCTCGCTTCAGCCATTGAAACTTTTCGTCAGGAATGTTTCTCGGCTGTGCCACTGGAGCATGTTTGTCCGTTGTCTAGTGTTAAGTTACAGTCTGTGCAGCTAAATGGCTGAAGACGGTGTTCGTGTCTTTAACATAACAAAAAAGATCCTAAATTGAAAAATATGTGTTCTCCATCTCGATACCTCCCATACATGATTATACATTCAAAATCAAGTTAGTGAGAGTTGACTATACCAATTTTTTTACCAGTTTCGGATTTCACTCACCTTTTCTTTAAATAAAATCTACATTTTACTCAGAGAATGGCAGAAAACTCGGAGCGGTGCAAAATATGCATGCACTGTAAACTCGGCATTACCCTTTAAAGAATAAAAAATGCCCATTTTTTGCTGATATATGCAGCTGTCAAAATAATGGGTATGTCAAAATTTCCAATAATGGGTATTTTGTGCCCTTTTACATATTCCGTTCATTTACTCTTTAATGGGTGAAAAATTACTTGACAAGAATCGGTTGGCAGTGTTTGGGAAGTGCTTCAAAGTTGTTTCCCGTAATATCTAAATAAGTTAGCAGAAATGCGGGAACGTCCAAAAGGTAGGTACATGAATTGCTTTTATTGCCGTTTCATCTATAAAACAATCTAATTTTACAGCTGCAGATTACATCCCGTGTGAATGTTCTGCTCTTTACTCTACAAGAATCTCCAGCGCCATTTTAGAGGTCCAAAACAAACTCAATTCCTGATGGATGAAGAGGATGCATGGAGATATTGATCGAAATAGTATATTTTATTATGCATTGAATAAATTTGTTTATATTTATGAGATTTTATTGTTGATTATTCTGTGAAAATGAATATAAAAATTAAATAAGATTTTCATCTACAAAAAACGAGTAAATTTTACTCTGTTTCTTACAAAATATGTTTTGGATAATGGGTAAAATTTACTCGTTGATCTGACGTACAAGCCGTTTACTCTTTAAAGAGTAAAGGCCCTTTACTCTTTTTATGAGTTAAACTAGTTTCTCTCAAAGAGGGTACTTTTTTACCCTTTAAAGGGTACTTTGACCTTACAGTGTGTGCTGCACCCGACTTTTGCGTGCGTCTCCTGTTTTTGTTGAGTGACACAAAAGAAGGTGCGAGTATTGCCGCAACTGTGTGAGTGACAAAAGATAGCTCCAGCTCTACTCTTTGAAACGCATGGAGTAAAGCACAATGTGCTTTGTTTGGTGCTTTGCATTGAAAACATAATCGAGGACGAATGTGACTGACGGCGGTGTCGTATCATTTTTTGCTTGCTCTACACTTCAAAATCATTCAAGGGCTTATTCACAAATCTCATAACGCCAAAAATGGCCATATTTGACACCCACCCACCCCCTCGTTACGCATTTTGTATGAATATTTTTCGAATTTTGTATGAGCTGTAACAATTTTGTATTTTGTATGGCCAACCAAGCCCGCCTTCAGCGTTATGAAATTTGTGAACGGGCCCGACGTGAATTTGATAGTAGGACGTAGGATATTTCTTACAATGTGCAGAAATTATTTTGTTATTAGAGGCCGTCCATTAATTAAATAAAGAGTTATGTGTAGGGTGAGTCATGCGGAGGGGGGAGGAAGTTGTTTGTTACGTGCCAGACCAAGCTTCTGCATTTTCACTCATTCTCACGAGAATGGATTTCTTCCTCACAACAATTTTCAGCGAAAAGCTGCCTTGCGAAATTATCCGTCTAAAAAACAAAGCCAAAATTGATCATGGCACAACTTAACAGCTGTGAAAATTTTATTTTCTCTTTCTCTCCATGTAGAACTTTTCATGTGTTCATCGCCACAAGCAGCAGGCGCTTTTATGCATCAAATTAACCACTGCTTTCGTCAAGTTAATGTGGTAGCATGGTTAGCGTGCACACATCGCGGTCGTGTTTAGCTAGTATGTTGTAGGTTCGAATCCCGTCGGCGGCACCAGTTTTTATAACATAGTGATAATCCTCAGGAGGAGTTGGTGATGGAGTGATAAAGAAATTATCCCTGGAGTGGAATAATTTTCGGTTTTCCTCCATCGTAACTCTAGGGAAAATAAGTGTGAGCGAAAAAAAGATATTCACTTGAGGAAGCAAAAAAGCATATCCTGACGTGAGATAATTCGTAGATTTTGCATCATTGATACGAAAATTCAGAACCCTGTGCCAGACAAATTATTTTTAATTTCATACAACAAATCTTCCCTCGGAAGAGGGGGGTGTCAAAAAACCAACAAAACTCTTGACACTTCCGTGGAAAAGCAATTCTCGACTTCGCCTTCCTTGTAAAAAAAAATCTTACCGCGTTTGGTCTTCCCGCATTTGATATTTGCGTTTCAAACGCACACAGCAATAACATATGTCGAATTTGTTTTTGAACCTACGTTAAAACTGGCGCAACCCGTTCTAAATCACAATTTCAACCCCAACCCGATTCAGGTTCGACCGAACTACAATTTGCTTGTTGATTTGTTTATGTGTTAATCACCGACCCAGTTCCTAAAAGCAAAAACGACAATAAACACAACGATCACGCGAAAATTTTGTCAGATATTCTTCTTCTTTCTGGCATTACGTCCCCACTGGGACAAAGCCTGCTTCTCAGCTTAGTGTTCTTATGAGCACTTCCACAGTTATTAACTGAGAGCTTACTGTGCCAATGACCATTTTTGCATGCGTATATCGTGTGGCAGGTACAGTCACTCCACAGTTATGGATCAGCTAAGGGTCATTTTTTAGAATAAAATATGATTACAAATCATGGTGACCTTGTACAAAACAAAATTACCCGCCTGGCTATGCCGAATATAGTTGTTTTCGAGAAAACACATAAAAAATCTCGATTATTTACGAGAAAGTGTCGATTTCGATAGAAATTTCAAACGTTGTCCATCCCACAGATGTGGATCAGTGGAACAGGAGGGTCCTTATTATGGATCAAATCGACTCATATTATGGATCAGAACACTATAAAAGCAATTTATCTGTGAAGTAATCGAATGGTGTGTTAGTGAAAGTATACGTTCCGGCGTTTCTTTCGGAATCGTCTTATTGTTTTTTTTTTTTTTTTTTTTTTTTTTTTTAATTTCTTTATTAGTATCATTCCAAACATTACATTAATTTCTTATATCTAGGTGTTCTGTGTTATTTGACAACACTATCATCCTAATTTGGTAAAACAAATTTAAGATTTTATTAACATTTTGTTAACAACATATTACATTTCATTTGCCGTAGCAGTTCAGTTTTTTTACAGGTGAGTTGATTTCACCTGCTTATAACAGAAAAAAAAAACGTTTTTAATATACTTAACCTAACTTAACCTAAACATATAACGCATTAATCGTGGCAATAGAAGATTGTAACGATTTTTGCCTGAAATTATTAATGATTGTATTTGACATTTGTTCCAATGTTTCAACATTGGATATTCTATGTAACTCATTGGTACTATACCAGGGAGGAAGCTTCAGAATCATTTTCAAAATTTTATTTTGAATTCTTTGCAGAGCTGGTATTACAACAGCAAGTCCATATTGGTACAGCATACAACATGGCTGGCCTGAAAATTTGTTTGAATATCAACAGCTTGTTCTTAAGACAAAGTTTTGATTTTCTATTAATAAGGGGATAGAGACATTTTACATATTTATAACATTTGGCTTGAATGCCCTCAATGTGATTTTTGAAAGTTAAATTCTTATCTAGCATGAGCCCTAGATACTTAACTTCATCTGACCAATTTATTGGAACCCCTCTCATCGTGACAACATGTCTACTTTAAGGTTTCAAATAAAGAGCTTTTGGTTTATGTGGGAATATTATTAGTTGAGTTTTGGAAGCATTAGGAGAAATCTTCCATTTTTGTAAGTATGAAGAAAAAATATCCAAACTTTTTTGCAATCGACTACAGATGACACGCAGGCTTCGTCCTTTGGCGGAGAGGCCTGTGTCATCCGCAAACAAAGATTTTTGACATCCCTGAGGTAACTCAGGTAAGTCAGATGTGAAAATATTGTATAATATTGGTCCCAAAATGCTGCCTTGAGGAACACCAGCTCTTACAGGAAGTCTTTCAGATCTGGAGTTCTGATAATTAACCTGAAGTGTACGATTTGACAGATAACTTTGAGTTATTCTAACAATGTATGTTGGAAAATTAAAGTTTTTTTAATTTTACAATCAAAACTTCATGCCAAACACTGTCGAATGCTTTTTCTATGTCTAGAAGAGCAAGACCAGTAGAATAGCCTTCAGATTTGTTGGAACGGATCAAATTTGTTACACGTAAAAGTTGATGAGTGGTCGAATGTCCATGGCGGAATCCGAACTGTTCATTGGCAAAAATTGAATTTTCGTTGATGTGGGCCATCATTCTGTTCAAAATAACCTTTTCAAAAAGTTTACTGATGGAGGAAAGCAAACTGATTGGACGATAGCTAGAAGCTTCTGCAGGATTTTTGTCTGGTTTTAAAATTGGAACAACCTTAGCATTTTTCCATTTGTCAGGAAAATATGCTAATTCAAAACATTTGTTAAATATATCAACTAAAAATGATAAGCTACTCTCTGGAAGTTTCTTGATGAGGATGTAGAAAATTCCATCATCACCAGGAGCTTTCATATTTTTGAATTTTTTAATAATAGTTCTCACTTCTTCCAAATCAGTCTCCCAGGCATTTTCTAAAACGTTCTCTTGATTGAGAATATTTTCGAACTCCTGAGTAACTTCATTTTCAATTGGACTAGTAAGTCCTAAATTAAAATTGTGCGCACTTTCAAACTGCATAGCAAGTTTCTGAGCTTTTTCGCAATTAGTTAGTAATAATTTGTTTTCCTCTTTCAATGCCGGTATTGGCTTCTGAGGTTTTTTCAAGATTTTCGATAATTTGAAATTGAGAAATTTTATTTTCAAAATTTTTGTTTCTTAATTGAGCAAAACGTTTCTTGATTTCTTTCTGCAAATCCTGCCATATAATTTTCATAGCAGGATCGCGAGTGCGTTGAAATTGCCTTCTCCTCACGTTTTTAAGACGGATCAAGAGTTTAAGATCATCGTCTATAATCACGGATTCAAATTTTACTTCACATTTTGGAATTGCAATGCTCCGGGCTTCAACAATGGAATTTGTTAAAGTTTCAAGAGCATTGTCAATATCAAGTTTAGTTTCTAAAGAAATGTTAACATCAAGATTGGAGTCAACATACGTTTAATATATATTCCAGTCGGCTCGTAAATAATTGAAAGTGGAGCTGATAGGATTGAGAATCGCTTCTTGGGATATTTGAAATGTAACAGGGACATGATCAGAATCAAAATCAGCATGAGTAATCAGTTGGCTACAAAGATGACTAGAGTCGGTTAAGACCAAATCAATCGTAGATGGATTTCTAGAAGAGGAAAAACATGTGGGGCTATCAGGGTATTGAATTGAGAAATATCCTGAAGAGCACTCATCAAATAAAATTCTGCCGTTGGAATTACTTTGAGAATTATTCCATGACCGATGTTTGGCATTAAAGTCATCAATGACAAAAAATTTTGACTTATTGCGAGTCAATTTACGCAAGTCAGTTTGGAGCAAATTAACTTGCTGTCCAGAGCATTGAAAAGGCAAATAGGCAGCTATAAAAGTATATTTACCAAACTGTGTTTCAACAGAAACACCTAAAGTTTCAAAAACTTTAGTTTCAAATGATGAAAACAGTTGATGTTTTATACGCCTATGAATGATGATTGTAACTCCCCCACATGCCCCATCAAGTCGATCATTACGATAAACAAAAAAGTTAGGATCTCTTTTGAGTTTAGATCCAGGTTTTAAATACGTTTCGGTAATAACTGCTATATGCACGTTATTAACCGTAAGAAAATTAAACAGCTCGTCCTCTTTACCATTCAGAGAACGAGCATTCCAATTTAAAATATTTAAATTATTATTTGGATCCATTAGAAAAACGTAATCCAATAACAATTTGATTTGTAAATTTTACACCTACTTGGACTGCTTCAGTCATAGTGGTGGCTTTGAACATTGCATCAATCATTAGATTCAATTGTTCAGTTAGAAAATTAAAATCAGAGGCAGACATGTCATGTGATTTCCCATTGGAATTTCCGGTAGACGAAGAAGCGGAGTTACCTGTGGCGGAAGGGTTTTTTCCATTTGATTTGAAACAAGTAGAATGGGTACCCATGGATCGAACAGGGGAGGGGTTCGAATTTCCTGCTACGATATCGGCAAAGGATTTACCGTGGGTAGATACATTCGAAATAGAAAGATTCGAACGGCTACCCGACGGATTAAAATTAGTTTGTGAATGAGCGTGATTATGATCTTCCTGATGGGTATGATTCATGATCAAGCGATCGTTAACTGAAAAATGAGCATTGTTCGATACTCTACCAGGCAAATTCCGGAAACGACCGTTATCGTAACGGATATTATCTTTCATCTGCCTGGCACGAGCCTCAATGACCTTTTTGCGTGAAGGACAATTCCAAAAATTGGACTTATGGTTAGCCCCGCAATTACAACATATGAATTTGGTGGTATCTTCCTTCACTGGACAGACGTCTTTGGCGTGAGAAGAATCGTCTTATTGTTGATTCATAACTGTGGTACGGGTTTCAATGCCCCACAGTTATGAATCAACGATTCTATGAATACGGATAACATTTTATTTCATACGAACGAATAAAAGATGCTAGAAGATGTTATGATTGATTGCAATGCTGTACAGATTTATGGTTCACGTAGATAAAATGTGTTCTGCGTAATTGCAGCTCTATTGGATGAGATATTCTCCGTTTAAGCCAACTTTGATCCACATCTGTGTGCTATCCATAACTGTGGGGTGACTGTACGAAGATACTCTATGCCCTGGGAAGTCGAGAAAATTTCCAACCCGGAAAGATCCTCGACCGGCGGGATTCGAACCCACGACCCTCAGCTTGGTCTTGCTGAATAGCTGCGCGTTTACCGCTACGGCTATCTGGGCCCCCGATGTCAGATATATTGAATCTAATCAAAGCAATCGTTTCTCAGGAAATTGTCAAAACTCCTGGTCAACACGAAAAGTATACCGAAGTCGTCGAAATTATCAAAGTATGTGTGAGGCGAAATCATGTAAAATTTGAAGTAAACAAACGTTTGTGTGGTTCGTTTGAGAGTGGCGTCCATCCGTACTCCATCATCAAAGCAAAGTGATGTTATTTGAGAGAGCCTTGCCTTATGCTCAGAGAGATTTTCAGCAACGGCACATGGGAGTTTTAGCACACAAAAAAGAATGGGTGCAACACAAATCATATTGCACTAGCACGTCTCTTTCAAATTGAACGTGCTGTCTCCCGGCAGCGCGTGCTGCACCGAAAGAGTTTTGAGTCGCACTCTATCCCTGATTTTACTTGCGCTAGCGCTGATTTTACTGTCGCTAGTTTTGACGTTGGATAACGTCTTACGGCAACATATGGGGGTACAATTCAGAAAAACGAAAAATTGAGCATGTAACGAAAAATGGTCAGGTTTTGACCGCTAATAACTCAGTCATTTATCGATAGATTTTCAATATTTATCCATGAATCGATTGGAAATTTATCTACGCGTCGGTCTAAATGGAGGACACTATTGATTATTAGCAACAAACTATTGAAATATCGTAAAACGTTGACCCCTTTCTTATCTAACCAATCACGTTCAAGCACATTTTTCGGTTCCGCTTCCCACTATAAAAGAGCACCGCACCCTGCTTCTTCCCTCATTCTTCTTTTTGCCGTCTGACTGTAAACACGGTCGGCGAGCAAATTTCGAGAGTCATTCGCGTCCTCAGTTCAGTTTTCAATAGGACGCGAATACAACACGCATTAGAACCGAAGAACCACGCATTTCGGAGCCGCAGCAACTGAAGCCGCTCATTTGAGTGCAACAGCCAGCATAATCGTTTTCGGCCAGAAATCGTCGCTACCAGGCAGTGCTCCGCTGTCATTGCCATGCGGGAGGCTAGCGCGGTCATTCTGGTCCATTAGATCGAGCGGCACAGCCGTCACCGTCCGTGTAATATTCCCTAATTTGTACGAGATGGCTGAAGAAAATCGACCAAAGCCGCTTGTTGAAGCGCACATCGTCATCCGCACCGCAAATCTCATCGGGCGAGGAGGATTGAAATCAGTGCGCCGTCAAAATGTGTACGTGTTACGCAAATTCAACAACTCAATCGGCCCTTTTGAGAGCCAACAAATGTGTTTTAAGGAGTTATTTGTATAATATTCCCTAATGTGTTTACCACATACTTGCTATAATCTCTTAATTCATCTCATAGCATCATACAATAATTGATTTATTACGAATAATTGACAATACGGCAATTTGAAGCTGTTTCCGAGGATGTTGCTGCAGTGCCGTCGGGTTGCAATAACAGCATAATGCTAATCTGTACATCCCTTACCCAGACATCAGTTTCATATAGCCTATTTCCCAGATAAGAAAACGAAGAATATGAAAGGAGGAGCATCATCTGCTATTCTAAGGATATAAAGCATCCCTCCTTCGTTGAATCTGGTTTCATTCTGTTTTCGCTTTCGAGCTGGTAAGAGCTCCTCTAAACCTGCTCAGCTCCTCGCCACCAGAGGCAAGCTGTTGTACGAGATGGCTGAAGAAAATCGACCAAAGCCGCTTGTTGAAGCGCACATCGTCATCCGCACCGCAAATCTCATCGGGCGAGGAGGATTGAAACCAGTGCGCCGTCAAAATGTGTCCGTGTTACGCAAATTCAACAATTCATCAATCGGCCCTTTTCAGAGCCAACAAATGTGTTTTAAAGAGTTGATTGTGTAATATTCCCTAATTTCCCCTTTTCAGGGCCACAAAATCAATGAAAAAGAGTTATTTTGAATTAAAGCATTTGAAAAACAATTCTTCAATATAATCGCCTAAGCTTCTGAATACATGTAAAGTGATTATTTTGTATTAACACAAAATAATAACACACAATGTCTATAATAAATCAGAATTGACATGCAACAAATAGTGTGAAAATTAATTGGATTTTTAGCAAAAGAAATGTGTCATAAGTTTGTGACTGTCTCAAGCCAGCAAATAGAAGAAGCTAACGTTATCCAACGTCAACTTGGCGGTCGTATCTCGGAAACAACCTCTTACCTTTATTTTCACTTGAAATTTGGCGTGCATTCAGTTTATTTTTAAGAGCTTCCGTTTACAGGAGAAGTTCAAAAAGCATGATACCACACAAATCAGAGTTATATTTTATTACTACCTAAGTAAAACCCCATAAAATATAACGTGGTCCGAATTAGAACATGGGGGGTCCGAATTGGAACAGGGTTGGTCCAATTCGGACTTTCTGAAGAATTTTGTACAAAAATGTCTAGTCATGTCCTGATACGAGATATCATAAAACTCTCTGAGAGAAAAGTGTGCACGCTGAATCAGGCTTTCACGCAAATATAATACTTGTCATGCCATTTATCGTACTAAAAAGATATGGCCAAAAAACTGTTACTAGGTCCGAATTGGACCATATTCCCCTACATTTCGGGAATCCCGGGATTCCCGGGATGTCAGAAATAAAATCCCGGGAAACGGGAAATCCCGAAATTTGTCAAATCCTGGGATTTTTTGTCCCGGGATGGACACTCTACTGTTGTCCACTCGATTTGGGTGAAATTCAGTAAGTAATAAGTTCAACTATGTGTCAGCCAGAATCGAATAGCTGAGAAATCGGTTGGAGCAACCTGAATGTACGTCAAAAAGATAAGCACAATTATCACGACCAATTATGTAAATATTTTGGTTATTATTATTATTATCTTTATTATCGAGACTTTCAGCCGTTGGCTGGTTCGTCTCCGAAAATATTTTGGTGTTTAGAATGCTTGGAGAACATTTTCCTGGAAGCACTTGCTCTAAACACCGACCAATTTTTGACAGCTCTTAAATTTTGTACGCGAAGATTTTGGTCAGGCAAATGTCTCGTGATTGCTTCTGGATTTGATTTTAGTTTTTCCTCTGATTATGTTGTTAATCAAATGTAAAATTTAAGGAACACAAGCTATATAAGTTCATGGCATTGATGCTAAAATTTATTGCAAAGATTTCTCCGTGAACTACTCCAAAAATTTCTTCTACGCATTTTTCAGAGTTTGAATTTTACATTCAATTTCTCAACAGATTCCTCCGATTATTTCTTCTCGATTGAATTAATCTTCAGATATCCATTTTTTCTGAGATACTTTAAATGTTTATTTCAGCAATCAATTCAAAATTGTTTTAAAAAAATCTGCCATATTTCGCTAATTTTTGTTTCTTACAATATCCAAGAGATATTGCTTTCGACATTTCTCCAAGTATTTTTACTGGGATTCTGTCATTTATGTTACACAAATCTATCAAGGATTATTCTATCGCATTCTGAAACTTCTTCAAAAAAAACCTCATAAATTCTTTCAGGAAGGCCTCCAAGAACTTATAAAGGTATTTTTCTATAAATATCCTTTACAGAAAGTAAGTTCTACTTCGTCTTCGTCCTTAATACATCTCTAATATTATTAAAAACCGAAGGATCCCGATTAAGGGTACATAACAAAATTATATCAGCACATGTTATTATGTTATAAGGTTTTTTTTCGAACATAGGTTGTTATAAACTTGATGCAGTATGTTGTTAAAAATAACTAAAATTATAACAAAAAGTACTTGAATGGTGTTCATTTTACCCCCAGCATCTGTTCACATTACTCCCGTTACATGAATGAATTTTCTTTATTAGAGAGACTTTCAGCCCTTGGCTGGTTCGTCTCTGCCCGTTACATGTTCATTTTACCCACATGTTTGGAATACTGACACTGTGGAAAGAAATGTTCAAAGTAATAATAATGTTGCTAAAATTATATTTACATCACAATATTTCATCTTGTTACATTGAATAAACATCTATCTTGAATTCTGAGTAATTTAGGAAGAATCTGACAGCTTCATAAGCAAGAAAACATACAAATAGCTTAGGGTGTTCATTTTTCCCCCAGTTCCACTACCTTAAAATACCCTTTTCTTTCATATTGTACAAATGTAGTCCCATTACGATTCAATTGCGAGTACTCCGGTTTGACAAACTATCATAGTAATTACAAATTATGAAATTTTATCGAAAATTTATAAATGATTTCGGCAGTAATGCCCTGTGGGGCCAGTGCCTTTTTGAGCCTCGAAATAAAAGTATCTTGAAGATGTAAGGTTTAAAAATCATTTCATTTCCGATTGTCGATGATGGTTGGATGGAGATGTGTTGGTCTAAAAAACGCAATTCATTCACAAATGACAGACAAGTGTGAAAACGGAACTGATTTATCAAACCGGACATCTTATCAACGTAACTTTGTTGGTACAACATTTTAAACATTTGAACAACCGAACTCGTACCTACTCCTCAAGTATCTAGGTAGTATACCCAACAGCAATCTGAAGCAGAATAATGCAGCTCCCCATCAGCGTATCTTAATCGTCGAGCATAAACCCTTCCAACTCACCAAAGGTGGTTACTATCAGATTGCGCCCGTCAAGTAGGCAATCAGCAACACGAACCGGTTCAGTGCACTGCCAGCTTGTTTGCATGCCTCAAGTGCTTATACGTAGGGCACGCCTTATCTCGCCTGACTGCAGCTATACGACTGGACTGATGGCTGGTTCATAAATCTACATCCTTCACTTTACGACCCAATCAAGAAGATGGAAATCGCACCACCCGCTAGTTCCGAATGCCGTCAGTTGTTTTATACGCCACCGTAGCATTGCATGTCACTGAGTGTCGACATGAAACTTCTCACGTTGACCTCACGAAGAGCTGCTACAGCTGTTGCCATTGCCAATGAATCGTTCTTTCCGAATTTTCACTTGCCACAATGGAGCAAGTGGCTTGGCCGACTCAAGGGCAAGAGTACTTTCGACGGAAGCTTCCACCAGGCAGTGGCTCCCGGTAATATACGCTTTCCTCCGGAGAAGCAAATCTGCACTATAACTGTAAAATTCCACAGTTTTATTCGTAGGGCAATGCTTTACACTGATGCCGGTGGTGGAAATCTTCAGTCGTAACCCACGAAACACGAGATTCAAGCTGTTGAGTGTGCGGTTTGCGTATACGGCGATTTACTTGATAGCAGCGGGATTCTACAGCATATTGGCTTGCCGACGATTCATCTTGAGGGGTCTGAATGTTAGCTCCTTTGCCGATATGTTCTACCTGATGTTCAACTATATTATAACTGTGCTATTTCTGCTGATTGCCATCCATTGGCAGAAGGTGTTGAAAGAATTCGCCAACTGCGAACGGTTAATGCTCAAAGACGCTTACACAAAGCTGACGGAGAGAGTGACGCGCTTCAATCTTGCTTGGAGAATCAGAATGGTCATTGCGGGCATAATGGTTCTGGCATTTTTTGAGGATTTCTTGAATTTCTATTCCGCCTATCAGGATAACTATGTACAAATGGACTATTGCAATCGAACTGAGATTAGCTTCTGGGAGAACTTCTACATTCGGGATCATCCTCAGGTGTTCCAATACGTCCCGGTCAATATTGGATCCATCCTGTTTGTGGAGTGGATAAATCGTTGCCTAAGATACACGTGGACGTATTTGGACCTGTTCATAATCTCGTTTAGCTATGCTGCCCAATTCAGGTACACTCAAATCTACCAACGGTTGGTAAGTGTCGAAGGTACGCACTATCCGACTACGTTCTGGCGGGAGATTCGGACGGATTACGTAGCCGTATCTCAGCTGGTGGCATTTCTGGATGAGCAATTTGGCCACCTCATATTGCTATCGTGTGCCAACGACATGTACTTCATCGCAACGCAGCTCTTCAACGGATTCCAGTTGAGTTCGAATTCGCACAATTGCATCAAAGCAATTCTACAATAGTATTTCACATTGCAGACGAAGGCCTGCATTCATGACGATGGTGTACTTTTGGTATTCGCTCGCACTGCTGATATTCCGCACACTTTGTATGCTTTATATTGGATCGGGAGTGCATGTGGCTTCCATGAGTCCGTTGAATATTCTGAGAAATGTGCCGTCCAAGTACTGGGGACTTGATGTAAGAACTGTGTGACATTATCAGCTTATCGACATTTGATTAACATTCATTTTTTCAAAATAGTTACAGCGGCTAACGGATGATGTAGCATCTGGAGAGAACACCTTATCCGGCAAAAAGTTCTTCTACCTCAAGAGGCAGATTATACTAGCGGTAAGTATATTAGGCTTCGTGCAAAAATTACGTTACGCACGAAAAGGAGGGGGTAAGCTTCCGTTACGTATTGTTATACTATGGAGAGGGGGGGAGGTCTGGTATCCATTACGTAACTAATTTCTACAATTGAAAAAATTAAACGTCCTTAATGGAGAAAAAGCGATTACTTGACGAGGGAAGGAGATAATCTTATGCAAAACGAAGAAAAACGTTTTCACAGTACAAGCTTCTTGTTCTGGGGAAATTAAACGGTTCTATGAGCAAAAACCTATAGGTACTTGCTATGCTGTATGATATCAAAAATGTGTTCATTATTCAAACTTAAGTTTACACAACATTTGAAACACTCAAAGTAAGCATATAGGATACCAGTGGATTGTTTAGTACCGCCATATCCAACTGTAATGCTTACACGTTTAAAAAGTGTGAATAAAACTGACCCGAATCAAAATGAAACAGTTCAAAATCATCATTAGACATCTATAAACTAGAAAATGTAGAATATCTGTGGTGCCAACAAAACCTTCAGCATCCTTGGGAGGAAATGTTTTTTTTGGTACCGACCTGATCAATTTGATCCAGATTACGGTACATACAATACGTATAGATCTTTATCGTTACGTAATTTTTGTACCATGCCTTACCGTAAATTCGGGTGAAATAGATCGGAAGTATGAATGTGATTACAGTGACGTGACTTGTCGTGTCATTTCTTAAAAAAGAGCACTAATATCAATGCAACCTGTAGTATACGAACACTGTCTGCCTCAAATATTGTTGAATTGTATTTTGAGAAGTTTTCAGTAGGTATTATAAAATGTTTATTTTTATTGAAAAAATGTACATTTCCTACATCAAGCTTTGTGTAGTAACAAATAAAATTTCTTGTTTTTAACAAGCATTTTAACATGATAACAGCCTAATATATTGCGAGGATGCTTCTTGGCATTAACGTTTATTGGGATGGGACAAAGCCGGCTACTCAACGTAGTGTTCTAAGGGCACTTCCACATTTATTAACTGAGATCTTTCTTTGCCTTAGTTGCCATTTCTGATTTTACCCCATTACCCCGAATGCCATTTCCCCGAATGCCATTTCCCCGAATGTCAGCACCCCGAATTCCATCACCCCGAATGCTATTTCCTCGAATTTACAATTATATTGACATGATAATATTGATGACATTCCCCCATGATATTAGAATTCAGGGTAATGTCATTCGGGGTGATGGAACGTTTGGGGTTTTGGAATTCGGGGTACTGGCGTTCGGGTTAATGGCGTTCGGGTTAATGGCGTTCGGGCTAATGGGATTCGGGATAATGGGGTAGCGCCCTTTTTGCATTCGTACACTCTTAAAAATAATGGAAATTACTGTGGACGTAATTCATCTTCTTCTTCTTTTCTGGCGTTACGTCCCCACTGGGACAGAGCCTGCTTCTCAGCTTAGTGTTCTTATGAGCACTTCCACAGTTATTAACTGAGAGCTTACTATGCCAATGACCATTTTTGCATGCGTATATCGTGTGGCAGGTACGAAGATACTCTATGCCCTGGGAAGTCGAGAAAATTTCCAACCTGAAAAGATCCTGGACCGGTGGTATTCGAACCCACGACCTTCAGCTTGGTCTTGCTGAATAGCTGCGCGTTTACCGCTACGGCTATCTGGGCCCCTACGTAATTCATAGTATGACTGAATGACACAATGTGTAAATGATAAAACGACACAAAAATGTGTTTTTGAAGATGTATTGAACAAAAATGTAATTTTACACGTTGAAGGACACGCAAACGATGTCACTATGATCGGCATTTCCCGAATCAGACGCTATGGTATTTGAAATGTGACATAAATTCACGTCATATGACTCGCTTCTTTTATGTGCATCCAAAAGACGTAAAATCACATGATTTTTTCGGAGTGTGTATATCGTGTGGCAGGTGCGATCAATTGAAAATCTGTGATATTAAAAAAAAAAATCATTAGAAATTGTCTAATTTAGGCGTTTTACGCGGAACTCTTGAAATTTGATTTTTCATTATTTCTATGCATATTGCACTACATAGAATTGAGCAAGCATATTTGGCTTAGGACTGCAAAACGGTAGGCCACCAATAAGGAAGGAGCGACCAACACAGCTCTGGTCCTCACAAGTTCCAACCTCAAACTTCCACCAGGGTTGTGTGCTTAGCTGGTAGTGCAGCCTGGGCAATGTTGTCCTTCTGACCAGGGCTGACGAACGTCGGATTCGTCACCAACTGGTGACGAAGTAAAGAGAATCATCGTCATCCAGTATAATAACTCTGGCAGGTCGTCGTCTCGTCATCGACGAAAGAATGCACGACTAACTTCAATCCAAAATCGCCAACGAACAATTTTCTCTTCATTACAATTGCTTCCATTTCTCCCAAGTAGAAGGTGTATATTGTAGGTATATTCGCTTTCCACGCATCAAACGCCGAAAGCTATTACAAAATTGCTTGTATTCGCGATTGAACTCAAGATACTGTTGGTAAGCGCGTGGAGTTGACAATTCAGAGATCGTTTGTTCGATTTCAGACGTATTTTTGGTTTTGTTTTATTATTGCCTTTTTTTAAGGCTCATAATCTGTCGAAGACACGATTTACATTTTTAGTCGGGTCAGAACTCACGAACGAAGATTCGACTGTAACGAAAGAAGGTTATTTGTTCGTCATGACACCAAGCCTATGCGCCCGATCACTGCGGCAACTATTACGTAACGCAAAGTGTGGCGATTCATACATTATGTAAAGCAAAGTTTGGCAATAGGCCTATTCAAATGACGTTTCAAATCAGCTAATCGGAAAGCACTTTGACATTTCTTCTATTAAAATGACAGGCCCGTGTTAGCACCGGTCTTCCACCGATGTAAACAAATGCATAGACGGATCTGTCACATGAAAAGGCCTATTTCAGAGCCCCCACCCCCCCACCCACGCTAAATTTCAACTTTTTCGACCCCCACCCTCAGTTGCCATTTTCTGGCGGGCCGCTCATTGTTATTGTTTTAAAAACTAGCATGATATGTGAATGGTGCTGGCAACGTTTTTGTTGGTGATGACATTTTCGCCTCTTTCTAGCTATTTTTTTACGCGGTTACATGTCTGATGTTACCAGTAAATAAAATAAATTCTTCCCTACTTGCTGATTTTAATTTTACTGGGGAAGATTGAAAAGCTCGTTGCACGCCATTAATGAATGAGCTTCTCCCAAATGTGGCGCTAGAAGAAACGTTAATAAATGGGCCCGCCAGCAAGTTTCAAAGCTGGTAAACAAATAAAAAACATATGGTTTGAAACGTCTCATAAAATGGCTTATTACGCATTTTTCAAAGCTTCAAAAGTTATGAAACACTTAACTATTTTGATGAGAAATTTGAATTGAAAACTCCAGCAAACCAGTCAAAATCGGTCAGTTTAAGAAATGCAAAATAACATTTTTAGCAAAGTTGCTTGAAATTGAATGGTCTATAAGGGGCGGTCCATTAATTACGTAAGACAATTTTCGGGGTTTTTCAAACCCCCCCCCCCCCATGGTAAGATATTTTGTATGAAAATGAAAAATAAATTGTATGGCAAGTAAGAAATCTCAGACCCCCCCTCCCCCCATAAACTTTTACGTTATTAATGGATCGCCCCTAACTTTGCTGAAGCATGTATTGTGCTTTGCTTTGATAAATTGATTATTGGGAAAGTTGTGTATCGCACTTCGAAGGTCATTAAGCAGTGGTTCCAAATATGTTTCCATGCAAATGGATCCATACCCAAAGCTCTTCAAATATACATTTACGCGACAAATTACACTGGTTTTTCTATCCAAATGCAGATTTGTCACAATTAATTAAAATCGAACAAGCCTATTTCAAGTGGCTGACATACTGTTACAAATGTTTTACAAGCAAGTTTTCGTGTAACAAATAAAACAAACAAACTAGCTGTGTGGGTTTATGAATATAGTTCTCTGCATCATAAACGAACCGACAATATCCTACTTCATATAAACACCTTGACCGTTCATGCACAGCCCTATTCAACTCTACAATATGCAATCGGCCAGTCACTCAACCCTGCATCAGCTCACCCGATCGCACAACACGAAGCATCCTCCTCTTTCGTATTCAGGCAGTGGCAGAGGTAAGACGTGTGTCCCGCTATCCCGGACAAGTTCGGAGGCAAAATGGCTGGAGTCTGGCAGCGAAACCCGCACATTGGCGATCCTGCCAGGCTGCTGAGTTCTCAGCAGAAAAGAATCATTCAATTTTTCGGATTTTTGCTGTCAGAAAATCAGCCATTGAGCCATATTGTTTTCGGAAATTTGAGTTTGGTGATTTTCTTTCTACATTCGGAGTAAAGACAGTGCTTTGGAAATGAAATGGACGGATTAGTGTACGGAAATTGGTGTAGTAGTTCATTGCATATGGAAAAAGTAACAAAACGGACGACCAAGTGACAAAAACCGGTTTAGCGGATCGAACGATCGTGTGATGGAAATATGGCAGCGGATCGGACGACCGCGTGAGAAAATTATGGAAGCGGATCGGACGACCGTGCGATTGAAACATGGTAGCGGATCGAACGACTGCGTAATGGAAATGTGGTAGCGGATCGGACGACCGCGTGGCTGAATTGTGTAAGCGGATCGGACGACCGCGTAGTGAATATATGGTAGCGGATCGGACGACCGCGCGGTGGTAATGTAGTGTCGTATAGGATGACTGCGGAGGGATTTGATGGAAAAAAAATCCTAAATGATTAAGTGAAATAGTTTCTATCATCATTTTTTTTTCTCGAGTAGTGTGCAGTGTTCAATATTTTTATTCAAATTGATCAAAGGCCTAAACAAATTTCCGAAAGCAACTTTTTCTAGTTCAATGATCAATGTGTTAACTAAAAAACTCAAACAAACAATTTATTGTGTTTGCAGGTTAACTTGAGCCATAATCGGAAAGTTATTTCAATCAGCATGTCGGAAGGGAAATATGTGCGTGCCCCTTGTTATCAAAGTGACCCGGAAGAGCTCGACGATCAAAGTGATGCTTCGTTGGGAAATGATCCCGATGACGTAGGAGATGAGGGAAAGCTTTGCGATTCGGATGGATGCGGCACAGGCGGTTTTGGTTTTTGTCCCGAAGAAGAATTAGGTGAAGACGGTAGATCGACCGCTAGCGTCGATGATGAGGAGGAACGCAATGCAGTAGGACTTGGCGGCAGCAACTCAGAAAACGCAGATACGGATCCGTCATCTGTGCATCCCGAAAATCAGGATTACGGTCGCCGGATGCAGCAAATGGAGAATATGCTGAACCAACTGGTGAAAGTTATGGTTCCCAATCAATCAGTCGTTGGGGCCAACGCGATTCCATACGAGGAGGACAACAGCTGGAACACTAGCAACGTTAACGTAGGTGCATCGACCAGTTCAGCCAATGTTCGTTGGGAAAATATCCAGCCATTCCCAGACAACGTGCCGGCCAACAGGATGTGGGAGCAGTGGAATCGATTTATCGACCGATTCGAGATCGCTGCATCCCTCTCCAATATTTGCGACCCGGTAAAGCGTTCACAAATCCTATTCTTGTCGATGGGTGAAAAATTACAAAGAATCACTCGGGCGGCAAGACTTCGACCAAGTTTAGAGGAACCCAGCTGCTATGCCGTTTTTGTGAGGAATAATGAAGGCTATTTACGCTCAATGGTGGATGTGACAGCTGAACATGAAGCGTTCACCAATTTGAAGCAGGAAGCGAATGAACCGGTTATGGATTTCCATTCCCGATTGATGGAGAAAGTTCGCCTATGTGGTTACAGTAGCGCCGATCAAGAGAGGTTTGTCCGGGCCCAGCTACTGAAAGGGATGCGAAACAAGGAGTTGGTGAAATCGGCAAGGACGTTTGGATACGACACACTCTTCATCGTTCAGTCGGCCACCCGTGAAGAAGCGTTTATGGACGAGAGCGCTCAAACGGAACCTTCCCAGGCACTGGCGTTAACCCGGAATCGCCACGGACTTCTGGCGAGGCACGACATTGGAAGCAAACGAACGAATCAACAGCAGACGGATGGGCTCTACGGCTTAGTCCATATAATTTCGAGGTAGAGTATGTTCGCGGACGAGAGAACATAGCCGATCCTTCGTCACGCCTCTACGAAGGGGAAGACGGTCCATTCGACGAGGGTGCTCGTTCCTGGGAGCTTGCTTCTCTGGAGGTGAATAAAGTTGGCTTTTTAACCGAGAAGGAAATTGAGCACGCAACAAGCAAGGATACGCAGCTGACGGAGGTAAACATGATCATATATATTATCTATCTATTTCTCCCTTTTCTAAATTTGAATTTGTCATCCCATAGGTGCTAGATGCCTTAGAAACGGACATCTAGCCGAAGCACCTCAAGCAGTTCCAAGCTTTAAGTAATGAACTGTCCATGCATGAAGGGATGCTGACTAAAACGGGATGCGCAGTAATACCCGAATGTCTTCGTCGGAAAACGCTAGAGGTCGCTCACGAGGGCCATCCATCCAATGCAAAATTTAAAAGCATTTTGCGAGAGCGAGTTTGGTGGCCTGGTATTGCGACGGATGCGGAGGCATGGGTGAAATCATGCGCTGTTTGTGCAACCAACGGGCGGCCTGAAGAGCCCACTCCAATGGCTCGAGTCTTTGCCCCCCAAGCAGTGTGGGAGACTATTGGCATAGATTTCAACGGACCCTATGCTAAATTCGGGGGTATTTCGATTTTGGTTTTAGTTGATTATCGCTCCAGATACGTAATCGCTAAACCCGTGAGATCAACGAGCTTTGATCACACCCGAAAGGTCTTAGAAGAGGTGTTCGAGAAAGAGGGCTTTCCGAAAAACATTAAATCAGATAATGGCCCCCCCTTTAACGGGGAAGAATATAAGCAATTTTGTCTTGAGCGCGGCATACATGCAACTTTCTCAACCCCGTTTTATCCACAACAGAATGGATTGGCAGAAAGCTGCATGAAATTGGTGAACAAGGCAATGAGTGCTGCCTCAGCTAACGGAGCTAGCTATAGAGACGAACTGAGCGCGGCAGTTCACGCTTACAACGCTGCTGCGCACTCTGTAACGGGAGTACCTCCAGAAGAGGTCATGACGGGGCGGAAAATTAGGCGTGGACTACCTCTGATACGTCGTGGAAAGGCTACCTTTGATGATAACCTGCTAAACGCCAAAGACATGAAGTCAAAAATTGAGGCGAAACAGCGAGAAGACGCTAAACGAGGAGCTCGTCAGTGTCGTATTAAGCCAGGGGACAAGGTTGTCGTAGAGCGCCAGATCCGAGCCAAAGCCGAGTCACGCTTTGATCCTCGGAAATACACGGTAATATAAGAACGCAACGGAACCCTTGTTTTGAGCGACGAAGACGGCCAGTTATTGAAGCGATATGTGACGCAGACTAAGAAAGTCTACGATTGGAGAGACGCAGTAAAAGCTGTTCCTACAAACCATACCGTTTCAGAGCAGGAAGCTCAATCGACTCCACAAGCGGAAAACCCACAATCTGGTGCTATTGATCGCCCGACCCGCGTGAAAAGAATACCGGAGTATCTGAAAAATTACGTAAGTGTTGTAGAAGAGGACATATGCTAAGGCAGTATTGACTTGAATTGATTTTTTTTCCATTAACAACTGAATTAAAATAAATAAAAACATGAAAACGATTATTTTTTTTCATTCCCGGGTTTCCATTTTTTCGGAGGAGGGGTGATGTGTGGGTTTATGAATATAGTTCTCTGCATCATAAACGAACCGACAATATCCTACTTCATATAAACACCTTGACCGTTCATGCACAGCCCTATTCAACTCTACAATATGCAATCGGCCAGTCACTCAACCCTGCATCAGCTCACCCGATCGCACAACACGAAGCATCCTCCTCTTTCGTATTCAGGCAGTGGCAAAGGTAAGACGTGTGTCCCGCTATCCCGGACAAGTTCGGAGGCAAAATGGCTGGAGTCTGGCAGCGAAACCCGCACACTAGCAACCCTGCTGAGAGCACATGCTTTTGCTAAAACGTAAACAATTTTCGTTGGCGCGAAACCGATTCACTGCCTTTTCTTGCCCGCCAACGGCGAAAACAAAGGGTTTGACGTTTCCGCACTTATGAACCCGCCCGCACTTCTGAAGTGCGGGGTCCAATAAGGTGGGAACTGCGTAATACAAAAATACACAACTTTGCTGAATATACGGTGATATTTTTTTTATTTCCGTACGGGTTTGGGCCGAAAGGTCTCAGATTTTCATGAAACTTTTTCCACAGGCAGGGCTCATCAATATATGAATAAAAAAAATTGAGAAAAATTCAGGGTCGCCTATTTTCCCGGAAAACTCAGTTGAATTTTTTTTGTTTTCCCCTGACACTACTCATTTTGAAAAATCATAACTCAAGAACGAAGCATCGTAGAAACGAAGTTTTTTTTATGAAAATGAAAGCAAATTTTCTCAGGAGTAAAAAAAATAAACTGGAAAAAGTTTTCCACAAAATTTTCCACCATTGAGAAAATTCGTAAAGAAAAGCCGGAAAAACTATGCTCCAACTCGTGGAAAATTTTCAAAAAAATATTTTTGAGAAGATAATTTCATAAGCTTTAATCGCTGAAATTTTTGGAATGTAGGGGGAGATCCCCCAGTACCGGACACCACCCAATACCGGACAAAGTCAAAACATTGAGAAATCATCGTCCAATCAAGATGGTGTATTAGTACACACTTAAATTATTTTACGGATTCCTGTGAAATCTCAACAGCTGAACGGTTCGGTAAAATAAATTAACGGAGTACGGTAAATTTTCACAGTATTCGGTAAAAATTCACCGGAATCCGTAAAATTCCGACGAAATTACGGTGTTTTATTTCACCGAACTGTTCAGCTGTTGAGATTACGGTGAAATTCACCGTAAGAGCTTAGTGTGTAGTAAAGGAAGCTATTATGAAGACTAATGTTTGCGTAGAATAACACATCCTTGAAATATGCATGCCTTCTTAAAAAAGTACAAAAGATTGAAAATTTCAAAAAATTTGACGTATTGCCTTAATTTTGAGCCTATTTAGTAATTATTTTGAATATGAAAAAAATACTTTGGATCACGCAAGCATATTCGAACATGATCCTAATTTGATAGTATGAATGTATTTTGTACCATAATTGGACTAAATATGGACAAATTACAATTTTGTTTAAGCACCTCCTGTCCCCCAGTTTCGGACAGCCTTATTTGTTATATGATATCTTTGTAATTATTGCACGAGTGTCTCAAAATACATTCATTTTTCATGGATTCCGTCGATCATGGTATCAAACATGCAATAAAATTAGGAAAAATGAACATTCAGAACAACATCGTAAAATGTGCTATTTTTCATCATATAAGAAAGAGGTTTTTGATGGACATCTTGCAAACTACGATATACTCAAATTGTTTTTGTAAATGTTGCAAATGCATTGAATGGTAATTATATACTATTCCTAAAGTAAACACATTCAATGATGTTCAAATTTACAGAATTCGAGGCATTTCCAGATTGTGTCCGGTATTGTGTGCCACCTTTCAAGATCGATCAATTTGGTACTAAAATACATCATCAAAATGCAATGTCAAAATTCATACTTATATTTTCAAATTTATTTTTGTACACTATAAAAATGATAATATTTATCAGAAATGGGTAACACGAGCACATAAAACCAATATTTTTCGAATTATGAATTTAGTGGCTTAAGTGTCCGGTACTGGGGGATCTCCCCCTACTTTTTTTTCGTTTTTGAGTTATGGTCAATTTTGTAAAAAATTTGCAAATGTACCATTTTGAGCCTTTTCTTTGAATCATAGCTCAAGAAAGAAGCAAGTTTTCCGGCTTTTCTTTACGAATTTTCTCAAGGGTGGAAAATTTTGTGGAAAAGTGTTTCCAGTTAATATTGTTTTATATTCCTGAGAAAATTTGCTTTCATTTTCATAAAAAAAAACTTTGTTTCTACGATGCTTCGTTCTTGAGTTATGATTTTTCAAAGAAAAGGCTCAAAATGGCACATTTGCACATTTTTTACAAAATTGGCCATAACTTAAAAACGAAAATAATACCATTTCAAAAATTTCGGCACTTTTCGGCAGCCATAATTAGTATACTTTGATGCCTCATTATATCAGCTAAGGCAATAGAATGACCGGGTCTCACAGGGCACATTGATTTCAACCGATTTTTGGCGAGCTTTGACTTTTGATCTTGTTAGGGGTCTTCCTTAGCCGAGTGCTTAGAGCCCACGGTTACAAAGCAACGCCATGCTGAAGGTGTCTGGGTTCGAATCCTGGTCGGTCCAGGATCTTTTCGTGATGGAAATTTCCTTGACTTCCCTGGGATAAAGTATCATCGTACCTGGATTTCGATCAGAGTAAGCCGATCGGACCATATTCGAAGAGTGTTACAGTTCGCGAACCATAACAGTTCGTGACACATCACATTCGGAGAGCCCTATGAATGTAAATATTCACTCTCTCGTTTGGTACGTGGCACGAGAGCGTTCAAGAGCAGCAACTCTCACAGACTGCAACAGTATCGAGTCGTTTGGGTGATTTATGTTTTGCATAAAATTGGTAATAACTTTTATATTTACTGATAATGCAGCCTCTAACAACCTAATTATAATCTATTGGACCATTGAACACCCCTTTGGTTGCAAACATAGCACAGAAAATACAAAATATTTGCCTCTGTTTCTTGATCAGAATGAGAATTTGTCGGCGAATGTTACAAGTGTTGACACACAGTGATCGGGGCCAAACAGTGGGTGGTCGGTTCGTCATCTTCCACGAACGTTTAATGTCATGCGTGTGGTATGAATGCAGGTGGATAAATGGGCTGAAATTATGGCTCGTGTGTCAATGATCGTTAAATTTTCCAAAGCCTGTACCTGCCATACGATATACGAATGCGAAAATGGCAACTTTGGCAAAGAAAGCTCTCAGTTAATAACTGTGGAAGTGCTCATAAGAACACTAAGCTGAGTAGTCGGCTTTGTCCCAGTGATAACGTCCTCACTGGGACAAAGCCGACCAAGAAGAAGAAGAAAATGTTCTTTCTTTGCACATTGAGCATAGAAATGGTAAAAAATATATTTATGGTAAAATAGGTGAAATTTAAAGATTTAACCGTGAAATATCAAGTACAGTGATACCTCCATGAGTCGATGTTCCATGACTCGATATCGACTCATGGAACCATACTAAAAACAAAATTTCATGGTTATTATGAGGGTCCCTAGAAGCAGCTTTCCAAAGGATTGCTGTTCCATTGTTCGATATTTCCATGAGTCGATGGTCCCTTCAATATCGACTCATGGAGGTTTCACTGTATGTTCAGCAAAGTTGTTAAAAATAAAAAGATCTAAGACTTTGCAGAAATAATGATCGCTCTTGAAAAAAAATTTCAAACAAATATCTTTTTCTCGGGTGTCCTATTCATTATAAATTAAAAATTATCTCTTATTATTACTCGGGATGCTTATTCAAAACAATGTCCCGAAGACACCTATAGCATAAAACGCCTCTAAGAGGTTTTGACCGTCAATTTTCAGTTTCGTCCCACTGTGCACCGGTGCCACTGCCGTCAACGATAGCGACATGGGGGACTTTGACGAGGTACCCAAAATCTAGTGCCAATCAACCAAACATCAAGCAGCCAGAGACAACGTGAAGGTTAAGCTTCCACCGCTGCTGGTAGTAAAAAAAAAAAAGATTTCCGCTCTGCGTATCTCCGCGGAGTACAAACTCGTCAGGATCGGCATCAAGGTGATGATGTACACGAAGCCGGAATACGACAGAGTGTGTTCCATCCTGAAGGTCAAGGTCCGAAAGTGGAATTGTTAACCCCCAACATTCCTTATGATAAACCCTTCATGGCCGTCATCAGAGGACATGATCAAAGCTGGCCCGAAGTTGGACGCAACCGCCGTCTACAGAATGGCGCGGCGTGATGAGATTGTATCCGGATTTCCTCTATCTGGTGCATTTTTACAAAGGCTCGTTTTAGCTGAACGATCTCCAGGCGGTCCGAACAATCGGATGCATCATCGTCAGATGGGAACCATATCGCGAAGGCCGCCGCGTTGTTACCCAGTGCCAGCGGTGCCTCAACTTTGAACACGGCACCAGAAACTGTAACCTCCATCCACGCTGCAGTATCTGTGCCGAAAGCCATGATCCTGCTGCCTGCCCCAGGAGTGGAGTTGCAGTAGATGTGGTGCAATTCAAGTGTGCCAACTGTGGGGAAGCACACCAGGCAGATCTCCGATCGTTAGTGCCTGAAACGTGAGACCTTCAAGCAACTCCGTAAGGCGGATTTTCCGCCGCTCCAGCAGGCGGTAATTTCCCGCAGGTTCCTCCCACCTGATCGCGTTGGCATCCCTTTTCTGCCACCGCAAATTAACCTTCCGGTGAGGCTACGGATGAATCCCTGTTGTCCGATGAGAAGCTGGTCATGCTGTTCTCATCAAGCGATCCTGCAGGACCCGGTCAGAGTAGCTGCATGCTGTAGTCTCCATCATTGGCAAATATGGGGACTCAGCTTCTCTGTCCATAAAAGCATAACTGTCCCATATGGATTTTCAAACAAACACCTTTTTTCGTCGCAACATTCATGTTTTTATATGTACTTTACTATTCTGACCCATAACGCGGGTAGATCACCTTTTCGTGGTGCGTTATGGGGTAAAGATCTACCAGTGAACCCTAGTCCTGACTGCTTCAAACGAAGAGAACAGGATATTATAGTAATCAAATGAACATTTTTTAGTCTTTATTACAATTGTAAACCTTGTTGAAAGTGACAAGTCTCGGTTTACCCGGTTGCCGAGAATGATCTTAAGACAAGGAAAAAAAAATGAGTCGAATACAACAATTTGTTTTCTAATCTTTTATTTATTTAGTTCTCTAATTTGAAGAAGTAAGGACTAGGATTCTGATGCATGGACAATATCGGTGCAATTTCTTGGCTTTATCAAGGGTTCCGATTTTGACTGGTAAAGGGGCGCACCTATGGAGTGTGTACCCACCACATTCTTCAGAGGGTATAAATAGCGGAACCTTTCAATTAGAATCCTTTCCTGTGATCAAGTTAGGAATTACAACTGTAAGAAAACCGAATACTTTATCACTTCTCAATAGTGATAAGGTAACACGACATACACTAAACAAAGGACGCGGGATATACTACAATAGATCAAATCTTGGTCACAGTGGTTTATGTTCCGAACAGAAAAAAAATGTACATGAAAATTAACACACTTTGTTCGGAAAAGTTGCGGAAAATATGAAGCTGGTGCAGTCCCACATTGAAATATAAAGGCATAACAGTCTCTTTATGAACTTTCTACCCGAATAACAATTGTAAAACGTGAGTTGTGTTCAAGATTCTATTTTTTGCTGATCAATAGAAGCAAAATGTGTTATCTGTGCGGTGGTGCTAAATAAATATGACATGCAGAAATGTACTAGAAAATTATAAACATTTGTATGAGAATACAAAACTCAAACTTCGAGCGCAATTTTCTCAATGCCTACTATTTCCATATGGGACAGTTTTGCCTTTATGGGCAGTGCTGGCCATCATCAAATTCGGCACCGAAACCCATCTCAAATCCGGCATAAATTTCGTATCTTTGAATATGCTTTAATAAGCAATCTGTATATAGTAGGTTAGATTAGATTTAAGTAGAGTTTGTCAATTTCAATCAATCCCACATCTTTGATAAGCATTCACTATATAGACTATTTGTCTAAAATCTTAAATCATTTTATAACATAATTAACACTAAAGATGAAAAGGATTCCCTGTATCTCTTAAAATTCAAATATGTTAAACCAACTACAAAAAAAAGAAATAAAGATTTCTCAAAGTAACAAGAAATTATTGATTCGGTTTTTAGTCGTTGTATGGCAAGCGCAATACCGTGATGAATCAAAATCTGGACGGTACCAATATCCGGACACTTTGATAATATTGATTGAATAAAGGTAAAATTATATGTTAATATGTTTTATATTGAGCATAACTTTACCTTTAACATTACTTATCATTTTACTGAAATTTGTGATCTATTTAGCATTGCTAAACAATTGATAAAAATAAAAACAAAAGAGTTGTTCCTGACAGACATAATTTCTTCGCAGTGCAAGCTCTTGTCAGCTGATCATCGACGGATGCAGCACCTATTTCGGGTTAATAATATTGTGATCGAATACAATTGTTTCGATGGATTTTTCAACACAAGTTTGAACGGGACTATTAATTGACGAAACAGTGTTATGAAAACTGTGAAATATGGTTTAATTGTTTTTTTAAGTGTTACAACAGACTGTCCGGGATTGAAAACAAATGGCTGTAAATCCGGTGTTTATAAAATATTCCTGAATTTGATATATTTGAACGAAAATTTTGAATGTTACATACAGAGAAAACTCAAAGCAAGCCCAGTAAAATTGTTATGTAATGACTCCCTCCATTTTTCGTTAAACAAAATTTTGAGATTCATGTATTTCTGCGGTTAGAGATATGAGCGTCCAACCGGATATCTTAGGATTCAATTGAGGTAATGAAAACACTATTCAACTTACATTTAACATTATTTGGAGCAATTTTTTCAAGAAAGCCTCATTTTTTCCAAAATTTTATCCAGTGATTCATTTATCGATTTCCATGGGATTCCCGGGCATAATGTATTCTAAAATTTAATCAATAATCTGTCCTGAAATAAATACAGATTTCCTATCAAATTGTCTTTCAGGACTTATAGGAGATATTAACGAGGATTTTTTTTAAGATACCTTCTGTAATTTCTCTAGAGATTCCTCCTAAAATTTCTACAGAAATCCCTTCAGTAGTTCTTTGAAACTTTCTCATGTAAGTCTTGAAAGTTTTTTTCTTAGGAATTATTTTAGGAATTTCTCTAGGAATATGCCAAGGAAATTCTTCTGAAAAATAAATATCCGTATATTTTAAGAAAATTTCTTTTTTTTCTATCTTTATTAACGAGATTTTTAGCCCTGGGCTAGTTCATCTCGGGACCAACGGCTTTACTTCCCTTCCGAAGGAAGTCGTCACTGAAATTTTAAGTGACTATCTCGGGGATGGGACTCGATCCCAGGTCCTCGGCGTGAGAGGCGTGTGTTCTAACCACTACACCAGGTCCGTCCCCCCTTTTAAGAAAATTTTAGAATAACCTCTGATGAGGCTTGTGTAAGTTTAAAAGTCACCCTTAATGAACAAAGAGCCCTGAATGAAAAAAATCTAGACGAATTTCTGGAACAATTGTCAGAGATATCTCTATCAAAATTTCTAGGGAGATCCCTGTAGGAGACCCAGACAGTATGTGATACCTCCTGAAGTTTTTCCTCGAGAAATCTGAGACGAAATTCTTGAAGAGTCTGTTGTACCTGTTTTTATTTATAGGTTTCTTAAGAGTCTATTTAATTTTGCATCAGGATTCAATGCAAACAGAATAAGGAATAAAGAGACATTAGAAATCATTTTTGTTAAAATAGATACTTTAGAGACCATTAAAAATTAATAACAAAGACTTTTTTAAAGACTTACTTTAAAATAGAGACGAAGTCTGTAAAAAGAACCCTACTATCAGTCCATTCATTAGGATCATTGGAGCAACCTACTTTATCAGTCATATTAAAATAAATATAAGTATACTTTATACATATTTTATTCCATCCTTAAAAAAAAATACAAAATTAGACTAAACTGCTTGCCTTTTCAATCAGTGAGAATGTTCTAATTTCTTAATCTATTTCTTTGCAACTAATAGATGAACATCAAAAATGCCATGAAAAACCCTACCGTGAGAATAAGTAGGACGTTGATCAAGTTTGTATGTATATTGAACAGATGATAAACAGTTTATTTATTCTTCATGCTTTCTGCTGATCTTTTTCTTCGAAACGTGGGTAGGACAATCCTTTGTCTGTCCCTGGGAGGGAGAAACCGGTACAAAATTTCTGTACGTCATAGTGAGCCGAGTTCAACTGTCACGAACTGTCACAGTGAGCCCAGATCTCAAACATTGGACTAACATGGAAAGAGCGCGTAACTGATGAAAACACATTTTCGAATACCATCAAAAGTGACAAAAATCGAATTAAAATCAATTCATGCACATAATGCAAGTAATGCCACGTGAGCACCTGTCAATCTAATTGAATTAAGCATTGAAAAACGCATCGTTTTACTTTTTCCAATGAAAATGAATATTTAGTGCATAAAAACTGTGGCCCTTTTTCCATGTTTGTCAGAAACGATCGAAAGTACACAACAAAAGAAAATGTTGATTTGAAATTTGAATTAATTTCACCTTCTTTTTCTTTACATATGATGTTCTTTCCAACTGACAGAAGGGCGGCAATCGATAACATTGATCTGCTCAAGTTATTGGCGAAAAGAAAAATCGATTACTTTAATTACTTCACTTGTGCTACTTTTCCCCGAATGTCGTTTCCCTGAACGCCAGTTCCCCGAACGCCAGTTACCTGAATATCCCGTTTCATCGATTAGCCTACTTCCCCGAAAAGTTTTTGGCATTCATAATTGTCGTAACTTTATACATTTCAGGATGATGAATAAACTAAGCATGTAATATGCACCCTTCTTTATTAAATTTGCGATTCTTTCGAGTTTTACCGTCCTCAGCATTTTTGTCAACATGTGTGTAGCCGAGAATGCCAGAATACCTCCTTCTTTTGATTGCCTATCGTGTTTTCTCGTTCACTATCAGTTCACCGGGGAACTGGCATTCGAGAAACCGATGATTCTTAACGCATTTTTTTATGTCTTTTAGTTTTATTATGCCGCAATAATTGTTGGCGTCCAATCTTCTATTGGTTTAATCATAGATTTTGCTTTCTTTTAAAAATACGCTGTTCTATATATTTATACTGTTTTAAATTTTATTATTTAATTTCGCAAACACATGATATCCTTTCGAGATATGCTGAAAAAAAAATCAATCACAAATTTCTATAATAGGCGGTGTTTTGATGTACACTAAAATTAAAATTTATTTTGAATCGTTCAAAAATTTTGCTACACATATTTTTTTTTTTAAATGTGATGTTCATTTGAGTTATGATGTGGAAAGATTTTTTTTACGTTAGAGCCTTAAACATTTTGAACGAAAAATAATGTGCTCTCGTATATAGGCTATTTTTGCATTATGCTGCAATATTAGATCTTTAGATTAGAGATCACTGCAAACTTTCTTTGCCAAACGGTTTTAGGTTTTTTCGGCCTTTGCAGTCTTAGACGGCAGAAAAACGGTTTTGCCTTAATGTCCGACGGTTTCGGTTTATATTAAACCTTCTTCAGGGAATTAAAGGCTCGTTTCTTTGTCCCTATACATAGTAAAAGCCCACGTAAACTTGTCCAGTGTGTAGGCAATCGAAGCAGGTGTCGAAAAAGTGTAGGAGATAAAAACCATAAAAGTTAAGCGGAAAGCGAAAAAGTGAGCTCTAAAAGCTCATAAACTTTTAGACCACAACAGTGTGTTACGCAAATAGCGGCACAACCGCACCAAAGTAGGCGCCATCTACAAATGCTGGACAAATTTACGTGGGCTTTTACTATGTATAGGGACAAAGAAACGAGCCTTTAATTCCCTGAAGAAGGTTTAATATAAACCGAAACCGTCGGACATTAAGGCAAAACCGTTTTTCTGCCGTCTAAGACTGCAAAGGCCGAAAGAACCTAAAACCGTATGACTATACGTTATCAGTCGATAGGTAACGTCAATTTCTTTGCCAATTTAATATTTTCAAATATGTTTATCGCAACAAGCTCAAGAATATTTACCCTAAGTTCTGGGAAGTAGAGAAAATTATTATTTCGCAGAAATCTTCCACCAGACCCGTCACAAGTTTTATTTAATTATTTGGTTATGCTCTCTAATGTCACAACAATTTTTGAAAAATATCTGGACGAAGAGCATGCTTATTGACAACCTACCATAAATTTTTGCTATGGGTGTTGATTTCGGTAAAAGTTTCAAAAATGCCGATATTCATTCTAAGTAAATTATTATGCCAAACGGTCATTATGCCAAATGACCATTATGCCAAACGGCCATTATGCCAAACGGCTTTATGCCAAACGGCTTTATGCCAAACGACTTTATGCCAAACGACGTTATGCCAAACGACTTTATGCCAAACGGGGTACAATCTTCTTATGAGCTTGCTGGGTAGTGCTTCGTGAGGCCCAAGCAGGACAGTTCGGTTTTACGTCGCCCGATCGATTTTGCTCACGATTTCGCGCGTTTTCATCGTCGGAGAATTTTTTTTTTCCTGTTTTGGAGCGTCTTGCTGGGTAGTGCTTCGTGAGGCCCAAGCAGGACAGTTCGGTTTTGCGTCGTCCGATCGATTTTGCTCACAATTTCACGCGTTTTCGTCGCCGGAGAATTTGTTTTCCTGTTTGGAGCGTCTTGCTGGGTAGTGCTTCGTGAGGCCCAAGCAGGACAGTTCGGTTTTACGTCGCCCGATCGATTTTGCTCACGATTTCGCGCGTTTTCATCGTCGGAGATTTTTTTTTTTTTTCCTGTTTTGGAGCGTCTTGCTGGGTAGTGCTTCGTAAGGCCCCAGCAGGACGGTTCGGTTTTACGTCGTCCGATCGATTTTGCTCACGATTTCGCGCGTTTTCGTCGCCGGAGAATTTTTTTTTTTTCCTGTTTTGGAGCGTCTTGCTGGGTAGTGCTTCGTGAGGCCCAAGCAGGACAGTTCGGTTTTGCGTCGTTCGTTACGGCGCGGCCATAGTAATGCGTCCGCGTCCGCGAACGCGATGCGATCAAAGGATTTCCTGTTGTTGATATTCGCTCGACGCGTTTACTATGGCAGCGCCCTTAGGTTTTGCTCACAATTTCACGCGTTTTCGTCGCCTGAGAATTTGTTTTCCTGTTTGGAGCGTCTTGCTGGGTAGTGCTTCGTGAGGCCCAAGCAGGACAGTTCGGTTTTGTGTCGTCCGGTATATTCTGCTCACGGTTTCGCGCGTGTTTTCGTCGCCGGAGAATTTTTTTTTTCCTGTTCTGGAGCGTCTTGCTGGGTAGGTATTTGGGAAGGCCCAAGCAAGACGGTTTGTTTTCGAAACGCCAAGAAGTTTTGCTGTCAGTGTCAGTTTTGTGTTCAGTCGAGAATGGATTACCAACTGGTGAGTTCGTTTCATGCTTATGATAACACATTTTTTCTTGAAAGCGTAACTTTTATGTAATATTAAAACAAACTTTGTATGGTTCGTCACTATAAGTATCGGCATTATGCTATTTTCTTATACAATTTCAATATACATATATTTTTCTCTTTTTGACATTATTAAAAATTATCTTTTGAATTGTTCAACATTGTGAATGTTGACGTATTTTTTAAAACTTCTACCATATCGAGACAAAATGCACAGTAATATTCATATGTCATTTTCAAACAAACTATGTATGGTTCGTCACTACAAGTGTCGGCATTATTCCTGTTTCATATAATTTAAAATATATACATGTAATTTTCAGTTTTCGACATTAATAAAAACATCTTTTGAATTGTTCGACATTATAGATGTTGACCTATTTTTTAAAGCTTCTACCAAAAACTTCTCGAGACAAAAATACAAAACTAGCTTTAAATGTAAGTCGTATATTTCCCCCTTGTCCATGGATCGCATCACCGACCAGAGGTGACTCCCAGATCTTTTCCTCCCTCACTAATAAACACCCTTCCCGTGGTGATTGTGGAGATGCAGAGGTATTCTCGGTCTCTAGAAGCAACAATCATTACACCCTAACATTCCTTCCCCTTCCCAACTGACTGTAAGGACTTGGCCGGCGCCGTTATTGATCAATAATATTAGATCTGCTAAAATTGCACTTCGAGAGTAAGCGGAAACTCCCATCCCTTATTCATTTGGATCGTAGTGCAATTCTTACCAGTTCCGATCAATCACGGAGTAGCAACCATTGACATGTACAGTCAGTCTATGCTATGCTATGCTATGCTAACGGGGTACAATCTTCTTATGAGCACTTCCAAAGTTGTTAAATGAGAGCTTTCTTTGCCAAATTGCTATTTTCGCATTCGTATATCGTGTGGCAGGTACGATGATGCTCTATGTCCAGGGAAGTCAAGGAAATTTACTTTACAAAAAAATCCTTGACCGACCGGGAATCGAACCCAGACACCTTCAACATGGCTTTGCTTTGTAGCCGCGGACTCTATCCACTCGGCTAAGGAAGGTCGCGCATCAAAACCATATCAATATTGTGTTCAATAGGTCTGAGCTACGCTCTCACTTATTTTACACAAATATATATATATAGTAATTCAGCTGTCCGGATTTTGATTCACTAGTGTCCGGGTTTTAGGTCAGGGCTAGTTCCAAGTGTCCGGATTTGAAGACAAGACAAGGATTATTAATTTGGCTATTAAAATGAAATGAGCTGCATTTTTAGTTGAAAACACGTTATCATTACTTAGATAAGATATGCATCTATATGTTGCATCACACAACATTATCTATATCTTAAGAAAATTCACTTAAAACAGAATTTGAACATTGATCCCTGCTTAAGCGTTAGGGTATTGATGCAGTACGGTATACCGTCGTAGTTCGAAAAGCGATATCCAAAGCGTTTTTCTCACCGAAGCAACCTAACCTAGTAACCAATTTCAGCAAATGCTAGCGATCAGTGACAAAAATTGAAATTTGAGTCTAAGAACCTGGGCAGCCTCTAGCTTTGATTTGCTGCTCAGGAAATTGGTCGAGATACTCCAATTTATTGCTCATATCGATGAAATTTTCTACATTTGTAAATGGACGACGTTTTTACACTCGGTCCATTTTGACTGCATACTTCCATTGATTTTTGTTGATCATGTAAAATTTACCTAACATATCTTTCGGTGCTTGAAACTTTCATCAAATTTGATCAAACTAAACAGAAGCTTCAAAGTTTGGGATCTAATGGCATGACTATTTATTCCCACTTGTTTTTTATTTGGTCTTCTCTGACTAGACTTTAGTTCAATATTATGCTCGTATATCTGAAAGAGTTACAACTTTATTATATAGAAATCAATTCTCATTGGTTGTGTTGATATTTTTTAAACTTGAATTGAATAGCACAACACAACATTGATTAAACTGTTTCTATTATAACTACCTCACTACCCATTCCTTCAAATGTCAAGTTAGTAAGGAGCGTGACCCCAGTTTACGTTTTCCCCTTTTTCCATTCCCTATATTTCAGATGGCCGGAACGCTCGTGACCTACGAATTGGTTCTTATGGATCAGGTCAAGCAAGCACCTGATCCAACCACAGACTGTTCGTTTTACTAATTACCCTCTAACCGTTGTCACCTGTCACGATTCTCACCGTTAATTATAACCAGCGCGCGAAGTAAACAAATTCAAACAAATTACACTTTGTCAGCGAGGTCACCGGTTTTATAGAATGCAAGCACCGAATCAACACTGTTTGGCACAGCTTCGAAAGTGGCACCGCCATCAATTTCCAAGTGACAACGCAGTGATGGACTCCAATTCGAAGATTGATGATTTTTGGGGGGCAGTCAGGCCAATTATTTTCGTTGCACAGCTTTTCACGTTATTCCCGGTGCAAGGTGTCTTTGGACGAGATCCCCAACAGATTCGGTTCCAATGGCTGCACCTAAGGACTCTGTACTCGTTGACATTTCTGGTGCTGGCCGCCCTCATTATAATTGCCCAGATCAATCATACGGTTGTGTCAACGGCAAACACTAGCATGATCAGTAAGTAGTATGTTAAGTGGATGTGATCAATAGTCCGTAAGTGATCATCAATCTTTACAGCTTCGGTGTTGTACTACATATTAAACTTTAGTGGATCAGTTTGTTTCTTCATTATCGCTACAAAATGGCGCAACATCATGTTGAACTGGAAAATGTACGAAGAAGTGTTTCTGCACAAACCTTATCTGATGAAGGGCCGCACTTTGAAGTTCAAACTACGGATAGTTGGCGGTGGCATACTTCTGTTAGCTTTCGGTATGTGTGCCCTTTATAAGAAGTGATTAAACTACAGAGTGCAATACACGATATGTAAACAAGATGTTTACTATAGTTCCTGAAAGTTCACACCCTTAAGTTAGGTATGCTGTTCAGCTCAAGAAAAGTTAAAATTTCTGCTCAAGAAATGGTCAAGAAATTTTCTACAGTGAGCCCCATTTGAATTGACATTTCTTTTCAACTGCGTACTGCGATCAGAAAAAAGCGCATTCTTGATCGATTCCTTGCAGAAATTTTCCATGTATCAAGATAGTCCGAGAAATTACTTCTTACATAAGGGCGTAACTGCAGTGATCGATTTCTCTTCATCGATTTTCTCTTTGGCTGATTACTCGGTCGGATAACTATTTTCAACTACTTTTTTCGATTCAGTAGAAAGCACTCATCATCCTTCTTCATGCTGCATCGCAAAATGTGACGAAAACGGTTTGATTTTCATGTACTAAACTAAAGAGAAAATCGACGAAAAGAAATCGATCAATGCAGATACGCTTGTATGATACTAAGCGCGAGACTTGTCAGCAGCGAATCAGGCTGTAAGCCTAATTCGCTGCTGACAAGTAATTTCTTGGCCTATCTTGATGCATGGAAAAATCCTGCAAGGGATCGATCAAGGAAGCGCTTATGGCCTATGAAAAAAATCAAAAATCGCCATACCATGTTTTATGGCAGAATCTATATGGAAAATTAAAAATCCCAGGTAGAGGAGAATGGCAAATGAATATCAAATGTTACCATTAAATGGAGTTCAAGAACTCCTACCCAAATCCCTCAAATTTAATGTTTCCTGAATATAATGTTTGTATGCTAAATGTTAAATATCTTGTATTGCCATTGTAATAAACAAATAGCAAAAATATGACAAACTAATCGCAAACCTAAAAAGGGTATGGATATGTGTCTATACTTTCTGGATCTGAAGTCAGAATTTTGTTTTCATTCGTTGACCTCGAAAATGTGATCAATCCAATCGATCTAATTGCAGTAGAAGATCTACTGCATATGCTGTCCTGCTGCCGAACCATAGAAGTGTACATCGAGAGGTGTGACAACAGTTCGTCGTTTTGGGAAACTTTCTACACTCGAGAACACTCCAAGACCTTCGATTACATTTCCTACAGTCTACCGTTGGCACTGCTGCTGGAGTTCGTTCACAAGGTTTATCTCTTTGTGTGGACCTTCATGGACGTTTTCATTTCAGTGGTTAGTATAGGACTTGCGACGCGATTCGAACAGTTGTTCCACCGAATTGAACACCTCAAAGGGAAAATGCTTCCGGAGTCATTCTGGGCGGAAATTCGTCTGGATTACACGAAAATATCGAATCTTGTTATCTACATGGATAGAGTTCTTTCGCCCATGATTATGATCACAAGTGCGTCGAATATCTTCTTCATAACCTATCAGCTGTACATGTCCGTTCAGTGAGTGCCATTTCTAATACACTGATTCTGATAATCTACTATTGCAAACTTTTTAATCTTCTAGACTCGATGCTTCATCAATGACGACTTTCTACTACCGATTCTCGTTGCTGTTTTTGATCCTTAGAACGCTAGTCATGTTGCTTACTTCGTCTCGCGTCTACGTGGCATCCAGAAAACCTTTGGAAATTCTCCGAGCTGTTCCGATGAGTTCTTGGACTACCAGCGTATGATATTATTTACGAAAATGAATACTTGAACTAATAATTAGTCATATTTTATCTAAGCAGGTTCAACGATTTACCAATGAAATACTGAACATAGAAAACGCTTTGTCCGGGCACAAGTTTTTCTTCCTGAAACGAGGAATTATATTGGCGGTGAGAGTATGAGGCTTTGAGTGAAATAAAAACACCTAAAAACGTTCTTGAAATTTCAGATGGCAGGAACGATGATCACGTACGAGTTGGTAATGTTGAGTGAGGTGCGGCACTCTGATAACACCCAGTTCTGCGATGAGGGACACCGTTTGTATTGAGGAAAGCTTTACAACTTTAGGCTGACTATTTTTCTGCATGGTTAAATTTAAGAACACCAGTAGATTAGTTTGTATCGGGCAAATAAAAAAAGAAAAAAAAATAACTACAAATGCCAAACGAGTGGCTTCTGCTGCAGTTTTTAATTATTTAGCAATAGGATTTCCTCAAGGAGTTTCATTTGAAAGTTTATACAGCGATTCCTCCAGGAATTGCATCCAGAATTCTAACACTCCAAATTAATGGGGCTTCATCTAGGATTTTTTTCAGGAATTCCTCCACAAATTGATCTAGGGATTACTTCAGAGATTTCTGCAGTAATGTTTAAGGAAATTACAAAAGGTTTCGCTCTCAGGATTTTTCTAGGAATTTCAGCGAAGAATTCACGAAATTTTAACAGGATTTCTCCAACAAAATTAACCTGGAGCCTGAGAGCGGTGAGAATTTGTAGAAGTTCACGCAAACAGGACAAGAACAGGCGTATCAATGCAATTTAGGTGCATCCCAGCAAAAATGTTGCGATATTTACGTGATTGATAAATTCACACTCCTGGCGCCTCTCGATCTTAATGAATGCATAAAACAGGCCTGTCCAACCATTTTGAATCGCGGGCCAAATCTCAGAAACAGTATTTGGTGGACCAAATCGAAGCAGTCTCTAGCTCAGGCTCTTTGATTCAAGTGAGGAAGCAAAGAGTGCCGCCTATCGTGGTCAGTTGTTCCGAATTTGGGGGATTTAGGCAGGAGATCTTGAATTCCATTAGGGGAATCAAGGTTTCCTTCCAAATCGCAAAGAAAGGAGACTGTCGCGTTTTGCCGGAAACACTTAAAGATCGTGAACTGCTTCTCAAACATCTTGAAGAGAAGAAGCACAAATTCTTTACTTATGACGACAAAACTAAACGTTTGTCACCTGAAGAGATCAAAAACGGAATAAATGATTTACTTGGATTTCCCCCAGTCCAAGTAATCATTATGAAAAAGATAACCCAATCTGGCATTGTTCGGAAAGGGCTTTCTCAAGAATATTGTGTAGTTCACTTTAACAAAAAAGATCTAAATAATATTAAAGCTTTAGAAAACTCTAGACTTATGTTCGATGTCCGTGTGACATGGGAACATTTCCAGAAACCTGGAGGAAATTACCAGAACCCCACTCAGTGCCGTCGGAGTCAAAATTGGGATCATGGTACAAAAAATTGTCGCATGGATGCTAAATGCATGATTTGCGAAGGTTTTTCTCACGCTAAAGACTTATGTCCAGTGAAGGAAGATACCGATAAGTTCATATGCGCCAATTGCGGGGGCAATCATAAGTCAAATTTTTGGGCTTGCCCTTCGCGTAGGCGAGTCGTCGAGGCTCGTGCCGGGCAGATGAAAGATAATATCCGTTACAATAACAGTCGTTTCCGTAATTCGTCTGGTAGCGTATCGAACAATACTCATTTTTCAGTTAATGATCGCTTGATTAGGGATCATACCTATCAGGAAGATCATAATCATGCTCATTCACAAACTAATTTTAATCCGTCGGGTAGCCGTTTGAATAATTTTATTTCAAATGCATCTATTCAAGGAAAATCCTTTGCCGATATCGTAGCAGGTAATTTGAACTCTTCCCCTATTCGTTCCATGAGTACCCATTCTACTTGTTTCAAATCAAATGGAAAAAAAAACCCTGCCGCCACAGGTAACTCCTACTCCGCCTCTTTGTCAACCGAAAATTCTAACGGAAAATCATCAAATGTACCCACTTCAAGTGATATGTCTGCCTCTGATTTTAATTTTCTAACTGAACAATTGAATTTAGGTAGGTGTAAAATTTACAAATCAAATTGTTATTGGATTACATTTTTCTAATGGATCCAAATAATAATTTAAATATTTTAAATTGGAATACTCGTTCCTTGAATGGTAAAGACGACGAGCTGTTTAATTTTCTTACAGCTAATAACGTACAAATAGCAGTTATAACTCAAACATATTTAAAACCTGGATCCAAACTGAAACAAAGATCCTAAATTTTTTTTATCGTAACGATCGACTTGATAGGGCATGTGGAGGAGTTGCAATCGTCATTCATAGAAGTATAAAACATCAACTGTTTTCATCATTTAAAACTAAAGTTTTTGAAACTTTAGGTGTTTCTGTTGAAACACAGCTTGGTAAATATACTTTCATAGCTGCCTATTTGCCTTTTCAATTCTCCGGACAGCAAGTTAATTTGCTCCAAACTGACTTGCGAAAATTTAATCGCAATAAGTCAATTTTTTTTGTCATTGGTGACTTTAATGCCAAACATCGGTCATGGAATACCGTTTTGTCTCAAATTCCGAACAGACTCATATTCCGAACACTCCGTTTTTGTATGGCAACTGGGTTGAAATATTTCGCTGAAATATGTCGTGATATTACCAGGAAATGGCAGTCAATTGCAATTCAATTTTAACGTCTCCAATATATTTTATACCTCAGGAGTAGTGATGATTCTCTAGTTCGAGACCACTAGAACTAGCTCAGATAAATTTGTTTGCAAAATTATTCATTTGAATATGATTTACTCGTGCTGTTCGGAATTTGAATCAAGGTGTTCGGAATATGAGACAGAATGAACACAGTGTTCGGCATTTGAATCAAAATGTTGTTGCATACTTTTATGTAAAAACAATACTAAACAAGTTTGATTAAACATTTTTATCGACACACCCAACAGCTAACGGTTAGGCTTCGTGAAGAAATTACAATTTTCACAAATATCAGCTTATTTATGCCAATCAGATGCATTTGAAGTCACAGTTGACCTTAAGTGTTCGGAATATGAGTCAAAACGGTAATTCTGAAAGTAATTCCAACGGCAGAATTTTATTAGATGAGTGCTCTGTAGGATATTTCTCAATTCAATACCCTGATAGCCCTAGATGTTTTTCCTCTCCGAGATATCCTTCTACGATTGATTTGGTCTTAACTGACTCTAGTCATCTTTGTAGCCAACGGATTACTCATGCTGATTTTGATTCTGATCATGTCCCTGTTACGTTTCAAATATCTCATGAAGCGATTCTCAATCCTATCAGCTCCACTTTCAATTATTTTCGAGCCGACTGGAATATATATGAAACATTTATTGACTCTAATCTTGATGTTAACATTTCTTTACAAACAAAACTTGATATTGACAATGCTCTTGAAACTTTAACAAATTCCATTGTTGAAGCCAGGAGCATTGCAATCCCAAAATGTGAAGTAAAATGTGAATCCGTGATTATAGACGACGATCTTAAACACTTGATCCGTCTTAAAAACGTGGAGGGAAGGCAATTTCAACGCACTCGCGATCCTGCTATGGAAATTATATGGCAGGATTTGCAAAAAGAAATCAAGAAACGTTTTACACGATTAACCCTTTGGGGCCGTCGCGGTCATATATGACCGCAGTACAAAAAAGGCTGTAAAAAAAGAACCAATGAACAAATGTATATACTGTCTTCGGCAAAGTTGTTCGAAATATACTCTTTTATCAGAAAAAAAATATGAAGTATATGCCTTTATGACCTAATTGACAACCTAGAACATCCTGAACATCCTGAAGTTTGGAAAATTGAACTATAAGTACATACGAAACGTGAAATGCTGTTTGTGAACGTAAATGATGTTCAGGCTAGATAATACAGAATTACTCTTTTAACGAAAACACTATTTCACTTGCTTTGCTATGTCCTGGGATGTTCTAGGACGTCCAAACTGTCCTGAAGCACACTCTTTGAAATCTACAACCGTAACAGTAATTGTTTGGGTTAAAAACAATAACATTACAAATTCAAATAGAATCTACCAACCTCTGAGAATCTCAAGAGCTATTTCAAGGAACGTTTGGGATATTCCAGGCCCTCCAAATTACCCTGGAGTTCAGAACTTCAGGTCTACACTTGTTCCAGTAGTTATTCTCGCTAAACTGAGTGAAGTTATATAATCTACAATGTTAACTGAACCTTGTCACGGATCAAAAGGCTACTTCAAGAAACGTTTGAGATATTCCAGGCCCTCCAAATTACCCTGGAAATCTGAATTTCATGTCTACATTTATTCCAGTAGTATTTCTTGCTAAACTGGGTGAAGTTATATAATCTACCATGATACTGAATTTTCGCACGTATACATAGGATGTTTTAACCCTTTGGGGCCGGCGCGGTCATATATGACCGCAGTACAAAAAAGGCTGTAAAAAAAGAACCAATGAACAAATGTATATACTGTCTTCGGCAAAGTTGTTCCAAATATACTCTTTTATCAGAAAAAAATATGAAGTATATGCCTTTATGACCTAATTGACAACCTAGAACATCCTGAACATCCTGAAGTTTGGAAAATTGAACTATAAGTACATACGAAGCGTGAAATGCTGTTTGTGAACGTAAATGATGTTCAGGCTAGATAATACAGAATTACTCTTTTAACGAAAACACTATTTTACTTGCTTTGCTATGTCCTGGGATGTTCTAGGACGTCCAAACTGTCCTGAAGCACACTCTTTGAAATCTACAACCGTAACAGTAATTGTTTGGGTTAAAAACAATAACATTACAAATTCAAATAGAATCTACCAACCTCTGAGAATCTCAAGAGCTATTTCAAGGAACGTTTGGGATATTCCAGGCCCTCCAAATTACCCTGGAGTTCAGAACTTCAGGTCTACACTTGTTCCAGTAGTTATTCTCGCTAAACTGAGTGAAGTTATATAATCTACAATGTTTACTGAACCTTGTCACGGATCAAAAGGCTACTTCAAGAAACGTTTGAGGTATTCCAGGCCCTCCAAATTACCCTGGAAATCTGAATTTCATGTCTACATTTATTCCAGTAGTATTTCTTGCTAAACTGGGTGAAGTTATATAATCTACCATGATACTGAATTTTCGCACGTATACATAGGATGTTTTAAAGAACGTTTGGAGTATTCCGGGCCCTCCAAATTACCCTGGAGTTCAGAACATCAGGGTTACACTTATTCCAGAAATTTATCTCGCTAAACTGAGTGAATTTATAAAATCTTTCCTGTTCACTAAACCTTCTCATGCATCAATAGGCTGTTTCAAGGAACGTTTGGGATATTATAGGTGCTCCAAATTACCCTGGAGTTCAGAACTTCAGGTCTACACTTATTCCAGTATTTTTTTCTTGCTAAACTAAGTAAAGATATATAACTTACCAAGTTTACTGAACCTTGTCACGGATCAATAGGCTAATTCAAGGAACGTTTGGGGTATTCTAGGCCCTCCAAATTACCCTAGTGTTCGTAACTTCAGGTTTACATTTGTTTCAGTAATTTATCTCACTAAATTGAGTGAAGTTATATAATCTAACATGCTCACTAAACCATCTCATGGATCAATAAGCTCTTTCAAGGAACGTTTGGGATATTCCAGGCCCTCCAAATTACCCTGGAGTTCAGAACTTCAGGTCTGCACTTGTTCAAGTAATTTATCTCGCTAAGCTGAGTGAAGTTATAAAATCTAACATGTTCACTGAATTTTCTCACGGATCAATTAGCTGTTTCAATGAACGTTTGGGGTATTCCGAGCCACCCAGATTACCCCGGAGTTCAGAAATTCAGATCTACAATTGTTCTAGTAATTTTTTTACTAAACGATGAAGTTATTTAATGATCACTGAGCTTTCTCACGAATCAAAAAGATATTTCAAGGAACGTTTGGAGTATTCCAGGCCTTCCAAATTACCCTGGAGTTCAGAACTACAGGTCTTCCCTTGTTCCAGTAATTTTTCTTTCTAAACTGAGCGAAGTTATATAATCTACTATGTTGACTGAACCTTCTCATGGATCAATATGCTGTTTCAAGGAACGATTGAGGTATTGCAGATCCTTCAAAATTTCCCCAGGACTTCAGAACTTCAGGTCTACTATTTTTCCAGTAATATTTCCTTTTAAACTGAGTGAAGTTATATAATCTACCATGTTCACTGAACCTTCTCACAGACCAATTGGCTGTTTCAAGGAATGTTGGTGATATTCCAGGCCCTCCAATTTACCCTGGAGTTCAGAACTTCAGGTCTACCCTTGTTCCAGTAACTTTTCTCGCTAAAATGATCAAAGTTTTCCCTTTGGGGCCGGCACGGTCATTTATGACTGCAGTCGGAAAATGGCTGTATAAAAAGAATCAATGAATAAAATTTACTGTCTTCGGAAAAGTCCTTGCAAATATACTTCCCTGTCAGGGAAAAATTTTAGGTGTACGCCTTAATGTCCTACTTGGCAACCTAGAACATCCTGAACATGCAGAAGTCTGACAAATAGAATAATTAGTATAAAAGTAGCTTAAAATGCCTTTTGTAAATACAATTGATGTTCGTACTTGGTAATACATACCTATTATGTCAAGAAAAACGCTGCTTCACAGGCCTTTTCATGTCCTGGGATATTCTACGACGTTCAGACTATCCCGAAGCTCAATTCTCGAAATTTACAGCAGTAGTTGCTTGCACTAAAAATAATCAGCGATGCCAGATTTCTTTGGAAATCATTCCGTAGACTAAAAGTGATAAGCGGGGGGAGAGATCCCCGGCATTGCAATTCCGTAGATTTCCGTTGGAAAAATCCGTAAATTACCGTAGAATAATGAGAATTTCCGTAGCTTTCTGTATATACATTTTCCGTAGAATTATCTTACGGATCCGTAGAAAGTGCTCAATTCCGTAGATCTACGGAAATTTCCGTAGATCTGGCAACGCTGCAAATAATAATATTTTCAACTCAAACGGAATCTATTGACCTCTGAGAATCTCAAAAGCTTTTTCAAACTATCCTGGAGCTCAGAACTTCAAATCTGCCCTTGTGGCAGTGTTTTTTTTTCGCTAAATAGAGTTCAGTTATATAATCTACCAGGTTATAAAGGGCCCCCATAGCCGAAGCTGTAAAGACGCGGGTATTCATCATGACCATGCTGAGGGTTCCGAGTTCGATTCCCGGTCGGTCCAGCATCTTTTCGTAATGAAAATATTCTTGACTGCCTTGGGCATAGAGTAAAGGGTGTCCACGATGAAATTGCCACATACAAAATTGATTCGCAAAATTCGAGTTTTCATCCGATTGCCATTAAAACTTCAGGGATTGAGAAATAACTATTAAACTTCATTTTACCATTTTACTCGTATTTTATTTACAGTCCATACGTAAATGCCCGCACCTTGGCCTCAACCCCGGCCATGAGATTCTGCACAACCTGTGAATCAACCGTTTTTTGCATGTAAACCCATACTTTCATGGACAACGAAACATATGTGAAGGCCGACTTCAAACAGATCCCCGGCAACCTGTTTTTCACGGCCAAGGATAAGTCCAGCGTTCCGGAGCATTTCCGCACTCAGAAGAGGTCCAAAATTGCGAAGAAATTCCTGGTTTGGCAAGCCATCTGCACGTGCGGGAAGCGGAGTGCACCTTTCGTGACCTAGGACACGATGAACTGACAAGTGTACATGAAAGAGTGCCTCCAGAAGCGGCTGCTCCCTCTCCTGAAGGCCCACAACGTCCCAACAATCTTCTGGCCGGATTTGGCCTCATGTCACTACTCCAAGGACGTGCTGAAGTGGTATGCGGATAATAAGGTCAATTTCGTGCCGAAAATGTTCAACCCTTCCAACACTCCGGAGCTCCGCCCCATCGAGAAGTACTGGGCGATTATGAAGCAGTACCTTCTTACACACTTAAATTATTTTGCCGACCTCAGCAAACGGATTGCCGAGAATCCAACAGCTGAGATTTCGGTAAAAAAAATTGCCGAATCTTGGTAAACTTTTTACCGAAATATCGTTAAAATTTTACCGAATCTCGGCAAACCAATTTTTTTTACCGAGATTTCGGCAAACGTTACCGAGATTCGGTAATGCTTTACCGAAATCTCGGTAAAAGTTTTGCCGAGATTCAGCAAATAATTTACCGAGATTCGGCTGTTGGATTCTCGGCAATCCGTTTTACCGATGTCGATTTAGGAAATTAAGTGTGTAAACGACCTAAGGTAGTGAAGACAGACGAGGAACTGAAGAAAGTATGGGTTCACATGCAAAAAACGGTTGATTCACAGGTTGTGCAGAATCTCATGGCCGGGGTTAAGGCCAAGGTGCGGGCATTTCCGTATGGACTGCCATCTGTTGCAAGAACCGCGCGAAGCACTGTCTGCCATAATGGATTTTTAGTTGACGTTTGCCTAACACGCACACTACTACACGAATTGCCTGTAAGTTTTGTTCGCATCATTCAGCAACGTGGACACTATCAAAAGTCAAAGCGGTCGAACACTAGCGCCTCTGGTGGAACGATCGCGTCGGTCAAATGAAATTCAAATTCATCGTTAAACGCATGTACCATGAGCTTCTCAAGAGTGTTACGTCTGTTTGTCTGTGACAGTACAGTAGTGACGCCTCTACACGGATAGTCGTGTTGCACGATAGCAAAAAAGAAGTAGAGCTCGAGATTTGTATGACGATTACCGGATCTTTTCGTAAAGGAAATAGTCTTGACTTCCTTGGGCACAGAGTATGGGCGCATGCCTGCCACACGATATATCCATGCAAAAAGGTCATTAGCTGAGAAAGATCTCAGGTAATAAATGTGGAAGTGCTAAACTAACACTAAGCTGAGAAGCCAGCTTCCTCCCAGTGGAAACGATATGCCAAGAAAAAAGAAGAAGATTCGTCGACAAACACATATATTCAAAACGTGTTTCTACTCGTTTACGGATTTAGACTCTACTGACGTTTTCACAAATTGTTCTCAAACAAAAGGTGAAAAGCAGGGGGGTTGAAAATAGTATATTTTTACGTGACATAATTTATGGATGCTTGCCAATAGATGTCGCTAATTATGACTGGAAACTTTGTCGAGTACACCATGTTTCGGAAGTGCTTCGTTTCGTGGTTATTAATTTATTACCACTAAATCCTGACTCTCATCGCTTTGTAGATCTTATGTACTGAACATCCCGACAAGTTAGATAATCTAGAACATTCGAAATGATCTGATAATATTTGCTGAACACTCAGAAGGTTCAGAATATACGGTAGATTACAGTTCATCACCTTGTATGATGAACAAGGTTGTTATTACAAGCATAGACTTCAAGTTATGAACTCAAGAGCAGTTTGGAAGACCTAGCACCTCCCAAAAAAATATTTGTCATCATTTCTTGTTATGTTTAGCATTTTGAGCACCAAAACTATTGAAAGGCGTTCAAAAAACTGTATAATAGTTCTTGGAAAAAATCAGGCCCCAAAGGGTTAAGAAACAAAAATTTTGAAAATAAGATTTCTCAACTGGACTTTGACTCTAAGCCCTTTTGGAAATTATCTAAAATTTTGAAAAAACCTCTGAAGCCAATACCGGCATTGAAAGAGGAAAGCAAATTATCACTGACTAATTGCGAAAAGCTCAAAAACTTGCTATGCAGTTTGAAAGCGCACATAATTTTAATTTATGACATACTAGTCCAATTGAAAATCAAGTTACTCAGGACTTCGAAAATATTCTCAATTAAGAGAACTTTTTCGAAAATGCCTGTGAGACTGATTTGGAAGAATTGACAACTATTATTTAAAAAAATCAAAAATATGACAGCTCCAGGTGACGATGGAATCATCAAGAAACTTCCAGAAAGTAGCTTATCATTCTTAGTTGAAGCCTAGGGCTGAAAATCTCCTTAATAAAGCTATAATAATAATTCTTAGTTGATATATTGAAAAAAATGTTTTCAATTAGCATATTTTCCTGACAAATGGAAAAATGCTAAGGTTGTACAAATCTTGAAACCAGACAAAAATCTTGCAGAAGCTTCTAGCTCGTCCAATCAGTTTGCTTTCATCCATCAGCAGAATTTTTGAAAAGGTCATTTTGAACAGAATGATGGTCCATATTAACAAAAATTTAATTTTTGCCAATGAACAGTTCGGATTCCGCTATGGACATTCGACCACTCATCAACTTTTACGTGTAGCAAATTTGATTCGTTCCAACAAATCTGAAGGTTATTCTTCTGGTCTTGCTCTTCTAGACATAGAAAAAGCATACGACAGTGTTTGGCATGAAGGTTTGATTGTAAAATTAAAAAAAAAAACTTTAATTTTCCAACACACATTGTTAGAATAATTCAAAGTTATCTGTCAAATCATACGCTTCAGGTTAAGTATCAGAACTCCAGATCTGAAAGACTTCCTGTAAGAGCTGGTGTTCCCCAAGGCAGCATTTTGGGACCAATATTATACAATATTTTCACATCTGACTTACCTGAGTTACCTCAGGGATGTCAAAAATCGTTGTTTGTGGATGGCACAGGCCTCTCCGCCAAAGGACGAAGCCTGCGTGTCATATGTAGTCGATTGCAAAAAAGTTTGGATATTTTTTCTTCATACTTGCAAAAATGAAAGATTTCTCCTAATGCTTTCAAAACTCAACTAATAATATTCCCACATAAACCAAAAGCTCTTTATTTAAAACCTTCAAGTAGACATGTTGTCACGATGAAAGGGGTTCCAATAAATTGGTCAGATGAAGTTAAGTATCTAGGGCTCATGCTAGATAAGAATTTAACTTTCAAAAAGGGGCAGTCAAGCCAAATATAATAAATATGTTAACTGTCTCTATCCCCTTTATTAATAGAAAATCAAAACTTTGTCTTAAGAACATGCTTTTGATATTCAAACAAATTTTCAGGCCAGCCATGTTGTATGCTGTACCAATATGGTAATACCAGGAAGAAAGCTCTGCAGAGAATTCAAAATAAAATTTTGAAAATGATTCTGAGGCTTCCTCCCTGGCATAGTACCAATGAGTTACATAGAATATCCAATGTTGAAACATTAATATTTAGGTTGAAGAAATTGAAAACATGTTTTTGCAATTCATATGAAGTCAACTCACCTGTTAAAAACCTGAACTGCTACGGCAAATGAAATGTAATATATTAGCATAGCATAACATAGACTGACTGTACATGTCAATGGTTGCTACTCCGTGATTGATCGGAACTGGTAAGAATTGCACTAAGATCCAAATGAATAAGGGATGGGAGTTTCCGCTTACTCTCGGAGTGCAATTTTAGCAGATCTAATATTAGTGATCAATAACGGCGCCGGCCATGTCCTTACAGTCAGTTGGGATGGGGAAGGAATGTTAGGGTGTAATGATTGTTGCTTCTAGAGACCGAGAATACCTCTGCATCTCCAAAATCACTACGGGAAGTGTGTTTATTAGTAAGGGAGGAAAAGATCTGGGAGTTACCTTTGGTCGGTGATGCGATCCATGGACAAGGGGAAAAAATACGACTTATACTTAAAGCTAGTTTTGTATTTTTGACTCGAGCAGTTTTTGGTGGAAGATTTAAAAAATACGTCAACATCTGCAGTGTCGAACTATTCAAAAGATTTTTTTTATTAATGGCGAAAACAGAAAAATATATGTATATATTTTAAATTATATAAAAAGGAAATAAATTATGCCGACACTTGTAGTGACGAAGAATGCATAGTTTGTTTGAAAATTACATATGAGTATTACTGTGCATTTTTGTCTAGAGATGAAAAGTTTTTGGTAGAAGGTAGAAGTTTTTTTTAAATACGTCAACATTCATAATGTCGCACAATTCAAAAGATATTTTAAGTAATGTCAAAAATATATGTATATCATTTGGCAGCAACTCTAAATGCAGGGGAATGAGGAATGTCGTATTCCCGAAATTTTTTTTCAATTTATCTGTAATTCGGAGACAAAAATGATGTAATACAATAATGTTCAGAAATGACAAAGGAATGATACTACGATTGAACTTTTATGATTAGGCATGAGGTTAAGAATCTCGTAGAACAAAAACTGTAGAGAAATGTATATTTTACAGGTACTTTAATGAACAGAAATTAATTTTATGAGGTCAAAACCATCTCTTATCGGCATACAGTGTTCTCAAAAGTTGTAAAGTACTAATAATACGTTCAACCAGTGGTATTTATTTTGATTTTCATTTTTCCAAATCCTCGGTAGAATTTTTTGAATGTAAAATATAGCCAAAAAACACAATTTCGACTTGAGGCACCTCCTAATCTTCTCCAAATTGGATGAACATTTGTCTGGTAGTTTGTTTTAGTATTGCAACTAGGACTTGGGGGTGACTGGTTGAATCCCAGAAATTTTTATTTTTGTGAAACTGTCTAATGTTGATAAATGGCGAATAAAAAAAATTAAACACAAAAAAGAGGTGCAAAGAAACATAACCGCCAGACGAAATACAGGGGATAGGCAAAATGATTGAGATAGGCAAAATTTTGCCCAAATTCAAATGCTTATAACTTTATGAAAAATGGATGAAATTGGATGCATCTGGAAGCAGTCGACGGCAAATTTGGTCCAGTTTTAGGAACTTCCTTGGCCATGCATATTGGCCACTGGACACCGGAGATGTTCCGGATTTTCTGAGGTCATGTCCAAATGTCATTTTTTCTGTCGCTTGTATTTTTGTGTGGTGTAAAGTTAGATAGATGTTTGCAATTTTCCTAGAAACTAGAACTAATAGGAAGTTAAATGCCACCGGACGCATTAAGATTGGTTGGAAATCTTCAGAAATATGACCATTTCCGTAAAACTGGTTCAGGAAAGCATGGTCAGTCATGTTTGTATTTCCAATCATGTAAATATTATCCGGAGCTATATCCAAGCGGACACCAACCTTAAAAATGATGTTTCCTGCAGCGTATTCAGAACCATTAGATGCACAGACCACTCTATAGAACGTTCCAGGTGCCCTGGGGGAAGTGGTCAATTAGGAACATATCCGGAACCATATCAATATGGGCATCAAACTTCATTATTTTCAAAGGTTATGCTTTCCGAAGCATTTCCAGCATCACCGGCTGCCATAACCACTTTATAGTAGGTTCCAGGTGCCCCGGGGGATGTGCATCTAATGGTTCTGAATACGCTGCAGGAAACATCATTTTTAAGGTTGATGTCCACTTGGATATAGCTCCGGATAATATTTACATGATTGGAAATACAAACATGACTGACCATGCTTTCCGGAACCAGTTTTACGGAAATGGTCATATTTCTGGAGATCTCCAACCAATCTTAATGCGTCCGGTGGCATTCAACTACCTATTAGTTCTAGTTTCTAAGAAAATTTCAAACATCTACAGTGAGAGGCAAAATAAAGTGCCCACCTTACCAGTTTTCGAATTTCTCTCATTGATTTGGTTCAAATTAAAGTTAACACACCTAAATCTTTTGTGATATTTTATTTTTGATGTTCTTTTAAAGTTGCACTTACGAAATTTTGATAAAAAAAAGAATTTTACTTAAAGAAAAAGAAAATCAATTTGTATTGAAAAAAAAGTAGTGACAAAAATAAGTGCCCACTTCCTTCTTGGCCCCAGAAAAGATGATTTAAGAAAAATAAAAAGCAATTTAATAGTTAATGTGTCCTCCTTTGGCCTTAAGGACTTGCTGGAGGCTCTTCGGCATGCTTTTCACCAGGTTTTGTAGGTGTTGTGGATCTAGTTCTTCCCAGGCGCGCTCCAAGGCTTCAAAATAATTATTTTTGTTGGTAACACCAGTTTTTTCAACCCTGGCATCGAGAATCGCCCACAAATTCTCGATGGGGTTGAGGTCTGGGCTTTGTGGAGGCCATTCCAGCGGTTTAATCCGACAAGACCGGAAAAAAGACTTGGTCTTCTTTCCAGTATGCTTCGGGTCGTTGTTCTAGAGAAATATGAATTTCTCTTCAAGGCCCGTCTGGATCAGCGAAACCTCCAGATTTTCCAGCAAGATGTTAATGTAGGAATCTGCCATCATTATTCCGTCGATTTTCACGAGGTTTTCTACTCCACTCCATGAAAAACACCCCCAGACCATCACATTTCCTCCTCCATGCTTCACCGTTCCTTGGATGTGGTGCTCTGCATCACACACGAGCCCGCCGCTCTCGGTTAGACAGCTCGAGCTTCAGGAGCGCCACATCCAAGGAACGGTGACGCATGGAAGTGTGATGTGATGAAATGTGATGGTCTGGGGGTGTTTTTCATGGAGTGGAGTAGGAAGCGTCGTGAAAATCGACGGAATAATGACGGCAGATTCCTACATTAACATCTTGCTGGAAAATCTGGAGGTTTCGCTGATCCAGACGGGCCTTGAAGAGAAATTCATATTTCTCTAGAACAACGACCCGAAGCATACTGGAAAGAAGACCAAGTCTTTTTTCCGGTCTTGTCGGATTAAACCGCTGGAATGGCCTCCACAAAGCCCAGACCTCAACCCCAACCTCAAGAACATCAAAAATAAAATATCACAAAAGATTTAGGTGTGTTAACTTTAATTTGAACCAAATCAATGAGAGAAATTCGAAAACTGGTAAGGTGGGCACTTTATTTTGCCTCTCACTGTATCTAACTTTACACCGCACAAAAATACAAGCGACAGAAAAAATGACATTTGGACATGACCTCAGAAAATCCGAAACATCTCCGGTGTCCAGTGGCCAATATGCATGGCCAAGGAAGTTCCTAAAACTGGACCAAATTTGCCGTCGACTGCTTCCAGATGCATTCAATTCCATTCATTTTTCATAAAGTTATAAGCATTTGAATTTGAGCAAAATTTTGCCTATCTCAATCATTTTGCCTATCCCCTGTAGTTGTTTTGAATAACTTTGAAATTAAAATCAAATTTCAGAGATATTATTGGTAGTCTGTAACGTCTTCACATCGCACATCACAGAAAAACATCACATAATCATTCATTAGTACAAAACATGCCACAGAGGAGTTCACTAAAGGAGCGCTTACCCTATAACCCTACAGTGACTCAATCTCATTGTCGTACGGGGCACTGTTTTCATATCAAGTTGGTATAAATCTATTAAATGGTGCATGGACTTCGATATACTTTATCAATAATGAAGGTTATAGGTGTCATCTATTGTTTGGCAATGACAAACTGTATTCATTTGCTTAAATCTTTGGAATAATGGAAAAGTATTGAGATTGTGTCTATAATTGACCCAATTCCATATTCGTACACCTAACAAAAAATAAATATACAGCATTCAAAACTAATTTTTAATGGACTAGATGATTACTTAAGCTCTTCGTTGTGTTGTTCAGATGCAGTAGAATACATTTGGAAAATTCAAAAGCGGACATATTTGAAACTCAAGTAAATTTAAGAAAAATACCAGTTTTCCCATGTTTTTTGCTAAAATATTCGGTAAGTCGAACAATAAATTGCATTTTTTTCCACATCACTTCCTTAAGAATGATAACTGCGAATATTGCACAAGTTTCAAAAAATTATAATCAGTTTTAGAGTAGCTAGGAGTGGATATCGACAACTTATACTTTTGAATCTTAGGTAGTATAACATTTATAACAAATCCAAAACCAAAAATTTTAGTCAATTTCTTTATGTTTGGCTCCTAAATGTGTATACATAATCCATAGTTACTGTTCTTATCAAAACATTGCGTAATTATCGTTTTTAATTTACATTTTACTACCAAACATGATTATAATGATTTAAAGAATAAATATTATTGCCATAACCGCAAGGCAAACGTTTTTTAAAATGATGAAAACAACAGGATATATTCTATTAAATAGTATATCAATGCTCTCTGCTCATTCAAGTTATTTTGTATTTTTCTTATAAAATGAATAAATTGAAAATAGGGTGCTATTTTGAATATAATTTGAATATTATTTCAAAGATAATTGAATATTACGATGACAACAATTTTGTGGAGATATGTACAGCGAGGTTTAGGGTACTTTATTGTAAAACGAAGTTCTTAGTTCAAATTATTTTTACAGACAAATTCAAAATTAACATTTACCCGTTGTTTAGAATGAAAATTTGGTTTACATTGATTAAAAATATCATTTTAGAAGAGTTTTGAACTTATGGCACAACAATTTTTTGAACTCAAAAGGGATAAAAACTGTTTATGATTTCTGTAAACTATATATATTTCAACTAAATTTCTATCAGAGCTTACGAGTATAATCTGCAGATTGGATCCAATGACAAAAATAAACGTTATTGTTCGAATTATAGGATTTAATAGCAAAATTCATTGGAAAACTGGGATTTCTCATAACTTTACCTAAATTTCATATATATCCACTAATAAATTGTCCAAATGTATTTCACTAAATCTGAACATCATAATAAAGCATTTCAGTAATCAAATAGAGCTTCTAAATTTAGTTTCGAACGTTGTGCGTATGAATTTTGGTAGGTGTACGAATATGGAATTGGGTGAATTTTAGACATCAATTCAATACTTTTCTATTAATCCAAAGATTAATGTAAATGGAAACATTCTGTGATTGGCAAACAATAGATGACACCTGTTACCTTCAATGTGGATAAAGTATTTGTAGCTCAATACTTCATTTAATAGTTTTTTACTAACTTGATGTGAAAACTGTATCCTGTACGAATATGAAATTGGGCCACTGTATGTTTTTATTCCAGTTCAATGCTTTTGTCACATCTCTCACCGTTCAGTGCTGTCTCAATCAGGCAGGGTGTATTAGTGACCGGTAGGAAGAGATTATTACTTCACGTACACTGTTGCGCATTGTTGTACTTTAGGTGCTCTGTCCTAAGAATATGTGTGTCTTTACTTCCACGTTTGGCAACAGTAAATCACCCATCTCTCCCACTCAAATGGTGACACAAGCAAGTGAACAGAGTGAAAGAGCAGATAAGTCCCAGTCTCCTCATATCACCACACCAATGAAGCACAACATCCCTCCTCATCACACACCCCTCAGGCACAACATTTCACATACATACTCGCTCAACCACACACACGCACATTTTGTATGCGTTCTATCAATATCCCTCGCGCTCTGATCAGATTGCATTCAAACAGTTATGTGGCACTTGTGATGGTTAGCAAGAATCTGGTCCGTCACTAATACGTTGTTGCACTTGTTGACCCCGAATATGTATGAGTAGCACATATGAATGATTTTTTTTACCGTTATTCGATGCGTCTTTTCAGATTGCGTGGCGATGAAACTCAAATAAACATCAGAACGATCTTACCTATGTCTCAATCTTTCACCTTCCATTTCAATGATCCTACCATTTATCATACCAACACCCTTTGAATGAAGGTTTCCATCTTGATCTTGATACTTCCTCACGGATATAAACCCACACACGTTCGCGTAAGTGTGAGTATTCTCGCTGATTCGTATCTCAAGTGAGATACTGAAATGTTGCTGTATACTCCACCGCTCCGCACAGTTTTAAAAATAAAAATGGCTGTCTCTGGGGCGAAGTTTCATATACGAGTAAACACTTTACACTTTTTGCCACGAATATTTCGAATTTTAACAATTCTCCACTTAATCTAATGTGGGCCATATTGGGCATCCACTTAATCACTTTCACTACATTAAAATGCGCGTACATTCGGTGAAAATAGATAAATTTTCTCCATTGTACCGAAGATACTCCACTGGCGAGGCCATGCTGCCAGCTTCCTCTACGGCAAATGAAATGTAATATATTGGTAACAAAATGTTACCTAATAAAAGCTTAAATTTGTTTTATGAAATTAGGATGATAGTATTGTCTAATAATACAGAACATCTAGATATATTTAAAAAAACGAATGTAATGTTTGAAATGAAGCTAGAAACGAAATTTAAAAAAAAATGAGGGGTCGCTAGTGAGGCATACTTTTACTATCAAGAGAGGCAGTTCATGGGCTGCAAAACGGTGATTCGACAACTAGGAAAGAGCGATCAACTGGCTCTGGTTCTTACATCACGCTTCCGCGGACCAAACGATGACAAAGACCGCCAGCTGAGGGTAACGCACTTAGCTGGTAGTACAGCCTGGGCTCTGTTGTCCTTCTGACAGCTAGATTGCGGAGGTACGTCTCGAGCGTCTGTTCACCAGGAGGTGCGGCTCAAACAGCGTCTGTTCTGGTATCCAGCGGCTGAGCAAGAAATGCTGAAGCGCGCAGCTGAATCCAAGGTGGTAGCCCCGTCAAATTTTGGAGATGATTCTGGAGCTCTTCTCCGGGCATAGTTCTAACGAATTCATTAGAACAAATTTCGAATCAAATTATCAATATTTTCATCTTCAGAATAAAACTTATGAGGAAATCTAGCAAAGTGTTTTTTCTTGAGGACGTCTTACAGACCATCAGCAACTCCTCTTTATTGTGTACGCCTCCTCTATAATCAAACACGATCAATCAGTTGTTTTCGCTTTCGTGTTATCGAAAGGTTCTAGTGACCTTCCAACTATACACCTGTTAGTCAAACAACAACGGCACCACATTCAAAGCAGCATAGAATCATATCAGCGAAGGCACACCGGTATCTAATCTATCAACTGATAAACCCTACTTTTGTAACGGCTGCCGTTGCTGATTGGATTCTTATCACTCGTCGTGTCGGCGGTATTATCCAATTACAATTTGCAGTCTCGAACAAGGTTTCAAGTAGGAAAGTCATTCTTCGTTGGATAAAGCTACAATCGATTCAACATGCCCATGAGTTTGTATTACACTAAGATGAGCCCTCCGGCTCGGTCCGTACTGCTGCTCATCCAGGAACTGGGTCTGACTGGGATTCAGGTAAGGGGTGGTCCGTTGTATCTTCCGAAGGTTCAATTCAATGTATCTGATATGCTTCCGAATACAGTTGAAAGAAGTGGACGTCCAGGGCGGTGGAACTCGCACCGAAGAGTTTCTCAAGATGAACCCGGAGCATACAGTCCCGACTTTGGACGACAACGGTTTCTATCTCTGGGAATCCCGTGCCATTCTGACGTACTTGGTGGATGCCTACCGTCCAGGACATGACCTTTATCCAAACATTCCCCGGGAAAAGGCCCAAATCAACCGAGTCCTTCACCACGAGCTATCGGCATTCCATCCGAAAACTTTAGGCCAAATGGGTGCAATCTACCGGCGTGAAACGTCAGTTGTCACCGACGAAATGAAGGCCAAGATCAACGAAGCATACACCAATTTGGAACTATTCCTAGTTCGGAATGACTGGTTCGCCGGGGAGAACGTTACCGTGGCGGATCTTTGCCTGTTGCCAACAATTTCTACGATGGTGGTAAGTATTGCCTTAGAAAAATCAATCACGAACTTTCCCTTAACTTTGGTGGAATTTCAGCACGTCGGATTCGACCTGTCCAAGCATCCACGGTTGGCCGCCTGGTACGAAAACTGCAAGGTTCTTAAAGGATACGAAGAGGACCAGGCGGTTTCCCAACAGATTGGACAGTTGTTCAAGGAACTCGTGACCGAGGGAATGTAATATGTGCTGCAGAGAGAGAGAGAGCGGATCGGAGGATGTGCGGCAGATAAGATAATATTGCACTCAGTGAGCGCGCGCTTTTTCGATGTGAATAGTATACAATCGAACCGATATTAAACACTTGTCAGACCCAAGCGATGGATTACATACTGATAAACGACAGAACGAGGCGTTTGATGTTGCAACGATTCGAAACGGGGTTTAGGGTAGGCGTTTGACCGAGTATTCGGCTGAGTCACGGTGTTTCAATCGTCATCAGATTCGAACAGCTAAGCAAGACAGTTTTGTACAAAATGATTATTTTAACCATTATATAGATAGAGTAAAGTGGGGCAAGAGATTTTATTTTAAGTTCAATTCTTAATGTCATACACGCAAATAAATCCATTCCAGATAATGCGAACATTAAGGCACGAATTCTAGTACAAGCTAGTTTTTGCTTTACGAATATACACCGTGAATAAAAGCCACGGAATGGGAAACTATGTTCCAAAAAAAAGGCGTAACGCCTGTTCAACTGATCACTGATAATGTAAAGAAATCTTATCGATCTGGTTATCGAGAACACTGTTCTTGGAAATATGAACTCTGCTCTCGATGGTCTTTCGGAGACCACGATTTATAATTAGAGATCTTAATGTAAATATTTAAAAATTGCAGCGTAACGAAGTACAGTGACTCAACTTCATTTTCGTACGGGGCACTGTTTCCATATCAAGTAGGTTTAAAACTAATAAATGATTTACGGACTTCGATATACTTTATCAATTACGAAGGTCGTAGGTGTCATGTATTATTCGGCAATCATAATCATATTTATTCGCTCAAATCTTTAGAATAATGAAAAAGTATTGAATTTGCGTCTAAAATTGAGCCAATCCCATATTCGTACACCTTACAAGAATCAAACATACAACATCCAAAACTAATTTTTTATGTGCTAGATGATTGCTCAATATCTTCATTACGTTGTTCAGATGTAGTAGAGTACATTTGGAAAAAATATAAGTGGACATATTTGAAACTTAAGAAAATTTAAGAAAAATACCTCTTTTCCAATGTTTTTTGCTAAAAATAATCTAGTAAGTCGAAAAATAACGTAATTTTTCCAGGATCACATCGTTAACAATTATTTCTACGAATACTGAACGAGTTTCAAAAACTTATAATCAGTTTTAGAGTACTTACGAGTGGTTATCGGTATCTCATACTTCACAATCTTAATTAATATAATATTTGGAAAAAATCTAAACCAAATATTTTAGTCAATTATTTTCAGTTTGGCTCTTAAATAGATGTACATAATCCATAGTTAATGTTCCTATCTAAAAATTGCGCAATTATCATTTTTATTTCATATTTTACTACCAAACATTATCATAGAGATTGATAGAATAAATATTATTGCCGTAACCGCAACACATGCGTTATTTGAAATGATGAAAACAACACGTTATATTCTAGTAAAAAGTTTATCAATGCTCTCCGCCCACTCGGAATATTTTGTATTTTTATTATAAAATAAATAAACCGCAGAATAGGGTCATATTTTGAGTATAATCAGAATAAGAATTAAAAAATAATTGAATATTGGGATAACATGAATCATGTGAAGGTATGTACAGCATAGTGTAGGGTACTTTGTTGTAAAACGAAGATCTTAGTTAAAATTCTTTCTGCTGACAAGTTTGAAACTAACCTTTTACTGTTGTTTAGAACAAAAATTCGGTTTACATTGTTTGAAAATAACATTTCAGAAGAGTTTTGAAATTATGAAATAATCATTTTCTATACTCAAGGAGGATAAATTTTTTTTATGAATTCTGTAAACTTAATATATTTTAACCAATACTCTTTTAGTGCTCATGAATATATTTTTTTAGATTGAATTCTACAACAAAAATTAAAGCAATTGTTAGAATTATTGAATTTTATAGCATAAATCAATGAAAAATTGTATTTCTAAAAATTTTACCTAAATTTCATATATGTCCGCTTATAAATTGTCCAAATGTACTCTACTACGTCTAAACAACGTAATATAGTACTTGAACAATCAAATAGAGCATTAAAATTCAGTTTGGAATGTTGTATGTTTAAATTTTGATAGGTGTACGAATATGGGATTGGGTGAATTTCAGACACAAATTCAATACTTTTCCATTAATCCAAAGATGAATGTAAATGAAAACATGTTATGGCTGTCAAATAATAGATGACACCTATAGCCATCAATATAGATAAAGCATTTCAAGCTAAATATATCATTTCATAGTTTTTTACTTACTTAATGTGACGCCAGTGTCCCGTACGAATATGAAATTGGGCCACTGTAGTTGAATTAGCCATGACTGTTAGTCTGTAGGGTAACTCGGTGTAATACGCCCCAACGGCGCAATACGCCCCTCTTCATTTTCATGGGATTGAGGCTTCTTCTACACCTAAATATGATCGCATATTTTAAATATTCGCGAAAAAATATGTAGCGCATATATGTTCTATGAGAAGTATAAATAATCAATGAAAAATCTAAAAACATCGAAAATCAGGTGAATGAAACAAATTCTTTACTATTGTACTTATCGCAAAAACTTTTACCGGAAGACGAATGCTAATGGACCTTTTTAAGCTCAGCAAGTGGTGGAATTCTCCTTGGAAACATTTTTACAACGCTGTGGACCTTTATTCTATGGGAGGGGCATATTGCCCGGGTTGTTTTGAAACGTAAACATAGGGACCGTTTATAAAAAAAACACACTTTTTTGAAGCAACCTGGAAAGAACAAGTTGCATGCAGTGCATGACCAACTAAATAAGGAACACCCTGACATATAAAACTTTAGAAGTGATGCATTTGCTACTGCGATAGAGCAGTATTTCCTTAAGAGGGGCGTATTACACCTTTTTACCTTAATTCTTCTTCTACCATGAGGAATCAGACACTATTCAAGATTGATATTAATTTTTGCGTATTTTGAATAGATGAATCTACCCAAAGATATTAAGCAAAAGGCACTTCCTATTTCTTTGAAAAACGCATTTTTCCACAAATTCAACAATAAAACAAAATTTAAAGCAATGACATCTAGTTTTTTCGTCATTAATTTGCCTGATTGAGTATTGTGAACATGTTTGAGCAGAAATTGAAATACACTCAATATTTCTTTTACCCAAATATCACGAAAAACTCTATTTTTTGTACCCATTTGCCTGTAACTCAAAATTCAAGGCGATGACATGTAGTTTTGTCGACATGAAATTTATTATGAAATTCAAGTGAACTTGTTTGATTTCCGATAACACTTAAAATTTATTTTCCCGAGAAAACCACACCTAAAATGTATTTCTTGTGCTATTTTGTCTGTCAATCAAAATTGAAGGCTATGACATGGACAAAGTTTTTTCGACCCGAAGTTACTTGCAGAGGTCAATTGAATATTGTAGAGCAGAAAAATAAATTTTTGACTACACTCAAAATTGTGATTACCTACAAAACAATATAAGCAAATTATTTCCCGACTTTGTTCTTCCGTAAATAAAAACATGTAGAAGTCGAGTGAACATGTTTGAGCAGAAATTGAAATTTTTGATTACACTCAAAATGTATTTTAATCAAAATATTACGAAAACCCCTAGTTGCCTGTAGGTCAAAATTCAAAGCGATAACATACAGTTTTTTCGATAATAACTTGATTGTGAAAGTCGAGTGAACATATCTAAGTGATGAAATTAATTTCCGTTAACACTTAAAATTCATTTTACCAAAAAAAATCACACAAAAAACTTATTTCTTGAGCTTTTTTTTTCTGTAATTCAAAATTGAAGGCTCTGTAGTTTTTGACATAAATTTACTTGCAGAGGTGAAGTGAATATTTTAGAAAGAAGAAAAAAATGACTACATTTAAAACTGTTATTACCTACAAAACAACATAAGCAACTTCCCGAGTTTGTTCGTCTGTAAATATAAACTCAAGGCTATGACATGTTGTTTTTCGGCATGAATTTACTTGTAGAAGTCAAGTGAACATGTTTGAGCAGAAATTGAAATTTTTGATTATACTCAAAATTTCTTTTAACTAAATTATCACGAAAAACCTTTTTTTAATGAACCCGTATGCCAGTAACTCAAAGTTCAATGCGTTGACATATAGTTTTTTTTTCGACATAAAACTAATTTTGAAAGTCAAGTGAACATATTTAAGTAAAAAACAAAATGAATTTCTGATAACACCCAAAATTTATTTTACCCAGGAAACCACACAAAAACGTAATTCGTGAGATTTTGTATGTATATCGAAACTGAAAACTGAAGAATATGTAGTTTTCTCGACATAAATCTACTTATAGAAGTAAAGTGAATGTGTTTGAGAAGAAAAAAATAACTACACTAAAAATCGATTTTAAAACCAGAAAACAACGCAAAAAACTTATGTCCTGATATTGTTTGTCTGTAAATAAAAACTCAAGGCCTTGACGAGAAGTTTTTTTTTCGTGAAGTTTGAAGCAATATCTTTAGAAGTCACGTGATCATGTTTGAGCAAACATTGAAATTCTAGGATTACACTCAAAATTTCATTCAATGTTGATTTACAAACGATCTAGCTCTGAGAATACGTTTTTGTGTAGTTTGTTAGGTCAAATTTTTAAATATAAGGTACCGTGGGGTAGGTGGATGCAGTAAACTCAATTGTCAACTTCATTGTTACGTACAGCTAACCTGAATGATGTTACTCAAACTTTTTTATGTGGATAACAAATGAGGGACTGAAAGACTTCAAATCGTTATTTGTTTCGATTTTTCTGATAGTTATGTATTGAGTTTGAGGGACTTGAAAATTTGGATCAAATGATCTACTTGCCCCACCATGGTGGGGTAAGTGGATCACCAGTAAAAAAAAAAACTATTCTCAAAACCAAAGTGAGGTAATCATGTATAGTAAGAATGATAAAACTCTCATTCTTGTTATTAGTGCTATATTAAAATATTAAAATTATTCAATTGTTTTAAAATTATTAAAATCTTTATTTTTTCGAAAAATGATGAAAAATATCTAAACATTAGTTCACACTAATTCGAAGAAACAAAAAAACGTTGCAACTAGAATATTTTTGAGAGAATTCGTCCATTTCGTACAAACAAGTTACACAGAAGTTTTGCAGGATTATCTCTTATGATGTTTTCTAAAGATACTCGTGATGTGAAAATATTTTTTTTAAATTACTTTTGTTTGACAAACTGAAATCTTTTTATTCTATATGTAAATATATTTGTACCACCTGTCTAGAACATTCGATATGGTCAATTAACGTACGATATTATGCGTTCAATTGGAGAACTTGTATATTTTGCTCTTTTGCAATTCAGCTTACATAAATCACGCAAAATTTTGGTTGAATTTTGAAATATATTTTTTTATTTAATTTTTTACCACAAATAATTCGCGTAACTAGCCTGCCAATATATGATAATAATACTTGATCCACTTAACCCATACCATTAAAAAGTATGGGGAAGTGTACCATGTTCAATATATCTGTATTTATTTATAAAAATCATTTTTTTTTTCATTGTGATTCACTCAATTGGAACTGAAATTTTCAACATGCGTTGAAAAGAATAATATTATTCGATTTAAGGCAGAGATACAATTGATTTTTGATTGACAGAAAACAATTTTGAAATGAATTGATTTTTGCAGCTATCAAGTTTGCATGTGTTAGTGCACAAGTAGTTACAGCTTTGCAGTAGTATCAGTGTGGTCGTAAAAATATAACCTCAATCGAAGCGATGGTGCGAAAACTTTCAAAATATTCAAGTATTTATGCTTAATATGGCCAAATGATCCACTTACCCCACTGATACACTTCCCCCTATACCTTAATCAAAACTTCCATTTTCTACTGACATATATTCCATTGACTTCTACAAGCAAATTCATTACGGAAAAACTACACGTTATCGCCTAAATTTTTGATTAACAAATGAAAATAAAGCTATGGAAAACCCGTTTTTGTGTTGTTGGGTGAGTGTAATCGGATTTTTATTTTTTAATCAAACATATTCACTTGACTTTCACAATCAATTTAACGTCGAAAAACCTAAATGTCATCACATTAAAATTTTGAGTTACAGGTAAGCGGGTCCATAAAATAGGGGTTTTTCTTATACTTCAGCTTAATAACTTTTTGTGCTTTTCTGCCGGGCTGTGCGTCGAGAAAGTCCGAACAGTGCATCGAGAACGCCCGAGAAGTCGTCAGTTTTTTCCCTCTCGGGTGACGCGTTCTTTTCTGCCGGGCAGTGCGTCGAGAAAGTCCGAACAGTGCATCGAGAACGCCCGAGAAATCGTCATTATTTTTCCCTCTCAGGTGACGCGTTCTTTTCTGCCGGGCAGTGCGTCGAGAAAGTCCGAGAAGTCGTCAGTTTTTTCCCTCTCGGGTGACGCGTTCTTTTCGGCCGGGCAGTGCGTCGAGAAAGTCCGAACAGTGCATCGAGAACGCCCGAGAAGTCGTCAGTTTTTTCCCTCTCGGGTGACGCGTTCTTTTCGGCCGGGCAGTGCGTCGAGAAAGTCCGAACAGTGCATCGAGAACGCCCGAGAAGTCGTCAGTTTTTTCCCTCTCGGGTGACGCGTTCTTTTCTGCCGGGCAGTGCGTCGAGAAAGTCCGAGAAGTCGTCAGTTTTTTCCCTCTAGGATGACGCGTTCTTTTCGGCCGGGCAGTGCGTCGAGAAAGTCCGAACAGTGCATCGAGAACGCCCGAGAAGTCGTCAGTTTTTTCCCTCTCGGGTGACGCGTTCTTTTCTGCCGGGCAGTGCGTCGAGAAAGTCCGAGAAGTCGTCAGTTTTTTCCCTCTAGGATGACGCGTTCTTTTCTGCCGGGCAGTGCGTCGAGAAAGTCCGAGAAGTCGTCAGTTTTTTCCCTCTCGGATGACGCGTTCTTTTCGGCCGGGCAGTGCGTCGAGAAAGTCCGAACAGTGCATCGAGAACGCCCGAGAAGTCGTTAGTTTTTTCCCTCTCGGGTGACGCGTTCTTTTCTGCCGGGCAGTGCGTCGAGAAAGTCCGAACAGTGCATCGAGAACGCCCGAGAAGTCGTCAGTTTTTTCCCTCTCGGGTGACGCGTTCTTTTCTGCCGGGCAGTGCGTCGAGAAAGTCCGAGAAGTCGTCAGTTTTTTCCCTCTAGGATGACGCGTTCTTTTCTGCCGGGCAGTGCGTCGAGAAAGTCCGAGAAGTCGTCAGTTTTTTCCCTCTCGGATGACGCGTTCTTTTCGGCCGGGCAGTGCGTCGAGAAAGTCCGAACAGTGCATCGAGAACGCCCGAGAAGTCGTCAGTTTTTTCCCTCTCGGGTGACGCGTTCTTTTCTGCCGGGCAGTGCGTCGAGAAAGTCCGAGAAGTCGTCAGTTTTTTCCCTCTAGGATGACGCGTTCTTTTCTGCCGGGCAGTGCGTCGAGAAAGTCCGAGAAGTCGTCAGTTTTTTCCCTCTAGGATGACGCGTTCTTTTCTGCCGGGCAGTGCGTCGAGAAAGTCCGAGAAGTCGTCAGTTTTTTCCCTCTCGGATGACGCGTTCTTTTCGGCCGGGCAGTGCGTCGAGAAAGTCCGAACAGTGCATCGAGAACGCCCGAGAAGTCGTCAGTTTTTTCCCTCTCGGGTGACGCGTTCTTTTCTGCCGGGCAGTGCGTCGAGAAAGTCCGAGAAGTCGTCAGTTTTTTCCCTCTCGGATGACGCGTTCTTTTCGGCCGGGCAGTGCGTCGAGAAAGTCCGAACAGTGCATCGAGAACGCCCGAGAAGTCGTCAGTTTTTTCCCTCTCGGGTGACGCGTTCTTTTCGGCCGGGCAGTGCGTCGAGAAAGTCCGAACAGTGCATCGAGAACGCCCGAGAAGTCGTCAGTTTTTTCCCTCTCGGGTGACGCGTTCTTTTCGGCCGGGCAGTGCGTCGAGAAAGTCCGAACAGTGCATCGAGAACGCCCGAGAAGTCGTCAGTTTTTTCCCTCTCGGGTGACGCGTTCTTTTCTGCCGGGCAGTGCGTCGAGAAAGTCCGAGAAGTCGTCAGTTTTTTCCCTCTCGGATGACGCGTTCTTTTCGGCCGGGCAGTGCGTCGAGAAAGTCCGAACAGTGCATCGAGAACGCCCGAGAAGTCGTCAGTTTTTTCCCTCTCGGGTGACGCGTTCTTTTCTGCCGGGCAGTGCGTCGAGAAAGTCCGAGAAGTCGTCAGTTTTTTCCCTCTAGGATGACGCGTTCTTTTCGGCCGGGCAGTGCGTCGAGAAAGTCCGAACAGTGCATCGAGAATGCCCGAGAAGTCGTCAGTTTTTTCCCTCTCGGGTGACGCGTTCTTTTCTGCCGGGCAGTGCGTCGAGAAAGTCCGAGAAGTCGTCAGTTTTTTCCCTCTAGGATGACGCGTTCTTTTCTGCCGGGCAGTGCGTCGAGAAAGTCCGAGAAGTCGTCAGTTTTTTCCCTCTCGGATGACGCGTTCTTTTCGGCCGGGCAGTGCGTCGAGAAAGTCCGAACAGTGCGTCGAGAAAGTCCGAGAAGTCGTCAGTTTTTTCCCTCTCGGATGACGCGTTCTTTTCTGCCGGGCAGTGCGTCGAGAAAGTCCGAACAGTGCATCGAGAACGCCCGAGAAGTCGTCAGTTTTTTCCCTCTCGGGTGACGCGTTCTTTTCTGCCGGGCAGTGCGTCGAGAAAGTCCGAGAAGTCGTCAGTTTTTTTTTTCCTCTCAGGTGACGCGTCTTTTTCTGAGTGCTTTTATATGGCCGAGCATACGAGTGAAGCTGAAAGTGGATTGTGGCTGCTCAATCAAGGATGAAGGATCAATCGGTGAGCTCGTTTCATGCTTTTTTTCAAGTCTATAAAATATGTATGACCGCACATTTAATCGTTACATAAATATGATTTTTCAACAAACTATGAATGGTTCGTCACTGTAAGTGTCGGCATAAACTCTTATTCATAACTTTATTGTATTATATTTTTTGTATTAAATCACTTACCTTTATTTTTATACATAAAAAAATGCTTTGAATGGTTTGGTCTGTGCTAGAAGTGTAGACTTGCAAAACGTTCATTTTATTCAAAAAACTTTGAATGGTTCGCCACTGTAAGTGTCGGCATCAGAATATTATGTAATGGTCTAGCCAATCGATATTTTTTTTCAATTTGAGTCAAATATCCTGCAGGAATGTTGCTTTTAGCTAAAACTTCAAATGGTTCGTCACTTCAAGTAACGGCATTATTTTCTCATACTTGAAAATTTTTCATGTCAATCGAAAATTTCATATTTCTAAGTTTGTTTATATCTCACAAATAATCGTTTATCATGGTCTAATCGCTTATCAAAGTGAATCCTGTGACCCAACGATCCTCCCCATTAACAAACATCCCTCCCAGTAACCTTTGCGGAGATGCAGAGGCAAACACGGTCTCCAAATAGCAAAGGTTACACACTAACATTCCTTCCCCCAATCCCACCTGACTGCAAGGACGTGGCCGGCGCCGTTATTGACCCTGTATAAATAGAGGCACTGAATTATGCACACTGGAGAAGATTATGGCCAATCCCAGCCGAACTTCTAGTTGATTCTTTGTGCATTTTCACTGACTTCGGTCAATCACGGAATAGCAACCATTGATATGTGTAGTCAGTCTAAGCTAAGCTAAGCTAAGCTACTTCAGCTTAATAACTTTTTGAGTGTAATCAAATATTTCAATTTCTGTTCAAAAATGTTCACTTGACTTCTAGAAGTGAATTCAGAACGAAAAAACTACATGTTTTAACCTTAAGACCTCTGCAAGTATCTTCGTGTCGAAAAAACTACATGTCATAGCCTTTAATTTTAATTAACAGACTTTTGTCTGCTCAAGAAATACGTTTTTCACGAATTTGTGGGGCCGTTGCCTAATAATAGTGATTGTTCAGTCGGTGCACCCTTTGGCTGAAGACAGTGTAAATTGTCTCTTTTATTGTGGTTTTCTGGGTAAAATAAATTTTAAGTGTTATCGAAAATTATATTTTTAACTCAAATATGTTCACTTGGGGCCTTCCTTAGCTAAGTGGTTAGAGTCCGCGGCTACAAAGCAAAGCTATGCTGAAGGTATCTGGGTTCGATTACCGGTCGGTTCAGGATATTTTCGAAATGGAAATTTCCTTGATTTCCCTGGGCATAGAGTATCATCGTACCTGCCACACGATATACAAATGCAAAAATGGCAATTTAGGCAAAAAAAAGCTCTCAGTTAATAACTGTGGAAGTGCTCATAAGAACACTAAGCTGAGAAGCCGGCTCTGTCCCAAAAGGGACGTTAATGCCAAGAAGAAGTAGAAGAAGAAGATGTTCACTTGATTTTCACAATCAATTTCATGACGAAAAAACTATATGTCATCGCTTTGAATTTTGAGTTACAGCAAACGGGAACAAAAAATAGGGTTTTTCGTAGTATTTTAATTAGAAGAAAATTTGAGTGTAATAAAAATTTCAATATCTGCTCAAACCTGTTCACTACACTCAATCAAGCAAATTGATGTCGAAAAACAAGATGCCATCGCTTTAAATTTAGCTTTATTTTTAAATTTGTGGAAAAAATGCGTTTTTCAAAAAAAATCAGAAAGTGCATTTTCCTTAATATCTATGGGTAGACGCATCTATTTTAAAAACCTAAAGATGAACATCAATCTTGAATAGTGTCCGGTTCCATTGCTGAAAATTGTTTGAAAATCGCTTCGAAAACTAGAAAGATATGCATGGTCAAAGTTGCACTTCCGACTCTCTGAGAGGGGTTGGGAGTACAGGTGTTAACATTCATCCAAAAACGGCTTTGAATGAAGGCCATATTATATCTACACGCGTAATCAGAGATCTTCAGAAGGTTTATGGATCCTTCTACGCCTACTTGTCCCGATTCTACCCCATTACCTCGAATGCCATTTCCCCGAACACCATCACCCCGAATGCTATTTCTCCGAATTTACAATTGATATTGATGACATGATATTGGATGATATCCATGATATTGGATTTCGGGGTAATGGCGTTCGGGTTGATGTCATTCGGGGTAATGGAATTTGGGGTAATGGGGTAGAATCCTTGTCCCATGTTCTATATAAGCCTTATGGACCACGGAACAAATCTGCGTAGAATGGCTGCATGCCAAATCAGACTAAAACAAACCTATTCTATCAAGTTTGTAGTCCAACGGCTTCCTAGGGTTATCCAAGTACTCCGTTGAGGCTAGGTCTTAAGATCAATAAACGTTACCAATAGTCGCTTGACGATAATTCAACAAGCGTTACACTTATGTGGGCTCATTTAATTATGGCAAACCAAGTATAACATTTTCCAGTAATCATTGAACTCCTTTGATTGAAGGCCTTTGCATTTACAAGCGTACTTTGTGAACTTTTTGTTGTTCATAAATAATACTACGTTTAGATTAGAGCTTATATTACGTAATATAGGAACTGAAATAACAACTATGACATTTGATATCAAGTTAGCCAATATTACGTAATATCAGCTCTAGTCTGAACGTAGCATGAGGCTAGCATCCAAAAAAAATCAATATAATATGGCCCAGTGATTCCCATAGTGGACGAATTCGCCTGGGGCGATTTTTAGGCTCAAGGGGGCGAAAATTTGTAAAACAGAATTTGGGGGGTGAAAAATCCAGAAAGGGGGCGAAAAAGCTAACACGGGTGCATTTGAAAATAATTACTCATAACCTTTGGACGACACACATCTGATGGTTAATCAATTCCAAACTTAACTATTTCCAGGACTATTTTACCCTGGATCGTAATATCTCTAATCATGTTTATTTTTAAATTATGATAGACAGCACTTGATGATTGTCAAACACAAAATATCAAGTTTTATTAATATCATGTTAGGTTCATTTTCACAAGAACTTGCAGATGCTCAATATTTTATATAAGAACTTTTTTGTGTTTCAACTTTGAGTTTTAAAAGCTCAAATTTCTGGCAAGCAGCTTTTTACAAAAAAAAATCTACAGTGACAATGTTTATGTTATGATTGCACCCTTCCTCATCAGTTATTATGGTACAAATCATTTTAAAAACAAGTTTTGGAAATTCAGCACACAAAATACACTATTCATAAATAGATTTGAAGAAAATTTAGAGATGCGTCGGATTTAAACCATCAGAACGTCTGAAAAATTCGAATCACCCTATTGATAAATTGCATTGAAAAACATTCTGCATTTTCATATATTTTCCAGAGTTTTTTGATTCGATGAAAAGAGGGTTCACAGAAACGTCAAACATTTATTACTTACAATTTCTGAAAATTATTGCAGTAGTTTTAGATATAGCAGATAAATAAGTATGCAATCACAATTCACGGGGCGAGACCTTCTAAAAACGAACAGTTGCATACATAATCAATGCAGTTCACTCAAATATGACACACTCGTGTAAAAATAGATGCGTTTGCTTGGAAAATATTGCATTTTGTTCAGTTTGGGAGAACTTCGTACCCAAAACTACGTTCCATGGCGCCTTTGCATAATTGATAAGTTTAAACTGGATCGAACTTTTATCGAGTGAATAATCGACCTGTTTTATTGTATTATATACCGAAGATATTTTTAAAATTTATGGTTTATATTACAGTCCCATAAACAATTCCTAGTAAAGTGATATGTACATAATTGTTTTTGTATTATGATTCTTTGGATATGCAAATCAAGGACATTTTTGTCGCACAGCGCCTAATTAAAATATTTGAATCACATATCAGGGGGGCGATTCCAGATAAATATTGGCCCATCAGGATTCAAACTCACCGAAAGTTTTCGGTTATCCAAAATATTCTGTCAGTGAAGGCCATCACATCTACACACGTAACCGAAGATCTTTCAAAGGCTTAGGAATAAGACTCAAGCAAACATCAGACTTGAACATCGCCATGTTGGGCTCATAAAAAATTATAATAAACCAAATTTTACATTTTCCGGTAATCATTGCACTTATTTGAGAAAAGGCCTTCAGATCTACAAGCATAACTTGTGACGATGTCCACCAATTTTTTTTAGTGGAGCAAGAGTTGAACTTTGATTAACAGATTTGATTTGCAACGTTTGTTAGGATTCCTTTGTTATAGGGACCTTTTGTCCTTCCTCCAGGCTTTGTCAGGGTCGTTCAAAATGGCTCCGTGAAGAAATTAGAGGGTGGACGGAACTACTCGGGCCTTCCTTAGCCGAATGGTTAGAGTCCGCGGCTACAAAGTAAAGCCATGCTGAAGGTGTCTGGGTTTGAAACCCGGTCGGTCCAGGATCTTTTCGTAAAGGAAATTTCCTTGACTTCCCTGGGCACAGAGTATAATCGTACCTGCCACACGATATACGAATGCAAAAATGGCAAATTTGGCAAAGAAAGCTCTCAGTTAATAACTGTGGAAGTGCTCATAAGAACACTACGCTGAGAAGCAGGCTTTGTCCCAGTGAGGACGTTATGTCAAGAAGAAGAAGAAGAAGAAGAAGAAGAACGGAACTACTTCCCAAAAAAACCGTCTCCAAGGTGGAATTATGCAACCACAGCGAAGAAGAAATGCAGGGCTTAGCAGCTTATAAATGAAAGAAAGTAGTTTGATTCAAGTTTATAGTTTCATTTTATAATTTTTATGCAGAAATCAAAATTCACAAGAATAGGAAGAATGTATGATAGGATAAGGTACCTTTCACCATCGATTAGCGGAGTTATGGAGTTGCGCGGAACAGCGCAGCGGTCGAATCCTTTCTTGCATGGCGACGAAGGGAAGTTTGGCAAACGTCTGGATTCTGCGCTCGAACTCCATTCCTCGTCCCGTGTTCCGGAGTGTCTTCAGCACTAGGTCCTAGGCTCGTTCCGACGGTAAGTCAGCCCTTGTTGCAACGGCTACCAATGCACATTGGTCCCAAAGCCATATCTAGGAACACAAAAACGATTGCGCCTAAACCGTCAATTTTAGATATACGGTTTACGAGATCAGCACATAAACTTTTTTGCTGACGCATTTAGGACTACACAATGGTCTACAATGTTTTAGAACAATCGATTTGGAGCAACTTTGCCGAAGAACTCAAATTTCTATCTTTTATGGTTCGCGAGTTATGATTTTTTTTTATCAAAAAAGTTAGGGTGGTACTGATAAATCATTTTTTTCTTGATAACTTTTCATACGATAATTTCTCGCAAAAACTTTGTTCCGAGCACTTTTAGAACTTTTGATTGCGCAACTTTTTGCCGAAAAAACTAATGTTCTATCTCTTATGGTTACAGAGTTATCGAAAATTTTCTTCGAAAAAATGGTTGTTTTCAAATGCCGATATCTCCGAAGGGCGCAAACGGATTTTCAATCTTTTATCGGCATTAGAAAGATTATCTCTTTCTCTGCTTATGGTGAAAAAACTGTGAGGACGTTTTTTGTTTGAAAAGATTGACAAAATTTTCAAAATAATATGTTTTTTAACCGAAAATTGTCCATAACTTGAAAAATATTCGAGATAGTTCTTTGGTGCCTTCAGCAAAAATGTGCATAATTGAAAGTTCTAAAAGTGCTTCATACAAAGTATTCATGAAAAATTATCGCTTTAAGATATATTCACCATAAACCGAATTTTATATCATAAAGAAAGCGAAAAAAGAGATATTTGCTGGAACAACCGGAATAACTGTATGTAAAGTCATTTAAAATTGAATATATATGTAATGAAATAAGATCGATCACAATAAGCAAAATCTAAGGAGTTAGGGAAATTTAGTTGCTGAAGCAGTTTTAACAGTGATCCATGGAACATTAATCCATAAACGAAGTCTTGTTATATCACGCGACATATTGTTTGTCCAGCTAATCTATGCCGTGGTTGGTTATAAATTGCTACCGCTTCGGCTTACTAAGCAGAAGGTCAAGCGTTCAATACCGGTCTCGTTTATTATATTATCATCCCTAAACGATAACAAAACGTATACTTTGAAGAATTCCTTCAAATTACCAAAACCTTGCTTCCCGTGATATCCTCCCATAGAAATATAGAAGTATCTGCAATTATTCTATCTGGGCATCCAACTTATCCCATTCAATTCAATCAAATCCAATAAATCTGCCACAACGAATTAGTCAGGGCAGCATTCGCCTGTTGAAGAATGCATGAATCTTGAACAAGAGCCAAATATAAATCCCAAATATCTGTCTAAGGTAACGAACCAGAAGGTGGGCCTTGATCACTTGAAAACTGCTTCAGCAAGTAATTTTCCTTTTTTCAACTCCTTAGATTCCGCTTACTATGATCGATATCAATACATGTGTATTCAATTTAAAATGACTTTACATACAGTTATTTCGTTTGTTCCAGCAAATATCTCTTATTTTCGCTTTCTTTACCATATAACATTCGGTTTATGGTGAATATATCTTAAAGGGTTGATTTTTTATGAATGCTTTGTATGAAGCACTTTCAGAACATTCAATTTTGCACATTTTTGCTGAAGGCACCAAAGAGCTATCTCGAATATTTTTCAAGTTATGGACAATTTTCGGTTAAAAACATATTATTTTCAAAATTTTGTCAATCTTTTCAAACAAAAAACGTCCTCGCAGTTTTTTCACCATAAACAGAGAAAGAGATAATCTTTCTAATGCTGATAAAAGATTGAAAATCCGTTTGCGCCTATTGAAGATATCGGCATTTGAAAACAACCATTTTTTCGAAGCAAAATTCTTATAACTCTGTAACCATAAGAGACGGAACATTAGTTTTTTCGGCAAAAAGTTGCGCAATCAAAAGTTCTAAAAGTGCTCGGAACAAAGTTTTTGCGAGAAATTATCGTATGAAAAGTTATCAAGAAAAAACTGATTTATCAGTACCACCCTAACTTTTTTGTTAAAAAAAATCATAACTCGCGAACCATAAGCGATAGAAATTTGGGTTCTTTGGCAAAGTTGCTCCAAATCGATTGTTCTAAAACATTGTAGAACATTGTGTAGTCCTAAATGTGTCAGCAAAAAAGTGTATGTGCTGATCTCGTTCTAATTTGTCTTTGTTCTGATGATGTGTAATTACATTGGCCTGTATAGGTGTCAACCTTGTTCCTAATCCACTGAGAGGCCACTGGTAACGCTTGTGGATCTGTAGGCCTATACTCAAAGAAGTTCTTGTATAACCTTGAACTGTCGTTTATCTCATAACTTGGTGGAATATATTTTCATGTTCATAAACCTTCGAGAGATCACTAGTTACGCTTGTAGATCTGAAGGCCTGCTTCCAACGGAGTTCTTTTCTGACCAGAACACCAAGGCAAAAACTCGGCATGGCTCGTTGGATAAATGTACGACTCGTGCTGAAAAAATCATCATTCAGCATATAGGTTAGAGAAGGGTGCTTTGAAACAGGGATTTTTCGTATATGTCGGTCAAAAATTTATTTTTCTTCTCCAGACTCCTAATGTTTCTATAAATAATTTCTAACTACGCCACAGCATCAAATAAATAAGACAACAATAAAAGATAATATTTGAGTTCATTTATAGCAGATTTTTCTTTCAGTGATTCGATTATACGGAGGATTCGATTATCCGGAGTGAAAAAAAAATCGATACTCCGGATAATCGAGTCCGACCTTTACTATTTTTAAACTGTTTTCACTAACTCCGGCACAGGAACAGCTTTCAAAGCTTTCAAACGACCATATGTTTAACGGTTGGATTACACAATTCTATTGTGTTCATTGACATCTTATTCATGGATTTTTTCCTAAGGCAGAATTTCTTATACTGTTTTAGACAATTCGGCCGAACAAAAAGCTATGCTATATTTCCTAACACTTGATGACTTTGTAACATAGAATCAAATAATACGAGAACATTTACGACGCTCATTGTGAAAATCCACCTAATCTTGTGAAAATGCCATGGCCGAGCAGTTTTCCGGAATGCCCACGTCAGCTGCAGTCATCCTGGAGTACTTAATCATGACTAGCTCGTAGGTGAAGATTACTGCTACAATCTTTGTGAGAAACAATCCGAACAAAGAAAAAAATAAAAAAGCTTCGATCAATTAAAGCACTTAGCTTCAAAAATAACCGTACTCACCGTAAACGTTGTCTGATGAGTCAGATAGAAAAACCGGCTTCCGGAAAGTGCTCCGACTTCCGCTCTCAGTAGCAGATAGTACCGTTCGAGCTACAATCGATGCAGAAAGCATTGTAGATATCTATAGATTGTGTCATGGGCGTATCCAGGATTTCTGTCATGAGAGGAGCAAGCGACCTTAAAACGAGTTTTACGCTAAAACAATAATTGTACACAAAAGCTTCACCGTTTTTGTATGAAACGTTAAACAATTAACGATATCCATCTTCCTTTTTGTTTCACAGCGAGCAAAATAGAGTCCAAAACAGGTCTTGGTTCGATTTGGTTTCTAAGTAACAGGTTAATTAACGGTTTGGTAAAGTGTAGGTTGGAAAGAGTACGTAATTCAGTTTGCAAGAGATGCGACGATTTCTTCAGTGGATACTAGTAACTGACACTGAAAAAAGCTGCAAGTGATAGTCGAAACACGCATATCTGTCAAAGATGAGCAAATAGGGCGGAATTGAAAGGTACAAGGTACTCCCTATCTCAGGCCTGTCCAACATTTTTGAACCGCGGGCCAAATCGCAGAAATTTTTTTTTGGCGTGGGCCATATTTTTAAACGCAAATTCGGCAAAAGTCAGTAAACAAGGTTCTTATAATTTCTTATAATTTGACAAAAATCAGTGAATGAAGTATTTTTTTTTTACAAATCAAAACCAGATAATTGTTGCTATGTATCCTGTTGGATATTGCGATAATCCCTTAAAAAATTATGTAATAATCTTGTCCATGATATTTTGAAGCAACTAGCCCAAAAATGTTGGATCTTGTGAGAATAATATCCAGGATTTTATACAAAATCATACTCCGAATTCTGCCATGATCTGACCTAGTATTATTTGTATGGCCCAAAATTTACTAACAAAAAACTTGGTCAGAATGTCCAGAATTTTACAAGAATCGTGCCTAGAATACCTTCCAAATCTCATACAATAATCATTTCGAAATGTAACCTTGAAATCTTTCAGAATGCTGAAAATTTTTTGAAAGAAGCCTGCTCAAAATTTTATTTTAAATTTGCTTAAGGTTCTGCAAAATCGTACATAGCATTACATTGTAATTGACCAGGATTTCCAAAAATCACGTATTGAATTTGTTGAAAATTCTGGCCAGAAGTCTATAGGATCATAGTGAAAGTTCTGTAACAATCTCATATCCAGAATTCTTGGAAAACCTATTTTATTGTAAAGTATTCTGACTCTCAGATTTATTTCTATGATTCTGAGAGAATGTTAGTCTTTAATTCAGTGAAATAATGTACGAAAATTTAGCCTTTCGTCCATATGTTTTTTGAGTCAGCATTTTTTGAATTCCATCGAAATTCTATGGTAGAACATTGTTGAAACATTCAGAATTTGAGATTTAGAATTTGATTATTCATAAAATTGAGTACTAAGATGATTAAAAAACAATTTAAATAATAACCAAGCTAAAATATTATGTTGAAACTAAATTGAAAATAAATAGTCTTGGTATGTTCTAACTTCGGGTTATTAGAATAATCAACAAGCCAAATATGAGAAAATCTTCAAACCCTCCGCGGGCCGCACAAAATTAGGTCGCGGACCGGATGCGGCCCGCGGGCCGTACGTTGGGCAGTCCTGCCCTATCTACTTTTTTGATTCTCTATTGAGATTCTGCTCAGAAAATTAGAATAGGGGGGCATGGAGCAAGAGCGACACCCGGGGCAATAGTGCCACCTCTAATTTCACGTAGTTCAAATAAATTTTTTTTATGTTAATTTCAGGATAAGAATACATTGAGTACTAATTGAGGGTTGTGTAAATATTACAGTTAAAAATGTTCAGTACAAAAAATTAGAAAAATGTCTTTAACTCAGCAACGCGAAAAATGCAAAATATTATAAAAATGTAAGGCTGAAAAACAAGGTTTGACTCCCAATAAGTACAAAACATATTGATTTTTCCACACAGTATTGATGATTTTCAATTGTTTAATATAGCTGTGAGGAAATTTTTTCGAAAAAGTCCTTTTGACATTAAGTTCTACATATATAAAAACAGTATGTCTTATGGGGCAAGAGGGAAACCACAATTTTCTCATATAAAATCAAATGAACTTTTATTTTTCTTGTTCAATATTGCATTAAATCAATGTTTCCTACTAAATAAAATCAAAATAAACCATTTTGGACATTCAAAATGGTTTCTGAAAATTTTTACTATTATTCTTACAGCCAAATAAGATGAGAACTAAATAAATTTCGTAAAATTACTTTTTAACTATAAGTCAACTTTTATCCCTCAGTTTTTATCTTTACTTACTCTAGAATTTATCGTTTAGGCGGGGAAATAATAATATACAAAATTTGTGGAATTTTGCTCTGGTGGTCTTCTTGCCCCATACGAGTGGCACTCTTGCCCTGTGCCTCGTTAAAAAACCTCATAAGAAGGGACATTTTCAATAGTCTCAAATCATCATGTGTTACTTATATTTTGGAAATCTATCGATAACATCATTTGGAACAAGAGGTGAGCTTGCCCCTACACTGGAATAATCTTCAAAAATTGTGCTAATCAACCATGATTTGAACCTATAGACCTCTAAAGGTGTCCTTGTTGCCCCCAGCCCCCTACATTAAAAGAGTCATTTGGTTTTGTTTTTTATTGCCGATCGGAGACCATCCTGACTACTCCCATAGACTGCAGGATTCACACATCCACCGGTCGTCACTTTTTACTCACCTCGGTGCACCAACCATCACTGGAAATGCGTTGAACCACCCGGAGGGCAGATCTTTTTTCTCGATTCAGCTCGGCTGCTATCCAAAGTGTCGTCAAGGTACGGCCAATTAGGAAGCAAAGTGTGTACCAGAAATAGACAAACGATATGGCGTATGCGTGTGGTCTACGAAGGATAAAAGGATTATTTCGGGAGACGAAGGAGACGTGAGATGGCCCTTTCAACCCTATGTGGTACCGGGAGAAAAAGGCTATTACAATAGAATCATGATTGGAGTGATGGACAATTGCGGTTGCGGGGTAAGGACGTAACCAGACATTATGAGCAGTGTTGTTCAGACTCATTTCCCCGAAAATAACATTTTCCGAACTACGAAGCCACGAACTGCTACAACCATGCTCTATCCGCCTAAGATAGAAAAGCAGATGGCTAAGCTTGAGTACTACACACAAAATCGATCAATTTTGATCCCAGAGAGCCACAATTCAAGTTTCGGTGAAATGAAATGAGTGAGTGAGTGAATGCGAATCATTTCACCGAAACTTGAATTGCGGCCCACCGAGATCGAAACTGTCGGATCCCATGTGCAACACTCAAGCCCAACCACCTCCCCCTCCATCTCAGGAATACAACGCACAGTTATAACAGTTCATGGCTTCACAATTCGAATTTCGGGGAAATGAGTCTGGTCAACACTGATTATGAGGTAATGATAATCGACTCTGGTAATAATAATGAGATTAGGTATGTAGGAAATGTATTGAATAAATCCTTTCCAATGAGTTTTATGGAATCTTCATAAACCCAAGGAGAAGATTGTCTAGTCTTCTTCTCTCCGGCATTACTTCTCAACTCTGACAGAACCTACTTCAAAGTCTAATGTTCTTATGAGCACTTCCATGGGTATTACAGTCGACTCTCCACATCTCGATGTTCTACATCTCGATATCTCTCCCTATGTCGATGATTGCTTCGGTCCGTTCATTCTGCATACGATTTCTCTCTCCATATCTCGATATCCTCCTTATCTCGATATCTTCATATCTCGATGTGTTCCTATTGATTTGTTGTTCCCAATTTTCTCTCTATATGTGGATATGAACATTAACAAAGGTTACTAGAACAGATTTAAGTGATTTAGAATAGTTTGGAAATCCGAAATGAAGTTTGTTTGTTTATTATTTTCCTAGTAACGGAGTGATTTTCAATCTAGTATTCATTAGATTAATGTTCTTTGTATCGATCTCTCCCTATCTCGATGGTCCCTTCGATATCGAGATGAGGAGAGGCGACTGTAACTGCCAAGTAACTATGTTTGCATATGTAGGGAAAGTGTACCATAGTGGTTCTCTATTTGACCATACGGTAAATTTCGATAACATTCACATATTAAATCTTTTTGAATGTTCAAACATCAGGATATCTATTAAATCTTACTACTACAACACAAACAATCTTCCAAAATGTAACATTCAAGTAATCCCGTATGGCGAGAAAGGGAACTACTATGACCATAACTGGTACACCTACCCTATGTCGTGTTATATAACAAGGGGGAAAGCTGCAATCAGACCTCTAGGAAGGTTAGTCAGGGAGTGTGGGGATGCCGCACCACCGACAACCCACTAAAACCAGCCCAGTGAGCTATTCTGGCTAAATTGCTCAAGTGATGTACAAAATGCACATACATTACACTTGGACTCAGACCCTTTTATCCCAGGAGCACCTTACGGTATTTCATGAAGGGCCAGTGTATATAGCATTTAACACCTGTAGGGGGTCATTCAAATATGACGTCAATCATTTGGAGGAGGGGAGGGGGTTTCTACGAAAGTGTGACAGTACATGTTTAAGATATTGGAAAAAGCGTGACAGAGGGGGGAGGGGGGTCTAGAAATACCAAAAATCAAAGGAGGTCATATTTGAATCTTTCCTAGCAAATTTAGTTTTGGCAATGAAGTAACCTGTAAACAATGTTAGAGTAAGGTGGGGCAAAAGTTCGACCTTAGTGGTATAATCAAAGTTTCCATGAAAATAATAGCAGACGAAACAAAACAAATACCATATAGCGAACCTTCCGCATATTGACTATAACTTTGCTGAACAAACTTGTGTCAAAATATTTACCCATTTTTAGTTATAATAGTTTCAAAATTGATTGTCTTAAACGAACTTTTGCCCCACCCAAAAAATAGCAGTTTTTCGCAAAACTAAGTGAAAATGTAAAATTTTGTGACATTTTTCGCACGATCAGGCAAATTTCACTAAATTTGAAGATAATATGTAGATTTCAGGAAATTTGACAAATTTTCCGTGGGTTTATACATGGGTCGAACTTTTGCCCTGCTATGGGACAAAAATTGATTCCAACTATTTATGGAAAAACTAATACACGTCAAAGCATCCTTATGATAGGCCTAGAAACGCCCTTACATAAAATATTGAAAAATATTTTATCTTTATTTGGTTCCATGCATCGAAAGTTTGACCAAATATTACAATATTTACGTCAAAAAACAACAAATAGCGCGTGTGTAGGAACAAGAGATGGATGGATATTGGTTATGAAAGGGGTCCGCGTGGTCTGTAGGGATTTGAATTCTAAACTTGTAACCAACTCAGTTATTGGGTCACCAAGTGGCTCGGTAGCTTAGTTGGTAAAGCGCTCGTCTAGCATACAAGAGTCCTGGGTTCAAATCCCAGCCGAGCACGTGGATTTTTTTCATAATTTCACCCATAATTTGTCCATCTTTACCACGCGTAATGAGTTAATTAATTTAATAACCATGCGGATTGGATTACCGAACAGCTCAATATAAGTGTCAGTTTATATTAGAGTGTACTGCCTCTCTGTAGTAGTCATGTCGTCACTTGAGTGAGAACGACACGTTGATAGCCTTCCCACATCTTTACTCTTCCACAATACAGTTGTTGTGGAAGCGATGTAGGTACGATAGGCAAACAGTTTCAACACTAAATAAATCGCACTCGCTCGCTCCGCGTGTGTAGGAACAAGAGATGGATGGATATTGGTTATGAAAGGGGTCCGCGTGGTCTGTAGGGATTTGAATTCTAAACTTGTAACCAACTCAGTTATTGGGTCACCAAGTGGCTCGGTAGCTTAGTTGGTAAAGCGCTCGTCTAGCATACAAGAGTCCTGGGTTCAAATCCCAGCCGAGCACGTGGATTTTTTTCATAATTTCACCCATAATTTGTCCATCTTTACCACGCGTAATGAGTTAATTAATTTAACAAATAGCCATAACTTTTCCAAATCTCAATCAATTTTTATGATATTTGGAGTGAAAGTCTCTTACTTGTATAGCATTCGAACCACCATGACATTTCTAAGTTTTGATTTGATTTGAGCTAGAAATCTTAAAAAGAAACTCTTGCCCCACTCGAACTTTTGCCCCACTTTACTCTACAGAGCCTCTGCAATTCTAGCATAATGTGAGTGACAGCCGTAGTTACTGTATTCTAGCACTCGGCATCCTCACACATTCTCAGTATTATATTATCTGGGGACGTGTCACCTCCGCATGTAGCGAGCAAGCGATCCCTCACAACAATAAAACGCGGGAAATCGAACACGACATGCTCCGCTGTTTCCTCCACACCAGCACAATTAGGGTACACAGGAGGTACGGCAGGTACTGCCTATAGCAACCATGTCCTGACCATAATTTCTTCCATGTCCCCATAATTTCTTTCATACCAATCTGACACATTTGGTATTAGCCGATGGGTCCATCTACCTTTAGTGGAGTTATCCCATTCGTGCTGCCAACCTCTGAGCGTTGTCTCTTTACACGCGTTATGGATTCCTCTGGTACCTCTTTGGTTGAAACACTTGATGATGAGTCCGATAAGTGTCATCCCGGCTATGAAATACACGGCCTCTTTAAAAACCGTTAAGCACATGATCGTATACGTGCTTTCCAACCGCTTTAGGTTTTGCCCGTTCTAAGCGCTTTTGACCAAATTGGTCCTTCATACCTTAGTATGGATTGCGCCACGCTTGCCAGGAGCTTGCGTTTGTTGGCAATTACAGCAAAGCTGTTAGACATAACCTCGAAGGCGCCGCTATAGCCGTGGATGCTCTTTTACAGACATATTCAACGTGCCTAGCGAAGCTGAGCTTGTCATTAACCCAAGATGCCTAAGAGATCGCTTGAACTCTATGGTGCAATCACCTACCGAGATAAGCGCCTGTTGCTCGGACTAACGGTTGTTGACCACCACCCCCCGAGTCTTGTCACAGGCCAAGTTTCCTAGACTGCATCCACTCCTCAACTATGGAGATAGAGTGCGCTGCTGTCAACTCTACTTCCGCCATCGATTCACCATAGACCTCTAGGGTGATGTCGTCGTCGTCGAAGCCAACAATCTTAACACCCGTCAGTACGTCGTAGTACATCGCATTCCATAACATCAGGCCCAGGATTGAACCTTGAGGTACTCCCGCGATAATTCAAACGCTTTTCTGCCCCTCCTTTGTGTCATTCAGTAGAATCCTACCATCTATATAACTTTCTGAAAGCTTACACAACTGCACCGGTATTTTGAGGTGAAGTACGAGGGCTATTGCTTCCCAGCTTGCGCTGATGAACGCTTTCTTCACATCCAGAGTGACAACTGGGCTGTAACGGATGCCGCTCCTTTTATGCTCGATTGCCACCTCAGCTGTCTGAACGACCGACTGGATAGCGTCCAGAGTAGATTTACCTTTCCTGAATCCAAACTGGTTGTAGGACATGACGTCCGCACTCTCCGTGTATAGTACTAGCCTGTTGAGAACCAACCTCTCAAATAACATGCACGTCGTATCTAGTAGACAGATAAGTCTATACGCCAACAGGTCACCCGGTGGTTTCCCCGCCTTTGGTAGTAGCACCAATTTCTGTCACTTTCATACATGCGGGAAGATTCCTTGATCTGTACAGCGTTGCATCGTGGTTCTGAACATGTCTGGAACCGCGTTCACTGCCGTTATTAAGCCATCATTTAGGATACCATCGAGTCCCGGTGCCTTGTTTGACGCGAATGATCTAACGACTTCTGCCAGCTCTTTTTCGTCACCCTCGCAACTTCTTCTCCTTCATCTGCCGGATACGGCGCTGGAAGGCATAGGTTTGTGGGATGATGCGGGAAGCACCTTTGGTCTTAGCCATTACCACTCTGTAGGCGTCACACCACGGACTCGAGTTGGTTTTCAAAGCATACTAGTTTGCGACTCTTGATTTCCTTTTTGAGAGCTAACCTTGCCTCTCTGAATGCTGAACCGCATTCTTCTCTTTGTGCTTCTGTGCGTGCGCGTTGCATTCTTTGTCTGGCCCAAAGGCAATCTGCTCGAAGATTTGCAATCGATTTGCACCACCAGTACGCCGGCGGCCTGTTCTCTCTGGGAGGGACTTTTCTCGACATGGAAGCATCACACGCTCGTGATACCACAACAACTAGCTCTTCACCGTTTTTGTTCAGATTGTTCCGTTCGCGCCTCAGGACTGCAGTGAATACTTCGCCGTCGAAGCGTGCTATTCTCCAACTTCGGGCTTGGGTTTAGTTACATCGCACTGCTCTCCGCCTGCCTGGTATTATACTATAGCTAATCGATTGATGATCGCTATGAGTATAACCGTCATCAACGGTTATACATGATACCTAAAAGGTTGGGACTACAGTACGTCACATCGATAATCGATTCTGCACCATTTTTGCGGAAGGTACTCACTGTACCCATATTTGCCAGCCAGATTCCGACAATTGTTGGTACATGTGTTGGCACCTTTGGTTGGTACAGCGGCTACCTCACTTCACTGCCCAAAGTTACCAGCTATCACTGCCGAATAGCTACTTTGGCTATCATCCTGTCGATCATTTGGGAAAATTCAGGAGGCTGTTGTATGCCTGAGGCTGTTGGGGGCCCAGATAGCCGTAGCGGTAAACGCGCAGCTATTCAGCATGACCATGTTGAGGGTTGTGGGTTCGAATCCCACTGGTCGAGGATCTTTTCGGGTTGGAAATTTTCTCGATTCCCAGGGCATAGAGTATCTTCGTACCTGCCACATTATATACACATGCAAAAATGGTCAATCGGCAAAGAAAGCTCTCAGTTAATAACTGTGGAAGTGCTCATAAGAACACTAATCTGAGAAACAGGCTTTGTCCCAGTTGGGACGTAACGCGAAAAAGAAGAAGAAGAAGTTGTATGCCCAAGTTTTTCGCATTGTTGGCCTCTGCGATCGGCAGCCTGTTCGCCACCATCTGCGTGCCCTGCGGGCTCTTTCTAAGGTGGATGGCCTTACTGGCTACGTCGATGTCATACTGCTCATTAAGGGTAGCCGAGCCCTCCGCTGCATCGGTGACCTCATCCAGATTTTTACACTGGAGAGTCGCTTCTGCAGTCAGGGATCTTACATGAACCTCGTCGCCAAGTACTTATTGTGCCAGTTGCTTATAAACTGCACCCTTTTGCTTGGCGTCCTTCTTTAAGACTAGGATAATTTTACCAATCCTAGTCCGCCTTATGCTCCGCACATCTGCGCCCAATGGCGATAACTTCTCCGTGTTTCGTATCGTCTTCAGAACTTCGGCGTATTACGCTTCCTCCTTTTTGATAAGGAGGGCTCCGCCTCAATTCCTACGTTTCGTCGGTTTTAGGTTTAGCATTCTCCTTGGGCTCCGTTTCTTTCCGACTCGTATCCACGGGTTGTTGTTGCCTCTCGTGGTATGGTTCCTGCGGATGCACTATCGGGCGGTTCGGGCTATCTCGTGGCTCTTTTTTTCTTGGCTTTCTTTGTCTGAGGCTTGGTGTTGGCCTCTCCACTGTTGCCATGTTCTCTTGATCGTGTAGCTTGGCTCATGCCAGCTTTTCCGCCCAGGAGAATGGCCGCGTAGGTCACTTTCCCTTATCAACAATGCGTCTTTTCACCACATATTCATCCTCGGGTGGACCCCTCTTTCGCATAGCGTATCGAAAAATATCATCTAATTTATTTGCGTTGCCTGTAAAGGAAAACACTTCAGTCTGGCACCAGACTGACGCGGAAATCGAACCCACACTCCTTAAATCGATTCGGCTAAATGCTTGGTAACACTTACTTACACAGCCACGAAGCCTTCCAAGCAGTGTTACAGTGATAGATTTAGAATGTGATAGATTTAGAATGGAAGATAGAAGCAAGTGAGAGATATACAACTACAAAGTACGAGGAAAGGGACGGGCCTGGGATTGAACCCATGACCTTCTGCTTATGAAGCAGAAGCGGTAGCCATCAGACCACCAACCCCGTCAAGTAGCTCCCAGAGTAACAGGTGGTAAGTCTAACTAACGAGATCGCCCTATTGAAGAACAAGTGACTTCAGCTCTACGAGACGGTCTTGAGAAGAACAGAAAGGCACTTATGGGACAACTTGCGAAAGCTGGAGCGGTCTACCACTTTGAAGGTTGACCTCCTCTAACTCGCAATAAGAGGAAAAGCACTGCCTAGGTATTCTCTGAAGTGGATAGAGTTGGGTTCAGTTTGTAGAGTCGTTACGTGAGGGAGTAGAGTCTGGCTTTCTTAAAAAAAAGCAAATTAGGACCGCCATTGAAGCGGTGTCGTTTGCGAGGTCACCGCGGATACTTCCGGGAATGTTATTGGTTTTTCTGTGGTGTCCGTACAGAGGGCAGTGGCAGATTACATGTTCTGCTAAGTCATGTACACTGCATTGTTTACACTCTTGACGGAAGGATCTGCCATTGAAGTTGTAGGTAAAACGGGTATGTCCGGTCCTAAGGCGCGATTATTTACTGGTTGTGGAGCGAGCAGAGCTCTTCCAAACTAGAAGTATCTCCCTTCACCTTCCGAAGCTGAGTCGAACTATTTTGATGCCATTCTTGGGCTGTGAAATGATGAGCCGACATCTAGGAAGAAGCGTCCAACATAGCTCTGGTCCTCACAAGTCCCTACCTCACGCTTCCACGGGTCAAATGATGACAAAGACCGCCAGCTAAGGGTTGCGTACTTAGTTGGTAGTGCAGCCTGGGCACTGTTGTCCTTCTGACATCAGCTAGAGTGAGGAGGTGCGTCTCGAGCGTCTGTCCACCAAGAAGGTGCGACTCAAACAGCGTCTGTTCTGGCATCCAGCGGCTGAGTATGAAATGCTGTATCACGGCAGCTACACCTAAGGTGGCAGCCCCACCATCGTGATGTAGGTATCGTGACCCTGGTAAGGTAGCATATCGAATTTCTTACCTACCACGAAAAATGGAGAAAGGAGAAGTAACGAACGATATTTTCGGCAACCGACCTGGCAACGAAATAAGGACTATGATTGGAAACTCGGTACCTGGAATGTCAGGACGTTAAATGAACCCGGACGAGTGAGCCTTTTGGCTCGTGAATTGCAGAAGGTTGGAGTGAGCGTGGCTGCTATTCAGGAAGCAAGATGGCCTAGAACTGGAGAACGTGAATTCAGGGCGGTGGATCCCGTCGCCAACACAGCTTTCAAATACAACATCTACCATAGAGGCAGCGATAAGGCAGAGCATGGCGTCGGATTCATAGTGATCGGGAAGCAGATGAAGCGTGTTATGCGGTGGAAACCGATTAATGAACGAATCTGCGTATTGAGGATACGGGGCAAATTCTTCAAATACAGTCTGATCAACATCTATGCGCTGACAAACGATAAACCCGACGACACGAAGGATGCGTTTTATGATTGTCTCGACAAGACCTACGGAGAGTGCCCAAAACATGACGTAAAAATTGTTATCGGGGATGCCAACGCTTAGGTCGAAGAGAGGATTTTTTCCGCCCTATAATTGGTACGGAGAACCTTCACTCCGCCACCAATGACAACGGCCTAAGGCTAATAACTTTTGCTGCAGCTAGAGGGATGGCCATCAGCAGCACCTACTTTGTACGCAAAGACATCCGAAAGCACACCTGGATGCACCCAAATGGCGAGCTCTGCAACCAAATAGACCACGTTTTGGTGGACGGTCGGCATTTCTCGGATGTCATCGATGTGAGGACCTTTAGAGGCCCAAACATCGACTCTGATCACTATCACGTTGTTAGTAAAATTCGTGCACGGTTGTCTACCGTGGCGAACACAAGAACACTGCGACCGTTGCGTTTCAATATCCAGCGCTTATCAACAACCGCCGGAAGCTTGATGAGCGGATAAGGGGATACAACGTAGGCGAAAACCTCAACAATATGTGGGAGTCTATCCACGGTGCGATGAGCACAGCAGCGCGAGAGGTGATAGGTACTGCTCAGAGACGACCCAGAAACGGTTGGTTTGATGAGGAGTGCCAGAATGTGACGGATGAGAAGAATGTTGCCAGAAGTCGAATATTAGTGTCTGGTACCCGGCAGAATAGAGAGCGGTACAAGGAAGCTAGAGCAGCCGAGAAACGAATTCACCGCAGAAAGAAAAGGCAGTATGAAGGAGACATCATTACTGAGGCGCCAAACAGCATCGAACAAAACGATCGCTGGTAGACAGAGTGGTTCCAATTGTGACGTTGGTAGTGAAGTGGTGCTAGGTAATGAAAAATTTGAAGTAGTGGAAGAATTTGTGTATCTTGGTACTTTAGTGACTTGCGATAATGATGTTACCCAAGAGGTGAAAAGGCGTCTTGCAGCTGCGAATAGGGCTTTTTACGGGCTCCGTAACCAGCTTAAGTCCTGTAGCCTGCAGACGAAAACAAAATTCGCGCTATATAAGGCTCTGTAGTAATTAAGTAGAGTAAGTTACGGCATTCCTCACAATAGCACACTGTACACTAAACATAGTAGCCATCGACATAGAGTATTGACTGACGTAGGAAGGAATAAGATTATTCTGTAACAAACCATCAAACAGATAAGACGCTTTATTATTCTGCGTACCACATATCAGAAGTGGGATATACCTCAATCATTCCTGAGCCGTTTTCCGTCAATTCGCCATTTCGTTGCTGAGTAATCGTAAGAAGTCAGATCTCAAAATGCTCGAGGATATCGGAACAAATCTTCCTTCTCTGGCAGGAGAAAACCAATCTGATGCGATAAATACAAGAATTTGGACGAATTGCCGCTACGGAGATTCAACTGCAAACCAAATTTCAAGACTACGAACCGAAGGGATGAACCGAATTGAGAATTCAAGTTACTGCGTGAAATTGGACGATATCGGTGAATTTCTTCCAAGTTTTGCAGGAAATGAAGAAGAAAATGTGAACAATTTCGTTGAAAGCGTTGAACATATAAGGAAAATTTTCAATGTTAATGAAGAAATAATGAAGCTGATCGTTTTCAAGAAATTACAAGGAAATGCCCAGAAATGGATGATGTCGCAAGAAAAAATTTTCACCTCAAATTTACCAGAAATTTTAAACCTTTTGAAGATAACTTTTACGTCAACCATGACAACGCTTGAATTACGGAAGAAACTTGAATTACGTAAATGGAAAAGCCGTGAAACATTTCAAGAATATTATATTTCGAAAAGGATCCTCGCTTCACCATTGAACCTTGAAGAGATCGAGTTAATTGAATACATTATCGAAGGAATTCCGGATAACAATCTGAAAAATTTTGCGAAAATATCAAGATTTAAATCTGTTATTGTTCTTCTTCAAGCTTAAATGTAGTAATTAAGTAGAGTAAGTTACGGCATTCCTCACAATAGCACACTGTACACTAAACATAGTAGCCATCGACATAGAGTATTGACTGACGTAGGAAGGAATAAGATTATTCTGTAATAAACCATCAAACAGATAAGACGCTTTATTATTCTGCGTACCACAGGCTCTTATCCTTCCGGTTACTCTATACGGCCATGAATCCTGGACGTTAAAAGAGGTCGACCGGAAAGCGTTTGGAGTTTTTGAGTGTAAAGTGCTGCGAACAATACTCGGCGGTAAACAAGAAAATGGCATCTGGCGGCGTCACATGAATCATGAGTTGTACCAAGTATATAAAGAAGTGGATATTATCAAGCTCATAAAACACGGCAGGCTGCGTTGGGCGGGTCACGTGGTACGAATGCCGGAAGAACGACAAGCAAAAATAATATTCAGTAGAGAACCCGGACCAGGCCGTCGGCTTCGTGGTAGGTCACGCACACGTTGGCTTTTTGCAGTTGAAAAGGACTTAAGGGCACTTAACGTTCAGGGCGACTGGAAGCGATTGGCTCAGGACCGAGCCCAGTGGAGAAGAATTATCCATTCGGCGTAGATTCAACGTAGCGGATTGTAGCCCATCAAGTATCAAGTAAGTATCTTGGGCCCAGTAGTCTCTGACGAGTTTAGCAACCCAGCGTTTTACGTCTGGGGTGGAACGGAGAGGGTAATGCGTAGATTCTACCCCATTACCCCGAATCCCATTACCCCGAATGCCATTAACCCGAACGCCATTACCCGAATTCCAAAACCCCGAACGACCCATCACCCCGAATGACATTACCCCGAATTCCTATATCATAAGGAAATGTCATCAATATCATCATGTCAAGATAATTGTAAATTCGGGGAAACAGCATTCGGGGTGATGGAATTCGGGGTAAAGGAATATTCGGGGTAATGGAATTCGGGGTGATGGCATTCGGGGAAATGGCATTCGGGGTAATGGGGTAGAATCGTCGCAGTAGTATGGGCTCGTACACCCTGTATCCACGGGTCCCGCTCTGACTGTAAGGCTGATATGATGCTTACGGAATCGGCGAGGTTGAGGATTGGAGCACTCGCTGGTGAGAGGCAGAGAAAACCGAACACTCAGTTGATAGACTTTGACAGAGTGTCAGATTTTCGCCGGAGATGCCGATACCTACTTCACGCTGGGAAAGAGAGCCGTCTGTGTAACGGTGTATGTGTTCTGGGTATTTAGTCCGCAGGAGTTCCAGTACGTACACCGTAGAGTCATCGCCACTACGGTAGGTCTGTTTTATCTGCTCGTCAATGGCTACCAACTGCTCGCTCTATGCCAATGTACTCAGGGGGCCACAGGTGGAAGACTGGAATTGACAGCCTCACGGAGGATACGATCTGCTTGATCTTTGAGAGCGACCCTTGCGTTTCCAGCTGGTTTTGAAGCGTAAGTGGTAGCTTTGCGGCAGATGACTGCGTGCACTCGATGGCGGAACGGAAGAATACCAGCTTTTGCAAAGGCAGCGTCGGCGGGGGTTGATGAAAGTAAACCGGTTGCCAAAGGAAACCACGTCATCGGCAAACTGCAAGACCTAGTTGCGCAATTGCCTCCCCCTCATGTGATACTTGGCGACAATTGAATGCTGCGTACTCGTGCCAAGTTCAAAAAGGTAATCAAAGCTGTCAAAAAGGACACATGAACCGAATTTACGGCAGATATATCGGAATCCACTAGCTCTAGCGAGCTTTGGAGGAAGGTGAAAGTCGTCAGTGCACTATGGTCCAGGAATCAGTTTTACGCGGAAAGATGCATTTTGAGCTTTAGAATGAAACATTAGACAAAAACGGTCTTCTACAAAGTTGTTTGTATTAGTTAAGCCCTTTGTTTGGTTTTATTGAAAATTAGGGTGGACCACATTTTCATAGAAATTGTGTAACTAACTTTCTTATTTGTAGAAATTATATTATACATGCTTCAGCAAAGTTGTAGACCATTCAATTTCAAGCAACTTTGCCAAAAAAAGTTTTTTTGTATCTCTTAAATTGACCGATTTAGAGCTTTTTTCCTACGATGACATAGGGTGGTCCGAACAAAACTGGTTTTCTGGCTCTAGAGTTTTCAATTCAAATTTCTCATCAAAGTAGTCTATGAAACACTTTTAGAGCTTTGAAAAATGCGTAATTTGGTGAGTGAAGAAACTCGCTATCTCCTTCCGTTTAGGAGTTATTGTTGTTTTCCTCTCAAAAACATGCCTACTTTGATTATGAATATCTTTGATTGGGGCAAACATAAAACATATCTCTTGACGGTGTTCAAAAGACAAAATAAAATTGTATATTATATCAAAAAATTACAGATGTGTTATTTTTGTAACTCTAATAAAACGCATTGAAAGTCAAATATTTTTTATCACAAAAACTTTAATAACTTTTGAACTAAAATAGATATCAACAATCTTTTTGCATGGAAATTTGCGTTTTGTTAAGTTCTAAAAGTCGTTCATAGACGAATTTGACGAGAAAATAATATTAAAAAAACTAGAGTTGAAAAACTTATTTTTGCTGGACCACCCCGCGATGATTAGGAAAAAATGTTCTACATTGGTCAAATTTTGAGCTACAGAAAAGCTTTTTTTGGCAAAGTTGATCAAAATTTCAAATTCTACCGCTTTGCCTAAGAGCATATACCAGTATTTTTGCAAATAAAAAAGTTGATTATATGATATGTGTGATATTGTGGACCACCCTGGTTTTAAATGACACAGAATGGAAGCTTACATTTTTAGAAACAATTTTGTAGAAGATAATTTTTGTCTAAAATTTAATTTTCATGCTCAAAATGCAAAATAATAAAAATATGCATACTATGAAAATCTTCAAAATAGTTTTAGAGCCCTATCTTTCTTATTTCAGATTTCTCGTCAAAGCGGTCTATGAACGACTTTAAGAACTTAACAAAACGCAAATTTTCATGCAAAAAGATTGTTGATATCTATTTTAGTTCAAAAGTTACTAATGTTTTCCTGCTTAAAATCCTTTGTTTTTCAAGGCATTTTATTAGAGTTAGAAAAATAACACATCTGTAATTTTTTGATATAATATACAATTTTATTTTGTCTTTTGAATGCCGTCAAAAGATATTTTTTATGTTTGCCCCAATCAGAGATATTCACAATCAAAGTAGGCATGTTTTTGAGAGAAAAACAACAATAACTCCTAAACGGAAGGAGATAGCGAGTTTCTTCACTCACCAAATTACGCATTTTTCAAAGCTCTAAAAGTGTTTCATAGACTACTTTGATGAGAAATTTGAATTGAAAATCCTAGAGCCAGAAAACCAGTTTTGTTCGGACCACCCTATGTCATCGTAGGAAAAAAGCTCTAAATCGGTCAATTTAAGAGATACAAAAAAACTTTTTTTGGCAAAGTTGCTTGAAATTGAATGGTCTACAACTTTGCTGAAGCATGTATAATATAATTTCTACAAATAAGAAAGTTAGTTACACAATTTCTATGAAAATGTGGTCCACCCTAATTTTCAATAAAACCAAACAAAGGGCTTAACTAATACAAACAACTTTGTAGAAGACCGTTTTTGTCTAATGTTTCATTCTAAAGCTCAAAATGCATCTTTCCGCGTAAAACTGATTCCTGGACCACTGTGCAGTGGTGTAAGAGTAGGCATGTGCGAAAATTGATCAGGGTAGGGGAAGCTTCACTCACGATGCGGGTAAAATTGGTAAGACCTTTGCTGATCCATTCGCCAAGGTGTCAATGAACACTTATTTCAGTGATACCTTCCTGCGGGCCAAGTCGATAGCCGAAGCGGAGTTTAGTTACTCTGACGAAAATCGCCGTAGTTTTAAATTAGGCTATAACAGAGATTTCGACTTGAACAAGTTCGAATGAGCCCTCAGTAACGGCACTGGAAAGGCTGCGGGTCCTGACAGTATAGTTTATCATGTCCTAAGGAGGCCACCTATTATCAGCCGGTCTTTTGGACAGTATGAACCAGGTATGGCGCTCCGGTGTCATTCCTGCTGAGTGGAAAGAAGGGTTAGTTATTCCTATCTTCAAACCAGGGAAGGATAAGACGCTAACAAAGGGATATAGACCAATCATGTTGCTTACACAGTTCGAACGAAACGTGTACATTTCTGAGACATATAATGCACATAATTGGAGCGTGGAATATCATGGATATTTACATGAAATGTCATGTAAACTTCAATTATATGTCATGTAGTTGAGCAGGATCCTGAGTGATTACATGACATACTACACATTTTTACATGATTTCAAACTGAAATTTACATGACATCATGTTTACATCAAGTTTACATGACGTGTAATCCTCATTTTTTTAACTGTGTAGTTGCATGGGTAGACACTCGAACGTAACTCAATCGTCGGATGCTTTGTATGTAGTCTCCCATGATTTGACCAAGGCCTACGACATGGAGGCTTCAGATCTTAGATACACTTAAGAAATGGAACTTCCAGGGTGGGCATGTTTATCTACGTGGAAAACTTTCTACGGAAACGAACGTTTAAGGTTTGGAATGCAAGCGCAACTTCATCTACGAAGACGCTAGAGAATGGCATCCGGCAAGGTTTTGTCATCTCAGTGACGGTGTTCCTCATTGCGATGAACAGCGTCTCCAAATGAGTGCACATCATTGAGTGCGCAGATAATATTACCCTGGTCATGTATGGTAAATACGCTAGTCAAGTTAGTCATAAAATGCAAGAAGCTGTTAAATCGGTGATCCGATAGGCAGATAGCGTAGGCTTTATGATTTGCCCCGAGAAGTCTAAGCTCTTGCACGTTTCCTTCAACCATCACCACCGACCGAGTCTCCCCATTATTAGCATCGGCGAGCAGGCAGTCAAGGCAGTGCGCGAGATAAAACTGCTGGGCATGACTATCGATAACAATCTCACGTTTGTTAAGTACGCTAAGGCAGTTTAGGAGTCTGTCCACGCAAAGTTGAACATTCTCTGGACCCTTAGTGGTCGTTCATCCGCTGCACTCTGACTAAAGGTTGCTAGGGCATTGATTGTCCCAGTACAATATACACTCCCGTGCAAAAGTTTGGATTCACCCTCTCAAAAACATACAAAAGTGTTCTGTCCATATCTCTGTGATTACGCGTCTAATTGAAACTCTCTAAGCCGCTTTCAAAAGGCAAAGAGTTATTCTTACTTCGTATGTATTTTTCCAAAAACATTTTTTGAATTTTGTATACTAAATTTTAACTGGAAGTTGTGACATTTTTCAAAAAACACACTGAAAAACATTTGTAATTTCCTCAGCATTGGATCGACCAAAATTTTAAAACAAAGTGTCATTAGAATCGTAATATTATATTCTCTAAAGAGCACTCACGAATTTTTTGTGGAAAAATCTGAACACCATTCGTCATCGAAGTCATCGTGCAATAATTCATAGATTTATAAAACGCAAATAATGGCTCGTACATGATTGGTTTGATATTTCACAGATTTTTCGTGTTTTAAGTAAGTCCAGGTGTACCCAAACTTTTGCACGATACACCATACTGAGGGGTGAACCCAAACTTTAGCACGATGACTTGAATGACTGTTTCATTGATTTTGAATAGTTTTCAGATTTTTCCGCAAAAATTTCGTGAGCGCTCTTCAAAGAATATAAGATTACGATTCTAATGACACCTTGTTTTAAAATTTGAGTCGATCCAATGCTGAGGAAATTACAAATGTTTTTTCAGTGTGTTTTTTTGAAAAATATCACAACTTTAAGTAAAAATTTCGTACATACAATTCAGAAAATATTTTTGGAAAAATACATACGAAGTAAGTGTAGCAAAGTGAAAACACATCTTCCGTATTCAGAGTGATAAATTACAATATTTTATTCTGAACCTTCCTGTCACAATGCTCAAGCATAGCCTACTCTAATCTAATCCAATAGCACAATACTACATCTCTCCTTTTTTTCATAAAAGTGAATCAATACTTTATTCTAGCTTAAAAACTACTGAACAGTCAAGACTGCTTTTCTTTCAATAATGTATGAATGGTCTTTAGGAATGTTTCATTGCTTGAAATATTGTTGATCTCTGCCGGAAAGCATACAGCGCGATATCCTCGAGTTTTTCCTCCTTGTACTGATGAGTTTAAAACTGTGCGTATCTCGTCACACCACCAATGGTCCCTAAACGCAAACGGAATTAATTATTAAATATATAGCATCAATAAGTCAAAACTGAAAGTATACTTAGCTGCAGTGAGTTACTTCTTTCTTTTCTTTTATTGCTATATTATTTATTTTACATTACCGTTTCAATTTCTGCAATTATGCAAAGCATGCTTGATCTTGTCCATTATCCGTTCTTGATTGTTGTAAAAGAGGTTCGCTTAAAATGCTTTAAATAATCCATGCCGCACTACACTTTTGAAACTACGAAAAATGTTAACAAAATAGGTAAATGAACACATTTTATATGAATTTGTAATGCTAGATATACAATATAAAACAAATAAACTTCATTTGTCTAGTACCAAACTGTACTACTAGTAGTACTTTTATTTTCATTGCATGTCCCTGTATCATAGAGGTACTGAAAAAATATTTCCTACATCTCATAATAAACCGGACTGCCAAAAGGACTGAGATGGATCTCCTACATCTGGTCTTCTCAATTTCAGGCTGAAATCTTTCGTTTATTTGGTGTTTAACATACTTTTATATTATTTTATAGAGAAACGGGTCGGATGATACGTTTGATTTTTACTGTTCTCTTTCGAACAGGGCCAAATTTTCACGACCTCCCTGTGTTCCTTTACCGGAAATGGACCAGGATTAGTTCACCCTCTTCATTTCTTATGGAGAAGTAGACCAGAATCATTCAAAATGTTCTCTTTACTCTCTTGTTTTTCTCTAAGAGCGGACCGGACGATTTGTTTTATTCCTTCATTTCTTGTCAGAAATGGGCCGAATTTCAACAAACTCCCTACGTTCTTATTGGAGGGGTAAATTAGCAGAGAGACCAGTAAAACACGTCTTTACAAATCGAGGCAAAACACTTGAATGAGCTTTATTCATTTCCTTCTTTCCATTCCCTTTTGAGCTTCATTCAGTCAGCTCCTTTTACACTCGATTGGCGCGCGATGCTGAATGGCGCAGGGCTGCCATCACTCCTCCTCATCGCGCAGAGATCGCAATCCAATCCTCTCGCGTATGTCCTCCAATTTTACCCTGTTCAGCGGTTTCGTAAAAATGTCCGCCAACATATCCGCCGATGGGCAATAAGTTACATTTACGTTGTCGTTTTCAGCCAAATCCTTCACGAAGTGGTATTTGGTGTCCACGTGCTTCGAACGCTTCAGTCCTGCATTCTGCTCCAACATCTTGATGCAACTTTGGTTGTCTTCTAAGATCTGTACTGGTTCCTGTACAGGCTCCAAGAAGTCCTTCAATAGTTTTTTCAGCCAAAGCAGCTCCCGACAACTTTCAGCTAACGAAATGTACTCCGCTTCCGTCGATGAAAGTGCCACACACGATTGCTTTCTGGCACACCATGAAATCGGGCCACCACCCAGTTGAAACTGGTTGCCCGAATTCGATTTTCGGTCCTTCACATTTCCGGCCTAGTCTACGTCCGCGTATCCTCGAAGTTCTTGTCTGTTTACAGCCAATTCCAACTTCAAATCACTCGTAGACTTCAGGTAGCGCAGAACCCGTTTTGCTTCCGTCCAATCCGCATTCGTTGGCTTGCTTACCTGCCTTCCAAGAATGGATGTACTAATAGCGATGTCTGGCCGGGTATTTACTGATAGATACAGCAAACCACCGACGAGGCTCTGGAACTTCTCATTGTTCGGTAGACTCTCCAGCTCCTCCTTTTGCTGTAGGTATCCGACGTCCATAGGAATCCGTGATCCCTTAGCATCCGCAAGTCCGAACTGTGCAACCAACTTGTCGATATAAGCCTTTTGGTCCAAGCAGTAGGCGTTGTTCTTCCGCGTCACTCTTATTCCCAAAAAATGTTTCACTTCACCAAGTGTTGTAATCTGGAACTCGCTAGCTAAAGCCTTCACAACCCCTTCGTAGTCTTCATCACGTGATGTAGCGATTAGCATATCATCCACATACACCAGGATATACACTGTGCCGCCGCTCGTCTTCCGCACATATAAGCACGGGTCAGCATCCGCCTGCCGGAATCCCAGTCGCTTCATAACATCATTCAGCTTTTGGTTCCAAACCCTGGCTGATTGCTTCAAACCATATAGGCTCTTACGCAAACGACACACCTGTCCTTTTTCAACTCGTAGTCCGGGTGGTACCCGCATATAAATGGTCTCCTTGAGATCGCCATTCAAATATGCAGTTTTCACGTCAACGTGCCTGACCTGCATCTCATCTCGTCCAGCGATGGTCAGCAGTGTACGAAGCGTCACTTGCTTCGCGACTGGGGCGAATACCTCGTCGTAGTCCAGGCCATATCGTTGCGTGAAACCTTGCGCTACTAATCTCGCTTTATATCGTACTAGTTTACCTTGCTCATCCTGCTTCTTCTTATTGATCCAGTGGCATCCGATGGTCTTGCTTCCTGGCGGCAACGACGTCAAGTCCCAGGCCTTGCACTCCCGCAATGACTTCAGCTCGTCGTTCATGGCGGCCTTCCAATGGCCATTCTCAGGATCACTCACTGCCTCTTGGTAGCTTCGGGGTTCACACTGCTGACTCCGAGCCAGTTTACCATCCGCCACGTAACGTTCAGGTGGAATACCTTTCGTTGACCTTCCAGACCGACGAGGTGTAACGGCGAATTGCTCCTCCTGCAAGTAAGTCGACTCCCTCTGGATCGAAACTAGTTCGTCGTCCTGTCGAGAGACAACACTGCCATTGGCATCTTCAAATAACTCCGATATGCTAGATTTTCAAAACCAAGATCCAAATTGTCGCAAGATTCTTCTTCAAACCCACGGAATTCTTCCTCATCGTCACTATCTGCGTCCGGCTCATCTTCGGAATCTTTATCAGACTCGTCCGACCCTTCATGCTCCATGTTGCTGGACGGTTTCACCGGAGTCACCACGAAAATTTCGTCATCGACTGCATCCGGAATCTCTCGATCACTTGATGGCAAGAAACGAGCATCACGACTGAAAACGATTTCGTTTGTCTTCAAGTCGATGAAACGCCACGCTTTATGCTGCTGGGAGTACCCAACAAACGTCAATTTTGTCGCCTTCGATTGCAGCTTCGTCCGCTTTTCCTTCGGGATGTGCACATAAGCTTCCGAACCAAAAATCTGGATCATGCTCATGTCCGGCTTCGTACCGTGCCAAATCTCGTAGGGCGTCTGCTGCACCGGTTTCGTTGGCAACATATTCTGCAGATGGTTGGCCGTGTTAACCGCCTCGGCCCAGTAACGATAATGCAACCCAGAATCGATGATCATACACCGTGCCATCTCTACCAGCGAACGATTTTTGCGCTCCGCAACTCCGTTCTGCTGTGGCGTGTATGCTGTCGTAAACTGCTGCTGAATTCCTTCCTGCTTGAAAAACTTGACCAACTCTGCGCTGCGGTACTCTCCTCCTTGATCCGATCTGATGATCTTCGGGGGTCTACCAAACTGCGTTTTCATCAAACGTACGAAATCTCGGATAACGTCCACGGTATCCGACTTCTTCCTAAGAATGTATAGAGTGGTAAAGCGGCTGTAGTCGTCGATCAGCGAAAGAAAATACCGACGACCTCCAGGTGTGGCCGTTTTCATCGGCCCACACAAGTCACTGTGGATCAAATCCAACACCGCTTTCGACTTACGCCTCACTTTCTTAGGAAATGGTCGCCTTGCCATCTTTCCCTCCAAACAGGGTTCACAAGAATAACGAACAGAGCAGTGACGTACCTTGATGCCTGTTGCCAAAGCTTTCCGCTCCAGATCCAGGATAGCTTGAGTATCACGATGTCCCAGCTTCCTGTGCCACTCGTGTATGCAGTTCTTCGTATGACACTGATCCGAAACTGCACTAGCACGTTCAACCATTTGAAGATGGAACAGACCATTGCTTGACGGCGCAATAGCAGCAATCTTATCACCGTTCGCAATTCTACATCCGTTCTTGTCGAAGATTACGCTCGCTCCCTTCTGAACGAGCCTGCCAACGGACACGAGATTCATGTCGAGATCAGGAACGAAAAGCACTTCACTCAACAAAATTCGCGTTTCTGCGTCACCACCTCCGATGCAAAAAATCTGGCACAATCCGACGCCTTTCACCGCTGCATGTTTACCGTCGGCAACCGTAACCGATTTCGGAGTGTCCATCCGCGGTTCATTGAACGACACGAAAAACTTCCGATTTGCACACATATGCGAACTCGCACCGGAATCGACGATCCAGTCTTTCGCCGCGCACTCACTGTCAACAAACGCACTATTTCTCGGTTCTACGTTCACATCAGAATTGACGACACAACCATTCGTCACGCACTCTCTGGCAAGAAAAGTAAATTCTTCCGCTTCGCCTTCGCGAGCTTTTTCGACACTTTTCTCACTCCGCTGTGCCTGCTCACTGCTGAGCTACTGTCACCTTCTTCTTTCTTCTACCTCAGCCACAAGCTGCAGTTTGCTTTCTTATGACCGGGCTTCTCGCAGAAAAAACACACTGAGTTTTTCTTCTTGTCTTCCGCTTTGAGAACAACCGAATCCACTACCGACGGATGACGACGCTTGTGCACTTCGTTAATGATCTTCCCTTTCACAAGATGCATCGTTAGCTCATCATCGGCTCGGTTCTCTAGCGTCGTCGTCAAGGCATCGAACGAACCAGGTAAACTTCGAAACACTAAAACCACCTGGAGATCTTCGTCTAGTTTTGTTCCAGCATTAGCCAGCTTCTCGAACAAATCCTCAAACTCCATCAGGTGTTCTTCGATGTTGTCCCCGTCGTGGTACTCCATGTCGCAGATTCGCTTGAGCAAATGCACTTTGGTCGTAAGCGTCTTCTTCTGGTGCTGCTTTTCCAAATTGTCCCACACTGCTTTCGCGGAATTCGTATTCCGGATAGGCCCGTGTTGACTTTTTGTCAGCAATAAACCGATCGTCGCGCGCGCTCTCTGGTCTCCCTCGTCCCAGGAAGCCAGTTCAGGCTTCACTCCCGGCGAGACATACTTCCAAAGTCCTTCTCTCACTAACAAAAACTCGACTTCCAATTTCCACGAATCGTAATTATCGTTCGTTAACTTCGCGATACCAATTTTCTCCATTTTTGTTGAATTTAACACTTCCGGAAAAATTCCAACAAACGCGCCACGACTTGTCTGAACGTGTTCACTTTGCACAAAAACAAAATGGCTACTTCACAGGCCCATAACCTATGGGAAGGGTAAATTAGCAGAGAGAACAGTAAAACACGTCTTTACAGATCGAGGCAAAACACTTGAATGAGCTTTATTCATTTCCTTCTTTCCATTCCCTTTTAAGCTTCATTCAGTCAGCTCCTTTTACACTCGATTGGCGCGCAATGCTGAATGGCGCAGGGCTGCCATCAGTTCTTGTTACAGAAATGGACCAGGATTTTTTTCATCCTCTTCATTTCTTATGGAGAAGTAGACCAGAATCATTCAAAATGTTCTCTTTACTCTCTTCTTTTTCTCTCAGAGCGAACCGGACGATTTGTTTTATTCCTTCATTTCTTGTCAGAAATGGGCTGAATTTCAACAAACTCCCTCGTTCTTGTTACAGAAATGGACCAGGATTTTTTTCATCCTCTTCATTTCTTATGGAGAAGTAGACCAGAATCATTCGAAATGTTCTCTTTACTCTCTTCTTTTTCTCCAAGAGCGAACCGGATGATTTGTTTTATTCCTTCATTACTTTTCAGAAATGGGTCGAATTTCAACAAACTCCCTACGTTCTTGTTACTGAAACGGACCAGGTTTATCCTTTTCGTTTCATAAGGAGACGTAGACCGGAATTACTCAATGTATTCCCTTTACTCTCTGCTTATCAACATAAATTACTTGCTCGTGTATTATACCCCCTTCATTTTATTCTTGAAATGGAACGAATATTTTCTTCCAATCTTTCATTTCGTTTGCCAAATGGACTTATTTCCTAATATATATGTAATCTTGAACTATATTACAAATCATACATGTTGCAGCAATCTCTTAATTCTCAGCAATTTGTTATTGTTCTCTAAATTTGTTTGAACATAGACAGCATAATTATTCAGTTGTCAAGCTATTTTACATCTGTCTTGTCATGCTCTGTATTCGCAGGCTAATTCACATTATTTATTACGCCAATCGGCGAGTCAAAATTATTTTAAATTTTAGGAATTCAAATTACTTTAAATTCTTAATTTCTTTAGATTTGTACTTGGTAGCCTTATGCACCTTCCTAACGTATTCACGAGTTTACGAACTATTTATAATCACATGATTGAGTCATGTACATTTCTGATAATATCTTTTAAGTTTATTTCATTCATGGTCCAAATTGATACCTTCAGAAGATTTGATAAAATTGTAAGCCTTTTTTTTAATTAAACTTTCCTTCCTTTAATAACGCAAGAGTAATATTATGAAAGCTATTGAGGGTTTTGCCCTCCAATAGACTCACATCTAAATAATTTTGTCACATCAAAATATTATCATACCATGTTAGCCATATATTGGATGGCATCGTAGCTACCAAAATAAACATGTAACACATTTGTAACGCACACTGTTGGATTGTGCATTGAATGTAAGGTGCGTGCTTCTGCTAAACTTCCATATAAACAGACGTGTGAATATTTATTCCTCCACGTTGCAAATTTTCTCGAAAACCTATTCGTAAAAAAAAAACACTTACAATACTTTAATTTATAACACCACTACTACTATACATTGGATGTTTTCTAGCTTGAGAATTTAACAATTACAAAAGGATTGTAAACGTTAGAAAGTCGCTATTTAGTTTTAGAACGTTATATAATATATTGTCCATTATATAAAAATACTGTTGAACTAATCGTTTTGGTGTCTTTCTCATTTTGATATTTTTCTAAGTCGACAGATTTTTTTTTACAGAAATGCTGTTACTGGCAACCAGACTATTTGTTTTTTTCTACTGCTCCATTTGCTTTTAAATGCAAATGTTTAAATGTTTCAATAAACTTACTCCTGTTGTTTTCTTTTATTCTGATGTAATTCCAAATGCATATTTTTATAACAACTAAAATTCTCTTCGGAACACACAATAATTTGAATGCAATAATAATAAAACTCATGATTGAATGTAAATAACATTGCTTTAAATTAATAAAATATACAAATACTCTTTTTCTGTCTTCATTGTAAAAACCAAATAAATGACGCCAAAACACGCTATAATGGTTACTATGCAAAAACTTTGTTCCATGAACAATTTCCATGAGCAATTCTTCAAATTGTCAGGACATCTATCCTATGATGCAAAATCATAAATCGCACATTGAACATGTTCTTTCATTATTTCATGAGTATATTGTCGCAGAAGAAGTAACGTTTAAATGAAACAGGTGCCTTTTCATTACTTTTATGTTCATAACAAAACCATTCAAGTGTTTCCATCGTATCATACTACAGAAACCTTCTTCTTTGTTTATTTATCGAATTGATTCGTTTTACATTTTTTTACTTATTAATGAACACATCGAGTATTTGATTATATCACTTTGATAAATGGCTATTATACGCCATTCTCCATGGCTTTAGTTTATCTATTTCAAAGCCACACAAATGTTGCTTGTACGATTTTTTCAATTATTAACTAAATTTGCCAGATTTCAAGCATAAACCCAATTGTTTGTCTTTATTAATATAAGAAACCCAACAACGAAGAATAATCAAGTAACTTTTCATAAAAATTAGAACTAGAAATTGATTGACAAATTGTATATTTTGTTAATATTCTTTTCTCTCTCCCTTCACTTTTTAAAATTGTAAATTTTGAATTGGATAACATCGTTTTACATTGAATAAAACTTCGTTAAACAAACCTGCACTATTTTTTTAGTTTAATTGACGAAATTAACTGTAATTGGGATTGCGAATCACGACAGGAAAATCATTCAAAATAAACTTTCTGAATGTTTTTAAACTTGACATACCGCCGGATGTCGAAACCACTCAAAAGTTAACACGGAACAAATAAAACTGTGTCTACCTACATGTATTTCTGATTCCAGATACGTTCCGATCATACGCAGCACAAAATCTTTATCGCAATAATTTTTTTGTTACCCTTTTCCGCCATTTCGTCAGGCGTTCCTCCGAACAGCATACAGCCAATTTTAAAAATTCTTGTGCACAGATCTATGAACCGCACACTCGAGTCAAAATAGGATCCGTTCCAACAATCGTCGCCAATGTAGCAAAGTGAAAACACATCTTCCGTATTCAGAGTGATGAATAACAATATTTTATTCTAAACCTTCCTGTCACAATGCTCAAGCATAGCCTACTCTAATCTAATCCAATAGCACAATACTACAGTAAGAATAACGCTTTGCCTTTCGAATGCGGCTAAGAGAGTTTCAATTGAACGTGTAATCGCAGAGATATGGACTGAACACTTTTGTATGTTTTTTAGGGGGTGAACCCAAACTTATGCACGGGAGTGTATGGTTCGAAACTCTGGAGCAGAGGGGACGAGGTCGGTTATGTTGTGTCTGGAAGTGCCGTAAATCACTCGCAAACGTCGTTCAGACTGTCGTCTTTACCGATTCCGCAAGCTGTCTCTCCGCCATTGAGCATGGGCGTGGGCGTGGTTGATGGAAGTACAACGGTTTACGAACATAACCGGGCCACGCGGGTATCACAGGCAATGAGACTGCTGATAAACTATCAAACCAGGATCGTCGTGCTCAACCTACCGTGCCTCGAAGCGTATAGAACGCCGATTGGTTAAACAACGTGTGATACCGTACTCGACAGGATGTTTTAGGTGGTAGCACCTTGCTTGGAGGTTGGCTGTTCAAGCTAGCGGACAACCAGAATTCGCATAAAAGCTCACGTAATAGCTCGTTAATTCATACAGATTACATCAAACCTCGCATGAAACGCTTTTTCTGAGTTCTTTTGCACATTCTGTTTCGTCCCGTACACTCGTACAAAGTAAGTTCAATCAAATCGTTACAGCTGTCAAATCAATAAGTGTTATCATAAGTGAAGTAGCATAAGATCACAGGTTAGTTCGATATTTAAACACTCGCATTGTATGCTATTATTTAACACATAATATATGCACGTATATCGCCACCTCTTTTGTACGTAAAAGGCCTTTTCACGACATTTTATAAGTGAAATTTTGCACATGAAAAGCCTTCAGGTGATTACGTTTTAAGTACATTTTGGTTGTCTGGGTAGGCTCTCTTACCATTTGAAGTTGAACTTGAAAGAAAATGAGAATTGGGTTATGCCATAAGTTCACACCTCGACGGGATAAACTATCACGAATGACCTTCCTTTGCTACGACAATCAGGTTAAAGTACCATTATAGAATGAAGCCTTTCTTCTACTCATCCCAAATTGAGCCTATTAGCTTGTACAAATATAATAGGGGTATTCACTTAAAACTGCGTAAAACGTAATTCTGCGTATATTCAGGAATGAAATATTTCGCATGAAATATTCCTTCCAAATGTCAAATGTGAGATGAATGATCTAGTCGTCCGCTGAGAAAGTCAAGTTGTTGTTCAAGCCTAAAAATGTTTTAGATTCAATTTGGGAAATCAAATCTTTCAAATACAAGTTACTCATCTTTATCACACTTTATAGTCGAACTGGTTGAGTTTGAATAATTAGCTGTTGGCTTATAGAAATTTTAACGGAAACGACCAAGTTCGATGTACAGCATGATTTGGCCAAATGCACTGCAGGAATAATTCGTCGGGTACTTGCAGCTAGCTTCAGATCATCAACTCGCTCTTGTAATCTGTGGGAGAGAGACAGCCCGATCTGCATTGTTTTGCCTTTAAACGCTTTTGATGCGTCAATCTAACCTATCCTCTTACACCAGAGGTTCCCAAACTTTTTCAGATCGTGGCGCCCTTATTTATTTTCTGGTAACAGCACGGCGCACCAATGTAAAAAACGTTGAATTTGAAAAACCTTCATATTTTCTTATTTTACAGGTAGAATATTTTTATCAGCTCATTTTTATAGAATCGAAGTTATCTACAAAAAAAATTTAATCAAAATTGGATATTTGCCGTGAGACCAGTTCCACAAAAATATGCGCTCTTGCAAATAAAATATGAAATCATCAAACACTCAATTTCAATAATCGCTGAAAAATGAAGTTAAGATTCTTTCATTCTTACAATGACTAGAAAGCATACTCTGCTTCTCATATTGTGAACAATATATCATTCTCGTCAGATTTAATCTCTGAGTTTTATTAATGCATATGGGATAACATCATATTTATAAATCAGTCACTTGAAGTTGAAAATCAGACATTTAAAATAAACAACTTTAGTATTGATGTTTGTCATCTCCGAAGAAAAACATTATAGATGGGTGTTCTGTATGTAATACCTCGTTCTTGAAAGTTTGCCAAAACTTACAAAAATCTATTCATCAAGTATTTTTTGCTTATCTTTTGAAAAACTTTTGCCCAAAGCCAATGATTATGTTTTTACACATCTTAAATTGAATTCACTACTTTTCTTCTTTGCAAAAAACCTGTCCATATAAAAGAACCTAGTTTTGAAAGCACTTTTCTATCAAAATTGAGAACATATGTGCATATTTTCATTCCTTTTTATTCTGGCTACCACTGATATTTTGAAGATTTTTGTGAGAGAGTTGTACCAAATTTGATTGGAAAGTAATCGCTGCAAAAAGATTGTCGCAAAAAGTTATTAAACAGTCTTTTCCGACGTCATTTTCTGATTTTTTTCAAAACCAAAAATTACTGTCAAGCGAGTCTTCAATGGATTAGTCACGATAACGATTATTTCAACAATTGAATTCAAATTTAACCGTATTACAATCAGGTTTTTCAGAAATTAATGATGGTCGATTTTTCGTACCGTTTTTCCAAGCTGATTTCCGAGTAAATTGATTGAATTAATTTGCGGCGCCCCTGAAGAAGTACTACGGCGCACCAGGGCGCCGCGGCGCACAGTTTGGGAAGTACTGTCTTACACAATTGTAAAGTTGAATTACGTTTACAAAACTCCACACCATCTTTAATGGTAATCCTTAGTTCTCAGCATTTTTTCGCCCGCATATTTCCACAATACTACGGAAAATGGTTTATGGTAATTATTTTACCATATTCAATATGGCTCTAACAACCATAACCGTTTGAAGTTTTCGGGAATCGGCGATAGTTGAAAAAATGCTTTACCACAGAGCTGGACATTAAGCTGTATGGTTCGAATCTAAAATAATGTTTGTGGGTTTGAATTCAAGGAAAAAAATAAGGCAAATATTATTTACGGCAACATTATATAATACTTTATTTCATAAAATTACCGTTTTGTCTCAAATTCCGAACAGACTCATATTCCGAACACTCGGTTTTTGTATGGCGACGTAGTTGAAATGTTTCGCTGAAATATGTCATCAAATTACTACGAAATGGCTGTCAATTGCAATTCAATTTTAACGTCTTCAAATTTATTTTATAGCTCTGAAGTAGTGGTGATTCTCTAGTTCAAGACCAGTACGACTAACTGAGATAAATTTATTTGCGAAATTATTCAATTGAACACGATTTATTCGTGCTGTTCGGAATTTGAGTCAAGGTGTTCGGAATATGAGACAGAATGAACACAGTGTTCGGCATTTGAATCAAAATGTTGTTCCATACTTTAACGTAAAAACAATAGTGAACAAATTTAAATAAATATTTTTTTCGGTACACGCAACAGCTAAGGGTTAGACTTTGTGAAGAAATTTAAATTTTCACAAATATCAACTAATTTATGCCTATCAGATGCATTTGAAGTCAGTGCTGACCTTAAGTGTTCGGAATATGAGTCAAAACGGTATTTGTAATTTGAAATAACTGCCTAGGAGCTCATTTGGTAGCAACGCTACTGTGACCATTAGCAATGTTTGTCGAAGATCTTCTCGGTCTGTAGCTTCCGGTGTCTGTCTAAAATACCGTTTTGACTCATATTCCGAACACTTAAGGCCAACAGTGACTTCAAATGCATCTGATAGGCATAAATTAGCTGATATAAGTGAAAATTTCAATTTCTTCGCTAAGTCTAACTGTTAGCTGTTGGGTGTGCCGATAAAATTGTTTATTTTAGCTTACTTAGTATTGTTTTTACGCAAAAGTATGGAACACCATTTTGATTCAAATGCCGAACACTGTGTTCATTCTGTCTCATATTCCGAACACCTTGATTCAAATTCCGAACAGCACGAATAAATCGTATTCGAATGAATAATTTCGCAAATAAATATACCTGACCTAGTTCTACTGGTCTCAAACTAGATAATCATCACTACTCCAGAGATATAAAATAGATGGGAAGACTTTTAAATTGAATTGCAATTGACTGCCATTTCCTTGTAATTTGATGACATATTTCAGCGAAACATTTCAACCACGTCGTCATACAAAAACCGAGTGTTCGGAATATGAGTCTGTTCGGAATTTGAGACAAAACGGTATAACAAATCGATCACGAATCACTTTCTTCGATATGCACTAGTCTTAATTTATTTCTGACTGCCAAATAAATCCGAAGGCAATAGTATTGTTGCATTTGGAACCTCAGGCACGCTTTCTCCGAATTGAAGGTTCTCTTGCTTGTTACATCCACAGGACATCGGCACCCGCATTGAGCTATAAATGATTTAATCTTTCTTTGTCTCACTTACACGATACACGAGAAGACACAAATTAACTTACCTGGGAAAGATTGTTCATTTTTTTTAAGCTCAAGTAATAAATGGATAAACGAAAACATACAAATTATTTCCAAAGAAAAACAAAATTTCGCGTTAGAATCCTGATAAATACTGAACTCAAAACTGTCATACTGATATTACCAAAGCATTCTTAGATTAATTTTGAACATTCTGAAATGCTTCATTGTTTATTTACGCAATATCTTGAAACATTTCAGATAATCAATTTAGCAGGACTTACGCAGCAGTTTGCGCTGTTAAGTGAATACCCCTAATGACTGTCGGTTTTTGCGCTCTGAGTGTTTATCAAAATGTTGTTTCCACCTTTCAATAACCTCGCTTTTCGGCTCGCGGCTAAAGCCTCTGCGGAATGCGATGGGCTTCTGATAATTTAATGCTTTATCTTTTAACCTTAATGACATTGGCTTACAGAAAACCCGAGTTTTTTTTTTAATTGGGTAGGTAATGATATACAAAACTCTATTATAGGATCGGTACTCACTTCAAGCTGTGCAAGAGTAGGTAACATATCAAAAAGACATTGTTACAGCAGGAACTCAGGACCAATGGCGAGTACATCTTATCCACATGAACCAGGAACTCACTGATGATCACGTAGTGCTCTCGGATCTCCACCCAAAAAGATTCAGTAGGAAGCACCGTTCCGTTACAAGCAACTTCAATGCGCCAGAAGAACTGCCTATAGCGTGTCAATACATACGCACTGATAACCATGATCAAAATATCCTGATACGTCCATGCCATCGTTACCGAATAGGTTACGTACTGCAGAAGTTCGTCCAAAAAGAATAAGTGAAAATCCTAAATGATTTATGATTATAGAAACCTACTCGGACGAAAAACAAAACCGGCACATTGTAAGGCATCCAGTTGAAGATGTACGCGTAGTTTCGATGAGCATAATTTTTCATGGCATTGGAGTATATCCAATTACAACGAAGTGACTCTTGATACTGAATGTAGACTTGAACAGACGACGCCAAACAGTGTTCCACTAAAAATCGATTAAAAACAGTACATGAGAATATGTAATGCCCTACTACGAAGATTTTACCGGTTGCAAAAAACATCCAAAGCATGGTTAAAATCCAGCAATTTAGCTTCAGATTATCTCTTCGCAAATTGTAAGGCCATCTGGTCCATATAAGCTCCAGCTTCTCAACCTCGTGAAGAAACCTTCTCCAACCCGAAGCCATCAACACCGTCAAGCAAACGATTATTGCTGTATCAACGAAAAAGTACGTCCCAATAATGTTGGAGAAGTTGATACCAGTGCGGGCGACACGACGCATCTCAGCCGTTGCCATAAGAAGGGAGCAGCACACAATGAAGCCACTCCAAGCCGTTCTACATGACGTCCACCGAAAATTTAACGCTGATGAAGATGGTCATGCTGCTCCAAAAATTGGGAACATTCCCAGAAACTGAACAGGAACAATGATTGGCCGCATAATGCAATGAAAGCCACCCTCCGTCATGGTCACTCACTATGTACTGAAGGTAGTGAGTAGTGCAATACATAACAACTCAATCACTAATTGAACCATTATTGCAGGTAATTACGGTTTACGGAAGATAAGTAACCCCCCCCCCAGGGCTACATGATTAGTGATTTATCATTTAACGAATACTGCACTAGAGCAACAGCCAATACGTTCACTATTTCAAAAAGGTTTCTTTATTTACAATAACGACGAATACTCGTTCTTCGTTCCTGCTATGATATGTACAGTTTTGGAACAATTCCCATTGAAACCATGCTTGCATTTCGTTTAGCTTTCAGCTGTCCGTCGTTCAATCGAATCTTTGTACACGAGAATTTTATGTTTACCTAATGCTACTATAAAACGAAGAGTATTTTCTGACATGACTGTATTGCGACTAGCCGGAGGTCCTTCATAAGTGCTCGAACTGGAATCCCTTGACGCTGAGAGTGATGGAAATGATCTCCTTGGCCGGATCGCCTATGTCTCGTTTGCTGCGCTCGAGGACATTTTGGCTTTCGTCGATAACGGCAATTTCCTCCGCTGGCTCAGGTTCGGCCACTTCCGCCAAAGCGTTGATGTCCTTCAGGGTACTCTCGCTCAGATGGCGTGCCGTTCGTAGACCGGCGGATGGCAGTGGCGGTAGATAAGTGGCTGGTGGGTTTGTACTGCTTGGTCTATAAGGTTGCGGGCAGTTGGGGTCCAGAGATCCTGGATAACATGAGGATGGAGTTGTAGTGAAGAATGGCCGTGGGCAGGCAGGATCCGGTGATCCAGGATAGCATGGTTGCCGAGTGGTGGTCGTTGGTCGAGGAGTCGTTGGGCATCGTGGGTCTGTCGATCCTGGGTAGCACCTCAGAGCTGGAGTGGTTGGTCGGGGTGTAGTTGGGCAACGTGGATCAGTCGATCCTGGGTAGCATCGTGGAGCTGGAGTGGTTGTTGGTTGAGGTCGTGGAGTTGTTGGGCATCGTGGATCAGTTGATCCTGGATAGCACCGTGGTGCAGGAGTAGTAGTTGGTTGTGGGCAGCGTGGATCCGTCGATCCTGGATAGCACCTTGGAGCAGGTGTTGTAGTTGGTACTGGTCGTGGTGTTGTTGGACATCTTGGATCAGTAGAACCTTTTAAAATTTCATAAATGATTAGAAATTAATCACATATTTTTAATGAATTATGATGCAGAATACCTGGATAACACCTTGGTGCTGGTTGTGCAGTTGGAACGGGTCTGGGAGTTGTTGGGCAACGAGGATCTGTAGATCCAGGGAAGCAACGCAGTGCAGGTGTTGTTGAAACTGGCCGTGGGCAACGAGGATCTAACGATCCTGGGTAGCAAACTGGAGCTGCAGTTGTCGTTGGACTTGGTCGCGGAGTTGTTGGGCATCTAGGGTCAGTAGATCCTGTAAAAGCAATTATGTAATGAGGTTTGTCTGATGACTATTAGCTATATATCAAACCTGGATAACATCTCAACGCAGGAGTAGTTGTTGGAACTGGTCGTGGTGTTGTGCTCACAGGCTTCGGACAACGTGGGTCCGTGCTGCCAGGGTAACAATTGGGTCGTGCAGTGGTTTGAACAGGACAACGAGGATCAGCAGAGCCCGGATAGCATCGTGGAGCAGCTGTGGTTTCTGAAACTGGTGGAAGATATGTGGCAGGCTGGGTGGTTGGTCTCGGTGTTGTTGGCTGTGGGCAACGTGAATCGGTTGATCCTGGATAGCATCTTGGACCTGGAGTAGTTGTAGGCTGAGGACAACGTGGATCTGTCGATCCTGGATAGCACCGAGGAGCTGGTGTAGTTGTTGGTTGTGGACGTGGAGTCGTTGGACATCTTGGATCAGTGGAACCTGGGTAGCATCGTGGAGCAGGTGAGGTTGTAGGCTGTGGACAACGTGGATCTGTAGATCCTGGATAGCAACGTGGAGCAGGTGTGGTTGTTGGTTGTGGTCGTGGAGTCGTTGGACATCTTGGATCAGTGGAACCTGGGTAGCATCGTGGAGCGGGGGTAGTAGTAGGCTGGGGACAGCGAGGATCTGTTGAACCTGGATAACACCTTGGAGCAGGTGTAGTAGTTGGTTGTGGTCGTGGAGTTGTCGGGCATCGAAGATCGGTCGAACCTGGATAGCATCGTGGAGCAGGTGTAGTTGTGGGCTGTGGGCAACGTGGATCTGTCGATCCTGGATAGCACCGAGGAGCTGGGGTAGTTGTTGGCTGTGGCCGTGGAGTTGTTGGGCACCGAGGATCAGTGGAACCTGGGTAGCATCGTAGAGCAGGCGTGGTTGGTGGCTGAGGACACCGAGGGTCAGTCGAACCTGGGTAGCATCGTGGAGCAGGCGTGGTAGTTGGTTGAGGACAGCGAGGATCAGTTGATCCTGGGTAGCAACGTGGAGCGGGAGTAGTTGTTGGTTGAGGACGCGGAGTAGTGGGGCAACGTGGATCAGATGAGCCAGGATAACATTGTGGTGCAGGCGTTGTAGTGGGTTGCGGACAGCGAGGATCCGTTGATCCTGGGTAGCACCGAGGTGCTGGTGTAGTCGTTGGTTGAGGGCATCGAGGATCCGTTGATCCTGGATAACACCGTGGCGCTGGAGTAGTTGTTGGCTGTGGACGTGGAGTTGTTGGACAACGAGGATCAGTTGATCCTGGATAGCAGCGCAGAACTGGGGTGGTTGGTTGAGGGCAAGGTGTGGTTGGACAACGAGGATCAGTTGATCCTGGATAACAACGTGGTGCAGCGGTAGTTTGAGATACAGGAGGAAGATATGTGGCTGGTTCAGTACTTGGTCTAGGGGTTGTAGGACATCTGGGATCCGTTGATCCTGGGTAGCATCGTGGGGCTGGGGTGGTAGTTGGTTGAGGTCTTGGAGTAGTTGGACACCTGGGATCACTTGAGCCTGGATAACAGCGTGGAGCAGGTGTGGTAGTTGGTTGTGGGCAGCGAGGATCGGTAGATCCTGGATAACAACGTGGAGCTGGTGTAGTGGTTGGTTGTGGCCTTGGAGTAGTGGGACACCGTGGATCTGTCGATCCTGGGTAACACCTCGGAGCAGGAGTTGTTGTTGGTACTGGTCGCTGTGTAGTAGTTTGAGGACATCTAGGATCCGTGCTTCCAGGATAACATCGTGGAGGCGGAGGAGTTGTTGGTCTTGGTGTTGTTTGTGGACATCTAGGGTCGGTTGATCCCGGATAGCATCGAGGACCTTGTGTTGTTGAGGGAGTAGCTGGGCATCGGGGATCAGTAGAGCCTAAAATGTTTTGAAAGTAATTAGATACTTTTGAACTGACATCAAGGTTAGTGCAGTAATGAAATTATTTGGTACTAATGACTGTTTTTCGATCACTGTCGTCAGCTTGGTTAGCAGGGTTTGATAAGGATGAATAGGGTACCCAACAATGAGGTAAAAAACGATTCAACAAGAGGCAATACCTGGGTAGCACCGTGGTGCAGCGGTTGTACTGGGCTCAACTGGAGGCAGGTATGTGGGGGCAGCAGTTGTTGATGGGCACCGTGGGTCGGATGATCCAGGATAGCAACGTGGTGCCTGAGTGGTAGGTCGCGCTGTCGTCGGACATCTTGGATCAGATGATCCTATAGAACAGAATTTGAATTAAAAATCTATGAGCTCTATGAAACAATGAGTATTACCTGGATAACATGCAGGTGTTGTAGACGGTGGAGGTCTTGGAGTGGTAGGGCACCGTGGATCGGTCGATCCGGGATAACACCTTGGTGCAGGAGTAGTTTGAGGACAACGGGGATCAGAGGAGCCTGAATTGACAAAAAATCAACATTGAAACATTGAGAAATGTATAATTTATCAGAATAAAACTTACCAGGATAGCATCTTGGAGCAGCAGTTGTAGTTGGTACAGGTCGTTCCGTAGTGATCTGTGGACAACGAGGATCAGTACTGCCGGGATAACATCTGAGAGGTGCAGGAGTGGTTGTTTGTGGGCATCTTGGGTCAGTTGAACCTATGAGACAGAAATTCCATTTAAAGACAAAGGAAAACCAAAAGGAAAACTCCATCAGCATACCTGGATAACATCTTGGAGCCGGTGTTGTGGTTGGTACCGGTCGTGAAGTAGTTGTCTGAGGGCATCTGGGATCAGTGCTGCCTGGATAGCATCGTGGAGGTGGAGGTGTAGTAGGTCTTGGAGTGGTTTGTGGACACCGTGGATCTGGTGAACCCGGATAACATCTTGGAGCTGGAGGAGTGGTCGGAACTGGTCGAGGAGTTGTGGTTTGTGGGCACCTAGGATCCGTGCTACCTGGGAAGCACCGTGGTGGTGGGGGAGTTGTTGGTGCCGGGGTAGTCTGAGGACATCTAGGATCTGTTGATCCGGGATAGCAACGCGGAGCAGGAGTTGTGGTTTGCGGGCATCGAGGATCGGTGGTTCCAGGATAACAACGTAGAGGTGGTGGTGTTGTTGGTCTTGGTGTTGTTTGTGGACATCTGGGATCGGGTGAACCAGGATAGCAACGAGGTGCTGGAGTCGTGGTTGGCGCTGGTCGTGCAGTTGTAGTTTGTGGGCATCGTGGATCGGTGCTTCCTGGATAGCATCGTGGTGGTGAAGGAGTTGTAGGACGAGGGGTGGTTTGAGGGCATCTTGGATCAGGAGAACCTGGATAACATCTTGGAGCGGCAGTAGTCTCTTCTGGAGGTAAGTAAGTTGGAGAGTCCGTTTTCTCGTAACAAGCTGGATCGCGTGATCCTGGGAAACATCTAGGAGCTGGAGTGGTTTGAGGACAACGGGGATCCGGTGAACCTGGATAACACCGTGGAGCTTGAGTAGTTTGAGGACATCTTGGATCAGTAGAACCTGGGAAGCAACGTGGAGGTGCGGGTGTAGTTGTTGCTGGAGCTCGAGTAGGAGCAGGTCGTACAGCTCCAGGGCAGCGTGGATCGGTCGTACCCGGAGGGCAACGTAAAACTGGAGTTCGGCATCTAGGATCATTGGAACCAGGGAAGCATGATGGGCCTGATGCAGCATCAATTTCTTCCACTGGTCTTGGAGTTGATGGAACTGGTCGTGGACAACGAGGATCATTGGAGCCTGGATAGCAATCTGGAGCAGCAGTAGTCTTTTGACTTTCAACTGGTGGGAGGTATGTTGGTGCTTCTGTTGTAGGGCGGGTCGGTCTAGTTCCTCTGCCAGTTGGACGAGTGCCGCGGTCAGTAGGACGAGTTCCTCTGCCAGTAGGGCGAGTTGTAGATGGGCGGAAAGTTGTTGGGCATCTGGGATCGGTAGATCCCGGGAAACAGCTTAGTGGAGCCTGTGTTGTTTCTGGTGGAGAACTAGAACACCGTGGATCGGTGGAACCTGGGAAACAGCGTGGAGGAGCTGGAGTAGTAGGAACAGTTGGGCAACGTGGATCGGTGGAGCCAGGGAAGCATCGAAGTGGTGCTGGAGTTGTGACTGGTGCGGCCGTTGAAGGCTGGCGACAACGTGGATCTCTTGAGCCTCGGTAACAATTAGGCTTTTCAGTGACAAGCACTGCATTGCAACGATCATCAGTAGATCCGGGAGCACATACAAATTCTGTTGTAGTGGTGACCGGTGGCCGGGTTCTACGACGAGGTGGAGCAGTAGTTGGTTGTCGTGTTGGCACTGGTTGTCGTGTTGCGGGTGCTGAGGTTGATGGTCGAGTAGGACGAGTTCTTCTTTGGGGAACCTCTGTAGTGTAAACTGGGGGCTGACGAGTTTGAGGTGGTCGTGTTCCTCGTCGTGGTGGAATGGTTGTGACTGCAGTTGGCCTTTGTGTGGTAGTCGACTTCTCAACAGTTTTAACTAATTCCTCTATTTCACAAACCTGAGGACCACATCCTCCCCTACAGATCTCAATGTCGCACTTCAAGAAAACTTGCATTCTGTCTGGGAACTTGAAAGCTTTAATATTGTTGTGTAAAATGAGTGTGGCACCTGAACTTCCTGTTTGAGTCGTTTTTTCCCACAGACCAAACAGTTTCTTCTTACGGGAGCAGCCATTCTTATCGGACAACTGTAGTCTCCTGGTTCCGGAAGCATCGTAATCAGGGCTGTCGTATGCGTAACAGTCCTTAACAGATACATCGTATTCACCCTTAGGATCTCTCAGGTATACAAGAATGCTAAGAGCTTCTCCAATTTTAATTACACTAGGAATCGGCGAAACGTTTGGATAGGCTCCCCTTTGAATATCCATCCAACACTCAACACCTCCAGTAGCAGTTGGTACATTGACGACTTCCAACATATCAACCACGAATGGTTTGAAAAATATGGTATTCTGTTGCTGTTCGACCTGACTACACGAGATTCTTCGTGCGGTATCCCAAGCTTCCTGGACATCTTCGTCGGTTTGAATCACCAGCACGTTATCAACGGATGAACAAACCGAACATGACGGCTTGCTGCCACAACCGGCGAATGGCACTGTGAACGAAAACGATCGCCCTCCTTTACCGGCCGAAACGTACCGACACTTGGGATCATTGTAGTAGCCCTGACTGTAGATAACTCCCTGGAAGTCCGACTCGAACTCAATCGTCACCAGCATGCCATTCTTCTGGTCACACGTAACGTCGATGGTCTCGATGTGGGTGTGGTCATGCCGGGGTGCAACGGCGTTGGCCTGGCGGGGGAACTTTCTTCCCACAGGGACCAACGCATTGTCGTCGCTGCTCGTCAGAGGGAACAGCTGAGCCGAGGCAGTCTGTAAGTGGGGCGAGAGGAAAGAGAGTACCGTTAATTACAGTAACTTTGAAAGTTTTTTGGATCAAAATCTGATTATTTCTGACGTCTATTTATATATCTTGTTTAATGATTGCATAGCGATTTATTTCAAATGCATCTATACTTTTTTCATATAATGGATCATCAAAATAACCAAACGGAAAGCATAGATAGCGCCACCGTAGCCTTGTGTGTTTGACAGAACCGCAATGCGTCACAATGTTATATCCCATATACAGTGGCGCCTTTGTTTTGATGCGGTGAGCACTGACAAAAACTACCTTCAATGATCCATTGAATGGTCAATGGGAGTCAATTTTTGGTTTCGAACAACTTTGATAATAGGTATTATGTAGAGTGCAGAACTACTTGGGCATTGATTCACTTTGGCATGGGGGGATTTTTCTCGACCGAATCACTGAAACTTTGTAAAAAGAAGCACTTCAGTACAGCGCATATTGTGGCCAAATATGAGCTTAGTAGCTTTTAAATAGCCCCACTGCCGAAGTGAATCAAAAGTGCCAAGAATAGGATCCGGCTCCCTTCTTCTTCTTCTTCTTTTTCTTCTTCTTCTTCTTCTTCTTCTTCTTCTTCTTCTTGGTATTACGTCCTTACTGGGACAGAGCCTGCTTCTCAGCGTAGTGTTCTTATGAGCACTTCCACAGTTGTTAACTGAGAGCTTTCTTTGCCAAAGTTGCCATTTTTGCATTCGTATCTCGTGTGGCAGGTACGATTTCGTATGATACTCTATGCCCAGGGAAGTCAAGGAAATTTCCATTACGAAAAGATCCTGAACCGACCGGGATTCGAACCCAGACACCTTCAGCATGGCTTTGCTTTGTAGCCGCGGACTCTAACCACTCGGCTAAGGAGACCACTCGGCTAATGGAGCCCGACCATTGAGAACTGATTAGCAGAAGTTGTGTAATTTCATTTAGTATGTTAGGCATCCTGCACTATCAAAGTTATCCGCATCATCAAAGATACCCCGTTTTACGGTAGTAGATTATTTTATGTGAAGCTTAAAAAGTTACACAAGACAGTGAACGATGGATGGCAAAACTTGCCACGAACTATCGGTTATGCTAAGTGCCAGTGGCGTTATGTTTTTTATGCACCGAGACCTTTTTCGCAGGTTGTAACCTAATGTGTTTTGCCAGATAATTAAAATAGTCATTACGCGGTAGCCCGAGCAAAGCACTACTGGACTGGGGGACTAGGATGAAACACTACACTGAGTGCCAAGTTCGTCGTTAGTACGTCACAGACTTGTGCATAGTTTGCATTGAGAGAGGCCGAACTTTAGTAGACCCTGTATCACCGAAATGGAAATTCTTTCCCAGAGAGCATGTGACAAACCGCAAGTTGTGGTTTTATCATAGAAGAGGACTGAAATTTGTTGGATTCTATGTGTCACGTCGATGTGATATTATTTTTGTAATTTGTCATCGTAATAGGCTGTTTTCCATCATGCCAATCTGTCATGAAACGGCCTACTTTGCTGCACTGAAGTATGCAGTGCGGGAATAGTTATTACGCATCTAAAACCAATGCTGTAATGATTCATTACGCAACTGTTGGAGGTTGCGTTAGGAGTCATAACACAACAGTTTTTCAAAAATTGTGAAATAATGGTGAATGCATTCCGATATAATTTCTTAAACCCTCAAGTGGTCTTCTACGAGATTGCAAAAATTGTTTGCAAGCTCGACAAGCCTCGTAGGGTAAATTTACGAGTCGTGCTGTGTAAATCATTATTCTGCAACTTGTTCCGTAAACTACTATTCCACATTTAAACATGAAAGTGCATACACACATTCAAAATAAATCGCAGTATCCTGTGAAATAAATCACCGAATTTGAATTTAAACAACAAAAATACAAATTTTCCTGTGAAGTCTACTATTTTACCGACAAAATCCGTGAAACAAACAATTTTACTATAAACGGTGAAATTTTACCGTGATCCGTATTTTTTAAGTGTTTCCGTACACCGTAATATTTTTTAGGAAGGAATTTTCAGATAATTAAGTTATCGCATCTGCCGTATAAACTTATTTGTGAATAAAAAGAGGTAAAAATATTGTGGTTATGTTTCTGATGCAAGAATGCACGGATAAAAAATGACAGACATGCATCAAAGAATTTTACACAACATTCTGGAAAATATCTTGCTTTTCTGATATAATAATATGTTGAGAAATTGTTTGAATAATCTTTCGAAAATGTCTTTGAATAATTCGTAGAATAATAACTAGACGATTTCATAAAAAAACAGGTTTACTCCGAAGAAGTTCATAAAAGAATTTTGTTACGCTATAAAGTGATCTAATGCCCAAAAATAACAGATGATTGTTACGTCGCGTAAAAATGATTTGATTTGTCAGCACATTTGATTTGTCGAAACACGTCTTCACATCCTATTAAATTGAGATATCTACATACACAAATATCGAACATCCGCATAAAATTCATCCTTTTATACATTAAATATAGCGTGAAAGAGGATAATGCAGAATGCACCCTATTAGTGTTTTCAGACTGTGGAAAATGAAAATTTCAAAACGAATTATAGATAAGCATAGCTATTCAAGCTATTTTTTTATAACTCACTACCATCTTCTTCTTATTTCTGGCGTTGGAACAAAAATTGGTACAGAGCCTGCTTCTCAGCTAAGTGTGCTTTTAAGCACTTCCACAATTATTAACTGAGAGATTTCTTTGTCAATTGACCATTTTTTTACATGTGTATATACTGTCACAAGTACGAAGATACTCTATGTCCTGAAAACTCCAGAAAATTTCTTAAACGAAAAGATCTCGACCGGTGGAATTTGAACACACGTCCCTCAGCTTTGTCTTGCTAATTAGCTACGCGATTACCGCAATGGCTAACTGAGCATTCATTCACATTCATAAATCAGCTAAAATATAGTTGAAACATTTCTACAATATGCTTTTCAGCCATTTTTCCCTTACATAATTTAGCTGAATCAGATAGTATAGAAAATACATGAAAACAGAGTTAAGTTTGTGGGGAAATTCAACAGACAAGCTATTCTTAGCAAATAGAGATAAGGAAATTTACGATTACGCGAATCCGTTCACAGGTTTTGTGTAGAAGAAACCCTCGACTGCGGTGGATGGATACAAATTGCCCTGATGAAACAACTCGTACATCCTTTTGATGTAAAAGGATTTTTGATAATAGAATCAAACCTAATCGAATCGAATTCGATTCAGGACACATTTTTCCTCCATCGTTCAAAATTTGAATATTTACTCACTTAACTTAATTGTAAGCTCATAAGAAAGACGAATTGAATAATTATGCTAATTTTTTATCCTTTATTCAGCTCGTGCATAACCTATTGGCAATGAACGGAATCATTGTCACGAAATAAGCACTCTCCATATAGTCCTCACAGACTTGTTTTCCACTATACTGACATATCCCTGTCTGGTGTGCAGGCATACCGACAACGTCGGCAGATGATACAAAATTTGCAATTTATCTTCAGTGTAGCCTCTCCAGCTGTCTAGTCACCGGATTGACAGAGTTGGTTTGATGGATGACTTTTTTAGCGTTTCGAAGGCTGAATCAAAATAAAGATTCCCCCTTGGAGTTCAATCGACAATCTGTGTCATGAGCCCGAAGACGACAATCAGGCCTTCGCTGAAAGTCCAGTGATGTAATTTTGCAAAATTTCCTACACGTTGAAATGGCTGAGGTGGCCTGAACAGTGGAATACTGCAAAAATGTATCACAATTAAATCGGAATTTGTTACAGATAGCAAATTTTGTTTCCTTTTTGTAAGAAATACTTTGAGTTGGTGGAGGAAATTAAACTTTCATGTTAAGATAACAACAAATATTGTTGTTTTATTGCGGTTATGATTTATAACATAATGAGTTATAAATTTGTTTAATTTAAATAGGGTCAAACATATTTTTGTTTAAATTATAACTTATTTGTTTCAATTTTGTTTAGGTTTTTTTTTTTTTTTGTAATAACATATTCACTGAGCAGCAAAATCTGTTACTATTCCGTTGTAATCTACTAATCGGGATCCCAGGGGAGGCCAAATCGAGATGGATGAGTGAATGAAATTCCGCCTGTTCCCATTCAAAAGTGCACACGAAAATGGATCTGTTGAACGCCACACTGACTGACAAGAAACATGTGGGTCTTGATTGCGACGACTGTCACGCACTGCCTCCGAGCTATGATAATTTCATCTCCCTCACTGCTTATTTTCAATATTGTACGGTTTGTGTCACGCATTTCGGTTGGGGTTGTGCAATTGAAGGGAGGATGAAAGAAACCGCTTGCAAATCTTTGACGTTCTTTGAGATGCTTTCGATGCTTAGTACATACATGTGAACAGGTAATGCATTGAAATGTGATTACGGGTTGACATCTGTGACGTATTGCAATTTTGATCTTATTCATTCAGCAAGTCGGAAATTATAATTTCAAGTCAATACGATTTACGTATTCTCGTGCATATTTAAATTCTATCTTCTGCCGGAAGTTTCGAAACAACCTAGAGCATGAGCATAAGCATAGATGACCGAACAATTCGTAGTTGCTACTCCGTGATTGCCCAGATCGATCGAAGTTGCACAGGGAATTAATGAATGGGGATTGGGATAAGCTTACCATTCTTCAATGTGTACAAATCTAGAGCTCAAATATTAAAAGTCAATAACGGTGCCAGCCAGGTCCTTACGGTCATCGTTAAAGGGAAGGAATATTAGTTAGACAACCGTTGATACTAGAAACCGAGCATACCTCTGCATCTCCACAGTTGTCATGGGAATGATATCGGGTTAGTGGAATAAGGTAAAGATCTGGGAGTCACCAATAATTGATGAATAATTGATGATGAAATCCATGATATAATCAGAATCGCGAAATAATTTGATAATCGAACAAGTGTTCATCACTCGCCAACGCAGCAGCAAGCGTCACAATCAATAGATCAAACACTACTACGATCCGCGGTGCATTTTCGTTTCAGTACGCAAACAACGCACGACATGTTTGATTCTGACCCCATCGCCCGCCCCCACAGGAGCAAGCGTCAAGGTCGAAGGATCAAACACAACTCGTAAGTTTTCAAACAACATAGAGCAATAAAACAGTGCGCATTGTACCTTCATGCTATGCGTACACAATTGTATGTGTATTTGTTGTAAACAGTCACGTATCTTATTCGCCGGCTATTTTGATGTTTTTCGTCGTGAAAACGTAGTTTAAATTTTGTTCAATTTATCACATTTGTCGTTTCGTGAAAAGGTGAACCATTCGTGCGTATTGGTCAACCAAAAATCGACCGTGAAATTGCTGAAAATACGGAATTAATTTCACTCGATCTCCCGACTAACCAAGAGCAATGGCGATGGAAAAGAAACATTACAAAGAATGCAAACTGGAGGTGAATGATATTGAACCCGTACGGTGTGGCTTCTGTGATGCCTTTTTCCACATTAGCCAGCAGTGTTGTGGATTTAATCATCGAGCCAATCGAGATATACTATCGCAAGGAAAGGCGATGTTTATTTGCAATGACTGCCGATCTGAACTGAACGGTCGGAGTATAAAACGCTACCTACAGGACCAATTGGACTCTCAAAGCTCAACTCATGCTGATGGTGATGCTTCGGATAATCTGACATCCCAAGTTCAGTTGCTCGCTGATGCCGTTGGTAAATTGAGTAAGAAGGTTGACGTGCTGTCGATGGGTCAAATGAGTGGAAGCAAAACAAACCTGTTGCTTACACCTACTTTTCGAAAATGGCCTAAATTAGGTGTGAAACGTCCTCGCATGGAAACCGAGAAATATGAATCCACCGCTTTGAATTCCGATCGTGGCACTAGGAACATTGATCTTGGCGATCTGTCCATCGACACTATTATACCCGTACCAACTCCACCTAAGTTCTGGTTATACCTGTCTGGTTTCCAACCACTGATCTCGACCGATGATGTACAGAAGATTGTGACACGCTGTATGGATCTTTCTTCGCCGTGTGATGTCGTACGTTTAGTGCCGAAAGGAAAAGATGTTTCAAACATGTCGTTTGTTTCCTTCAAAATCGTACGGTGGTCAATCCAATGGACATCAATCAGACACCTGTTTAACGTGTTGTATTTCGGACTATGAAGACCGTGGAATCGCCATTCTCCCTTATCCGTCATCGCAAATCAACCTACCATTGGGACGCATCGATGTTGGTCTTATGGAAGCCCTGGAGCCCCCCACCACAGTCGAGCCATTCCAGCCACCGCTCAGCAGTCGTCCCGGTCCTGCGTGTGGGAGCGGTGTAAAGGGCTTCCAAATCGATATTGCAGGCAAGTACGATTTTTCAATGATCTCGATGACTTCTGATCCGTTCATCGATTCTAGCCTATCTGCATCAGCTTCATCTCGTTCAACAATTCAAACTATGGAAGTTCCGAAGCCCCCCACCGCAGTCGAGTTTTTCCTGCCAGCGTTCAGCAGTCGTCCCGGCCCTGCTGTGGGCGTGGTGTAAGGGACTTCCAACCCGATCTCGAAGGCAAGTTCAATACCGTCATGCAATCAACGATTCTTGATTCGTCCATTGTTTCTAGCCAATTTCCGACTGAACCAGTACGGTTCTGTAGTGACGATGTTGACCACGATATAACTATTGAACCGATGCTTCAAATCTGCAATGACGACGAACTAGGCACTGGGGTCTCGATTTATTATCAAAACGTCAGAGGACTACGGACCAAAATCACGGACTTCTACACTTCTGTTACTGCTTCGCTCTACGATGTGGTCGTTTTGACTGAAACTTGGTTGGATGAAGTGATTCCATCATGCATGCTGTTCAGTAATGATTACATCGTTTATCGTGGTGATCGTACACCGCTAACAAGCACCAAGAAACGTTCCGGCGGTACCCTTATCGCAGTGAAACGCACAATCCCGTCCAATTTGATCCCGATTAACGACGAGGGACTCCAGGAAGAACTGTCTCTACAAATGTGAGCGAATTCGTTTCGTTTTGTCTATGGAATATCGAGCAAAGCCAGCAGGTAGATGCCGTCTACACGGATCTGAAAGCAGCGTTTGACAAGGTTAATCACAACATATTGGAAAAGTTGGGCAAGTTAGGATGTTCTCCCAGCTTTGTTGAATGGCTTCGTTCATACCTCTGCGGTAGGAAGTTGGCTGTGAAAATTGGATCTTCAATCTCACGATGGTTTGCAAGTAGTTCTGGGGTGCTGCAAGGAAGCAACTTGGGCCCGCTTTTGTTTTCGCTGTATATGAACGACGCTATCATACACCTTGGGGACGATGTCTGCCTGGTATATGCAGATGATTTGAAGCTTTACATTTTGGTAAATAGTATTGAAGACTGTCATAAGCTCCAAAATCTGCTTAACAAGTTTGCAGCTTGGTGTCATGCCAACACACGGTGCTCCAATTACCGTTATTATCAAATAAAATATACCATTCAAACGGCAGTCAGCAGTTGATTCCTGACGTTGTTCTGCACCTCTGGGCCGATTTTTGAAAAAAATCCTTAGACAGAATTTTGAGTTACGCCCTTTTGAAGTTTATATGATAGAAATCACACGAAATATGCCACTTTAACTAGTTTTAACAAAGAGATTATAATAAAATTTTGTAATTTTAATTTTTTATATGGTTTTAGATATTGAAAACTATTTTCATAAAAAAAATTCTAGACCGACATTTGAAAAGGGCCAATGCTATGTTTAGTTGTTACTTATCAACCAATTACCGAACAATTATATCTAACAATCTAACGCCTGATAGTGATTTTAGGAAATTGTCCAAAGCATTTAAATTTGTATGAAAAATTCTTGGACAGGATATGCAGATACGCCCTTTTGAAATGTATGGAAAGAATATGGAATATGGGATATGGTGGATTCTAAATTTACACGTACACATGTTGTCTATACTGACATTGAAAAAGGACCAAAGTTTAATTGAAATATACACATTTCAATATAGCTGAATGATGACTGTATCAAAGTTGACCGAAACACTCGAACATCACTTATCTTTATCTATATTATATATTGATACATACATACTTCTATTCTCATCTGTTCTATTCTATTCAATTATACTCTAATTAAATTTATTCTACTCTGATCAACACTACTTGTTCTTATACATATTTTTACAAATGGACACTGTAAAAATTAACAACTGCGCGCAAAAGATTGGAACGGTAGGGTAACCAATATATTTTGGACCTCTATATATTTTGGACCCCCTGGGCCATTTTCCTGGAAATTTCCCAGTTTAATTCGAAAGACCAACTCAATTCGCATGCCATTTGGAAAGATTGGACAATTCCGCACTTGCATCGACCGTTTGTACATAGAAAATGTGTTTATTTTATCTGAAATTTATTTAATTTAATCGGTTCATCCATGCAACCGTTACAACACGTTACACACAGAAATTGAAGCCGTCAGAAATTTTTCAAATGTAAACAAAAACTTTTTTCAAGATTCTGAACTAAAAGCGTAGAGTTCCTTCGGTTTTCCATTGTCAATCGATTGATTAGACTATGGGCAAGCATATTATACAACCAGTGCCGTGAGCTTTGTCGCCAAATGATAAAAAATGCCGGGGGTCCAATATATATACTTTGAGGGTCCAAAATGTATTGGGGTGTCCAAAATAATGAAAAACACTGCTTCACAATTCAATTATTTTCGATATTTCTTGGATCCTACATGACCTTTTGGGCATTTTTATCTCGTAGTGGAAGTTTTTCTCTACATTTAAGCATGTTATTTGACTTGGTTACGCTGTGCAATTAATTAATTGGGACAAAAAACTAAAATCACATCCTTAGGGGGTCCAAAATACGACCGTTACCCTACTCTTTCGATATTTGTACGGCTTTTTAGCGCTCCCAGCTCTGTAAAAAATTGCTATGCACAGATTCTGACTCCTAATGCGTGCTTCTCATATGATCCATAAAAATGAAGATTTGAATTATTATTTCACAGTAAGTCCAAATAAGGGTTTCAACTTATATATGATAGTTTTTATGTATTTTAAGGAACTTAAGCATTTTTGTATTAAATGGTTTTCATTTGAGCTGGATCCTCGTTTTAAAGGTAATTTGAACAAGTTTGTCGAGAGCTTGGAAGAGCAGAGTCTGACAAAATTTCGAAATATCATATCACCATATTTAATGTAAAAGACTTCTGCAATGCAACTGGTCGAGGACAAGGCTGACATAATGAGCTGGCGTCGGAGTCTGTGCATAGCGCTGTTTCACAGACCTGTCAGCGCTATAAAGTCGAACAAACATCGAAAGTGTATCGTTCAATTCTTTTGCGCGCAGTTGTTGATTACAACATTGGCATTTGTAAAAATATGTATAAGAACAAGTAGGGTGGATCAGAGTAGAATAAATTTAAGTAGAGTAGAATTGAATAGAATAGAAAAGAATTATATAGAATTAAATAGAATACTGAATATAGAATTATGTAGATACAGATATGTTATGTTCGAATGTTGCGATCACCTTGAAGTTCAGCTATATTGATGTGTATATATTTCAATTATACTTTGGCCCTTTTATAATGTCAATCTAGACAATATGTGTACGTGTAAATTGTGTGCGACTTGCTAAATTGAATGAAATAAGAACAACCGCAGAGGTGTAATGATTATGTATGCACCTAACTGTTGATTATAGATGAAACGGAATTCACCATGCAATATTCTTTCCATACATTTCAAAAGGGCGTATCTGCATATCCTGTCCAAGAATTATTCATTCATATTTGAATGCTTTGGACAATTTCCTTAAATCACTATCAGGCGTTAGATTATTAGATATAATTGTTCGTGTATTGGTTGATAAGTAATAACTAAACATAGCATTGGCCCTTTTCAAATGTCGGTCTAGAATTTTTTTTTATGAAAATATTTTTCAATATCTAAAACCAGATAAAAAATCAAAACTACATTTTTTTTGTATAATATATTTGTTTAAACAAGTAAAAATGGCATATTTTAAGTGATTTCTATCATATAAACTTCAAAAGGGCGTAACTCAAAATTCTGTCTTAGGATTTTTTTCAAAATCGGCCCAGAGGTGCAGAACAACGTAAGGAGTCAACTGCTGACTGCCGTTTGAATGGTATATTTTATTTGATAATAACGGTACTTGGAGCACCGTGCAACAGGATGCAGATTAGTATCTCAAAGTGGTTCGTTGTTAGCTTCCATCGAAAATTTAATCACGTGTCTTTTGACTATACTATCGACGGAGAGCTGTTGAACAGAACTCAAACTATTCGAGACCTTGGCGTGAGTCTGGATACCGCTATTTCATTCAGGAATCACTATGAAGAGATCATCGACAAAGCACGACGCCAATTTGGGTTTGTGTGCAAATTGAGTAAAGAGTTTAGAGACCCGTATACACTCAAATCGTTGTACGTAAGTCTTGTTCGACCAATCCTTGAAACCGCTTCAATTGTTTGGGATCCTTACCACAGCACTGTAGCTTCCCGTATAGAATCCATTCAAAGACGGTTCATTAGATGTGCGCTACGGAACTTGCCATGGAGTGACCCACTAAATCTGCCGCCGTACGAGAGTCGCTGTCTTCTGATAGGACTTGAAACATTGGAGCAAAGAAGAAAACGGGCTAAAGCTCTGTTTGTAGCTAAACTAATAGCCGCGGAGATCGTTGCACCTAACTTGCTCCAAATGATAAACTTCAATATCCCAAACTACGCCATTCGCCGTCCCGAGTTTCTTCGATCACCATTCAGATGACGTGACTACGCATCCCAAGAACCAGTGCGATCAATGATGGAGTGTTTTAACGAAGTTTTCCATCTGTTTGATTTTAATATAACGACCGAGAAATTCAAGACAAGGCTTTTGCGATATATGTTTAACTAGTTCTAAGACTTTATTCACTAAGACACTAAAGTCGGATGAAATATACAAATAATAATAATAATTTCTTTCTTCTCTTGGAAGTTTTTCTTTAAAAACTACCTAAAGCAATAAACAGTACTTTTCAGTGCTACTAAAACAGTACTTTTTAGTACTATTTTTTCTACTATTGATCCTTTTATGATCCTTGTTTGAACCCGCGGCTTAATTTTTTTTTTGTTGGACCCGTTGGCGAAAGCTAGCGGTGGTAATCCTTCTTAGACACCGTCTTGGGAAAAAAAACTCTTAGGAGGTCTCGTCTTCTTTCGTTTATTCACTGAACATGGTTGCAACTACAAACAAAAGGAAAGGTTAATCTCTGAGTTCACAAATTCCTTCCAAAAAAGTGGGATTTAAAACTGTCACTAAACGTGGCAAGAATAGAAGAAAGGACGTTTCCCCGGAATGCGAACTTTCTTGCAAGGGTGAAATGAATAAGTGTATCGAAATGAGCAATCAGTTCGATGCTCTAGACAAATTTTCGAAGCAGCCTCTAGCCCAGGCTCTTTGATTCTAGTGAGGAAGCAGAGAGTGCCGCCTATCGTGGTCAGTTGTTCCGAATTTGCGGGATTTAGGCAGGAGATCTTGAACTCCATTAGGGGAATCAAGGTCCAAATCGCAAAGAAAGGAGACTGTCGCGTTTTGCCGGAAACTGTTAAAGATCGCGAACTTCTTCTCAAACATCTTGAAGAGAAGAAGCACATTTTTTTTTACTTATGACGACAAAACTGAACGTTTGTTCAAAGTCGTCTTGAAAGGTCTCTCAAGTGACTACAAGTCACCTGATGAGATCAAAAATGGAATAAATGATTTACTTGGATTTTCCCCAGTCCAAGTAATCATTATGAAAAATAGAACCCAATCTGGCATTGTTCGGAAAGGGCTTTATCAAGAATATTATGTAGTTCACTTTAACAAAAAAGATCTAAATAATATTCAAGTTTTAGGAAAAGCTAGACTTATGTTCGATGTCCGTGTGACATGGGAATATTTCCAGAAACCTGGAGGAAATTTCCAGAACCCCACTCAGTGCCGTCGGTGTCAAAAGTGGGGTCATGGAACCAAAAATTGCCGCATGGATGCTGAATGCATGATTTGCGGAGGTTCTCCTCATTAGACTGGCCCAGCTCAGTATGGGGGAAAAATAAAGTTGTATGATTCCACGGGGCACCCCCCAGAATTATTTCTTTGGGTTAGAGGAAGCCTTTCTGAAAAATTCAGATCATTTGGTCGTTCCATGAGCTGGCGCAATTGAATTGAAGGTAATATGTGATTTTCAGCTCAAACATATGAGCAACAGCACATCATCTACTGTTTGGTTCAGGAAAATTGATGATCGCGTTCAATTGGACCTAGAATGTCAAAAACACTACTTGATATAATAGCGAAGAATATTGTAGAAGATTGTACCATGATCAAAATTAATAAAGTTGGTGATTTAACCATCTGAAGTATATCATGCAATACTGCTTGTATTTCTTCAACATAGCTTGAAGGTAACCACTAAGCGCATCATAGCCACCTATGACGCTGGGCGAGCTGAGGCACATGTCGCATGCATATAAGTGACTGTACGGGAGTGCTAATCTACGCCTAACTTTCAACAACTGAAAAAGTAATGAAAATGAAATTAAATCCATATACAACCTTCTGCAATTAAGTTCATTAGGGTATCGACTAGTGTATTTGTCATTCTGGGCTTATTTGAACGCGAACAATTAGTATACAGAACGAAACAGTGACATAGGGTCAATTTTCAATATATTTGAGACGAATATCCCATACAAACTTCATAACGATTGCGCCAGCTGGTGGAGCAACCAATTGAGTTGAAATTTTGAGAGAGCGTTTTTCTTACCCTAAGGCTCATATCTAGGGGGTGCCCCGTTAAGTTTTACAACTTTTTTGTTTAAGGGCCAGTCTACTCCTCATGCTTACAAGGGAAGGTCACGATGGTGTTACACGGGGTTTGCAACCGGAGTATTTTTGTTAGATTCTACATGTCGAAATATGAAAAACCCCAAAGCCTTTCGGGTGATGGACCAGTGGTGTAGCCAGGAGGGGCTCTGAAAGGGGCAATTTTGTACGTATATTATATTATTAAGCTAATTGGAAATTTGACAAAAATACTTTTCTAATATCTATTGTGATGGTAGATAACAGAATTGACATTAATGTATGTTTAAAATGTATTTTCCATGCCACAGGCGCAATCGGGATGGGTTTAGTATTGGTATACTATTCTAATAAAACCAAATTTGTTTTGGTATCCATATTCCATGTTAGTTACGCCAATGACATGGAAAATACATTTTAAACATACATTCATGTCAATTCTGTTCTCTACCATCACTATAGATACTAAAAAAATATTTTTGTCGAATTTCTAATTAGCTTTATAATATAATATACGTACAAAATTGCCCCTTTCAGAGCCCCTCCTGGCTACACCACTGGTCCATCACCCGAAAGGCTTTGGGGTTTTTCATATTTCGACATGTAGAATCTAACAAAAATAGTCCGGTTGAAAACCCCGTGTAACACCATCGTGACCTTCCCTTGTTAGAACGTCTGTCCAGTGAAGGAAGATACCACCACGTTTATATGCTCGAATTGCGGGGGCAATCATAAGTCAAATCTTTGGGCTTGCCCTTCGCGTAGGCGAGTCGTCGAGCCTCGTGCCAGGCAGATGGACAGTTATATCCGTTATGATAACGGTCGTTTCCGGAATTTGTCTGGAAAAGTATCGAACAATACTCATTTTTCAGTTAACGATAGCTTGATTATGAATCATACTCATCAGGAAGATCATAATCATGCTAATTCACAAAATAATTTTCTTCCGTCGGGTAGCCGTTCGAATCTTTCAAATTTGAATGTATCTACCCAAGAATAATCCTTTGCCGATATCGTAGCAGGTAATATGAACTCCTCCCCTTTTCATACCCGTTCTAATTGTTTCAAATCAAATGGAAAAATCCCTGCCGCCACAGGAAACTTCTACTCCGCCTCTTTGCCTAACGAAAATTCTAACGGAAAATCATCAGATAATGTACCAACTTCAAGTGATATGTCTGCCTCTGTTTTTTTTCTAACTGAACAATTGAATCAAAAGATTGGTTCAATGTTCAAAGCCACCACTATGACTAAAGCAGTCCAAGTTGGTGTAAAATTTACTAATCAAATTGTTATTGGATTACGTTCTTCTAATAAATCCAAATAATAATTTAAATTGCTCCAAACTGACTTGCGAAAACTGACTCGCAGTAAGTCAAAATGTTTTGTCATTGGTGACTTTAATGCCAAACATCGGTCATGGAATAATTCTAAAATTAATTCCAATGGCAGAATTTTATTTGATGAGTGCTTTTCAGGATATTTCTTAATTCAATATCCTGATAGCCATACGTGTTTTCCCCCTTCTAGAAACACATCTACGATTGATATGGTCTTAACTAACTCTAATCATCTTTGTACCCAACTTATTACTCATGCTGATTTTGATTCAAATCATGTCCCTGTTACATTTCAAATATCCCAAGAAGCGATTCTCAATCCAATCAGCTCAACTTTTAATTATTTTCGAGCCGACTGGAATATACATATGAAACATATATTGACTATAATCTTGATGTTGACATTTCTTTACAAACAAAACTTGATATTGACAATGCTCTTGAAACTTTAACAAATTCCATTGTTGAAGCCAAAAGCATTGCAATTCCAAAATGTGAAGTAAAATTTGAATTCATGATTATAGACGTTGATCTTAAACTCTTGATCCGTCTTAAAAACGTGAGGAGAAGGCAATTTCAACGCACTCGTGATCCTGCTATGAAAATTATATGGCAGGATTTGCAGAAAGAAATCAAAAAACTTTTTTCACAATTAAGAAACAAAAATTCGGAAAATAAAATTTCTCAATGGGTTACATGCATGCCCTGATTCGCTACTCGCCACACCGTAACGCACATGCGCTAGTGTCTATGTACGAAAAATCGCTAAAATCCAAAAAATATTTGTATGGCGAAATGCATCTAACGAATTATTTCTTAAAATTGGGAACTATTTTCGAAAAAATAGTTGGTACCGGTTGTGCGTGATGATGATGGCTATGACGCCTACCAAATATTTTTTTCGAATTAAGCTTTCATTCACAAGATATTTGAAGTAAGATGCCTTTCCCCATTCAAAATAAAATGAGAAAACTCCTGCTGATCAACAGTGAACAAAAGCAAAGCAAGTATTCCATTGGATCCTGGTTCTAAGCTCTTTTGGAAATTATCGAAAATTTTGAAAAAAACCTCAGAAGCATTGAAAGAGGAAAACAAATTATTACTAACCAATTGCGAAGAAGCTCAAAAACTTGCTATACAGTTTGAAAGAGCGTACAATTTTAATTTAGGACTTACTAGTCCAAATGAAAATCAAGTTACTTGGGACTTCGAAAATATTCTCAATCAAGAGAACCTTTCAAAAATTCCTGGGAGACTGATTTGGAAGAAGTAAAAACTATTATTTAAAAAATCAAAAATATGAAACCTCCTGGCGATGATGGAATTTTCTACATCCTCATCAAGAAACTTCCAGATAGTAGCTTATCATTATTAGTTGTTTTCAATTAGCATATTTTCCTGACAAATGGAAAAATGCAAAGGTTATACCAAATTTAAGACCAGACAGAACTTCTGCAGAAGCTTCTAGCTATCGTCCAATCAGTTTGCTTTCCTCCATCAGTAAATTTTTTGAAAAGATCTTTATGAACAGAATGATGGTCCACATCAACGAAAATTCAATTTTTGCTAATGAACAGTTCGGATTCCAACATGGACATTCGACTACTCATCAACTTTTGCATGTAACAAATTCGATTCGTTCCATCAAATCTGAAGGCTACTCTACTGGTCTTGCTCTTCTAGACATAGGAAAAGCATTCGACAGTTTTTGGCATGAAGGCTTGACAGTAAAATTAAAAAACTTAAAATAATTCAAAGTTATCTGTCAAATCGCGCACTTTAGTTTAATTATCAGAACTCCAGATCTGACAGACTTCCTGTAAGAGCTGGTGTTCCCCAAGGCAGCATTTTGGGACCAATATTATACAATAATTTCACATCTGACTTACCTGAGTTACCTCAGGGATGTCAAAAATCTTTATTTGTGGATGACGCAGGCCTCTCCGCCAAATGACGCAGTCTGCGTTTCTTCTGTAGTAGATTGCAAAACAGTTTTAATATGTTCTCTTCATACTTGCAAAAATGGAAGATTTCTCCTAATGGTTCCAAAACTCTACTAATAATATGCCCACATAAACCAAAAGCTTTTTATTTCCAACCTTCAAGTAGACTTGTTGTCACGATGAAAGGAGTTACAATAAATTGGTCAGATAGAGTTAAGTATCAAGGGCTCATGCTAGATAAAGATTTATCTTTAAAAAATCACATTGAGGGCATTCAAGCCAAATAAAACATATATAATATATTTGTATTCACTTATTGACAGAAAATTAAAACTTTGTCTTAAGAACAAGCTTTCGATCTTCGAACATATTTTTAAGCCAGCCATGTTATATGTTGTACCAATATGGGCTAGCTGTTGAAATACCAGTAAGAAAGCTTTGTAGAGGATTAAAAATAAAATTTTGAAACTGAAGCTTCCTCCTTGGTATAGCACTGATGAGTTACAAAGAACTATCCAATGTTGAAAAATTGGAACAAATCACGAACAAAATTATTGATCATTTTATACACAAATCGTTGCAACTTTGTTAAGTTAATTGAAAGCGTTTATTTTTTGTCTTACAAGCAGGTAAAATCGACTCACCTGTCAAAATTCTAAACTTCTACGGCAAATGAAATGTAATAAGTTGTTAACAATATGTTAAAAGAAGCTAAATTTAGTTTTATCAAATCAGAATGATAGATTTTCTAACACAGAAAACCTAGATATAAAAAAATAATGTAATGTTTGGAATGAGACTAATAAAAAAAGCTTGAAAATATACACTATCCTCCAGAACTGGGCAAACAACCGATCATTGAATTCGAATAAAATTGCCCAGCAAACACTTTCAAACCGAGTGATAGAACCGAATCAAAATCCACTCCAGAGCTGTTTCATTCATCCCACCGGCGGTGGGAACAAAGTATAATCAATTTGTTTAATGGGAATTCCTCATCCCGCTCAGACGATCGTCAGACTGAAAAAAAGGATCCACATCAAACATAACCCGTTCAACGGCTTGCCGTCCAAAAAAGGGAAAAACCGGATATCCGACTAACCATTAAATGATTGCCAACGTGATTGCATCGGAAGCGTCATGATGGTGCGTGCAAATTTCGGAGCTTTGATTTCGCAGTTTTACGCACGGGTAGAAAATCAGCACCGAATAAATGTGATCCAGGACGTAACGAGAAAAAAACATAAACTAAATATGATCTATTACGGTTGTATTCGCATAATGGATTTGGGTTCGGGATTTTTTTCCTCTTTAGTGGGTCTATCCTATTTTTATTTAAGTTATTTGGATTGGCATTCATTCTGTTTCTAGTTCAAACTGGGATCCGTTGAATCTAACAAAGCCGCATTTAGTCCACGGAAAGTAAATATGATTGATCATATTTTTCTTTCGTTTAGGTGAAAAGTGATAACAGTTAACATGAACACTAAAGGCTTATAAGGTTTCAAATCAACCCAAGTAATCATGGTTCTCAAGCTGTGATTTATGCATAATGCATAAATAATGTGGTGTATATGAAGCATTACTGTATAAGAACAATACCTTAAGATCTTCTTCTTATTCTTCTCGACATTACGTCCTTATTGGGATAGAGCGAAATCATCAGTTCAGTATTCTAAGAGCACTTCCACAGCTATGAACTGAGAGTTTTCTTTGCCAAAGTTACTATTTTTCCCATTCGTATATAGTGTGGCAAAATGGATCTTACTCTATGCCCAGGGTAGACAAGGAAATTTCCATTACGAAAAAATCCTAGACCGACCGGGATTCGAACCCAGACACCTAAAGCATGAATTTGCTTTGTAGCTGCGGACATTACCTTTTGGCTTCAAAATATCCTGATTATGAGTCATTCCGAGTTGGTGATTCATTAAATAATAAAACAAATTTGTTGTCTGAATCTCAATTCTCTTTTCTTGCTTACTAATGCATCTGACAATGGATAGATAAATGATTTTCCAATTATTGCACATTTTTCATACCTGCAAAGAAAGATAAAAACAAAATTATTTTTCAAACTTTGAAACTACGATTAATAACTGTGCTTATGAAAGGTGATCAAAACCAAAAAAAAAAAAACCATGGAAACAACATAGTTCACTGCCAGAAATAGAGACACCAAATCTCAGCATGATCTTCAAACCTTTTTTCCCTTTCGTGCGATAACTCCAGGTGGACAAATTTTCCGTCATGGTCAGAAGCCACGACTGCATCATCTGTTGCATCATAACTACAAACACATTCAATTTACAGTTCCATCCCAATCTGACAAGCTCTTGCACCTCCTAAAGCGTATGTCTGCATAACCGATAACCGTCCACCGAATTAAATATCGGCGGTGCAGTCAAACAACGACTATCGTGCCGGGCCAAGATGATGCATAATGATAGTTGTGTGCCATACCCACCATTACGTATTATCATAACCGTAGAGACTGGCCGAAGATGATACATATGTCAACTTCTCGTGGTTTAAAAGATGATTCAGTCGCATTTATTATGTGCTTTTTTGGGAGTCCAATTTTGGGGATGCTTTTGGTTGTTATTGTTATTTACAAGAATATGTTCAATTTTATTAGTAATTACCAGAGGGTAAATTTTTATGCATCAGTATAGAAGTAAAGAGGCATGAGTGAAGTTACTTAACCTTTCGGTCGTCGCGCGAATTTTAGTAACGCGAGTAGTCGCGCGTTGTACTTTGTACAACACCCTTGGTTTTGCGAATATCTCAGGAGTCTGACCACTTAGAAAGATGACGTCTTCGGCAAAGTTATTCAGTAGCTCAAGGGCTATCATTATATAGCCAAGTAATTCGAAATTTTGCCACTAGGCGGCGCTAGTGAGCATGAAACTTTTGTATCGTAGATCTCAGGATCCTGACCACTTAGAAAGATGGCGTCTTTGGCAGAGTTGTTCAGTAGTTCAAATTATTTCTTTACTTAATTCTTTACGTTCGAGATTTTGTAAAATAATGATAGTTCCTGAGCTTCTGAACAACTTTGCTGAAGGTGCCTGTCTAAAAAGTCAAGATCCTGCAGTATCCGAAAAACAAAAATTTTATGCTCACTAGCGCCGCCTGGTGGCAAATTTTTTTTTCTATCAAATAATGATAGTCCTTGAGCTACTGAACTACTTAAACGAAGACACTATCTTTCTAAGTGGTCAAGCTCCTGAGATATCTGCAAAAAAAAATTTTAATGCACACTAGCGCCGCCTAGTGGCAAAATTTTGAATCAACTAGCTCGAACAATGATAGTCCTTAACTTATTAAACAACTTTGCCGAAGACGCCATCCTTCTAAATGATCAGGATCCTCATATATTTCCAAAACAAAAGTAAAACTTCGATGCTCACTAGTGCCACCTAGCGGTCAAATTCCGAATTAAATGCGGTACCATCAGATAGCGCTTCACATCCAGAACAACTTTTCTAAAGACCTCAAGTTTCTATATTATCTGGATTTTGAGATATACCGATTTCAAACTGTGATTTACTCGAACCGTATATAGTGCGTTCATTATTATGCGGCTTTCATGTACATTTGTTGATTTTACCGCATTATAAAGAGTCATACTGTAAATAAAAACCGTCGAGTATTATTCTTAAGAAGATTCTTGAGGAATACATTTTGGTTGGATGTCCATAGATATCTTTGTTGCAAAATGATAGCATATAAATCATAACTGTTGTACAAAGTACAACAGCGCGACAGCCCGAAGGTTAAGAAAAAAGTCTTCGGCCTGATAACACAAGCTTTCCCAAACACTAAGAATTTCACTGATTTTTTTTTAAAATCATAATATAGGTATTTTGTTGTGTCGATTTATCAATTCGTGTTTACGAAGAGTCAGAGTTTTACGAGAAAGCATTTGAGTTGCATACCGTCAAACGGGATAACATGCAACAATTTCCAACTTCAAAGCCATGTGAATGAAAATTTAAGTAGGTATTCAGATAAGATATAAATCATCTGGTACCCTAATCGCTACGTGAAGAATATCATGCGAGATTAATTGTATCAGTATTTGGTTTTCTGGAATCAGGAAAGACGACAAATATACTTTTTTCATGCTACTTCTGATGTGGGGTAACATGCAACACATAGTGCTACCTTAAGTAAACTATTAAAAACCAATTCGATTGATAACTCAATTGGTATTGTATAGGGTGTCCGGAAATTCTAGCAAATCATAAGTCTTGACAGTTATTGGAAAGTCATTTAAACGTTTTAATTCAACTTTTCTACAAACTTTGTTTTGCGTATTTCAATCAAGGCGACGCACTGTTGGACAAAAGTGTAAAAATCAACTACTTTATTGCACAAATCAAGAAGGCTACTTTGTCTACATATATTTGATACATGTTAAATGGGTTGCAAAACATCGTCATCTCAATTAATAATAAGGCCAGACCAACCCAAGCTGTTGAAAAGTTCGATTGATTGGCGTGGATTCTGTAAATTCGAGAAAATTACAATTTATCTTTTGTAGCGATTTATGTTCTTCTTTGATACTTTCTAGAGAAATAATCGAAATGTTAAGTATCAAACTAAATATGCTCCATACATAATACTGTATACTGTTCAGTATGGCCCATAGAAATATGCGAAAATTGTTTGAGGGTTTTGTTCGCAAAAAGTCAGGAAACGCGTTTGATCGCCTTATACTCTGGTGATAAACTTTTCATCTTCGAAAATCATACTTAACTGATAAAAATATTAGTTTGTTTGGTGTCAAACGATGGCGTAAGTTTTAGAGAACGTGTTTTTCATGGTCACACTAACATATATTGCCAAGGTCATAGATTTTTGAGCATTTGCGTCTTATATGTTTGATATGCCTTTATTTTATGTTAAAGTTAAATAAAAACAAACAAATAAATACAGACGTATATAAGAGTTTTCTGAGGAAGAAGTTTTTTCCTCCGGTTAGAGACAACTTAGATCAATACCAGCTCATAGGTTTTGAGCAAAACAGAGCCGCTTATCACACTTACATGAAGATTCTAACACGGCTCTCCAGAATGAGCTGTTTATTCCAAAATATGTTTATGTCTCTAACACTCCAGGTATAAATTCATCCCATAATTTGACATGGCCGTATGTTCAAGACAAGGCCTGTGAAGAATCTCACACCGTAGTTGAAGTTTAAAAAGCTTTCATCAAAAAAGTATTGAACTCGATAGTATATGATAGTAATTTCTAGGCATAGGTATTTTGTGAGAAATGATGCTCCCATATCAATTCTTTTCCAAATAGCACAAAATAACTAGCAAAAGTTCAAACAGCTAAAACAAAAAATCACCTCAAAACACCTCTCTGTTTTTTGCATCAGTTCTATTTTAGGATGCCTTTCAAATACTGCTCCCATCCAGCTGCTCCCGTCTGCTCTTCCGATTGCAATTTTCGATTCTGTAGTTGATGATCTTGCGATAAATAACTAGGATTTTTGAACAAAGATGCAATACTTTATGAGCTATTGAGGCGAAATAATCACCTGCTTAGCTTCCTGTGAAGTTTGTACTTTGTGTGCAGCACTTTTCATTATAAATGTAGTAATTTTTTTCATTATAGCTTTACGTTCCAACTGGGACCGAGGCTGCTTCTCAGCAAAGTGTTCTTTTACCCAGAAGCAGAATTTAGTCAGACAAAACCTCTAGCGCTTTAGGAGTGCATTTTTTCGGGTTAATGTCAAAGGAGACTTATCTTGGATTTGTTTGTTATTTAATTTGATGATAAAAGTTAGTAGCAAATTTTGCCGCACTTTCTACGTCAGAATCGTAAAATGTTTCATTTTTAACACTGTGCGTCACAACAAGTATTTGATTAACAAATCTCAACAGACATCTTGTAGTATAATGGTAATATTAATGACAAAGTTATATGAAAAACGTGATTATTTTGAATTCAGATATCTCAAATATATCGAATACGCATCCGGCAGACTTTGACATTTAGTTGATAAAATATAGTGTATTTCGGAACAATGATAAGTTTTTGCAAAAACTTGCAACTTTTTGAGTAAAGTTATGTTGAAAATTATGATATTTTCACAATGATTTGTTGAAAAATTGAAATAATTAAAAAAAACAAGATATTTATTCATACAGTACATATATGTTATGTTATGCATGGTGTTTAAAATAAAGCATTTCACGATTTTGACGTAAACATTTTTTATGATTAACGTAAAATTAAAGTGATTTACACATTTTTTACCATAACTTTGTTATTTGAAGTCCTGGAACATTGGTGTCTTCGACAACTTGTCGTATTTTTACAAGTTCCAAAACTTTGCCGAAGACGCGAAATAAAATAGTTTTGCATCGCAACGCCACCTATACGACGAAAATTCCAACTAACTTTTATCATCAAATTAAAGATCATCAAATCAAGATAAGTCTCCTTTGACACCAAGCCGAATAATACACTCCTAAAGCGCTAGAGATTTTGTCTGGATAAATTCTGTTCCTGACCCAGTGTGCACTGTAAGAAAATGACGTATAACTGAAGCAGCTTATTGTATTTACTTTTAAATAATTTCCAGGCAATGGTTACTAGATTACAAATGCTGATAACATGTTCAAAACAATTGGAAGTAGAAGTTATGAACAAAATTAAAATGAATTATACAACATTATCCCTTTATTCCACGAATTTATTCAGAGTGACCGGATATTGGTACTGTCCGGATTTTGATTCACCACGTTATGTCTTAAAATTGTACCTGTTGAGGTTTTGACACAATTTTCTGTCTGAAAAGTTCCTAATGGCAGATCTGCAAGTTAGTTTTAATTCAGCGTTTCAAAATTATTTACAATTTCCATGAAGAGAATTAAATTAATTCTAATTATAATGCGATTTTTGTAAAAATTCTAGAATTTGGTTTTGAATGTGTATTTAATTATAATATAAATTATAATATTTAATAAAAAATAATAATAATTAATATGTTTTTGATGACAAGCGGCAAGAAATATCGAACAATTGAGTTTTAAATGGCTGTTGCAATTTGCGTGTAATATTATTGTCACTTACAGCAAAGCAACCAAAAAGAGAAACAATACCCAACTCCTCACCAATATCTTCTATTTTATACCTAAGGTCAATAAACGGTGGAATAAAGTAGAATAATTTAACTCAATGCTAAACGTAATGTCATTTCGGTCGAAGTGTTGTGATATACGGGGTCATCACTCATATAGGCTCCATCCCATTACCCCGAACGCCACGACCCTGAACGCCACTACCCCGAAAGCCATTACCCCGAATGAGTCAGTATCCGAATAGTATAAGATACAATATATTGATTATCGGGCGCCTCTGATGTAAACTTAATAGTGCGTTAAATTCGGCGGTAAAATTGCCATCATATATTTTCCCTTCTTTCATAATTCAGCTATTCTTTCGAAATATCCTCTTGGCAAGTATCTTCTTCTTATTTATCCTGGGACAGTGCCTGTTTCTCAACTCAGTGGGCACTTATGCAATTCAAGTCTTCATTTACAAAATTCATAACGCCAAAAATGATCATTTTCGACACCCACCCACCCACTTGTACCACTTTTTATGTATGGAAATTCTACAAATATTGTATGATCTGTAAAATTTGCAGACAACCACCCACTCTTATTTGTGAATGGGCTTTTAATAAAATCAGCCTTTTATTGAGCGAGAGCTTTCCTTGTCAATTTACCATTCTTATACATGTGTCTCTGTGCGCAGGGAAGTCGAGGAAATTATCAATATCCAATGTGCAATCAATGTCCTCCGCCAACAGAGGAATTCAAGCCTATAACGCTCAATAAGGTCTTGCTGAACAGCTACGTGCCCACTGGTATTTGGACTTCTTGGTGATGAACACCATTTCAATTTTGCATTTTAACAAAGATTTACCTTTCTTATGAATATAGGTTGTGCCATAGCATCACGTTGTTGAAGTGATTATTTATATCACGGCTGCAAGCATTTTACCACAAATTTGCCCTTCTTTCTTAAATAGGCTGTTCTTTCAAGTTTTTGTTGGATAAGCTAGTCACTAATATTTTCATACGGAACAGTTTTTTTGTGAGCAGGATATCCTTAAAGCATTAATTGAAGTTAATCCTGCTGTAAATTTAACTAGAAATTTTCCTTTTTTTATTTTCTTGTATTAAAACAGTCAGATCTCTTATGGGAGTACTCACCACTTTTGTGACATCATCATTTCTTCATTGTCTTGAATCACACACAAATATCCGAGGCCGCCGTTTTTCTAACATGTACAAGTATATTAGCGTTTCTATAGCACAGCGGAAAGATTGTCTATCAGGTTGGACTTTTAGCGGGTTCCATAGAACAACACTTACAGCGATAATAGCAGGGTAATATTTCATTGCCATTCCATTGTCACAAAATCTTTTGGAATATCCTTATGCTTGTAGACAGACATCTAAAACAATATTAGTGACAGAAGTGGGTAGCAGCGTCCAAAAGGGGACTTTACTACATCCTTATTTTGCCCATATTACAGATATTCTTTTCATAATAAATTCACCCTTCTTTTCGAAATAGGCTATTCTTCAGAGCATTGCAGTGTGGCCGTGTGAATCTCACCAAAATAAGAGGACAAATCAAAACGAAACCTAGTATGTCAAAATTATTTGCTGAAAAGCTAGCTCCCTTTTAATCTCCTCGTTTAAAACAAACGCTGTTATGCTAAAGTCGTTTAATACTCACAAGGAACCGTACAATTTATCTTCCCACCTGATAATCAAAATTAGTCTCATAATCTTATGTATTCGGGGTAATGACGTTCGAGGTAGTTACCCATTTGGAGTAGTGGCGTTCGGGGTAATGATCCATTCGGGGTACTAGCTTCCGGGGTAATGGCGTTTGGGGTAATGGTCCTTATGTAAGGTCATCCCGACTAGAGGCTTGTAACAAAAATATAATAAAATTTTATCAGAATATGATATGCATATCATATTATGATATAATTTTGTTAGGCTCCGTTATCCATAGAACATAATAAAACAGAAATATAACATAATGTGTTTTATTTCCCTTTAAGATATTTTTTTGTTCATTTTTAACAACTTTATAACAAAATAAATAGATAGCTATGCATTTCAATAATATACAATATTATCGTATATCGAACAGTATTATGATTTTGATACTTTGTATCAAACATTATAACTTGGTTTGATATGTTTTTGATAGAATTAAAACACATTTTGTTATGTTTATGTTACTATTCAAACACTTTTTGTTATAATTTTAGTTATTTTAACAACATCCTGCATCAAAATTGTAACAACCTATGTTCGAAAAAACCTTATAACATAATAACATATGCTGATATGATTTTGTTATGTACCCTTAGTCGGGATAACATCAATCCTCATCCAAACCGTTAGTTCAATTTTCTTTCCGAAGGAGAAATTAGAGGAGCTGACGTAGCGTGCAAAATAGCAGTACCAGTGTTGATAGACTCTGCTTCGCAAATCTCACGCTTGAGATTTTGATGCAAAATCACTCAATCAACTCAACCCGTAAAAAATGATTCAGTCGCAAAACCTGTCAAAAACTCGTGTAACCCGTATGTTGTTGTTTACGTTAGAAAGTATTACTGTAATTTGACCATACTAACAAGAAATTATTGCCGAGTGTAAGTAAGCTGTGGAAATACGAGACAATGAGTCAAAAAGGAAAAATAATAGGGTGTAAAAATTTGAACAATAAAATTGATTTCAACTCATCCGTTATCGATTAGTAAGAAGAGCATTTTCTTGATCACACTTATTTTAGATTACAATTACCTGCAAACTTACTTGAAAAGCTTTTATAAATGATTCCTAAATGAAGGAATTTTACAATGTAAGCCATTAAGGTAGATAAATGTAGGACACGTATAAATAGTGGGAGGCAATGTGTTCGGCATTTGAAGTAAAATGTCCCACATTGTCGCGAAACAATCATTAATGATTATAACTGTCAGTACACTTAAGAGTTTACAGCTCGGTTTTGCAAGGAATCTAAATTTTTAACAAATTTCTGCTGAATCATTCTTATCCAGACATTGCAGAATTCGTTCTCATTTGATTTTAAAGCACAATCAAAACAAGCGAAGAAAACCCCATCTGTGTTGGTCCATGATCGGCAATGTTTCGCAAGTTGTAACAAACTTGATGAACAACAGCAGTAAACAGGAAAAACAAATAGAAAACTATGGTAAAACTCATTTCACTCGCTTTTTCATCATTGGTAGATGTTTTACCTTACAGGCGTGAATCCCAAAATATCCTTGAGCAATAGCAGGTTTGGAGCTTGTTTAAATGGGATATATCATGCACTTTTATCCTCCCGATCAAATCAGAGCTGAAGCAGAAGATGATAAACAAACTCTCATGATGTGTTGCGGATCATGATTGTTACAGAGAGCGATTAATGAGAGATATTCTCATTTTTCCATAATCCCACATCTGTTCCTATCAGATGCATATCTCGCGTAACTTTCCCAAAGGACCTATCCAATATTGAGAGGCTGTCTTTTTTCACTTTCTCTTTAATCAATAGCTGAGCTACATTAACCTCTCCTTTTGCGTTTTTTAGTATGAAACACTAGCCAAGGGCATTGTCTTTCGATCTATGTATAGTGAAAACTTCCCAAAAGCTTTGACACTGTCATAATCGAAAGAAAGCGAGGTATAACAAAACTCTCATTATACCTTTTGAAAAGATACGCAAGATATAATTTAAGTAATTTAAGTATTTAACATAAGAGTTAAACCGGTACATTCAAACAACAGTCCCATTAATCACATCATCTTAAACGCTGACCGCAAATACGTCTACAACATTACCCACCAATCGTCAATTGCCAGTTAGAGGATTCGTCCATGAAAGCGAAAGAGATTTATATCGGTCCTGACCTACACCAAACCACAAAACCGACCGACAACCGCATCGCCACCTCTTGTGGCTAATTTCGAACCTTCCAAAAACCAAACGTGTACGTCAAGAGCACTAGCTATAGCTACTAACTCTCAATGAACGACGTATGGCGTTCATTTACTCACCTCTGCCCGTCTGCTCGCACTTCTACGGCACTCATCGTATAGGGTTTGTTTTGAACACCATTTTTCTTTCACACCGAAAAACATACCGTGTGTGGTGTTGGTAGAGTAAGGTGGGGCAAAAGTTAATTTTTAATATTTCAATCTCAATTCAGAACAAATGTTTTGATGCCATGGTGGTTCGAATGCTATTCAAGTAAGAGAATTTCACTCTGAAAATCATAGAAATCGACTGAGATTTGCAAAATTTTCTGTTTCTTGAACGTGAAAATTGCAATTTTTGGCCAAACTTCCATCGCAAAGATTGGATACCCTAAGTAATGATCATTTTGACCAGCAATTGTTTGCCCCACCGATGTGGTAACAGTTCACTAAAGACTACCGATGTTGAAACTGTAATAACTAAAAATGGGTAAATATGGTGATATAAGTTTGCTTCACTGTCTGTTCATTTCTTTTCAACTATTATAGTTTCTTGTATGTATTCATTATTTCACTAAGGTCGAACTTTTGCCCCAGCTTACTCTACTTCGAAAAAAAATCCCATAATCTGACCTTCACTTCACAGAGCCCCGGCATCAATTAAATGCATCCGTGTCACGCTGGCTCTGAGTACCGGCTGACCTTTTTCCCACCGCATGGAACACAGCTCGTGCACTCAACTAGTGGAGAAAATATAGCTTCATCCTGACCTGACACTGGCAGGGATATTGTGGGCTCAATTGATACTTCGATGGCGCAATTCGAATCAATACAACCCTATAATCGTTTACAGATACTCATGGGCGTAGTCAGAAGAGAACAGGGAGGATCTGGACGACCTTGACGGTGAATAAAAATCTCTACAGGTATTAAACTTGTGTTCGAATTTTGCAAATAATATCTCCGGCGCTTATATTTATAAATAGAAATTGTTCCATGAAAGAGTTCTTGAACAATTTGTAGAGTCACCAGAAAAACCAGGTATCTGAAGAAGAACTTACTACAAATTACTCGAAGATTATATCAATAGTTAGCAGTAAGTTTTGCGAGAAACTGATTATATTACTCAATAGATTTTTTTTATCTTGTCTTAATACTTCATTTGACATGCATTTTCTTCGATATTTTCTGATTACGACATGATATTTCTCAACCATACGATATGTATGATGTTCTAAGATTTAGTGGGGGACGGACCTGGTGTAGTGGTTAGAACACACGCCTCTCATGAGGATCTGAGATCGAATTCCATCCCCGAGATAGTCATTACGTATTAAACGGTTCTGGTGACGACGGCAACCTTCGGAAGGAAAGTAAAGCCGAAGGTCCCGAAATATCTCGTTAATAAAGATAAAAAAAAGATTCAGTGAGATTGGCTATTGGTTTATTGAAATAAAATTTCTCTAGAAATCCAAGTATTGCAAAAAATGATTTCCTCCCCGGAAGGAAATTCTTCCTGAGATTGGAAATGCTTACGCTAAAGAAGATACTGAGAGTGTCTAATAAGAGAATACTGAAGCAGTTTTCCTTCGTACATTTTAAAACGTATTTGCAAATAAATTGCTTTTTTTCAAACGAATGTTAGCTCAACTCAGTGGTTTGTGCAACTGTTAATGCGACCCCTCAAAAATCAATTCGTCAACGTCAAATCTCGGTGATCTTTCCGAGGAATGACTCTCAGTTGACCTCTCACGAGCCTCTCGGTATCTTCCAAATCCATTCAAATACCCCACCGTGACCAACGCCAGCTTGATTGCCTAGACCTCATGTCCATTCCCGTGTTGAACCTCACTCAAATTTTTCATCCTTGAACGATTGAATCACCCGGGCAAACAAACGGAGAGCAATCAGGCAGTCAAGTGGCCGAAAAACAAGCATCTACCTATCCGATGCACACACAAAAAAGGCCATCTGCCATAAATTATGGCTTTTTGCCAGCCACTTTTGAACAGGTTAATCCATCAGTACAAATCGTAGATCGCACATCAACTTGATGAGCACCGCAAGGCTCATCCTGCACAATTCGGCGTATAACTAGCCACCAAGCGGCGATAATTAATACCTGGCAATTAATATCCTCCTACTACCAATAATGCAGGCGAACTTTTTTCCCACCATCGCTCATGCATCGGTAAAATTATGGAGGATTCGGTTCGCACACATCGCAATAAAAAGGCTTTAAACCTTCAAAACGGCACACCGAACGACGTCACAGCGCGCAAGAGGCACCACACTCTCTGTGCAACCCCAGGGCTGGGAGCGGTTAGACAGCAAAATAATAGTAACATCAATGACTTATATATGTCTTCTTCAATGTTCAGTTGAAACGTATTTAATCAATATAATAATGATACATATCTTTCGACATGCCTGCCTTAAACTCCAGAATACTCTGGAATATAGTTTTTAAATCGACAAGCGCGATCTGTGAATTTATGAAAATCTTTGCATGTGCAATAAGGTTCAGTGCAATATGTTGCTTTGATTTTATTGTTGTATTGTTATATTAGAGAAATGTTTTGAGTCGTTCAAGAACTTCTAGAGTATAGGTCTAAGATCTACATATGTAATAAATAACATATTGGACGATTATTGATGTAGTCCACGCTTTCAGTGGTTCAACACAGTAAGTTTCATAAAATCAAAAAATAAATTGTGAGCAATCTGGGCCATCCATGAACTTTCTAAAATAAAGATTATTAAATCTACGAGCATAATTTGTTACATATAGACGTGTTTTTAATTTGCTACATGCTCATAAATGTTTGAATGATTTAACTGCGTGTATTGATGATCACAACGGAAGTTTTAAGTCATCCAAAAACTTCCCGAAGAAAAGGCCTCAAGATCTACCAGTATAATAACTGATTGTTTGATAAAAAAAAATACACGTCCAATACACGCATATGATTAACCTGGATAAATTGATCAGTTCCAAAGGGGATTATTACCAACCAGTAGTTACACTAAATCGTTTTACGAAGTTATTTTTTAATTAAACTTAAATTACGGAACTATATAACAATTTATAGGCTATTGGATACGCTTGTAGATTCTAAGGCCAAAATTTGATAGAGATCTTGAAGGGTCAAGGACATCCGCACAAATTAAAACAATTCCCCATTTACTCACATGAAAAGTTAAGGGCCTCTGAAGTATTTGAAAATGAAAACTAACTTTAGATCGTACATCTCAAGGCCTATATCCAATGAAGTCTTTGGAGGTAAGAAATGTCCGTACAAACCAATATTATATTCAGATGACTCAGGGGAACTGGGTGTAAAATGCACCGTTGGGGTAAAAACCGCCACTCTCGATTTGAACGAACGACGTACTTTGGGACGCTGTTTTCCACCCGAGATAATAAAAAATATGTATGAAAATGATTCTCTATTTATATTTTTAAGTGTTTTCCTGGTGAAAATCGTAAAAAACGTCTTTTGCTGTTTTCGCTGCAATTTTGTGTTATTTTCTAGGTCATTTTCCAAGTCGATAAACAACAAAACTTTTGATGGACTCCCATAGTTTGTATTCCATGTGAAAAAAAGTGTTGAATTTATCCATGAAAAGCGTATTGAAGGACTTAAACGTTAATCAACTAGTGGGGCAAACCGGCCACTCCTATTTCATAACACCAAAACAGCCGTTTGAATTCAAATTCCAGCAAACGTAATGCCACGCTGTAGTTATGTGTTAATTTGAACCTTACAAATGACCATTTTTCGAATCAGCATGTACAGTGACCCCACGCAGTTGAATCACCCACAATTTATGAATCAGCTGATTTCAAAAGACAAAATTATTATCAAACTTGTCACAAAACATCACAGAATTATTTTTACACATAGTTTCTTATCAGTAAAAATAATTATGTGATGTTTTGCGACAAGTTTGATAATAATTTTGTCTTTTGAAGTCAGCTGATTCATAAATTGTGGGTGATTCAACTGCGTACCAAAATTGAACAATGACATCTGATCAAACGCCCTTATGTATGCAACGTATATGCAAGCATGATTGCGCATGCATACGTGCGTACGACTAACGCCGAGCTCAGATGGCGCGTTTTAGCCCGTAAAAAATAGAAATGCACATAAGCAAGCTCTTTTTAAAAATTGAATTATTAACATAAAAATATGAAAAAATATGAAGCAAGAATAGCTCTTTGCCTTTCAAATGCGGCATAGAGAGTTTCAATTGGACGTGTAATCCCAGAGATATGGACTGAACACTTTTGTACACAAATAACTTTTTGAAACACATTTGTTGGCTCTGAAAAGGGCCGATTGAATTGTTGAATTTGCGTAACACTGACACATTTTGACGGCGCACAGGTTGATATCCTCCTCGCCCGATGAGGTTTGCGGTGGCGATGATGATGGTGGCTTCAACAACCGCCCTTGTCGCTGCGGCTCCGTTATGCGTGTTGTTGTTCCATTCGCATCCCATTGAAAACTGAGCTGAGAATTCGAAAGGCACTCAGGACCTGCTCGCCGACCATGTTCACAGTCTGACGGTAAAAAGAAAAATGAGCGAAGAAGCCGGAATCGGTCTGTTTTGAAAGTGCGATATGCGGAGCGCAAAAGAAGGTGAAAAACTGCTTGAACGTGATTGGTTGCGTAAGAAAGGGGTCGACATTTTTCGAATGTTCAATAGTTTATTGTCGATAATCGATAGTTTTCTCCATTTGAGAAAATTGTTGTATACATTTTCGACCGATTGGTGGAAAAATATTGAAAATCTATCGATTAATGACTGAGTTATTAGCGTTCAAAATCTTACATAATTTCGTGACGGTCGCAAAATTTTAGATTTTCAATTGACACCCAGTATTTTGCCGTAAGACGTAGTTAACCTCAAAAATGTTCTTCAAGAATAAATTATACCAAGCCACAGGAGTTAAACGTTGGAGATTCATGGACACTTACGCAGAACGTTTGAGGCGGTTTTGTGGCCTACGTAGTCGGAGAAGATGAAGACGAGCGAAGAGCAGCATTACTGCTGACGACCGTTCCCATGCAAGTGTATCAAATCAGACTTATTCAAACAGACTCAAGTCAGAAAAGTTAACAAACTTACTTTATCAATCCTACCGTAGGATTCATACGTGTTTTTCAGACGAAATTCTACATGTTCCGCTCTAAACCAACTCGATTTTTCACTTTTAGAATGTTTCATTTCCGGATTTACAAAACGACGAAAGTAAGATTCTCCACTTTTGCAACCTAACCGCTACTTTCGCCGCTCCGTTGTATGGGAGACAAAGTGACCTAACCACAAATCAAAACAAAATACTACTTGAGTCGATTTTGCACTGGTACAAAAACGTCGTAAGTAACTGATCGAAACGGCTTATCATTTTGTCATACATTTTTTGTGGGAAATGATAGGAACTACCTAGTGTTTTAACGCGAGCTGATTGCATGCAAAATTTAAGCGATATACTCGGTAAAAAATGTTAAAAAGGGGATTCATTTTAAAACAGTTTTAGAAGAAAGGTTGGGATTCTTCTTAATTAACTTTCTCAAAACCGTTTGAAAGTTACTTATTTCGATTTGAAAAAGTAATCGAGAAATCGTGAATAATTTGTGCTTCCTGGAGCTGCCAGCAGATAAGAAATTTTCCGATAACTGCGAGTTGCTGCAACAGCGGTTAACCCCGAGGCTGGTTGTGATAAGATGGGTCACTTTGCGAAAGTTTGCCACACGTAGACGTCGGAGCAGCTAAAGGTGAAGAAAAAGTCGTTTGGACCAGAAAACGTAAGATACACGAGTACACCACTTAAGGATCAACCAGCTGGAGGTGCCCCTACCGGTGCACAGTATTTCGATCGGCCGAAATCGTGAACTTAATTCTGTAGCACCTTTAAACGTGATTTTACCGGCATGGTGTCTTCGGACGAAAGTTTTCTAAAAATATAACGCATATATTGGCGGGAAATGTTAGTTCGCAACTTTGCCACGGGCGGCCCTGCGAAAATATTTTTTTTTTTTGAAATGACGATCATTGAATATGATGTCTTCGGCAAAGTTGTAGATAATTCAAATACAAACAACTTTGCCAAAGACACCTAGTGTGTATTCAGATGCATTTAAAAAATATGGGAGTATTTTATGAACGACCCCCTAAAATTAGTTTTTCTCCGATATTTTGAAAATACAAAGTTTCCGGTAGCAACAATGTTCTACAAAATTATGTAAACAGTCAAAATGAATCATTCTCTAGAAGACACTAGTCTTCTAAAGATCAAGAAAAAGCAGTTATAACCGTTTAAGTGTAAAAATCAATCATTTTTAGGGTGCGTGTATTTATTCGGGTGGCAACTGCTGGCAGATGAAACCTAGTAGGATTCAAAATACCGTCAAACGGGGTAACTTGCAACACATTTCAACTTCAAAGCTATATGGATGAAAAATTTAAGGATTCAGATGAGATAAAAACCATCTGGTAGCCTAATCGCTACGTAAATAATACCACGCGATAATAATTTTAACAGTATTTGGTTTTCTGGGCTCAGAAGAGACGAAAAGTATACATTTTTCATGCTACCCCTGATGTAGGGTAACATGCAACACATAGTGCAACCTAAATTTCATCATTAAAAACTTAACCTATATCGTTTTATTATGATCATTTACTAAACTTCTGTAGTAAAAGCATAACAATAATCAGAAACAGGATACTTTACTCTTAGAAAACTAATTATTTTTGATTGATTTATGAGCATTAAACCAATTCGATTGAAAACTACATTGGTATTGCATAGGGTGTCCACACGGGGAAATTCTAGCATATCATAAGTCTTGACTATTATTAAAAAGCCATTAAAATGTTTCAATACAATTTATCAACAAATGTAATAGTATTTTAGGTTATACTTCACATAACTTTTATTTATATATATTTCAACCGAAGCAACGTATCTTATATTGATATGTATGTCTTCAAACAGCCTTTCTTAGTGTTTTGACATAACTATCATCATATTACATGCAGAAAGTTTCCAATGGCAGTTCTGTAAGATAATTTTAAAACAGATTTTGAAAAGTTTTTACTATTTTCATGAAGGAAATAAAACTAATTCTAATTGTATTGCGATTTATGTAAATTTTCTAATATTCAGTACCAAATGCTTATAGAACTGATTAATGTACAACAATTTTAACGTTACTGAACAAATATATGTTCAATTTCGCTTTTTCATGTGTTTTTAATGGCAACCGGCAAAAATATCGAACAATTGAGATTAAAATTGCTGTTGCAAGTTACCCCACAAGGGCAGTCAAAAACGTTTTTGAATTTTTAAAGTGTTCAAGCATCAAATTATCAAAACTTTTTTACTGTCAATTAGTACACTATTATGAACTGTAACTGATAGCAAATGCCCTGAAAGGCTCATTTTTACAGTTTGTGTTATACGAGGAACGATTTTCAGCATTAATTTCATACAATACAACGTGTAATACGATTTTTACCTCCAGAAAACCGAATAAAAAAGAAACAATACTCAAACCCTCTACAAAATCTACTGTTTTAAGACTAAAGTCAATAAACGGTGAAATGAATAACAATAATTTGACTAAATTCTAAACGAAACGTCAATTCGGTTACATGTCGAAGTGTTGCAAGTTTCACCCCTGTTGCAAGTTACCCCGTTTGACGGTACATCATTAGTAGTTTTAAATGTCGATAGTGTCATTAGTATCCACGAGTATCCCTTTAAATTAGGGGAAGTTTCATCAATGACTCTTATTACCCTGTAGTACTTAGTTATATGATGGGTAGAGGGCTATGTGGCGTTTATTTACACAAATTTCATCACACCCGCACAACATGGTGGATTATATCGTTTGATCGATGAGTTTCCTCGCATAAAACGTTATTTTATGAGTTCATATGTTCATTTCGTTTCGTCCCGTATACTCGTACAAAGTAAGTCGGATCAATCCGAAGAAGTTGTCAAACCAATTTTGTTATCATAAATTAAGTCGCATTAGAGTTCAGACTAGTTCGCAATAAAATTTACACACTCGCATTACATGTCAGTTTTCATCATACACACTCCGAAAAAATCATGTGATTTTACGTCTTTTGGATGCACATAAAAGAAGCGAGCCGTATGACGCGAGTTTATGTCACATTTCAAATACCATAGCGTCTGATTCGGGGCATGCCGATCATAGTGACATTGTTTTCGTGTCCTTTGACGTGTGAAATTACATTTTTTGTTCAATACATCTTCAAGGACACATTTTTGTGTCGTTTTATCATTTACATCATGTGTCATTCAGTCATACTATGGATTACGTCCATAGTAATTTTCATTATTTTTAAGAGTGTATACAATGTGCACGTATATCGCCTCCACTTTTGTACGCATAAGGCCTTTTCGCAACATCTTATATGTGAAACTTTGCGCACATAAGCATCGCATAACGCAAAAGGTGATTTCGTTATATGTACATTCTGGTTGTCTGGGACGTGTTCGAGGGAGCAATATAGCCGTTGCTGGGCCAGCGGACCATTTGCCGCTGGAATTTGAAAATCTATTTTTGCCACGTTTCGAAGGAGGAAATTGATTGCAAGAAGCAGCTGGAGCCGCAATAGAGTAAGCATGCTGAGGTTTTCGATGGTGAGTTGGACCATTTCAAGCATGGCAAGGTGCGACTAGTTCTCAAGGAAGAAGCAGTCCCGAAATTTAGCAAGCCCCGAAGGCGGCAAGGAGAAAGTGGAAGCGGAACTGGACCGTCTGGAAGAAACTGGAATTATTTCGAAAGCACCATCGTCAGAGGCCAAATGGGGTACGCCACACCATCCTCGTTCTCAAAAAGGATTCGACGATACCGTTTTGATTCATATTACGGACACTTAAGGCCTCTGTGAAGTACAACTCATCCAAAAGCATATATAAAAATCATTATATATAATTCCTACGCGTTATCAAGCCTTCACTTAACTTTTGAATAGTGGGTGAAGATTTTGATTCCGCAACATGAATAATTTAAAATAAACATAAATGTGTGGGCTTTTTATGATTCTTATTCCCGACGCAACCTTTCTTTTGCCTCATATTCCGGACACTTTGATTCAAATTCCGGAAATCATAATAGAAGATGTCAAATCATCTATTGATATTGTCAAACCACAAAAGAGACGTCCAAGACAGCTGTACATTACAAACTTGCATAGATATCGATGGAAAATGCCTCATAAAACGAGACTTCGAAATGAGAACTTTTGAACGACAAAAATTGAAACATTTCGCGTGAAATGTTTCCCATACAAAGTGAAGTGTCCGGAATTTGAAGCTGTCCGTAATATGAATCAAAACGGTACGACTGTGTGCATAATACCGTATGGTGGTTAACCCATTCCTGCTGGACGATCATCATATGTTTCCTGTGATCGAGAAAATTTTTGCGGCTCTTTACAAATTTTTTTTCAAAGCTCGACCTGAAGAACGCGTATTATCAGCTAGAGGTGCATGATGGTACCGTAATCCGGGGTAACATTGATCAGTTTTTGAGATATTTCTTAAATGTTTCATTTGAAAATCCAAATGTCGCAAGTTTTTTAATTTTAAAACAAGTACTGATACCCACCGCTCGTGTCTGTATACTGAATTTTTGTTTTCAAAAGATTTAAGTATGATTAAATAAATGTTTAAAGTGATTTTTTGATTTAGCTGATATGGGGTAACATTGATCAACCCATGTAAACAACATTCGGTTATATTGAAAATGTCGTTACTTACTCAAATCATGGCCCCTGAAGCCGAATATGAAAACCAAACTCTTACAAGTCATTTACTTTTTGAGTTATTTCAAAAATAAAAATACCTCGAACCGCGGAATACGCCTAAAGGTAGGCAATTTCCTAAGGAAATTCTACATTCTTAACAGTAATTAGTAAATGTTGCATAATTGAACATTCTTATGAATGTTTTGACAACGGAATCGTTTTTGGCGATGTAATTTTTAGTAAGAATCACATTTTCCTTGCTCATATCGCTTGCACCACTTATGTGAGACATGAATCTTCGGTAGTGTCATCCTTAACCATTGAAATCGTTGTTTCAAAAAGTTGTTAAATATACGCATGAAGTAAATACAATTTTCGAAAACATTTCATTTTCATTAATTTTCATTAGCTCAGGAGAAGCGCAATTCATGCTTTGGAAATATTTCATCAACAAATGATGATACGAACTTTTTACGAGATGGTTCATTCCGATCAATTTTACCCCGCTGATCAATGATACCCCGGATTACGGTACGAAGAAGCTGTTGGCTTGGAACATGCACAGGGGTGGCTACTTAATGAACCGATATCTGTTCGGAACGAAGCCAGCGTTGTCCATTTTTAAGCAGCATTGGAGAAAGTTTTTCAAAGGTGCCGTGGAACAGTAATTTATCTGGACTACTAATGGTGTCAGGCCGGACAGTTACGGAGCACTCTACAAATCGGAATGCCGTACTGACCCGGCTCAAGAAGCCCGGATTCCTGCTGAACAAAACGGAGTGTGAGTTTTTCGTTCAGGAAGTTGGTTATCTTGGACACGTAATCGATCAGGATGGCACATAAGGATGGTCTACACAAGGATCCAGAGAAAGTAAAAGCAATCATGGATGTGATTGTTCACGAGTTCCCGGACAATAGCAAGTGACCCATCTCATTTGCGTCCAGGAACTATATGAAGCATGAAGTTAATTACTCGGTAATCGACAAGGAAGCACTCACTGGTCATTTATTACGGGATCAACAAATAAACAACTATTTGCAAGGCCGGCATTTTGTGTTAATGACAGACCACAAGCCATTAATAGGTCTGTTTTGTTCCCAAAGGTGTCCCGGAGACGGCAGCTGGTCGGCTTCAACGTTCACGTGAAAGGAGTTCAAAATGTTCCCGCTGATTATTTGTCTCGGTATCCCATCCCCACCGGAAGCGACAAGTGTGCAGTAGACGAAGACGAGGACAGATTAGCAAGTTTTCTGAACGTTATCGAAATTGAAACGTTCACCTGTGGACCGCAAACACATTGTTATTGAAAGCCGTCGCAAGCTGCTTAGCCGTGTATCTGAATACGTGAAATTGGGCTGGCCAAACTCAATTCAATATAATCAGTATAAATCGCACTACCGCAACTGTTGGAACTAACGGATCACTTACCCAAAGCTAGGACAGGACGTGACAGCTCAACTAAGACTTCCCCGTTGTTTTTCAGTCGATAACCTTGATGATACAAAAGCCAGTGCTACCAGTATCTTTTCTAAGCAAATTTTGTAAACAAATTCAAATATTAAAGCTCACATTTTGGTTGTTTCTTGCACGCTTCATTCATTTAACTAAATGTACTAGTACAATACAGGGTGCTATATATTCTAAATATCAGCTTAATATTCAAAACCGGAGATGTTTTTCAAGAATATTTAAACAATTTCCAAAATATTGCACTCAATTGAGTATTTTTCATTTATTTTAGCATTGTAGAAGCACATGAAGTAAACTTGACATCGAATATACATTGATTTGAAACAAAAGGATTTCATGAAAAAAATTTAAACTTTTGAAAAAATCCTAATATACGAACTAGCAACACGGTCATGCTAGCAACAAAGTGCCCTGTTGCAATCCAACTCAACGATGTGAACGAAACCAAATAACCAATAAGAACTGGTCTTTTTTGACAGACAATTGGTTTCGTTTTTGTACTTTGACCTGTCACGTCTTGTCTTAGACCCTAAGTTGAAAAATTATGATCAAGTTACTAAAAAGTGATTCGTTACTTGCCCTGCAACCCCGATATGCCATGGAGCGGGCTGAGTTTGCAAATACTTACTTATGGCACTGCAGCATCGCCGCGGAAAGGCAGAAGGTTTTGCCATTATGCAATTTAGCAGCACCTCCTGAGGAAATGAGATTACGGCACTTTTCATCTTCGAGCAGGATGTCAAAGGTGACGCGTTATGAATTTTGGCTTCAAGATTTTGTATCCTCCGTGGGGTTTGAGATTGTGAGAACAGATGCTCACATATTTTTAGATGATTGACGTAAAATAACGCATTCCTAGATTAAATTTGTGCTATCTTTGGAATGTTACATTGCACACTGAACTGGATTGTAAAATAAGAAAGAAACGAGTTTCTTTCACTATGATGATGGTGTTTTAAAACAAAAGTTTTCTTCTCTATTTTGCCATTGCCTCCTCAATGATTTATGAAAGCCTTAGATGTCTCTTAGATTTCCATAACATGAACTTGAAAGGTACACAAAAGGAATTTTAACTTCGGGATATGAGTCATAAGGTAACATCAATCAATGAATACGTGATCAACCCACAATCGTTGTATTACGCCATAACCAAACATTTTAATCTAAAAATGATATCTGTAACTCGTTTGAAACTCGATCACTGCCAATGTACATTGTAGACCACATATTCGCCGCTCAAATCTACACCACTCTTGATGCTATATGGCCCGATGACCATGTAACAGGATCAGGGCCCCCTTTGTCAAAAAGTAAAACCTGTCCCATGTTGTCACCGAACCCTTCTGACAATTGCCACCAATCGCAGTTAGATAAGGCCACTCTTTCTGGCCCAATAACGTTTCGTAAACAATCCAATCTCGAATTTCACGGATAACCGCTCTGTCTGTGCGTACATTTCCACGGGCCCTAATTCCCTTCGAACGAACGCAGCGACATTCCTTCGACGAACGCAAAGTTCAACCCAACAGTGAACCGCAAATCGATAAATCAAAATTGATTCGACCAGTATAGGGTGGATGGACCAATAGCAGAGTTAAGAACAAATATTTGCTAAATAAAGCTTTTTGTCTTGGAAAAATATGAAAAGAGCGAAATATGATACCGTTTTGACTCATATTCCGAACACTTAAGGCCAACAGTGACTTCAAATGCGTCTGATTAGCATAAATTAGCTGATATTTGTGTAAATTTCAATTTCTTCGCAAAGTCTAACTGTTAACTGTTGGGTGTATTAATAATAATGTTGATTTAATTACTTTTAGTATTGTTTTTACCTAAAAGTATGGAACAACATTTTGATTCAAATCCCGAACACTGTGTTCACTCTGTCTCATATTCCGAACACCTTGATTCAAATTCCGAACAGCACGAATAAATCATATTCAAATGAATAATTTTGCAACTAAATTTATCTGAGCTCATTCTACTGGTCTCAAACTAGAGAATCATAACTACTGCCGCGGTATAAGTTATATTGGAAACGTTGAAATTGAATCGCAATTGATTGCCATTTCCTTGTTATTTTATGACATATTTCAGTGAAACATTTCAACCAAATCGCTATACAAAAAACGAGTGTTCGGAAAAATTGAGTCTGTTCGGAATTTAAGACAAAACGGTATTTTCTGTATTTATTATACAATTAGCAAAACGGCCATAAAAAGCCACTAGTGCGACCATAAGGGACTGTCTACGAAGGGAACACCCTCCCTAGCTAAGAAGTGGCCCAAGTTAGCTTGCTCATAGATGCAGGAGGCAGTGTTCAAATGATCGATGGCAGACGGCTCTGAGTCCTCTCCTGAACCGACCAAGGAGTGTTTGATTTTGACGCACAGTTGACGGGTTCATTAATTTTGGTGAGGCCCCCTTTACCACTATAACGACGACGACAGCAACGGATTAGGCTAATCGACCAACACGATACTGCGCCCATCGCTGCCGCCCGGTTACTTACTGGCCAGCTGACCGTACCGAAATGACCGACAACACTCGTGAACTATTGACACGGTGTGTCTGGAACCGTTGTTAATTAAAATAATGACCATTAATGTCAGAACGTTAGCATAAGCATTAGCAATTCGGAACAAAATCCACTCTAGCGACAAAAGACCCAGCATTTGAACGGTCTAAGAGGGCTGCCGTTCTTGAAGCAGCATGATTTCAACACCTCAGAACGCACGCTTAGTACACTATGGGCGGTTTCCATACAGACAGGCGGCCAAAAATATTTTTTTCATCTCATGTCGTATTCATGAGTTTTCTGATACAAATTTGTTGTTTTATTTTCAAAAACAAGTTTTCGAGACTAGCTTTTGAATAGGGTTGAAATTCTTCACGATCCCATAGTTTACATCTCAAAGTACCCTTGGAAATAAATTGTAGCCTGGGACAACTTGGGACAAAAAAGTATGGGATGTGTTAAGTTTCGATAAAAAATCCAATATATTTTTTTCAGTGCACTTCCCACATTTTTCCAACCTATGGTACGAATTTTTATTTCATTTTATTTTTCTAAGATAGCTTTTATTTAAAAAAGCTTTCGGACAGTGCATAAAGATCTGTATTAAATATTACGATTATGCAATATATTGTATTCAATGTGTACCTTGTGTTTTCACTGATTTTTTCACAACTCTAACTTTGACATACTGTATCAATTAAACTATACAAGATCCTGCCCTTACATTCCAGGACTATCTAAATAGAAGTGTTTATTATGGAATGATGTACAAGAAAAACCTATCAGAACAAGTCATTTTTTCGATTATTGGCCACCTAAGCGCCCATAGTGTAGTACACACATGTGAAGCATCCGATGACTGTTTTTTTGTTTGTTGGTTTGTTTTTTTTTTTTTTTTTTTTTTTTTTTTTTTTTTTTTTTTTTTTTTTTTTTTTTTTAATTTTTTTATTAGTATCATTCCAAACATTACATTCATTTCTTATATCTAGGTGTTCTGTGTTATTTGACAACACTATCATCCTAATTTGGTAAAACAAATTTAAGATTTAATTAACATTTTGTTAACAACATATTACATTTCATTTGCCGTAGCAGTTCAGTTTTTTTACAGGTGAGTTGATTTCACCTGCTTATAAGAGAAAAAAAATGTTTTTAATATACTTAACCTAACTTAACCTAAACATATAACGCATTAATCGTGGCAATAGAAGATTGTAACGATTTTTGCCTGAAATTATTAATGATTGTATTTGACATTTGTTCCAATGTTTCAACATTGGATATTCTATGTAACTCATTGGTACTATACCAGGGAGGAAGCCTCAGAATCATTTTCAAAATTTTATTTTGAATTCTCTGCAGAGCTTTCTTCCTGGTATTACAACAGCTAGTCCATATTGGTACAGCATACAACATGGCTGGCCTGAAAATTTGTTTGAATATCAACAGCTTGTTCTTAAGACAAAGTTTTGATTTTCTATTAATAAGGGGATAGAGACATTTTACATATTTATTACATTTGGCTTGAATGCCCTCAATGTGATTTTTGAAAGTTAAATTCTTATCTAGCATGAGCCCTAGATACTTAACTTCATCTGACCAATTTATTGGAACCCCTCTCATCGTGACAACATGTCTACTTGAAGGTTTCAAATAAAGAGCTTTTGGTTTATGTGGGAATATTATTAGTTGAGTTTTGGAAGCATTAGGAGAAATCTTCCATTTTTGCAAGTATGAAGAAAAAATATCCAAACTTTTTTGCAATCGACTACAGATGACACGCAGGCTTCGTCCTTTGGCGGAGAGGCCTGTGTCATCCGCAAACAAAGATTTTTGACATCCCTGAGGTAGCTCAGGTAAGTCAGATGTGAAAATATTGTATAATATTGGTCCCAAAATGCTGCCTTGAGGAACACCAGCTCTTACAGGAAGTCTTTCAGATCTGGAGTTCTGATAATTAACCTGAAGTGTACGATTTGACAGATAACTTTGAATTATTCTAACAATGTATGTTGGAAAATTAAAGTTTTTTAATTTTACAATCAAACCTTCATGCCAAACACTGTCGAATGCTTTTTCTATGTCTAGAAGAGCAAGACCAGTAGAATAGCCTTCAGATTTGTTGGAACGGATCAAATTTGTTACACGTAAAAGTTGATGAGTGGTCGAATGTCCATGGCGGAATCCGAACTGTTCATTGGCAAAAATTGAATTTTCGTTGATGTGGGCCATCATTCTGTTCAAAATAACCTTTTCAAAAAGTTTACTGATGGAGGAAAGCAAACTGATTGGACGATAGCTAGAAGCTTCTGCAGGATTTTTGTCTGGTTTTAAAATTGGAACAACCTTAGCATTTTTCCATTTGTCAGGAAAATATGCTAATTGAAAACATTTGTTAAATATATCAACTAAAAATGATAAGCTACTTTCTGGAAGTTTCTTGATGAGGATGTAGAAAATTCCATCATCGCCAGGAGCTTTCATGTTTTTGAATTTTTTAATAATAGTTCTCACTTCTTCCAGATCAGTCTCCCAGGCATTTTCGAAAACGTTCTCTTGATTGAGAATATTTTCGAACTCCTGAGTAACTTCATTTTCAATTGGACTAGTAAGTCCTAAATTAAAATTGTGCGCGCTTTCAAACTGCATAGCAAGTTTTTGAGCTTTTTCGCAATTAGTTAGTAATAATTTGTTTTCCTCTTTCAATGCCGGTATTGGCTTCTGAGGTTTTTTCAAGATTTTAGATAATTTCCAAAAGGGCTTAGAGCCAGGGTCCAATTGAGAAATTTTATTTTCAAAATTTTTGTTTCTTAATTGAGCAAAACGTTTCTTGATTTCTTTCTGCAAATCCTGCCATATAATTTTCATAGCAGGATCGCGAGTGCGTTGAAATTGCCTTCTCCTCACGTTTTTAAGACGGATAAAGAGTTTAAGATCATCGTCTATAATCACGGATTCAAATTTTACTTCACATTTTGGAATTGCAATGCTCCGGGCTTCAACAATGGAATTTGTTAAAGTTTCAAGAGCATTGTCAATATCAAGTTTAGTTTCTAAAGAAATGTTAACATCAAGATTGGAGTCAACATACGTTTTATATATATTCCAGTCGGCTCGTAAATAATTGAAAGTGGAGCTGAAAGGATTGAGAATCGCTTCTTGGGATATTTGAAATGTAACAGGGACATGATCAGAATCAAAATCAGCATGAGTAATCAGTTGGCTACAAAGATGACTAGAGTCGGTTAAGACCAAATCAATCGTAGATGGATTTCTAGAAGAGGAAAAACATGTGGGGCTATCAGGGTATTGAATTGAGAAATATCCTGAAGAGCACTCATCAAATAAAATTCTGCCGTTGGAATTACTTTGAGAATTATTCCAAGACCGATGTTTGGCATTAAAGTCACCAATGACAAAAAATTTTGACTTATTGCGAGTCAATTTACGCAAGTCAGTTTGGAGCAAATTAACTTGCTGCCCAGAGCATTGAAAAGGCAAATAGGCAGCTATGAAAGTATATTTACCAAACTGTGTTTCAACAGAAACACCTAAAGTTTCAAAAACTTTAGTTTCAAATGATGAAAACAGTTGATGTTTTATACGCCTATGAATGATGATTGCAACTCCCCCACATGCCCCATCAAGTCGATCATTACGATAAACAAAAAAGTTAGGATCTCTTTTGAGTTTAGATCCAGGTTTTAAATACGTTTCGGTAATAACTGCTATATGCACGTTATTAACCGTAAGAAAATTAAACAGCTCATCCTCTTTACCATTCAGAGAACGAGCATTCCAATTTAAAATATTTAAATTATTATTTGGATCCATTAGAAAAACGTAATCCAATAACAATTTGATTTGTAAATTTTACACCTACTTGAACTGCTTCAGTCATAGTGGTGGCTTTGAACATTGCATCAATCATTAGATTCAATTGTTCAGTTAGAAAATTAAAATCAGAGGCAGACATGTCATGTGATTTCCCATTGGAATTTCCGGTAGACGAAGAAGCGGAGTTACCTGTGGCGGTAGGGTTTTTTCCATTTGATTCGAAACAAGTAGAATGGGTACCCATGGATCGAACAGGGGAGGAGTTCAAATTTCCTGCTACGATATCGGCAAAGGATTTTCCGTGGGTAGATACATTCGAAATTGAAAGATTCGAACGGCTACCCGACGGATTAAAATTAGTTTGTGAATGAGCATGATTATGATCTTCCTGATGGGTATGATTCATGATCAAGCGATCGTTAACTGAAAAATGAGCATTGTTCGATACTCTACCAGGCAAATTCCGGAAACGACCGTTATCGTAACGGATATTATCTTTCATCTGCCTGGCACGAGCCTCAATGACCTTTTTGCGTGAAGGACAATTCCAAAAATTGGACTTATGGTTAGCCCCGCAATTACAACATATGAATTTGGTGGTATCTTCCTTCACTGGACAGACGTCTTTGGCGTGAGAAGATCCTCCGCAAATCATGCATTTAGCATCCATGCGACAATTTTTTGTACCATGACCCCACTTTTGGCACCGACGGCACTGAGTGGGGTTCTGGTAATTTCCTCCAGGTTTCTGGAAATGTTCCCATGTCACACGGACATCAAACAAAAGTTTTGCTTTTTCTAAAGCTTTAATATTATTTAGTTCTTTTTTGTTAAAGTGAACTAAATAAAATTCTTGAGAAAGCCCTTTCCGAACAATGCCAGATTGGGTTCTCTTTTTCATAATGATTACTTGGACTGGGGAAAATCCAAGTAAATCATTTATTCCATTTTTGATCTCTTCAGGTGATTTATAGTCACTTGAGAGACCTTTCAAGACAACTTTGAACAAACGTTCAGTTTTGTCGTCATACACTACCCGCCATAAGTATGGAATCGCATCATCTAGTATTGCAACACCTCAATTGAATATTGCAGCACCCCCCAAAAAGTTTAGCATCACCCGTAAGCTATTACACTAATGGCGCAATATCTTGGAAACCTTACTTTCTAGAAAGCTGCGGTCTTCAGCAAAGTTGTTCAGAAGCCTTACGGCGTTCATCAGCTGACATTTTTAATGTGCCATTTTGCCGCTACGTGGCGCTAGTGTGCATGTAAATTGGTCATATTTTAGACGGCTCTAGCTCATGAACCTGACAACTTAGAATGTTCGTGTCTTCAGCAAAGTTGTTCAGAAGCTTAAAAGCAATCTGAGGCAGCACTGATTGGTAAGCAATTTTGCCGCTACGTGGCGCTAGTGTGCATGTCATTTGATCATATTCTCGCAGGCTCTAGCTCATGAACCTGACCACTTAGAATGTTCGTGTCTTCAGCAAAGTTGGTCAGAAGCTTAAAAGCAATCTGAGACAGCACTGATTGGTTAGCAATTTTGCCGCTACGTGGCGCTAGTGTGCATGTCATTTGATCATATTATAGCAGGCTCTAGCTCATGAACCTGACAACATAGAATGTTCATGTTTTCAGCAAAGTTGGTCAGAAGCTTAAAAGCAATCTGAGGCAGCACTGATTGGTTAGCAATTTTGCCGCTACGTGGCGCTAGTGTGCATGTCATTTGATCATATTCTCGCAGGCTCTAGCTCATGAACCTGACCACTTAGAATGTTCGTGTCTTCAGCAAAGTTGTTCAGAAGCTTAAAAGCAATCTGAGACAGCACTGATTGGTTAGCAATTTTGCCGCTACGTGGCGCTAGTGTGCATGTCATTTGATCATATTATAGCAGGCTCTAGCTCATGAACCTGACAACATAGAATGTTCGTGTTTTCAGCAAAGTTGGTCAGAAGCTTAAAAGCAATGTGAGGCAACACTGATTGGTTAGCAATTTTGCCGCTACGTGGCGCTAGTGTGCATGTAAATTTGTCATATTTTAGACGGCTCTAGCTCATGAATCTGACCACATAGAATGTTCGTGTTTTCAGCAAAGTTGTTCAGAAGCTTAAAAGCACTGATTGGTTAGCAATTTTGCCGCTACGTGGCGCTAGTGTGCATGTCATTTGATCATATTCTCGCAGGCTCTAGCTCATGAACCTGACCACTTAGAATGTTCGTGTCTTCAGCAAAGTTAGTCAGAAGCTTAAAAGCAATCTGAGACAGCACTGATTGGTTAGCAATTTTGCCGCTACGTGGCGCTAGTGTGCATGTCATTTGATCATATTATAGCAGGCTCTAGCTCATGAACCTGACAACATAGAATGTTCGTGTCTTCAGCAAAGTTGTTCAGAAGCTTAAAAGCAATCTGAGACAGCACTGATTGGTTAGCAATTTAGCCGCTACGTGGCGCTAGTGTGCATGTCATTTGATCATATTCTAGCAGGCTCTAGCTCATGAACCTGACAACATAGAATGTTCATGTTTTCAGCAAAGTTGGTCAGAAGCTTAAAAGCAATGTGAGGCAGCACTGATTGGTTAGCAATTTTGCCGCTACGTGGCGCTAGTGTGCATGTAAATTTGTCATATTTTAGACGGCTCTAGCTCATGAATCTGACCACATAGAATGTTCGTGTTTTCAGCAAAGTTGTTCAGAAGCTTAAAAGCACTGATTGGTTAGCAATTTTGCCGCTACGTGGCGCTAGTGTGCATGTAAATTGGTCATATTTTAGACGGCTCTAGCTCATGAACCTGGCCACTTAGAATGTTCGTGTCTTCAGCAAAGTTGTTCAGAAGCTTAAAAGCAATCTGAGACAGCACTGATTGGTTAGCAATTTTGCCGCTACGTGGCGCTAGTGTGCATGTCATTTGATCATATTCTAGCAGGCTCTAGCTCATGAACCTGACAACATAGAATGTTCGTGTTTTCAGCAAAGTTGGTCAGAAGCTTAAAAGCAATGTGAGGCAGCACTGATTGGTTAGCAATTTTGCCGCTACGTGGCGCTAGTGTGCATGTAAATTTGTCATATTTTAGACGGCTCTAGCTCATGAACCTGACCACATAGAATGTTCGTGTTTTCAGCAAAGTTGTTCAGAAGCTTAAAAGCAATGTGAAACAGCACTGATTGGTTAGCAATTTTGCCGCTACGTGGCGCTAGTGTGCATGTAAATTGGTCATATTTTAGACGGCTCTAGCTCATGAACCTGGCCACTTAGAATGTTCGTGTCTACAGCAAAGTTGTTCAGAAGCTTAAAAGCAATGTGAGGCAGCACTGATTGGTTAGCAATTTTGCCGCTATGTGGTGCTAGCGTACAACTGAGAGAGAGGAGACAGCTCACTGACAGTTGGCATGTTTTCTTGCCTTCTTAGACTTCTTTCTTTAGTTCTTGGGTTGTGCACAACGGTCTAATGATCTCATTTTGGTCAAAATCATTCACTCATTGTTGTTCACTGTGAAAAAGGTATGAATAAACAAATCAATAGCAGTTTGCCAACACAGGACTATATAAGTATTCAACTTTTTAAAATGTGCAGTCATCGAAAAACACCTAGAAAGTTTAATTACCTTTACCTAAATTCTGACGGTATTTTACGCTTTGCTCTACAAATGTGTGGTTTTCCAGTGTCAGTATAAGACAGGTTCCCTTGTCTTTTGGGAACTCGCAATCTAAGCCATCTGTCTACTCTCTCTCAGATGTGCAGGTAGATTTGGTTATATTTTCGCGGGCTCTAGCACATGATCTTGACCACCTAGAATGTTCGTATCTTCAGCAAATATTTAGAAGAAGGCATTTTCTAAGAACCTGTTTACTTAGACAAAACTCAAAACATTGTGGAATATAATACAGTGAGGACCCGAATTTGTCAGCCCCTCGATGAATTTTAGGCTGACAAAATGGGGAACCTGACAAAATCGGGTCATTTTATTATGTTCCTGTTTTTCAAATTTCGACGTGTTCAAGATTGCTTGTGAACCGCGTCAAAAACTTGCATGGACTTTTAAGAGTTCATTAAAAAATTACGTAACGCAAAATTTGTCAATTTTAGACCCCCTTTCACCTCCACGTAACAACTTTTGTATAGAAAATTTTAAATTTTTCTTTGAACCGTAACACTATGTAAGACCATCTACCTCCCCTGTTGCGTTACATAATATTTGAACGGTCCCTAAGGGGTCGATGACCATTGGCGTAGCCAGGTTTTTTCATTCGGAGGGGGGGGGGGGAGGAAGGGGGTTCTTGAGAAGATCGATTCTTAACATTTCATTCACGATTTTCACGACAAAACGATCATTATACATTACACTCTTTTTGCATGAAACATAAATTTATACAAGATACCCACCGTATTTTTTTCATAGTAAGCTAAGTAAATTCCTAAACGCGTCTTATTTCAATGTTGAGTGACGCGTCTATTTAAAGTCTTGTAGATTTACCTATTGGAAAAATTCCAAAAATTCGATTCGTTGTGGTCCCTTTGATCGCCAATTTTGCTTTGTCCAGTAAAACAAATGGAATCAACCTGAGTTCCTAGTTATACATGATCGATGAATTATCTAAAAATTTCTCACAGAACACAGAAATTCCTAAAGAGGTTCATATTAAAATTGCTCTTGATTTAGGAACTCCTTCGAAATAGCATAAATAATTGCCTCGAAGCTCTTCTTGGAATTAATTTTAGTATAATTCAAAGAATGTTTCATACAGAGTTTTCACATATTTTTTCCTAAATATTGTTTTAAAACTCAATGTTTGGAAATGGAATGTGTGTAAAAATATTTCTTACTGTATGAAAACCAAGAAATTTTCTTTAGTTTTCATGGATTTTTTTTGCTGGGTTTTTAGCGCAGAAAAATTCATAAATTACATCACATAAAGTTGTGAATAAATTTCATAAATTATTCCTATACCTAAAGGATGATTTAATGCTTCAAAATGATTTTGGTGAAATTCCTAGTCAAGTTCCTGAAAATCTCGTGAGCAAATTTTGAAGTTTATCTCGAGACATATTGAAGATAAAAATGGAATGAATTCAACAAGGACTAAAAGAAGATAATTATTGAAGTAATTACTTGAAAAATAAAAATATTCTATTAGAATTTTGAGTGAAGTTTGTGCTCGAGTTCAAGTTCAAGCAAAAATCAATTTTAATTTAGACGCAAAACCCTTTCGGTGTACTCAGTATGTTTCTGGAACAATTTATGAAATTATTGTTTGGAAATTTTTGAATGAAAAGTTTCAACAGGAATCCATAGATTAATTTTTGAAATAGTATTGAGAGAAATTCTCGGAGGAATTCATGAATGAACCTACACACATGTTTTTTGTCATAAACTCGGCTGTATGAATCCCGTTTTTATTAATTTTAAGAATGATTTAACTAGCGAGTTGCCAAGTAGCTAAGTAACGAAACACAGTTTTATGATACTTGAGATCGCTGTACATAACTCGTTTAATATTTGGCATATTAAATTGAGTTTTTATGGAGGAATTTTTAGAATCACCTCTAGAAAACACCTTTAAATTTTGTTGAGGAATCTCTGGAGAAATCCGAGGTACAGCCAGGAACGATTTATAGAATAATTTCAGGAATAATTGGAGAAACACGTTGGAGAAATACCTGGAGGATTATGAATGATATCTCGAGTGGAATTCCTGTGGGAAATACGAAGAGTCCGATTACTCTAATAATAATATTCTGCTGAAGACACGAACATTCTAAGTGGTCAGGTTCATGAGCTAGAGCCGTCTAAAATATGACCAATTTACATGCACACTAGCGCCACGTAGCGGCAAAATTGCTTACCAATCAGTGCTGTCTCAGATTGCTTTTAAGCTTCTGAACAACTTTGCTGAAGACACGAACATTCTAAGTTGTCAGGTTCATGAGCCAGAGCCGTCTAAAATATGACCAATTTACATGCACACTAGCGCCACGTAGCGGCAAAATTGCTAACCAATCAGTGCTGTTTCACATTGCTTTTAAGCTTTTGGACAACTTTGCTGAAGACACGAACATTCTAAGTTGTCAGGTTCATGAGCTAGAGCCTGCGAGAATATGATCAAATGACATGCACACTAGCGCCACGTAGCGGCAAAATTGCTAACCAATCAGTGCTGCCTCACATTGGTTTTAAGCTTCTGACCAACTTTGCTGAAAACACGAACATTCTAAGTTGTCAGGTTCATGAGCTAGAGCCTGCTAGAATATGACCAATTTACATGCACACTAGCGCCACGTAGCGGCAAAATTGCTAACAAATCAGTGCTGTCTCAGATTGCTTTTAAGCTTCTGACCAACTTTGCTGAAGACACGAACATTCTAAGTTGTCAGGTTCATGAGCTAGAGCCTGCAAGAATATGATCAAATGACATGCACACTAGCGCCACGTAGCGGCAAAATTGCTAACCAATCAGTGCTGTCTCAGATTGCTTTTAAGCTTCTGACCAACTTTGCTGAAGACACGAACATTCTAAGTTGTCAGGTTCATGAGCTAGAGCCTGCGAGAATATGATCAAATGACATGCACACTAGCGCCACGTAGCGGCAAAATTGCTAACCAATCAGTGCTGCCTCACATTGGTTTTAAGCTTCTGACCAACTTTGCTGAAAACACGAACATTCTAAGTTGTCAGGTTCATGAGCTAGAGCCTGCTAGAATATGACCTATTTACATGCACACTAGCGCCACGTAGCGGCAAAATCGCTAACCAATCAGTGATGTCTCAGATTGCTTTTAAGCTTCTGACCAACTTTGCTGAAGACACGAACATTCTAAGTTGTCAGGTTCATGAGCTAGAGCCTGCAAGAATATGATCAAATGACATGCACACTAGCGCCACGTAGCGGCAAAATTGCTTACCAATCAGTGCTGTCTCAGATTGCTTTTAAGCTTCTGACCAACTTTGCTGAAGACACGAACATTCTAAGTTGTCAGGTTCATGAGCTAGAGCCTGCGAGAATATGATCAAATGACATGCACACTAGCGCCACGTAGCGGCAAAATTGCTAACCAATCAGTGCTGCCTCAGATTGACCAATTTACATGCACACTAGCGCCACGTAGCGGCAAAATTGCTAACCAATCAGTGCTGTTTCACATTGCTTTTAAGCTTTTGAACAACTTTGCTGAAGACACGAACATTCTAAGTGGTCAGGTTCATGAGCTAGAGCCGTCTAAAATATGACCAATTTACATGCACACTAGCGCCACGTAGCGGCAAAATGGCACATTAAAAATGTCAGCTGATGAACGCCGTAAGGCTTCTGAACAACTTTGCTGAAGACCGCAGCTTTCTAGAAAGTAAGGTTTCCAAGATATTGCGTCATTAGTGTAATAATTTACGGGTGATGCTAAACTTTTTGGGGTGCTGCAATATTCAATTGAGGTGTTGCAATACTAGATGATGCGATTCCATACTTATGGCGGGTAGTGTAAGTAAAAAATTTGTGCTTCTTCTCTTCAAGATGTTTGAGAAGAAGCTCACGATCTTTAAGAGTTTCCGGCAAAACGCGACAGTCTCCTTTCTTTGCGATTTGGAAGGAAACCTTGATTCCCCTAATGGAGTTCAAGATCTCCTGCCTAAATCCCCCAAATTCGGAACAACTGACCACGATAGGCGGCACTCTTTGCTTCCTCACTTGAATCAAAGAGCCTGGGCTAGAGGCTGCTTCGATTTGGTGTTCGGAAAATTTGTCTAGAGCATCGAACTGATTGCTCATTTCGATACAATTATTCATTTCACCCTTGGAAGAAAGTGCGCATTCCGGAGAAACGTCCTTTCTTCCATTCTTGCCACGTGTAGTGACAGTTTTAAAACCCACTTTTTTGGAAGGAAGTAGTGAATTCAGAGATTCACCCTTCCTTTTGTTTGTTGTTGATACCATGTTTAATTAATAAACGAAAGAAGACGTGACCTTCGAAAGGTTTTTTCCCAAGACGGTGTCCAAGAAGGATTACCACCGCTAGCTTTCGCCAACGGGTCCAACGAAAAATCGAAGGCACGGGTCCAAACAAGGATCGTAAAGGGATCAATAGTAGAAAAATAGTACTGAAAAGTACTGTTTTAGTAGCACTGGAAAGTACCGTTTTTAATTTTAGCACTGAAAAGTACTGTTTTTGTAGCACTGAAAAGTACTGTTTTATTGCTTTAGGTAGTTTTTAAGAAAACTTCCAAGAGCAGAGAGAATTCGTGTACGCACAGCACGAAGGTACGATGCGCACGTTTGTTGGTTTGTTTGTTTGTTTGTTTGTTTGTTTTATTCTCTGATGGCAAAATGATTGATTCTTAAATGGGGAATGATACACCGTATTTTTTAATACCATAATTAAGTATATCCATTGAAAATAGCTCGATGGAACATTTTCGAAGTCGTGGAAAGGATACTAGAATACAATACATTTCTAACGGTGGGTTCAATGATATTTTTTATTAAAAATGTTGTCAGACACACCGTGCTACTGTCCGCTTGTTCCAAAGTACGCTTTGCTCCTCGACCGACTCTCATGCCGGTTAAGTACCTACGTGTTAGAAGAGGGCTCAACCGTACACATAAGGCTTGATCTCCCCGGCACTGACTGACTGTCGTCTCTGACCGGTAAGCCATAGTAAAATAATCATAATAATTACTACCGCGATGGACGGTAATTGTAGATCGTTTCGAGGAGCATCTTGTTCGTTTTGATGTTTTGCCATGAAGAGGATCGGTCTGCCTTTTGACTATTTTCACTGCAGTAGCGTGGTGGCCGCTGGTCACTTGCTGTTTTTACGACCGATACGCACATCTTCACTAGCTTAGCGGTTAAATGTCATCAGACTGGTTGCGATCTTGGTTGAGGGGATGAAAGATCATCTTTCATAAGGTGTTGATTTTGCATGTATTCGAGTTTGAAAGGATTATCATCGATGCAATATCACACGTTACACAATTAGGGAGTATTAGATGCAGTGCGGCGTACAAATAATTCTTTAGTTGTTGGGTTTTAGTAAATAATAGTTTGAGAGTTGCTTATGGAGTATGGCGATTTCTGAAAAGTCTACTATTGAATACAGTCATGGTATTGTCATAGTTTTTAAGTGAACTTTTCCTCCTACATTCCTTTTTCCGATACACGTATCACGTAGGACAGAACTTGCTTCTCAATCCGAAATTATAACCGAAAACAAAAATTACGTATTTTTCACAGATTTTACCATTTTTATTTACTCATGTTTTAGCAATTCTTCTTTCATTCTTTCTTTCTGCCATTACGTCCCCACTGGGACAGAGCCTGCTTCTCAGCTTAGTGCTCTTACGAGCACTTCCACAGTTTTTAACTGAGACCTTACTGTGCCAATGATCATTTTTGCATGCGTATATCGTATGGCAGGTACGAAGATACTCTATGCCCTGGGAAATCGAGAAAATTTCCAACCCGAAAAGATCCTCGACCGGTGGGATTCGAACTCACGACCCTCAGCTTGATCTTGCTGAATAGCTGCGCGTTTACCGCTACGGCTATCTGGGCCTCTCATTTTTTTCTTTCCATCCTCAATTCTTCTAACATCTCAATTAAGCGCCTTCCTTAGCCGAGTGGTTAGAGTCCGCAGCTACAGAGCAAAGCCGTTCTGAAGATATCGGTTCAATTACCGGTCGGTCCACGATCTTTTCGTAATGGAAAAAACAAATGTGGCAAATTTGACAAAGAAAGCTCTCAGTTAATAACTGTGGGAGTGCTCATAAGAACACTAAGCTGAGAAGCAGGCTTTGTCCCAACGAGGACGTTAATACCAACAAGAAGAAGAAGAAGAATAAGAAGAAGAAGAAGAAGAAGAAGAGTGCAACATCTAGAGCCAAATTTTGTTTGCAGCCTTTGCCCTAATATTCAACTAAACAAAAAAATTGCTCAATCTTGAAAGCAACATTGATGCAGTCATAAATTACTCTATTTAAAAAAAAGAAGCTTCAAAGCATTTTCTCAAGTAGTACACATCGATGATTCCGTATCAGTGAATGAAGTAAGCCAGTGGTTCCCAACATTTTTGTAGCATCGGAGTAGAACAAACACCCTACGATCCGCTAAAATGGATGTTCTCAAAATGAAAATTTATTGAGGTAAAGATGAATCGGAGCCACATCCATATTTTCAAATCTTATGAACCAGATATTCGTTAGTGATAGCGTTAGCGTAGTTACAGTAAACTTTGTAGATTGGATACTAGCAACATTTATGTTTCTGTTTGATAATCTCATTCAGACTGCTTTCAAGAACAATGATAGGGAGTATTCCTTGATCCAATCTGAAACAAGAAGACCAAAAACCATAAATATTACTATTCCTGGCCACGCTCATCTTTACCGTAATTTGGGATAGGGAAAGGAAATGCTGAATTAGCACTTCCTTAATGAGAGGCCACCGAATCTGAAGAACCGTATACACAAAAATATATTCAGCAAAGAGCCTTTTCTGGATCCTATGATATGGGATCTTGAAAATTGTATGCATGGTTTGGTTTATCTTCACCTTAAAGTTTTCTAAATATCTTATTTTCAACCACATAAGCAGGCACATCCAGAAGACACCTATAAAATCCATCGGACCTATAAAATGTAAAATTATATGTTGTTATCGACTTAATCCACAAAAAATCTTGTCAGAAGATTACCAAACATCTTTCGAAATATCCTAAAAGTAACTTCAAAAAAGGATCCAATAATTAATTAGGAAGTTGAGACGATTCCAACAGTAACACCCGCTTAAAGTTTGTCGAAGATATTTCTAGGAGGAAGATAAAGTTTCTTTTTCGTGGACCATGCCAAATTCCAAGGTTTCCGCAAAAAAAACTTTCTCAGCGACTTATTCAAAACCTTGTTAGATATCCAAATTTGTATCTTCTAAAAAATCTTTGATGAATCTTTCAGTCAAAAATCTCATCGAAAACCCCTGATGATACATTCGAATATGTTACGCCAATGATTTCTTGTGAACAGTGGAGAATGTTAATTTTATTCAATTGCGTCACTAATTAGCCAGAGAATTTCCAAGATTTTTCCACCAAAATATAAGCCGAAAATATAATAGGAGGGGATTTTTTTTTTTATTTCCGTACAAAGTGGGCTAAAGGGTCTCAGATTTTCATGAAACTTTTTTCACAGGCAGGGCTCATCAATACATGAATAAAAAAAAATTGAGAAAATTCAGGGTCGCTGATTTTCCCGGAAAACTCAGTTGGAATGTTTTTGTTTTCCTCTGACACTACTTACTTTGAAAAATCATAACTCATGAACGAAGCATCGTAGAAACAAAGTTTTTTTTTTATGAAAATGAAAGCAAATTTTCTCAGGAATAAAAAAATATATGAACAGGAAAAAGTTTTCCACAAAATTTTCCACCGTTGAGAAAATTCCTAAAGAAAAGCCGGAAAAACTATGCTCCAACTCGTGGAAAATTTTCAAAAAAATATTTTTGGGAAGATAATTTCATAAGCTTTATTCGCTGAAATTTTTGAAATGTACTTTTTTTTCGTTTTTGAGTTATGGCCATCATTTTGTCCGATTGACTTTTGGTGGATTTTTTGCAGAAGTTGCATTTCTCGATTACTTTTTCAAATCGACTTAAGTAACTTTCATACGGTTTTCAGATAATGATTTAACCTTCCAGTCGTAACCTGTTGTGAACGAAAAGCGAGTTTTTTTCTGCAGTTTTATGAAAAAAATACAACAGCGCGACGACTGAAGTATTAAGAAGAATCACAACCTGTCCTCTACAACTGTTTTAAAATGAATCACCTTTTCAACATACAACGCTTAAATTTTGCATACAATCAGCTCGCGTTTGAAAACTTAGTAGTTTCTATTATTTCCCACAAATAAATATGACAAACTGATAAGCCATTTTATTCAGCTCCTTACGATGTTTTTGTACCAGTGTAAAATCGATTCAAGTAGTGTTTGATTTTTTTTCGTGGTTAAGTTTCTTTGTCTTCCCATACAACGGAGCGATGGAAGGTTAGGTTGCGAAAGGTGAAAATTTTACTTACGTCGTTTTGTAAATCCGAAAATTAAACGTTCGAAAAGTGAAAAACCGAGTTGGCTTAGAGCGGAACGTGTAGAATTTCGTCTGCGACGGATCGTAAGATCGTATAGTAAGTTTGTTAGTTGTAGTCAAAGAGTTTTTGTCTTTTAAAGTTAAATTTAATTGTCAAAGCATAGAGTTGTTTAAATTATTAGAAAACTACATCAAACATACCATTATTTCAGTTCATCGTTATTTTTTGTAAGATGATACCTTGAGTTTTGCATTTTTTTTCCCCTATATTCACTTTACTGCCCTTCTACACCTACTTGTCCCTTGTTCTATGTAAACCTTATGGACCGCGGAACAAATATGCGTAGAACGGCAGTTTATGTTATCATTTAATTAAAAGTTTTAACAATACGTGAATGTTTGAAGAACAGATTTACTATGTTCTTCGCTTCAAGACGGTTTTACCCAAAAGTCAACCTTGGGATGATCGATTTAAGATTCATATCATGTGCTAGAAAAGAAACAATTGTTGTAAGAACTAGAAACTAACTCTTTCACGTTTTCAAACCCTCTGAACAGAATATAAATAAAGGGAATCAAAAAATTGGATGAGAGTAACTAACACTGAAGAAAACTGCAAGTGGTAGTCCAAACACGCGTATCTGCCAAAAGATGACCACGTGATCCACGTATATTGGGATAAAGTATTCCACTCCGTTATACCCGATGGTGTATCGTGGATGATGAAGTTTCGCTAGGCGAAGGGGTACACCTGCGTTGTACATTTCGATGTACACACAGTTTCTTAAAGTGTGCAGTTGGATGCTCCTGACGTCGGCCATATCGAGTTTAACGATATCCCTGAGGAACTCATCCACCTGATCCGTTGGGGGACGCTTCGGCAAAATACTGAAGTCCGCTACAAGAGTGTTCTTCCGTAAGAAGACATCTTGTATTTCGACACAGATTTCGCAAGAAGCTCGTGACACGAATGAAAACCTCTGTCGCGCACGAAGGGCAACTGTTAACTACTGATTTTCTTTAACTTAAGAAGATCAAATAAATAACCTTTCTTGATTTTCTTTACTTCACAGATAACACTGACTGAAAAATCTAAATTGATTAAGCACAAACCCGGGCAGACGGAAAAATCAAAATCACATCTCGAAACGAACATATTATGATCGCATATCTCAATTTGATGTAAACAAGATCAAAATTAGTTCTTTGACATGGAACAACGGGGCAACGACTAGGATCAAAAAGAAGTCTCAAAAAGCGAAAAATCTGATGCTCTTATTTGCCTTACCTTCCATCGAGGAGGCATAGCCGAATGGGTAGCACTTCTACGTATAGATCTGAAGGTCGAGGGTTCGACTCTGATTGTCGGCTTTTTGATTATTTTTATCATTCGCCATCTGTCAGATCATATTTTGAAATTGATTTGTTGGTCAATCAAGAGTTTGCCAGATATCGTTTTGATCTTAATATCTTAATAAGATATTGTTTAATATTCCTTCATATTAATTTTAGATATTATTTTTGATCTTTTATCTCTTATCTCCAACAAACCAATAGCTGATTATGATCGTCAGTAATTATTTTAGAACAACAAAATATAATCTTGGTCAGCTTTTTCCACCTGCTCGGAAATCTACTGACTAATAAATAAGTTGGATTATCCCTGACTCGTGGGTATGAAATGTATACCTGAAAGAGATTTACACTTTGGTGTAATAAATAGGAAATAAACAGATTTCTTGGAAAGGTCGAGTAAAAGTGAAAAAACCGCGATCCGTTAGTTGTGTTTGATCCTTCGACCTTGACGCTTGCTCCTGTGGGGGCAGGCGACGGACACTTGTTCGGCGTTCAATGCGTTTATCGAGTAATATCGCGAATTAATTTCAAATTATATACCTATCGTTTACCAAAACGAATCCTTTACCTAACCCTTTCCCAAATCCAAACTCCCAGTGTTTACTTGTGGAAGTGCAGAGGACTTCTCGGCTTCCATAAAGCAAGTAGCACGTCAACATTTCCCTCCCATCGCCAAATTGACCTGCATTCGGACGCAGCCGGCGCCGTTATTAGTTGTTATAATAATGAGAGCACCAGTACTTACACATTGAGGATGCTACTGATCCAGAGTAGTGTATGTTGGTTCTCTGTGTAAGTACAGCTGTTCTTGCAATAACGGAGTAGCATCTTTGGGCGGTCAATCAAGCTCATGCTAATGTTCAATAAACAGATTAATTGAGAAAAAATACATAGATTTTGAAGGGCCAAATTTCTAATAAATGCTGGACAGGACATGGTCAATTAGTAAAGAAAACAGCTGATAAGCAGGCTCTGTCCCAGTTATGACGTAAGCATAAAGCAGAAGAAATATTGAAATATCAAAGCTGTTTTTCAAAAGTATAATGCGGCTGAAAGTCTCTATATTAAAGTCAATCAATCAATCACCTAAATCGTCATATAAGTTTTTGCGCATATTTCAGTTTAATTTCCTATTAAAAACGCTAAGGATGGTCGTTTTGAGACCTGAATGATAGATACTGGTAGATTTTTTGGTAAAATTTTTGGATGGATTTTGGGTGGAAAAACTGATTTTAAAACTTTCAACGCAGTGCTTTTGAGAAATACAAGGGCATGAATTTTTCAGAGTTGGTGAAGAAATTGTACACAAGATTTAAATTTGTTGATTGAGTTTTCCATTCTATTTACATAGTAATCCTAAAAAAGTGCCAAACGTCATGAATGATTAACTTGTAATGTTCTTTAACGAATGCATCTATAGATTAGGCTTCCCGGTGCCGGCCACTGTAGCGATCAAGTTCTCGGTTTAAACAGATATCTGGCTCTCCCGATCTGTACTTTTGAAATTTTAATATCTAGCTTTATTTAATCTTCATCTTAAGATTTCACCCATTCTCTAAAGATATTGCTGTTTGCATTTGAGGTGCAAACCTTGACTAAATGTCTTCCAAATGCGGTAACACAAACTAATCAAAGGACTCCTAGCAACGATTATCTAAATCACCACTGACCTAGATAGAAAATCCTATCTTTGACATCGCATTTCTTGTGTAAAATCTTACCGCATTTGGTGTTTCCGCATTTGATATTTGCATTTCAAACGCACACAACAATACATTCAGAAAGTACAACAAAAAGACCTTTTCAAAAGATTATTACAAGTAAAAATCAATAACAGTGAATCCTCCATAGTTTTATATTGCAGGGATCATCGAGTTAGAAAGGTATCGAGTTACAGAACTCAAAACTAGTGCATCCAAAGGTCCATTGAGGTAGCCATGAAAACCAACTTGTACTATGGTTTTCTAACTCGATACTGAGATACGAAATTTCACGTAAGGGAGAGTTGACTGGATTTTCTGCTGAGACACTTCCACAAACTCCGCCAAAAGTGCCTTGACCTATTTTTTTCTCAAAAATAGCCAGATCAATTGGAAAATTACCTTTAACATACATTTTCGTAATGTAAATTGCCTAGTTTTGGGATATCTTTTAAACATACTAAAAACTATAAGGGTACATCCCTATGGGGTTGTATGAACTGGTGACGTAGGACCACGATGGTTAATTTAACTGAATTTGATGTCCTTCTTGTTGCTCGTTTTGACTTCATACTGTTTTCAGAGCTCGAAACTTTCGTAAATATTTATGCATATAACGATTTGCAGCCAAGTACGTTTAATCATGTCCCAAATATACATTATCTTTATCCGATGATTTCGTCATATTTATCTATGAAAATGTGAAATTTCACTTCAGGTTGTATGATCATTTTGAAATTATATTAGTAACCTCCTATGAAATATAAGGTAGCATTGGAAAGAACAGTAGTGATTGAGGCTTGTTCAGCATGCTGAAGCAAAATCAAAGTAATTCTAATTAAAGAATATTTAACAGCAATGTGTCTATAGGAAGTTATTCGAGGATTATAATGAAAGCTTCAGTCATCGCTTTGTTGATCCTATGGTTTGAGAGAAATATAATTCATCGCTTGGCAATGTGATAAATAAAGTCTGAAATATTACTCTGTTAACTCTCTTACACACATTTGGTGGCCCTGAAAAGAGCCAAAGGCTTTGTTAGCTCGGATGCTGTCATAGATGAATCGCACTACAGGATGTTATCAGTTGATTGCCATGGTTAAACGAAGAATCCCCAACGCAAGTGTAGAAATTTGTATAAGTTCTCTGCTTATAAGACGAACCAGGTGAATGTTTCGTGGTGTGGATGGCACACATCAGCAACAGGTATTAGATCACACGGCTGAAGTCGAAATCTGAAAACGTAGCTTAAGTTTGAAATCTTGTGCGATACCACAAGCCGAAGATTGATTGAGGAATAAAAGATGTAATGAGGTTGGAAATATTATTCTTTCAACTCTTTTCCACAAATTTGATGGCCCTGACAAGGGCCGATGGCTTCCTTAGCCTCGATGCGGTCACAGGTAAATAGCATTGCGGGATTGATCAGTTGATTGCCATGGTCCGTGGATGGCGCACAACAGCAACGGGTAGTGGATCACCGGGCACAAGGCGAAATCTGGAAACGATGCTCACTCTTGAAATCTTGAGCGATTTCATAAGTCCGACGCTCGATTCGCTGCTCTTTTCTCTTCGGATCAGCTTCTGGAATTTAGCTCCTAACGGGCTTGCTTCTTGACCACCGACCACCAGACGCTGGATTGCTAGCTTGGAGGTCAGCAGGTGCGGACGTCGCTGCACAGGATCTGAGGAGCTCTTGCCAGCTCGGAAGTCGAAACGGAATGAAACTGGATCCAACGAAGGAAGCATGCTATATACCCTTAGATTGGCAGATTATGCTCCTCCCCTTCGTGCTCTTCTCTTTCTAATCGACCAATCTGGGAAATGCATATGTGCCAATAATGAGTTGGACTTAGAATTACTTGATAATTGCGAAAAATGATAATGCGTGAGAAATTGGTCGAACATGAATGAAAGGGTTGACAATTACTAAATATTCAATAGTTGATAATCAATAGTTTTCTTTAATATGAAGGTTAACTTCTGATCCATGGTGCCAAAATTATGAAAATTGTTCAATGGGAATTTCTTTTCAAAAGCATTCTAAACATGTCGCAATTTTGTTACATGTGATCATTTTCGTAATCGAAGTGTTCTCATAAAACATGGCAAATCAAAGACACTGTCGGAAATTCCACTCTAGTTTACAATCGTTATGAAATTTTGAGCACTCACCCCGACGGCACTGCAGCAGCGTCCACGAATAGTCTCAAATTGACGTGCCATCAATTATTCATAACAAATTAAATTTTGTACGAAGCTGCGAGATTGATTGAGGAATATAAGATGTAATAAGGTTGGAAATATTATTCCTTCAACTCTTTTCCACAAATATTATGGCCCTGACAAGGGCCGATGGCTTTCTTAGCCTCGATACGGTTACAGATAAATAGCACTACGGGATGTTATCAGTTGATTGCCATGGTCAAACGGGGAATTTGCTTATACGACGAACCAGCTGAATGGTTCGTGACGTGGATGGCGCACAATAGCAACGGGTATTGGATCCCCGGGCACAAGTCGAAATCAGGAAACGATGCTCACTCTTGAAAGCTTGCGCGATTTCACCAGTCCGACGCTCGATTAGCAGCATCTCCTTGGACAGCAACTCTGGGGGCTTCTGGTTTCTGGTTCCTAACGGGCTTGCTTCTGGACCACCGATCACGAGTCGAAATCTGGGAGCGCGGATAAATTTGCAGCGGCGATGACGATGGCTTGGACGCTTCTCCGAGCAGCAGTAGTTTGCCGCTCGGAGAAGCGCCCAAGCCATCGTCATCGCCGCCGCAAATCAATCTTGCGTCTTCCTCTTCCGACGACACAAATTGGACTGTGACGCGGGTGCAAAAGCAAAGCGAGAATGGCTCGCCCGACCGTGTTCACAGTCCGACCGCAAAAAGAAGACTGAGGGAAGAAGCAGGGACCCGTTTGGTTTTATAGTGGGAAGCGACACCGTCGAAAAGTGCTCGAACGTGATTGGTTGGATAAGAAAGAGGTCAACATTTATCAAATTTTCAATAGTTAAACAACAAAATTCACTTATCGGATATATTACTTACGATGCGTACATATATTTCTGATCGAATGATACTAAAATCGTAATAATTGGTTCATAAACAACGTTCAAAATCTCCCCTAATTTCGTTACATGTCTCATTCTCCGTACTTTTAAAGTGAAATGTTGAGCACTCACCCCGATGGCACTGCAGCAGCGTCCACGACTAGTCAATTATTCATAACAAATTAAATTTTGTATGAAGCTGCGAGATTGATTGAGAAATATAAGATCTAATAAGGTCGGAAATATTATTCCTTCAACTCTTTACCACAAATTTGATGGTCCTGACAAGGTCCGATGGCAGATGAATAGCACTGCGGGAAGTTATCTCTTGATCGCCATGGTCAAACGGGAAATCCTCAACGCAAACAGCAACGGGTAGTGGATCCACGGGCACGTGTCGAAATCTGGAAACTCGAGCGCTTCCGACGCTCGATTAGCAGCAGCTCCTCGGATCAGCAATTCTGGGGGCTTCTGGTATCTGGTTCCTATCGGGCTTGCTTCTTGACCACCGATGCTGAATTTATCACGGGTCGAAATCTGGGAGCGCGGATAAATTTGCGGCGGCGACGACGATGGCTTGGACGCTTCTCCGAGCAGCAGTAGTTTGCCGCTCGGAGAAGCGCCCAAGCCATCGTCATCGCCGCCGCAAATCAATCTTGCGTCTTCCTCTTCCGACGACACAAATTGGACTGTGACGCGGGTGCAAAAGCAAAGCGAGAATGGCTCGCCCGACCGTGTTCACAGTCCGACCGCAAAAAGAAGACTGAGGGAAGAAGCAGGGACCCGTTTGCTTTTATAGTCGGAAGCGACACCGTCGAAAAGTGCTCGAACGTGATTGGTTGGATAAGAAAGGGGTCAACATTAATCAAATTTTCAATAGTTAAACAACAAAATTCACTTATCGGATATATTACTAACGATGCGTAGATACATTTCTGATCGAATGATACTAAAATCGTAATAATTGGTTCATAAACAACTGAGTTATTAACGTTCAAAATCTCCCCTAATTTCGTTACATGTCTCATTTTCCGTACTTTTAAAGTGCACCCCAATATAGAAAACAAAGACGTAGTCCTACGTCAAAAATGTACTTTACAAAATGTTAGTTGATTCGATAACTGTTTCATATCTCCAGCATTTCAGAAGATAATACAAGCATAATACAAGCAACACCAATCACCGACCCAATGACTTCCAATCGCACAGCCCTACAATATCCACAACAATTTCACCATATCCAAAAGCCCCGACACATCCACTCTAATCAGCGGTTCGAACCCTCCGCCCATCGGATCTCAAACCGCATTGAAATGGTACCCATTGTTGGTCCATATACACGCTAATTTACATAAATTTGAATGCATTATCATCGCAGAAGAAATGGTTGTTTACCCAAAAATTAGCCCACCCGCTCGCCGGTTCGTTCTTTCACTGCAGCAGCGGCGGGCTAAATAAAGCTGCTGGCGAGTTCGCTTTATTATCGTTTGGTGAGTGAAGAAAATGCGCAACATGTCCACCGAAACAAATTAAGTATAAAAACTCCACAAGGCGTCGACATTGGCATCGGAAAGATTGCGTACTTTTTTCTGGCTTAGCAGTATAGTTACCCCGACCAGAATCACATAACAGGATTGTAACACATTTCTATCAACAACATTTATTATAATTTTGTAATCAAGATGACATTGTTTTAAAATTTGACCTAAATATGCGTCGTATTAAAATGTTTCTTATTGCGAAGCGAAGTTTTCGACATTTCACCTAGAAAACCACAACCCCAACCCCCCCCTCCCCATGCCAAAGTGAATCATGGACGTGCCCATGTAGCTCTGTTCCCTATTTGGTGCAAATGTTGTTTTTACTGTTAACAGTGCAATTTCTAGAACAAATGGTAGTTTAAAAAAATCATATCAGAGTAACTCATTCTGTTATAATATTGTTTTTTCTACCTGCTCGGGACGTGCGTTCCCTGCGGCTATCTTCGGACGCGAGGTCGTCGTCACCGCAATGGATCGTTCATCGTGGAATTACATAATTTCGCTTTACATGTTTGGTCCCAAAACAAGCCCGGTGAGATGGCTGCGAGGCTGCAAACTGCGACCGACCGACCTACCGACCTACCCAACATGTGTAGTGCCGTACCGAAAGAGCTTCTTCAACCATCTCACCCATATTTGAGTCGTCTCTCTTTGGTGGATGCTGCGGTTGATTTTCATTGGTGTTGCTGTTGTAGCTGTTGACCTAAACTGCGAAGCCCATCTTTATCGTTAAATCATGATCAGGTTTCAAGTACACTGAACTGGTGTGACGACTCGCGAGTTGAGGGAAGCCCTTTCGACCGAGTGCGGGAACTGGAAACCGGTTGCGCCTAATAAGGGTGCTTTGGGGGTACGCATATCGATCGCTACGTATGATAACGGTGTGGATTGGATGGATGGCTTTGGGCTGCATTTTACATGGCGATTGTTATTTATAGTTTGGAAATCAATTTAAATTGATGCATTCAATATCGTTTTTGAATCACATACCTTACTATTAAAAATACGCACTATACGAAAGAACAACTATGTGGCATACCTGTAAAAATAAAAGATAAAAAAGAAATTATTAGGTACATTAACGAAAACATTGAAGGTCACACAACGGATTCAAAACTAGCTTTAAAACAACAAAGTTTATAAAACGATTGATGTTAAAATACACTACCCGTCATAAATACGGTATTGCTTAAAAAAGTATTACAACACTCAGCTGAATATTGAATCACCCTGAAAAGCTTAGCATCACCTCAAAACAGGAACATTCATGATGCTATATCTAGAGATGCTTATGACATATAATGGTGCGGTCTTCAGCAAAGTTGTTCAGTTGATCAAGTAAATTCGCTAAGCAAACAGTTTGGTTCGCAATTTTGCCGCTAGGTGGCACTAGTAAGCATGTAAAATTGAGCATTTTAAGCATGTTCTATCTTGTGATCCACATGAGATAAAAAGTTCGAGTCTTTTTTATATTTTAGTATTTCAGATCTGATGCATCTTTCAAGAATTCAGGTATATTTTACTTCATATCTGACGCACATCATATTCAAATTATTCAAGTCGGAACCCCTTCATATCCAAGTGATTCAGGATTGATTGAATTTAAAAAATGATTCATGTTGATTCACTACATACCCAAATGATTAATGTCTAATCTCTTTATATTCATGTGTTTCAAGTTAGATTCGCTCCATAATAAATAAATCGTGTCAGATTAATTCCATGTTTAAGTGACTCAAGACTAATTTATTTCATATTCAAGTAGTTCAGGTTTGGTTCGCTCCATATCCAAGTGATTCACATCTGATTAACTTCATTTTCAAGTAATTCTTATCATATTTTTATTAATGTCTTTATTAGCGAGGGTAATTTATCTTGAACTCTTATGTGATTAGAAAACCGAAGAAAAAGCTGCCTTGGAGAAAAATAAATGTGATGGGTGAAAGCAACATTACAACATTACAAGTATCAAGTTTTGAAAGTAGATGAAAAAATCGAATTTAGTACTATACCATTTAATTCCACTAGATGGGCCCCCATATCCCACAACATATTAAGAGGACAGAACTCTAGTGGAATTAAATGGTATAGTACTAAATTAGTTTTTTTTTTTATCTACTTATAGGTATTCTACTAAACAGCTCGAAGATTTATTATCATCAAGTTTTGTTTGTAAAGAAATGTTAACATCAAGATTAGAGTCAATATATGTTTCATATGTATTCCAGTCGGTTTGAAAATAATTGAAAGTGGAGCTGATAGGGCTGCCCAAGCCACGACATCAAGATCATCATAGGAGATTTGAACGCTCAGGTTGGCCAGGAGGAGGAGTTCAGACCGACGATTGGAAAGTTCAGCGCCCACCGGCTGACGAACGAGAACGGCCTACGACTGATAGATTTTGCCGCCTCCAAGAACATGGCCATTCGTAGCACCTATTTCCAGCACAGCCTCCCGTATCGGTACACCTGGAGATCACCTCAGCAGACAGAATCGCAAATCAACCACGTTTTGATCGATGGACGGCACTTCTCCGACATAACCGACGTCAGAACCTATCGTGGCGCCAACATTGACTCCGACCACTACCTGGTGATGGTGAAACTACGCCCAAAACTATCCGTCATCAACAATGTACGGTACCGACGCCCGCCCCGGTACAATCTCGAGCGGCTGAAACAACCGGATGTCGCCAATGCGTACGCGCAGCATCTTGAGGCAGCGTTGCCGGATGAGGGCGAGCTCGATAGGGCCCCTCTTGAGGACTGCTGGAGGACAGTCAAAGCAGCCATTAAGCGACGCTGCCGAAAGCGTTGTCGGATATGTGGAACGGAGCTCAAGAAACGATTGGTTCGACGAGGAGTGCCAGGAGGTTTTATAGGAGAAGAATGCAGCGCGGGCTGCAATGCTGCAGCATGGTACGCGGCAAAACGTGGAACGATACAGACTGAAGCGGAAACAGCAAACCCGCCTATTCCGGGACAAAAAGCGCCGCCTGGAAGAGATGGAAAGCCAAGAGATGGAGTTGCTGTACCGTTCTCAAGAAACGCGGAAGTTCTATCAGAAGCTCAACACATCCCGCAAAGGCTTCGTGCCGCGAGCTGAGATGTGCCGGGATAAGGATGGGAGCATCTTGACGGACGGACGCGAGGTGATCGAAAGATGGAAGCAGCACTACGATGAACACCTGAATGGCGCAGAGAACACAGGCACAGAAGGTCAGGACAGCGAAGGCGATGGCTACGTCAGCACAGCGGACAGCGGAAATCAACCAGCTCCCACGATGGGGGAAGTTAAGGATGCCATTCAACAGCTCAAGAACAACAAAGCCGCTGGCAAGGATGGTATCGGAGCCGAACTCATCAAGATGGGCCCGGACAGGTTGGCCGCTTGTCTGCATCGGCTGATAGTCAGAATCTGGGAAACGGAACTGCTACCGGAGGAGTGGAAGCAAGGCGTTATATGCCCTATCTACAAAAAGGCCGACAAACTGGAGTGTGAAAATTATCGTGCAATCACCATCCTAAACGCCGCCTATAAAGTGCTATCCCAGATTCTCTTCCGTCGTCTATCACCTATAGCAAACGAGTTCGTGGGAAGTTATCAAGCAGGTTTCATCGACGGCCGCTTGACAACGGACCAGATCTTTTCCGTGCGGCAAATCCTCCAGAAATGCCGTGAGTACCAGGTCCCTACGCACCATTTGTTCATCGATTTCAAGGCGGCATACGATAGTATCGACCGCATAGAGCTATGGAAAATCATGGACGAGAACAGCTTTCCCGGGAAGCTCACAAGATTGATCAGAGCAACGATGGACGGTGTGCAAAACTGCGTGAAGATCTCGGGCGAACACTCCAGTTCGTTCGAGTCTCGGCGGGGACTACGACAGGGCGACGGACTTTCGTGCCTGTTGTTCAATATTGCGCTTGAAGGTGTCATGCGGAGAGCCGGACTTAACAGTCGAGGCACGATTTTCACGAGATCCGGAAAATTTGTTTGCTTCGCGGACGACATGGATATTATTGGGAGAAAATTTGAAACGGTGGCAGATTTGTTCACCCGCCTGAAACGCGAAGCAACAAGAGTCGGGCTAATGGTGAATGCGTCGAAAACAAAGTACATGCTGGTTGGCGGAACTGAGCGCGACAGGGCCCGCCTAGGAAGCAGTGTTACGATAGACGGGGATACCTTCGAGGTGGTGGACGAGTTCGTCTACCTCGGATCCTTGTTGACGGCTGACAACAATGTTAGTCGGGAAATACGAAGGCGCATCATCAGCGGAAGTCGTGCCTACTATGGGCTCCAGAAGAAACTGCAGTCAAGAAAGATTCAACCCCGCACCAAATGCACGATGTACAAAACGCTCATAAGACCGGTAGTCCTCTATGGGCATGAGGCGTGGACTATGCTCGAGGAGGACTTGCAAGCTCTTGGGGTTTTCGAACGCCGAGTGCTAAGGACGATCTTCTGCGGCGTGCAGGAGAACGGCGTGTGGCGGCGAAGGATGAACCACGAGCTCGCTCAACTCTACGGCGAACCCAGTATCTAAAGCAGGAAGGATACGCTGGGCAGGGCATGTTGCAAGAATGCCGGACAACAACCCTGTAAAGATGGTGTTCGCCACGAATCCGGTCGGAACAAGAAGGCGTGGGGCGCAGTGAGCTAGGTGGAATGACCAGGTACACCAGGACCTGGAGAGCGTGGGTCACAGTCGAGGATGGAGAGAAGCGGCCATGAACCGAATTGGCGAAATATTGTTGGCGAGGCTTTATCAAGATAATTGATGTAAAGCCAAATAAGTAAGTAAGTGGAGCTGATAGGATTGCGAATCGCGTCATGGGATATTTGAAATGTAACTGGGACATGATCAGAATCAAAATCAGCATGAGTAATCAGTTGGCTACAAAGATGACTAGTGTCGGTTAAGACCAAGTCAATCGTAGATGGATTTCTAGAAGAGGAAAATCATGTAGGGCCATCAGGGTATTGAATTGAGAAATATCCTGAAGAGCACTAAGCAAATAAAATTCTGCCGTTGGAATTACTTTGAGAATTATTCCAAGACTGATGTTTGGCATTAAAGTCACCAATGACAAAAAATTTTGACTTATTGCGAATCAATTTTCACAAGTCAGTTTGGAGCAAATTAACTCGCTGTCCAGAGCATTGGAAAGGCAAATAAGCATTGTGGTACCCTGCGATATTATAGATGGCTACAATGGAATGTTACGCTTGACAATGCTGTATGAACCTTGTCACGAAAGTGTATAAACCTTGACACAGGTTGAAAGTAACAACTATTGAGTGATATATAGTTAGAGTGTTGAGTGGAAGTCAGACGATTGCTGCCGAGTCCCGGAGCTTCCGGAATAGTGTGTGTTGTGTGTAAGAGAGCCGGAATAGTGGAATACTACAAGCAGCTATGAAAGTATATTTAACAAGTTGTATTTCAACTGAAACACCTAAAGTTTCAAAAACTTTAGTTTCAAACGACGAAAACAGTTGATGTTTTATACTCCTATGAATGATGATTGCAACACCCCCACATGCCCCATCAAGTCGATCGTTACGATAAACAAAAAAGTTAGGATCTCTTTTGAGTTTAGATCCAGGTTTTAAATAAGTTTCGGTATTAACTGCTATATGCACGTTATTAGCTAAAAGAAAATTAAACAGCTCGTCCTCTTTACCATTCAGAGAACGAGCATTCCAATTTAAAATATTTAAATTATTATTTGGATCCAAGACTAATTTATTTCATATTCAAAATTAGTTTGTGAATGAGCATGATTATGATCTTCCTGATGGGTATGATTCTTAATCAAGCGATCGTGCACTGAAAAATGAGCATTGTTCGATACTCTGGAAATGTTCCCATGTCACACGGACATCGGTCATTAGTTTTGCTTTTTCTAAAGCTTTAATATTATTTAGTTCTTTTTTGTTAAAGTGAACTGACTAATATTCTTGAGAAAGCCCTTTCCGAACAATGCCAGATTGGGTTCTCTTTTTCATTATGATTACTTGAACTGGGGAAAATCCAAGTAAATCATTTATTCCATTTTTGATCTCTTCAGGTGACTTATAGTCACTTGAGAGACCTTTCAAGACAACTTAGAATAAACGTTCAGTTTTGTCGTCATAAGTAAAAAATTTGTGCTTCTTCTCTTCAAGATGTCTGAGAAGAAGTTCGCGATCTTTAAGAGTTTCCGGCAAAACGCGACCGTCGCCTTCCTTTGCGATTTGGAAGGAAACCTTGATTCCCCTAATGGAGTTCAAGATCTCCTGCCTAAATCCCCCAAATTCGGAACAACTGACCACGATAGGCGGCACTCTTTGCTTCTTCACTTGAATCAAAGAGCCTGGGCTAGAGACTGCTTCGATTTGGTGTTCGGAAAATTTGTCTAGAGCATTGAACTGATTGCTCATTTCGATACAATTATCAACACTATTCATTTCACCCTTGGAAGAAAGTTCGCATTCCTGGGAATCGTCCTTTCTTCCATTCTTGCCACGTTTAGTGACAGTTTTAAATCCCACTTTTTGGAAGGAAATTGTGAATTCAGAGATTCACCCTTCCTATTGTTTGTTGTTGATACCATGTTTAGTGAATAAACGAAAGAAGACGTGACCTTCGAGAGGTTTTTTCCCAATACGGTGTCCAAATAGGATTACCACCGCTAGCTTTTGCCAACGGGTCCAACGAAAAATCGAAGGCACGGGTCCAAACAAGGATCGTAAAGGGATCAATAGTAGAAAAAATAGTACTGAAAAGTACTGTTTTTGGATTGTACGACATTTCCCAGAATGACGTTCCCCAGAACGACATTCCCCAGAACGCCATTCCCCAGAATGGGACATTCCCCAGAAAAAAAAATAACAAGAGATCTTTGAGGTGTTCAAATCCAGGAAATTGGTAAATAGTAAATAGTGAATGCATCTCACTGGAAAATTCGAGGAAAACCATAATTTTTTTTTTTTAACGGTAGGACTTTCGGTTTGTTGCAGTCTTTCATTTATTGAATGGAGAATCTTTAAATCGAAAATTCTTTAAAATTAACCACCTATGATCGGGAATGTAATTCGAACCATTTAGACGATTTTTATATTTTTTGACGTTTTTCTCGTCGAAAAAGTTAAAATTTAGCGTGACATAATATGTGTACCATCCCTAATTATTTAGACATTAAACCTAGGAAGAACAGCATATGTTCAAAAGAAGGAAGAATATGCCATGAAAGCCGAAAAACAAATTCCATTAATTTACTTTGTGACATATTACACTACACCAATCTCCCTTTGAAAGTACAATTAGAAAGAACAGCCAATTTTAAAAGAAGGAAGAATAACTATGAAAATAAAATGACAATAGCTTGGATCAAGTTTGATCATGGCAAATGTAGGAACAGCTTATGTTAAACGGTTGAGCTACTTTTCCTGGAACGTCGGTTTCCCAAATGTCGTTTCCCCGAACGCCAGTTCCCAGAATGCCAGTGCCCCGAACAACCCGTTTCCCCGAATAACCTAGTTTCCGAAAAGTTTTTAGCTCTTATAATTATCATAATTTTTGTGATTCATTGTGTCCAGTTTGCGCTGCGCGGAAGAAAAAACGAAGTGTGCCGGTAAAAAAAAACGCGTCAGTAGAGTTTGATACGTTGAACCTGTTGTATGCGAGCGAGCAACGAAATCAGTATCCTTTCCGGTTTGCGTAGTAACCGCACTATCAGTGTCGGTCATTCGTGTATATGCTCAAGTATTCATTTCGAATTATATATTTATCGTTTACCAAAACGAATCCTTTCTCATATCCAAACTCCCAGTGTTTTCTTGTGGAAGTGCAGAGGACTCCTCGGCTTCTGTAAAGCAAGTAACACGTCAACATTTCCCTCCCATTCCCAAATTGACCTGCATTCGGACGCAGCCGGCGCCGGTATTGTTTACTATAATAATGAGAGCACCAGTACTTACACATTGAGGATGCTATTGATCCAGCGTAGTGTCCGTTGGTTCCCTGTGTAAGGACAGCTGTTCTTGCAATAACGGAGTAGCAACTGCGGGCGGTCAATCATGCTCATGCTCATGCTCATGCTTATAATTATCATAACTTTTGTGTTTCGAGGTGGTAACGAAACGGTCATCTAATATGCACCCTTCTTCACTTGATTGGCGGTTCTTTCGAGTTTCACCATCATTGGCATTTTTGGCAAGATATATTTAGTCGAGGATGACGTTCAAATCTATATTATCTTCTTCTTTTAATTGCTAATCATTCATTCTAGTTCAGCACCCAGTCCTTAAAGACAATTCTTGCACCTTTTTGAACTGCATCACTATTCGGGAAAACGGGTCATTCGGAGAGGTGGCATTCAGGGAAATGATATTCAGGGAAACGACAGTAGCACAATTATGAAATTAATGAAGACATAATTAAGAAAATTTTTAAACAGCATTTTCCTCCTAAGATTATGGTTGACTTTTTGAAATGTGTATGCCTGAGAAAAAGGAAGCAAACACTCGCCGTTCAAAAGATTTTTTAACTCAATTCCGATTTTATTCGCTTGAGATCCATAATAATGAATTTGACAAAATAATATTTTGGGTGAATTGACGTCTGTGTCCGGAATTCGAAGCTTCTGGGAATTCGAATCAATTCAGTAGGTACATTTCTTAACGACAAAAAAACTAAACTACCAATTTTTTTCCACTCTTTACAAACGTATAAAACCCATTCTGGGGAATGTCCTATTCTGGGGAATGGTTTTCTGGGGAATGTCCCATTCTGGGGAATGGATTTCTGGGAAATGTTCCATTCTGGGGAATGGGTTTCTGGGGAACGTCATTCTGGGGAATGTCGTTCTGGGGTTTGACTTTCGGGGAAATGTCCTACAACCCTGTTTTTGTAGCACTGAAAAGTACTATTTTATTGCTTTAGGTAGTTTTTAAGAAAACTTCCAAGAGCAGAGAGAATTCGTGTACGCACAGCACGATGGTACGATGCGCACTACTACTGTATTTAATTATGCTGAAGAAATGGAGAGGAATACCCGTAGATCTAAATGATCTAGTTAATCATTTTATTATAACATTGGAGTTGATTGTGATTTAGAAAAATTATGGATATTTGTTGTTTTTCGACGTGAATATTGTAATTTTCGGTCATGGAACCAAATGAAGATAAAATACCTTCAATATTTTATGTAAGGGCGTTTCTAGGCCTATCATAAGGATGCTTTGAGGTGTATTAGTTTTTTGAATAAATGCTTGGGAACAATTGTTGGCTCATAGTGGGGCAAAAGTGCGAATCAACGCACAGTGAGAAAATCGGGCTCCAAAACGCGACTAAATGCAATATCTCAACTGGGTAATGGTTTCAGGAAATGATTTAGACCATTCTAGATCGGAAAAAGGCTGCTGAATCGATTGGTGGCGGTCCCATTGACCGGAGACTTCGCCCTGGCCACCTAGAGCCCTGGAACCATCCTGAGTTCCTTACGGCAAGTAGAATTATTGGAACTGATATAAACTGTCATGATTTCGTTTTGCTGCGGAACAGCACACGACAATATTCTTGCATGGCGGATTTAGTGATATGAATTATTGACCATAATGGCCATTTCATGGTTCCGGTACTAACCCGGAACATCCGTAAAATTGGAAATATTGAAAAGAAAACAAATGTTCTGATAGTTCCTTTATGTCTTGTTGATTAGAGATAAGTATTCTTACAAGTCGGATTTAGTAATCTGAATGTTTCACCATTATGACCATTTTATGGTTCCTGAACTAACCCGGAACATCCGTAAAATTGTAAATATTAAAAAAACATGTTCTGATAGTTCCTTTGTCTCTTGTTGGTTAGAAAGAAGTATTCTTACATTTCGTATTTAGTAATCTGAATGTTTGACCATTACGGTTATTTTATGGTTTCGGAACTAACCCGAAACATCCGTAAAATTGGAAATACTGAAAAAAAAAATGTTCTGATAGTTCCTTTGTCTCTTGTTTGTTAGAAAGAAGTATTTTTACAATTCGTATTTAGTAATCTGAATGTTTTACCATTACGGCCATTTTATGGTTCCGGAACTAACCCGGAACATCCGTAAAATTGGAAATATTGAAAAGAAAACAAATGTTCTGATAGTTCCTTTATGTCTTGTTGATTAGAGATAAGTATTCTTACAAGTCGGATTTAGTAATCTGAATGTGTCACCATTATGACCATTTTATGGTTCCGAAACTAACCCGGAACATCCGTAAAATTGGTAATATTGAAAAAAAACTGTTCTGATAGTTCCTTTGTCTCTTGTTTGTTAGAAAGAAGTATTCTTAAATTTCGTATTTAGTAATCTGAATGTTTGACCATTATGGTCATTTTATGGTTTCGGAACTAACCTGGAACATCTGTAAAATTTTCCATATTGAAAAAAAAAACCTGATAACTAATATGTTCTTTGTTTAAAATTAAGTATTATTACATATTGGAACATGGAACATCTGTAAAATTTTCCATATTGCAAAAATACCTGAATGTTTGATCACTTTGATCATCTTATAATCCCGGAACATCCGTAAAATTAGCAATATTGAAAAAAAATAATGATCAACTTTGGTAAGCTAGATCTCAGTTATTTATGGACCTTTTTGAATGAAATTTTCACAGAACGTCAAACATATCGTTATTCCAACATGCAATTTTGAATAAGTTTTACAATCACGAGTTTGAAAGTAATAGCAATTTTCCTAAAGACGAAAATTCAAAACTGTTACACAATAACTGCATAAAGCAAACTTGTCCATCTTTTCAAAATCTACTTTGCTGCAGGTAATATAAAACTAGTCCTTAAATTTATTTAGTTATGTAAACTATAAACAAAATGTCAAAAGTCTCTTCAGTTAAATGGTTATTGATATTAAACTCGCAATAGGAAAAACCACTGAAAAATATATGTAAATGCAAGAACTGTAAAAATTTCATTCAAATCGGTGCATAAATGACTCAGATCTAACCCTCTAAAGTTGACCATTTTGTATGGAAAATCGGAAATGTATGGAAATTTTGTATGGAAAGTTGCAAATGTTTTGTCCAATACTGCATGTAAATGCACCTTTAAGCCCGATTTGCTGTTGAAAAGGAATCGCTCAATGGATTTCTTGTCAATTCCTTGCGGAAATTTTCTACAGCGTATCCCGTTTGAACTGATACTTCTTTTCAACTGTAAAATGATGCTCTCTTGATCGATTCCTTCCAGGAATTTCCCATGCATCAAGATAGGCCAAGAAATTACTTGTCAGCAGCGAATCAGGCTTTATGTATCTACCTTCTCATTGGAGATTTATCTGGCTTATAAGCGGTTTCTTCACCACCGCTTAGGCCTTAAACCTGGTTCAATCGTATGGGTAAACGTGGTTTACAGCTTAAGCAAAGGTGAAGAAATCGGCCCTTAGCCAGATAGATCGTTTATAACACAATCAGTAGTAAAGTTAAATAAGCATTGATCAGAAATGGGAAAAAGCATGTCAACATGTTATTCTTTCTGCATTACTTTTTTCATTTTACTAAAAGTCTTCATTGTGAGTGCGTCGAGAAAGTCCGAGAAGTCGTCAGTTTTTTCCCTCTCGGATGACGCGTTCTTTTCGGCCGGGCAGTGCGTCGAGAAAGTCCGAACAGTGCATCGAGAACGCCCGAGAAGTCGTTAGTTTTTTCCCTCTCGGGTGACGCGTTCTTTTCTGCCGGGCAGTGCGTCGAGAAAGTCCGAACAGTGCATCGAGAACGCCCGAGAAGTCGTCAGTTTTTTCCCTCTCGGGTGACGCGTTCTTTTCTGCCGGGCAGTGCGTCGAGAAAGTCCGAGAAGTCGTCAGTTTTTTCCCTCTAGGATGACGCGTTCTTTTCTGCCGGGCAGTGCGTCGAGAAAGTCCGAGAAGTCGTCAGTTTTTTCCCTCTCGGATGACGCGTTCTTTTCGGCCGGGCAGTGCGTCGAGAAAGTCCGAACAGTGCATCGAGAACGCCCGAGAAGTCGTCAGTTTTTTCCCTCTCGGGTGACGCGTTCTTTTCTGCCGGGCAGTGCGTCGAGAAAGTCCGAGAAGTCGTCAGTTTTTTCCCTCTAGGATGACGCGTTCTTTTCTGCCGGGCAGTGCGTCGAGAAAGTCCGAGAAGTCGTCAGTTTTTTCCCTCTAGGATGACGCGTTCTTTTCTGCCGGGCAGTGCGTCGAGAAAGTCCGAGAAGTCGTCAGTTTTTTCCCTCTCGGATGACGCGTTCTTTTCGGCCGGGCAGTGCGTCGAGAAAGTCCGAACAGTGCATCGAGAACGCCCGAGAAGTCGTCAGTTTTTTCCCTCTCGGGTGACGCGTTCTTTTCTGCCGGGCAGTGCGTCGAGAAAGTCCGAGAAGTCGTCAGTTTTTTCCCTCTAGGATGACGCGTTCTTTTCTGCCGGGCAGTGCGTCGAGAAAGTCCGAGAAGTCGTCAGTTTTTTCCCTCTCGGATGACGCGTTCTTTTCGGCCGGGCAGTGCGTCGAGAAAGTCCGAACAGTGCATCGAGAACGCCCGAGAAGTCGTCAGTTTTTTCCCTCTCGGGTGACGCGTTCTTTTCGGCCGGGCAGTGCGTCGAGAAAGTCCGAACAGTGCATCGAGAACGCCCGAGAAGTCGTCAGTTTTTTCCCTCTCGGGTGACGCGTTCTTTTCGGCCGGGCAGTGCGTCGAGAAAGTCCGAACAGTGCATCGAGAACGCCCGAGAAGTCGTCAGTTTTTTCCCTCTCGGGTGACGCGTTCTTTTCTGCCGGGCAGTGCGTCGAGAAAGTCCGAGAAGTCGTCAGTTTTTTCCCTCTCGGATGACGCGTTCTTTTCGGCCGGGCAGTGCGTCGAGAAAGTCCGAACAGTGCATCGAGAACGCCCGAGAAGTCGTCAGTTTTTTCCCTCTCGGGTGACGCGTTCTTTTCTGCCGGGCAGTGCGTCGAGAAAGTCCGAGAAGTCGTCAGTTTTTTCCCTCTAGGATGACGCGTTCTTTTCGGCCGGGCAGTGCGTCGAGAAAGTCCGAACAGTGCATCGAGAATGCCCGAGAAGTCGTCAGTTTTTTCCCTCTCGGGTGACGCGTTCTTTTCTGCCGGGCAGTGCGTCGAGAAAGTCCGAGAAGTCGTCAGTTTTTTCCCTCTAGGATGACGCGTTCTTTTCTGCCGGGCAGTGCGTCGAGAAAGTCCGAGAAGTCGTCAGTTTTTTCCCTCTCGGATGACGCGTTCTTTTCGGCCGGGCAGTGCGTCGAGAAAGTCCGAACAGTGCGTCGAGAAAGTCCGAGAAGTCGTCAGTTTTTTCCCTCTCGGATGACGCGTTCTTTTCTGCCGGGCAGTGCGTCGAGAAAGTCCGAACAGTGCATCGAGAACGCCCGAGAAGTCGTCAGTTTTTTCCCTCTCGGGTGACGCGTTCTTTTCTGCCGGGCAGTGCGTCGAGAAAGTCCGAGAAGTCGTCAGTTTTTTTTTTCCTCTCAGGTGACGCGTCTTTTTCTGAGTGCTTTTATATGGCCGAGCATACGAGTGAAGCTGAAAGTGGATTGTGGCTGCTCAATCAAGGATGAAGGATCAATCGGTGAGCTCGTTTCATGCTTTTTTTTTCAAGTCTATAAAATATGTATGACCGCACATTTAATCGTTACATAAATATGATTTTTCAACAAACTATGAATGGTTCGTCACTGTAAGTGTCGGCATAAACTCTTATTCATAACTTTATTGTATTATATTTTTTGTATTAAATCACTTACCTTTATTTTTATACATAAAAAAATGCTTTGAATGGTTTGGTCTGTGCTAGAAGTGTAGACTTGCAAAACGTTCATTTTATTCAAAAAACTTTGAATGGTTCGCCACTGTAAGTGTCGGCATCAGAATATTATGTAATGGTCTAGCCAATCGATATTTTTTTTCAATTTGAGTCAAATATCCTGCAGGAATGTTGCTTTTAGCTAAAACTTCAAATGGTTCGTCACTTCAAGTAACGGCATTATTTTCTCATACTTGAAAATTTTTCATGTCAATCGAAAATTTCATATTTCTAAGTTTGTTTATATCTCACAAATAATCGTTTATCATGGTCTAATCGCTTATCAAAGTGAATCCTGTGACCCAACGATCCTCCCCATTAACAAACATCCCTCCCAGTAACCTTTGCGGAGATGCAGAGGCAAACACGGTCTCCAAATAGCAAAGGTTACACACTAACATTCCTTCCCCCAATCCCACCTGACTGCAAGGACGTGGCCGGCGCCGTTATTGACCCTGTATAAATAGAGGCACTGAATTATGCACACTGGAGAAGATTATGGCCAATCCCAGCCGAACTTCTAGTTGATTCTTTGTGCATTTTCACTGACTTCGGTCAATCACGGAATAGCAACCATTGATATGTGTAGTCAGTCTAAGCTAAGCTAAGCTAAGCTTTACTAAAAGTCTTCATTTCTTTTTTTAGTGAAACTATATTAGTTTTTAATTGCATTTTATCTGCTTAATGGGAAGTATGCACTTCAACAGAAAAGTAAACGCCTATCTCGATGCGTGGGAAATTTCTTGCAAGGAATGCTCAAGAAAATCATTTTTCTTTGATCGAAGTACGCAGTTGAAAAGAAATGTTAATTCAAATGGAGCTCACTTTAGAAAAATTATTGACCATTTCTTCCGCAGAAATTTTTACTTTTCTTGAGCGGAACAGCATACCTAGCTTAACATGTAAAAAATTTGTGGTGTGCTTTTACCAGTTTCTGGTAAAGTTTTGATCTAAGCAAGCGATTTCATTAGCTTTGCGTGAATACTCGACTGTTCCGGAACCGTAAAATGGCCATAATGGTCAAACAATCAGATTACTAAATCCAACTTGCAAGAATACTTCCTTTTTATCAACTAGACATAAAGGAACTATCAGAACATTTGTTTTCTTTTCAATATTTCCAATTTTACGGATGTTCCGGGTTAGTTCCGGAACCATAAAATGGCCGTAATGGTCAAACATTCAGATTACTAAATACGAATTGTAAGAGTACTTCTTTCTAATCAACAAGAGACAAAGGAACCATCAGAACTTTTTTTTTTTTCAATATTGCCAATTTTACGGATGTTCCGGGTTAGTTCCGGAACCATGAAATGGCCATTATGGTCAATAATTCATATCACTAAATCCGCCATGCAAGAATATTGTCGTGTGCTGTTCCGCAGCAAAACGAAATCATGACAGTTTATATCAGTTCCAATAATTCTACTTGCCGTAAGGAACTCAGGATGCTTCCAGGGCTCTAGGTGGCCAGGGCGAAGTCTCCGGTCAATGGGACCGCCACCAATCGATTCAGCAGCCTTTTTCCGATCTAGAATGGTCTAAATCATTTCCTGAAACCATTACCCAGCTGAGATATTGCATTTAGTCGCGTTTTGGAGCCCGATTTTCTCACTGTGCAACGCACAGTGGTTCGATCTAGAACAAATGTCGGACAAAACCTCAAATTCTCTTTTATATAGCTGAAATCATATATTTGAGATATTGTATGCCATATTTAACTATTACGGACTTTTGTTTTCATTTATTTTCTTGTTTTGGACTGATAATTAGAATATTCAGGTTTGGACAATACATTTTCATCTTTTTCAATCTTTTATACAAAATGGTCAACTTGGACAGGCTAGTTCTCAGTTATTTATTGACGGATTGAAATGAATTTTTCACAGCATGCCAGGCATTACTTGAATTTCAACATATATTTTTGAGTAATTTTCCCGGGCATAACTCCAATAGTAAAAACAACTAGACTAAAGTGAATTTTTTGACAAAAAAAAATATAAACTATTCATCCAAAGATATGGAAACTCTACACAAAAACCATCATAAGTAAATATGATCGTCTAAATGTCCACCTTATTTATTTATTACGTAAATTTTTCAGATTTATAAACTAAATCACTACGATGAACTTGTGATTGAAAAAGACACTAAAAAATATATGTTGAAATTCATCTATTGTCTGAAAAAAAAAAATGTGAAAATTTCATGCACATTTGTCCATAAATATCTCTGATCTAACCTTGCCTTGATGCAAGTATCATTCATTTAATCAGTTTCAGAATGATTGTCATGTCCTGGGAGGGAGGCACCGATACTACACACGAAATATAGAACAATGTTTGTTTGAACTGCAAGATAACTCCAGCTTGCCAACAACAATCAAGGCAGGCTTAGGGAAAATCGCTAGTTTTCTTTTGTTGTGTACTTTCGATTTTTCCTGACAACATGGAAAAAGGGCCACAGTTTTCTATGCACTAAATATTCATTTTTATTGGAAAAAGTAAAACTATGCGTTTTTCAATGCTTTATATTCAATCCGATTGAAAGGTGCTCACTAGTGTGGGACAAAATTTATATTCTCGCTCCAGTCCACTTTTTGGATTGCTTTTAGGTCCCATATTAACTGTGCAAAATTTCAGCTCGATCGGAGAAACTATATTTTAGCGCCAGCCGTTCAAAGTTTGTATGGGATTTATTATGGGAAAACTTACTTTTGCAAAGAAAAATCGCCAGAGGTCGCCCATTGACCTCTATAAAAATTCTGAACGTAGACCTCGATAGGTATTTTTACGATGCAGAATATTGCCGAAGACCGCGAAACAATCCAACACTTGTGAAAAAAGTTATTCAATCAAAACCTTTTGGCAAGGTGACGTTGATTAACACGTAAAGGAATAACAATAATAACAAAATCGGGCAAAATTTCCGAATAGTCTATGCTTAATTACTTTTTTCACAATCATCGGATTGCTTTGCGGTCTTCGGCAATGTTGTTCATCGTAGAAATACCTATCGAGTTCTATGCTTAGAATTTTTATAGAGGCCAATGGGCGACTTCTGGCAATTTTTCTTTGCAAAAGTAAGTTTTCCCATAGTAAATCCCATACAAACTTAGAACGGCTGGCGCTAAAATATAGTTTCACCGATCGAGCTGAAATTTTGCACAGTTGTTATGGGACCTAAAAACAATCCAAAAAGTGGACTGGAGCGAGAATCTAAATTTTTCATATAACCGTGTCCCAGGCTAGTGCTCACGTGACATTACTTGCATTGTGTGCATGAATTGATTTTCATTCGATGTTTGTCACTTTTGATGAAATGCGAAAATGTGTTTTAATCAGTTACGCGCTTTTTCCATGTTAGTCCAATGTTTAAGGTCTGGGCTCACAGTGACAGTTCGTGACAGCGGAATCCCGGCTCACTATGACGTACAGAAATTTTGTATTGGTTTCTCCCTCCCAGGTCATGTCTATAGCTTCAGTCTGTTATCATATTGTTTAATAAGCAAAAGCAAGTCCACGTAGGGAATGATTTTTCCAATTTGTTTCATTTTATCTGGGGACTGCACGTCGAAGGAAATAGTTTCAACCATTCAAATGAGCCGAGATATTTTTTTTACAAGACACCGACACATGAATGCTTCCAGTGGGCATTTTGCCCTTTGAAGAAAGCACCACACTAGACAACGGACTAGCATGCAACGCCCAATGGTACAGTCGGAGAACATTCATCACGAAAACTTTTCCGGCCTGCAGCGGGAATCGAACCCACACTCCTTAGCACGATGCGGCCAAATGCCACGACTACGAAGCCCACATTTGTGTTTTATTATTTAGTGACAGTAAATTTGAATTCAAATTTACTGTCACTAAATTTGAATTTAAAGTATTTCAATGCCCTAATAATATCAAATATAGATGTGGAAAATATTTAATTAAAGTATAATACCAAAATATTGTATACGTAGGGTCCCAGAGTCCTAGCGGTAAACGCGCAGCTATACAGCTAGACCAACCTGATCGTGGGTTCGAATCCCACCAGTCGAGGGTCTTTTGGTAAAGTAAATTTTCTCGACTTGTCAGAGCATAAAATATCATCGTATTTGCCACACGATATACACATGCAATAATGGTCAATCGGCAAAAAAAGTCCTCAGTTAATAACTGCAGTAGCGCTCATAAGAACACCTGCCTGCTTAGAAACAGGCTTTGTCCCAGTTGGGACGTAACGCCAGAAAAAAAGAAGAAGAAGATAGCAGCGAGTTTTTCGTTTCTTCTCGGTATGCAATTCATGGCTACTGCGATTGCAATGCAAGTACTACGTTTCACAGGATTATTATTATTTAATTAGAATTGCACTCCGTATACCTTCAAACGCGTTGAAAGTGGTCTATCGCAAGTTTTCGCAAAATAATTTGTACCCTACTTGAAAGCTCTTGTTTTTAGCTTTCGAATGAACTTATTCTCATCGCGGGCATTCGCGGGCTACTAATGCCTTAGGGTACTTTTCTAAAAAATAAAATGGTTTTTGAACAATTTTAACTTTAATTCACTTTGTATGAATTTTATGAAAATTTTTATTCAACTCAGGTGTACTTTATGTATATACAAACAACTTCTCTGAAGATACCGTTGCGGCTTGAGCTCTTTTTAAATTCATGAATAGCTTGTGAAACATGGATTGCAAATATTCATTTTCTTGAAAAATCATGTCCACGGTCCACTCAAGGAGCTGTATAAAATTCAAAACCCAATGAATCTGCTTCAAACTTTGGATTTGAACCACAGAAGTGTTAAGAAAGTCGGGAAAAATATAACTGTTCGGATAAAACAACTTTGATTTTTGAGGTTTTGGGCGCCTTCGGACCATTGTGCAACGGGGCAAAAGTTCGACCCATGTTTAAACTCACGGAAAAAATTTCAAATTACCTAAAAGCCACACATTATCTTCAAATTTAGCTAAATTTGCCTGATCGTGCGAAAAATGTTACCAAAATTTTACATTTCCACTTAGTTTTGCGAAAAACTGCAATTTTTGAGTATATTACCCTAAGTAACTAGATAGCACTTTAATTCGCCCTCCGGCTATTATAGAACTGACAAGTCCTATATTTGCCGTATAACAGCCCTATAAGGCCGAAAAGGCGAATTAGCGGGCAAGTGGTTACTTGGGACAATTAACCCTGTTTTGGGCAACTTTTTGATGAAAATTTAGTATGTATTTTTCGGCAAACTTAAGTTTACGGCTGGTATAAAGTATGCCTGTCATAAAAGTATCGATATTTTGTGTTTTAGCCAGCGAACTTTTGCCCCACACTAGATTCGAACTCTTGCCCCACCGGTGGGGCAAAAGTTCGTTTAAGATAATCAATTTTGAAACTTTTATAACTAAAAATGGGTAAACATTTCAACACAAGTTTGTTCAGCAAAATTCTAGCCAATATGTTTAGGTTCACTATATGGTATTTATTTTGTTTCAACTGCTGTTGTTTTCCTGGAAACTTTGATTATACCACTAAGGTCGAACTTTTGCCCCACTTTACTCTATATCACAGTGAGCCGTTAGATGTGGGACGAATCAAAACTGCTAACGGCCTATATGAAAAATTGATATGACGAATGTAAGCAACGGTAAGTAATAGTTTCATTGCATTATTTCCATTTAGAGATCAAGATTTATCAAAATCTTATTGCATAATGCGAAAGCCGTTTTGGGAACGAATTATTTGACATCGGTTTGTATCAGAATCATTCACCGCAATCCTGGGAAAATTTCAGGTGCTCACTGCTTTGACCAGCATTGTTAATACGATGGATATTAGCACATCGCCCTGCCTCAGAATTATACATTTCAGTATAAACTTGTTAAATAACCCTATCTGCATAATAAAGACTGTCTCTACGCTCTTTTTCTGGAATTGGTTTCAGTAATTTCAGCGAACTCGATTGTTATTTTGGCATAGAGTTATAGTGAAAACAATATTTTTTTTTTCTATTTACTTTGCAGAAATTGCTTTAAATGCTTTTAAAAAATCGTTAAAAGTGAAAGCGAACGAATATCCAAAGAAAATGTCTCTTTTGCAGTTTTATAAAGGTATTTAATTCCGGGGAAAATACAGGGTATAAATACAGGGTAGGTACGCAAGAATGTTCTTCTTTAGTAACCAGCACAGTAAATAGAGAAGCAAGGCGAGCTTAAGATATAAAAATAAATTTCATATAAGTTTATTTTTATATCGTTCTTATTTTTATGAAAGGAAATATAATAAAAAATTTCGTTAAGTGAACTGAATATCAGAATAAAAATAAATGAAGTTCGTGAGTTGGAGCTCAGATAAAATGTAAATGGGTGAGGAAGCAAATAACGAAACTTAAGCTGCTACCTAAACATGTTTTCTTTAAAAAAAAACATTCTGGATTGGATCCGGTATGCTTTTGCCAATGCTTTTTATATCCAGACGTGACCAAATGCCTCAACCAGTTTTATGCCAAACAAAATTATAAAAATAGCCTGATCGTTACATACCAATCGAAATTCACTAATGACCTTGACATGCCCGAACCTGCTATCAGTTTTTGGAACCGCATTTTTTTTTTTTATCGCACGTTACCTAAAAGATGAGCCTACCGCATCACGCATCGAATATTGTCATGAAACCTGTTTTTCAGCTTCCAACCCGATCATAAAACGCGCTGAGCTGCTTGTGAATTGATCAGTATGTAAATGATTGGATTTGATGTGTCACACCCGCAAGTTTTTTAACACAGATTGACGGCACAAGGTCAATATATTGCACGCATTCTGTGACGCATCCACAAGGTGCGTCGGATTGCTTAGGTGATACCTAGCTAGATTTCATCGGAGAAAAATGTCACCCGCAGGTGTAATTGGGACAAATCATTCAACGAACTTAAATGGCCACTGACACATTGATAGGGTCATTAAACGGTGGCAGAAAAGCGTATTTCACAGCCTCATCTTACAGACGCTTTGGATTATCTTACACCATCCTGTTATGCGTGTAGCTAACTACTGAACCATAAAAACGCGTTCCGATGCGTTGCACTATGGTCCAGGAATCAGTTTTACGCGGAAAGATGCATTCTGAGCTTTAGAATGAAACATTAGACAAAAACGGTCTTCTACAAAGTTGTTTGTATTAGTTAAGCCCTTTGTTTGGTTTTATTGAAAATTAGGGTGGACCACATTTTCATAGAAATGATTAAACTAACTTTCGTATTTGTAGAAATTATATTATACATGCTTCAGCAAAGTTGTAGACCATTCAATTTCAAGCAACTTTGCCAAAAAAAGTTTTTTTGTATCTCTTAAATTGACCGATTTAGAGCTTTTTTCCTACGGTGACCTAGGGTGGTCCGAACAAAACTGGTTTTCTGGCTCTAGAGTTTTCAATTAAAGTTTCTCATCAAAGTAGTCTATGAAACACTTTTAGAGCTTTAAAAAATGCGTAATTTGGTGAGTGAAGAAACTCGCTATCTCCTTTCGTTTAGGAGTTATTGTTGTTTTTCTTCCAAAAACATGCCTACTTTGATTGTAAATATCTCTGATTGGGGCAAACATAAAAAATATCTTTTGACGGCGTTCGAAAGACAAAATAAAATTGTATATTATATCAAAAAATTACAGATGTGTTATTTTTGTAACTCTAATAAAACGTCTTGAAAGTTAAACATTTTTTATCACAAAAACTTCAATAACTTTTGAACTAAAATAGATAATAACAATCTTTTTGCATGAAAAATTGCGTTTTGTTAAGTTCTAAAAGTCGTTCATAGACGACTTTGACGAGAAAATAATATTAAAAAAATTAGAGTTAAAAAACTTATTTTTGTTGGACCACCCTGCGATGATTAGGAAAAAATACTCTAGATTGGTCAAATTTTGAGCTACAGAAAAACTTTTTTTGGCAAAGTTGATCAAAATTTCAAGTTCTACCGCTTTGTCTAAGAGCATATACCAATATTTTTGCAAATAAAAAAGTTGATTATATGATATGTTTGATATTGTGGACCACCCTAGTTTCAAATGACACAGTATGAAAGCTTACATTTTTAGAAACACTTTTGTAGAAGATCATTTTTATCTAAAAGTTCATTTTCATGCTCAAAATGTAAAATAATAAAGAAATATATACCATGAAAATCTTCAAAATAGTTTTAGAGCCCTATCTTTCTTATTTCAGATTTCTCGTCAAAGCAGTCTATGAACGACATTAAGAACTTAACAAAACGCAAATTTTCATGCAAAAATATTGATGATATCTATTTTAGTTCAAAAGTTATTGAAGTTTTTCTGCTTAAAAACCTTTGTTTTTCAAGGCATTTTATTAGAGTTACAAAAATAACACATCTGTAATTTTTTGATATAATATACAATTTTATTTTGTCTTTTGAATGCCGTCAAAAGATATTTTTTATGTTTGCCCCAATCAGAGATATTCACAATCAAAGTAGGCATGTTTTTGAAAGAAAAACAACAATAACTCCTAAACGAAAGGAGATAGCGAGTTTCTTCACTCACCAAATTACGCATTTTTTAAAGCTCTAAAAGTGGTTCATAGACTACTTTGATGAGAAATTTGAATTGAAAACTCTAGAGCCAGAAAACCAGTTTTGTTCGGACCACCCTATGTCACTGCAGGAAAAAGGCTCTAAATCGGTTAATTTAAGAGATACAAAAAAACTTTTTTTGGCAAAGTTGCTTGAAATTGAATGGTCTATAACTTTGCTGAAGCATGTATAATATAATTTCTACAAATAAGAAAGTTAGTTACACAATTTCTATGAAAATGTGGTCCACCCTAATTTTCAATAAAACCAAACAAAGGGCTTAACTAATACAAACAACTTTGTAGAAGATCGTTTTTGTCTAATGTTTCATTCTAAAGCTCAAAATGCATCTTTCCGCGTAAAACTGATTCCTGGACCACTGTGCGTTGGAACGGCCTAGATAGAGGATTTGCTGCGAAAAACCTTGACACCCACGGTCAGTCCTTTCGGCAATGAAAAAGGCGATTAGAGAATGGGACTTTAAAACTCGTTAGCCGAATCGTGAGTCGAATGTATTAATTAGGCGATAGCTTTGGAGTACTAGTTTAAAGCAATTATGTTCCCATGGAGCCTTTCTAAGCTGAGTTGATTGATGAATCCGCTTTCAGATTGAACATGGAAGTAAAGAGAAATGCATTTTAGTGTAACATCATAAATGCAGGGTTTTGAATCGATTTTCAAAAATGGCCTACAAATACAGTCGAAGCTTGTTATAGCGACATCGCAAGGGACCGTCGTAATAGAGAAAAGTCGTTATAGAGAACAGTTGCAACACTTAAATACTTTTCAAGGGACCGAAAAATGTCGCTATGGAGAGCTTTTGTCACTATAAAAGTTGTCGTTATAACGAGCTTCTACTGTAAACTTAAAGGAGATTGGGCAAATCTGGGCCTGGAATGTACACAGATGACTCATATCTCATTTGAAAGATCTAAGTGAGACAAGAACAAGTTTGTATGGGGTCAAAAATATTCGTCGTGGGAGAAAAAAGTTATTCCGCATGGTTTGAGATGGATTTTTTATGTATTTTATTATTTTTTTGCTATATTTTTTATCGATTAAAAAGAAAAACATATATTTTTTTTCAGCACCTATATGATAATGAAAAGCTCTATGCTTTAAAGAAGTGAATTAGAGCTTTGATTCAGAGATGAAAATATTACATGGTGATGTTAGACCGTAATAACTTTAAAATTGTTATAAAATATGTACGTATATTCAGTTATGTTTTCTACCAGACCCTGCTACTCACATTAAACTAATTGCAGTTTATTGACCGACTAATCCTTTTTTTCTCGCAATAAGGTAACATTACGACTTGTATATTCAAATAAAAAAGTCAGCTTCATTCGATGAAAAATAATTGGGAGACAGTGGTGAAAGAAAAGTGTGTGGTGTCTTATAAGAGAACTGACTGTAGTTGTTTTAGCTAAAGTACATATTTCTCCAGAACGGATTTTGCAAAGAGATCAATAAAACCATCAGCTCAACCTCAATGAACAACATCATCAGCCTTAAAAAACGTTGAATGTGAATTGAAATGCTCATTTGAACTTATCAGTAACATATGCGAAGTTTTAGGAATTCATGTGTTTAAAACAATGACAATCTAGCTCGCTAGTATAAATCATCTCACGCTGTATACTGCATACGTGGATGTGTAGTGTCACATGTTCTCCTACATTATCCTACCAGTCATAAGTTAAAATGTCAATCATTATCGTTTAACGAGTTGGTAAACGAAAGTCGTGGAGAAAAATAATCAACGCTTAATGATTATACCTGTGGGTTGATGGCTACTTTCACTGTAGTAGAACAACCAAGAAGGGTTTCAGCCAGCAAAACCAAATCCGGTAACGACTGTTCGAGATGTGAAGCGATGCTGTGGCGAAATCCTTCTAATTCAATCGCTGAAGGTCACGCTGACTGACGTCGGTACCGTTCGTCGTTAATGACAGGGAGTTTTAAGCGCAGTTTTCTTACTATCAGCTAGAGGGTAGGCTAAATGTAAGCACCACGATAGATTCTGACGTTGATTATGTCGGAGATGTGCAATCCATCCATCAATACCTGATCGATTCGGGTCCGTTTGCAATGGTGATCGCCAGTTATATTAGTATGGGAGATTATCTTGGAAGTAGGTGCTGCGAATGACCATATTCTTGGAGGCGGTAAAACAATTAAGCGTAGGACATCCATGTTCGCCAGTCGGAGAGCACTTCCCAATCGTCCATCTCTATTCCTAATCTTGGCGTTCTAATCTCTCATGATGATCTTGACGTGGAAGCTTGGGTGGTAGGCCTACTTGCGTTCCAGTTGCATCTTTGTCATCATCAGTGCCGTTGATCGACCGTTGATCCTCAACCTGCACATTCTTTTGTTGGTCGACCACCATCCGATTTCATATTTTTGCATGTCGTTCATCACGATGAAAGCTGTTCCCAGCTCAAGTGTGATTACTTCTGAACATTCACATTATTGACATCCTCATGAGTATTTAGCGATCTTAGCGAAGCATTTGTGGAGGTACATGTGCTTAGGCGTCGTCAATGGAACTGATATTGATAGCAAACTGAAATGGTTCTGCTCGGATTATTGGCAGTTTGTTCAAAGCAAACAGTCAAACACTACAGTTACTTCCAGCTCAAATGATTCCCTTCTCTGAGAAGCAATAGCATGACAGTATGATGTTATTGATATCAAAGATAGAAGTGTGGTAACTGTCGCGCAGATTTCCAGCACGCTTAAGCTGTATACGACAAGCGAGGTATTTCCACCAGCGTAGAACAGAATCCAACAACGCAATCACTGTAATGTTAAAACGGATATAGTGTGGAAATTCGTTGCTGAATACAGGAACCGCTGGTTTATACAAACATATTACTAGAACACTGAATTAAGATAATACGATTTGATATTTGTGTCCAACTGTTACCTAAAGCGACGTGTTTGTCAAACGCACATACCTATATCCTTATTATTTTATCTCCGTATGTTTTAAATATTAACATTGCAGCAATACAAAACGTCCTGAAATCTGTGTCAAATCACAATATTTGAAAAATATAAACGGGGTAAAATAAAAACATGCATAAGTACAAACATACGCACAAGTTCAAAACATTTGCGCAAGAAAATATTATTTCATAGAAAACTGTTCAAAACATACCTCTTTTCACATCTTTCCAGCTTACATAACTTTTTTCTCCCACGACGAATATTTTTGGTCCCATATCAACTTTTTCTTGTCTCATTTAGATCTTTCAAATGATATATGAATCATCCGTGTACATTCCGGGACCAAACCCCATACATTTTTGCCCAATCTCCTTTTGTTTTCAGCGAATTCAGTTAATTTAAGTTAAAAAAAAGTTTTAATGGATTGTTCAATAACAAAATTGAGGGCTTTAAATCTCGTTACAAGAGACAAAAGCAAGGCTCATAAAAGCATAACCGTACCATATGAACTTTAGAATTTACACCTTTTTCACGTTTCCAATATCCTCTCAAATTCCAAATTTCAATGGCATTTTTAAGGTTTGTTCTCAATGTCTAAAGGCTATTTTTGATATATTCTGAGCTATCAATAAACTAGAATTGTGTAACATTTTGATTCCGCTTCTGTATCCGTTTCCGGCAAGCCAGCATCGTCTTGAACAACACAAAATAAATGACCGACCACTTTTATCCCTAAGAAGTTGTTTCAGGACACAAAAACCAGTCCAAATTATGAAAATGCTAATTTTTATGCCCATGCTACGAAAGGTTATAAATTTTACCACCCCGTCGTCACCATCGCAATCTGCAGGTGTCCATTTCTTACGAAAAAAAATGCGTAACATCTTCTGTTGTCTTGCACGTCCCCAAGCATTTGATGACACGTCGCAACTTCTAAAGCAGGAAACCGGTTGCATGATTTGCATATTCACACAGCTTGCGATGGCTTAAGATGAGCAACTAGCAAACGGACAGAATCTACAGTCTGAGCACGCACCGTATCGTTGCTAGTTTTCAGCTGAAATTATGAAAATTTTCGGCCGCCAGCAGCAGAAGTGGTTGACCTTTCTCTGTAAAAAAAAATCCGAGCGATTACACACAAAGTGCGTTTTCCCGTCGAGTCGTCGAGATGCGTTGGGCTTACCAGGGCGTATCATAACTATGTAGCGCACATTACACGGTGTCATGGTGTTTTCTAGATCGTTACTATCAGAAAAAAAAAAAAACAAATCTTCGTTAAATCTCTCCAGTCTCAATGGCTAAGCAGAATTTCTGGGAAAAATAAAAATAAAACTAGAAACCGTTTTTACGAAACGCCCTTCTGATGGTATTAGATGAAGGTAAAAGAATAAGATACAAAAGATCGAAAATATTAAAAAAATGGTCTTTTGGTCTTTTGACCTTCGGTCCATTCAACACTTTGTCTTTCATTCTTTTGACCCAGAACCATCAGAACATAGTTCAGATTTAATGGAAATGTTTTTTCTCATAATAACGGTTTGAGGAGCACCATGGGTGTTGTGATGGCCATTGGCATGTGAGTCTTTTTTTTTTCGAAGATTAGCTGGGGACTTGACCGTGGAGAGATGGCTACTGCTGGGCCAAGTATTGTAGTAGGCAAGACAGGTTGCCAAAACAATTATTTTCCCATTATTTGCAACCTCTTGCGAACTTGGAAGACGACGACGACGATGTGCGGCAATTAGCCAGATCAAAGATGGATAGGTGGTGCGTGATTTTGGGCAGCTAGGCGTTTGCCGAGGTTTACGAGGGAGCCTGTTAGGTCATGTAATTAACAGGCCATTATTTGAGATTTATTTGCGTAGATGTTACAGCTTGGCGCGATTCTTACGAGATTAGATTTATCTGATGCACAATTAAATGCCGCACGATGATACTTTTGAAACGGTTTCACTTGTTCGTGTATTTGTAAAAAGGGTATCTTGAAAGAAGTATGAATGTGTTTTCGAGAAATGAGAGCATATAAGAAAGGATCCGATCTTCAAATGGGCCCGTCAGTAAACTACGAAGACTACAAGAAGGTTCGTTTCGCTAAACAGGTTAAACGACTTAAAACGGGTTAAACTGGCTTGAAACATCTTGGAACTGCACAAATGGCTGAAACCAGCCTAAAATGGCTTTAAACGTCTTAAAATGGTCTGAAATGGCTTAAAACGAGTTAAAACAGTTTGAAACGACTTAAAGCGGCTCGAAACAGCTTCAAATGGCTAACAATAGGCTAAATCAGCTTAGAACTGTCTAAAACTTTTAAACGGCTCAGAGCGGTTCAACATGAATTCAAACGGCTTAAAATGGCTTATAAGCTATTTCTTCACCACCGCTTAGGCCTTAAAATCAGTTTAAAGTGGTTTTCGGCCAAAGCGAGGGTGAAGAAATCAGGTCTAAACACAGCTTTAAACAATTTGAAACGGCTTTAAGGTGAAGATGAATCGAAGCCAAACCTCAAATTTTCAAGAGCACAAATCTGGTGAACCGAACACCCGATTGAGCTGGAAACCTAATCGATTGGTCACTACCAGCTATTGACTAATCGATTAATTTTTCAGCTTAAAATGGCTTTGAATGCTTGCCAACTGCTAAAAAAAGCTTAGAACGGCTTAAAATGGCTAACACTACTCAAAGCAGCCTTAAATGCCTCAAAATTGCTTAAGCGGCTTAAACGGCTTACAGTATGGCCCATAAAAATGCGAAAATCGTCATATCATGTTTTATGGTAGTTTTTATTCATTACTTGTATTGTTTAATCTATTTAGAATAAGTTTTTCGCTTTGTACATGATTTTTATATGTTACTTTCACCGTACCAGAGAGGAATTGGAAACATCCCTTTAAATGTTATCATGCGGACGTCGAGTTCAATATCTGTGTGATGAAAGCTTCTGAAACATCAACGATGGCCTGAGATTATTCACAGGCCTTGTCTCCAGCACACGCCCATATCAAATGATAGAATTGGATCATACCTGGGTCATTGGAGACTTAAACATGTTTTCGAAAAAACGGCTCATTTTGGTGAGCTTGGATTGAACCTTCATATAAGTGTGATAAGCGGCTCCGTTTTGCTCAAATCCTATGAGCTAGTATTGATATGAGTTGTCTCTAACCGAAGGAACAAATTTCATCCTCAAACATCTGTTATAGGCCTCCGTATTTATTTTTTTATTCAACTTTAACAAAACATCAAGGCATATCAAACCTATAAGACACAAATGCCCTCTAAACTATGACACTAGCAAAATATTTTATTGTGATCATGAAAAACACGTTCTCTAAGAACTCCTCCATCCTCTGATACCATACAAACTAAAAATTTTACCAATAAAGTGTGATTTTTGAATGTGGAAAGATCACCAGAGTATACGACAATCAGACGCTGTTTCTAGCTTTGGGCGGACAAAACCATTGAACTTCTTTGCTGTAAAGCCTGTCCACGATAAATTTCGGACACTTTTTTTTCAGTGTAGGTTTTGAATTATTTCACGGATTGCTGAAACGTTTCACTTATATGACAGCTGAAACTCTCCACTTTATTTCGTGGTACAACATGTTTACATTATCGTAACATTCACTGAAATGGCGTCCAATCAAATGGAAGTGCGCAAACGCATTTTGTTTGAACGGCAGCAAAATCCGAATTTATCGGTACGCGATCTTGCCAAAAAACTAAAGCTACCGAAAAGTACGGCATTTAGTGTTTGCAAATCATTTGACCAGCGCTTGACTGTGGATCGGAAGGTTGGAAGTGGAACAAATCGAAAAGTATGCTCCCGACAAATGGATAAGAAGGTGATAGCCATTATTGAGAAAAATCCCAATCTTTCTGTGCGAAATGTGGCTCGCAAAGTTGGAAAGTTCGAGAATTTTACAGAAAGAAGGATTAACATCCTTGTCAACTGTTTATTTTGTAGATATAACTCTTTTATTCTGAAATAAACAATTGTTTTTGTTGAATTATGAGTAACTTTTTTTTGCTGCCATTATTTGGGTGTCCGAAATTTAACGTGGACAGGCTTTATTACATTATTTTGGACAGCAAGAAAAATATGACAACAATTGTCCTGGATAGCGAAGTTATGTCAGAATATACTACAATAATCAGAAATTACATTCACTAGCAAAAACAATGAAAATAACGCTTGTGGATGCTAAATTCACGTTCAAACAATTTTCGCATTTTTATGGGCCATACTGCAATCTAACCAAAACAATGCTGAACGGCCTAAAATGGCTACTAACAGCTTAAACCGGCTTAAAATGGCTTCAATCTGCTAAAAAATAGCTTAAACCAGCTTACAACGGCTTAAAATGATTTAAAATGACTTAGAACGAGTTAGAACAGCTTGAAACGAGCACTCAAATCTCAATCAATACGCTCTCCCTTGAGAGCAAACTCATTAGAGATCTGCTTCATAAATCTCACGCTTAAGATTTTGATGCAAAATCACTCAATCAACTCAAACCGTAAAAAATGATTCAGTCACATAACCCGTCGAAAACTCGTGAAACCCGAGTGTTGTTGTTTACGTTATAAAGGATTACTATAATTCTAGCAGGCACACAAGAAATTATTGCCGTGTGCGAGTAAACTGTGGAAATACGAGACAATGGGCGGTATGAATAAAAAGCGTTGAACTTTACTACATGTAGTACCTACTACTTTCGAACATGAGCAGTGACTGATGCTGCACGTTAAGAAAATTCTATTCAGAGTGCAGATTGATGCAACACGTTAGGAAAATTCCATTCAGAGTGACACTTAAAATCAATAAAATCATCCAGCTTTTTACGAGCGCTAATGGCTGCCGCAAATAGGCTCACTTTCTGGTAGGTATTAAACGATTTGACGTTTAGCTTGGGTCCGTTCAATAGAAAACGACCCAAGCCAAACGTCAAATCAACATGTCCCTACCAGAAAACGAGCCTGTTTGCGGCAGTCATTAGCGCTTTTAAACACCTGGATATACCAAATTTGTCGCTTATTCACACGACAAATCATGTGAAAATATGAATATTACTACATTCCCGCTATACATCGCGTAATCGAGTATGGACACTAATTCATGTAAATTATGTAATTTTACACGATTTGAAGATAAATTTGCGATAAATCGTATTATGTGCATGTGAATTTTATGAAGATTACATTGATTTTTCTGATAATTCTGGAATTTTAGCTAAAAATCTGTCTCCTATTAAGAGATCTTGAGATTACACCAACATAAAATTATGAAATTACTAGACTTTTCTGGATTCCAGTACTAAGTGGTCGGCGTTAAGTCAAAGGGGACCAAGTACAAAACTTGGGAAAATTTGATTATTCTCTTATTAGATGCGAAATTACCTTACCTCTGTTTCACTTTGACCAAATTTGATGAATGCTGTAAACTGTCAGAGATATGTAACAAATTTACTTTTGATGATCAATAAAAATCGATAAAAGTGTGCAGTCAGAGTGGACCAAGTGCTTATTACCATAATATCGAAAATGACCAGCGCGCTGAGGAATACGAGGAAATGAAAAACATTTTAAGAGATTTGTCAGATTTTTCGACATCGAATGATACTTCTACTTATCCATCAATAGAAATTTATAAATATTACTTTATTCAATGCATTTGATTTGGATTATTGACCATTTACAATATTTGGATATTGCAACAATTTCTGTGCAGACAGAGCGGACCAAGTGTTGAAAAGCAACAAACTGATTGATTATTGCATTTTTGAGTAAATTTTAGAGTCCGATAGAAGTTTATGGTAGTTCTATGGTGTATGTATGGAATGTGCTAGAACCCGCTTATTGGATTAGTATATTTTGGTCGGTACTCAAGATTTTCACTTGGTCCACTCTGACTGAACACATATTTAAATATTTCTGGTCTTCAATGCCCTGACCCTGCAAAACCTTAATTTTCAAGCTATCGTAATGCCACTGATTCCGGTATTGACAAATGGATTATTGAATAATTTACGATACTGGTGTCGAAGGGTCTTGATAATATGCTTATCGTAGAGATATGCACCCAATTTGACCATGCAAGCATCAAATGATTATTATTTTCCTAGGAATTGTTCAGTCAGAGTGAATCAACTCACTGAACGGTGGTCTTCAGTTCAGTCAGAGTGGACCAAGTACACATAGTCCATCAAAAAATCGTTCTATCAGAGGTTTGGTTTATGATTTTTCATGATTATCACTTCACATTATATTGTTTAGAAGTAACACAAAGATGTGTAGAAATATTGAACCAAAATTTAAACGACTTCAAAAATTACAGAGCGTTGGACTTTAAACCCATTTTTCTCAAAATATGAAAAATGCGACTTGGTCCACTCTGACTTAACGCCGACCAAGTATTTTAAATAAAAACTGAAAATCACAGAAATACCTTCTTAAAGATACCAAAATAATTTCAAAAGATCAATAATCGAATCCTATTGCGGATTTTAAATATTGTCACAATAATTCCAGAATGCCTTAATTAGTCCCAAAATTATTATGTATAACAAATCTAAAATGTATCGGAATTCCAGAATTTCATAAAAAAAAATCTGAAATTCCAAAGAAAATCCGAGAATCTTGGATGTCACAATTCTCACATAAAGTTCAGTATTACTTTATAAATACCTGATTTGCCAAAATTCAAAAATTCTACAATGATCTTACCGGAATCTCAAAACTCTTATTGAATTCTCAGATTTTGCATGGAAATCTCAAAATTATAGCATCCAAATTTTCACGTTTTCGTAACGAATTAACTAAATTAAAGTGAAAATTGCCCGATTACAAAAATGTCTGCCATACATCATGGCTGGCTATTCTCTTTCGAAATATCAAAGCTGATATTATTGTCCATGATTTTTACTAACATTATTTTATTCAATTCAACAATCTCAACAAGTGACTGACGCTACTCGTTAAGAAAAGTCTATTCAGAGTGCAGCGTAAAATCAATAAATTCATGCATATAGAAGGGATGCCAAATTTGTCACTTATTCACACGACAAATCATGTTAAAATATGAATATTACTACATTCCCGCTATGCATCGCGTAATCGATCATGAACAAAAAATCATGTAGGTTATGTAACTTTACACGATTTGAAGTGTAAATTTGCGATAGCCATTCCCTTTATGTGCATGTGAACTTGTATTTGTGTATTTCTAATGATTTGACAACAAGGATTTTTCTGAGAATATTGGAATTTTAGCTAGAAATCTATATCCAATGAAGGAATCTTGAGATCACAGCAATTGTGGAATTATAAAGTTCCTAACATTTTCAACATTCTAGTACTGAGAATCAGGCTCTGTCCCAAATGGAACGTAACGTTAGAAAGAATACCAGATCTCTCAAATAAAATTTCTGCGGAAATCTCAAAATATCTTTCGAAATATAAAAGCTGTCATCGTGTTTCCATGATATTTACTCAAATATTAATGATTCCATTCATTTCAAAAATCTCAAAGCATGAGTAGCAACCTCTAAAGCTAACTACCAGTAGCTTTGTAGTAAATGCTACCTTTATTCATATCAAGGCGTTGTTTGTAGTATGCTCGAAATGTGTAGAAAGAGAAATGACACAAACATGTTCCACTTGTGTTCCACATACAGGGTTTATTACCGATAATGTAGTAAACTCAACTTTACTACATTTTATTGATACCGCCCAATGCGTCAAACAAGGAAGCCAACTCATATATGATTTTTTGACTGCCGAGTTGCGTGAAAAAACTTTCAATCGTGAGTTACCAGAGAAATTGAGTTTTTTTAAATACTGGAAACGAGTTAAAACGGCTTAAGCAGCTAAAGGCTTAAAATTGCTTACAATAGCCAACACTACTTGAAACGGCTTGAGGTGAAGATGAATCGAAGCCAAAGTTCAAATTTTAAAGAGCACGGATCTTGAGAACAGCTCAACTGGTGGTGACCAATCGATTAGGGTTTTAGCTCAAACGGATGTTTGGTTCTCTACATCCGTACTCTTGAAAATTTAAACTTTGGCTTCGATTTCTTCACCTTAAAACGACTTAAAGCTTAAAATTTAAAATGGCCTTAGCTATAACGACTTAAAACAGTCTTGAACGGCTATAAAAGAATTAAAACAGCCTAAAACTGCTTAATACCGCTTGAAACGGCCATAAATGGCTTAAAATGGCTTAGAACAGCTAAATAGCTTGAAATGGCGTCATACAGCTTTATATTGCTTAAACTGGCTTCAAATGGCTTAAAATAGCATAAAAAGGCTTAAAACAGTTTCAATATGCTTAACCCTCTAATACCCAACCCCGTCTTTAGACGGGATACACTTTGGAATTTTGTGTATTTTTTCGTGACTCGGAAATCAAAATGATTATATTTTTGGCTTACACCTTGACTCATAACACGCATATAAGAAAAGTTTTTTATAACTTTTGAAACCTTTTTGTGTTTTTGTAAATTGTTTGAAAAATTGTATTCTTATTTAACCTACAAATGTCTGGGTTTATTTAACGTGTAATATAAAAAATCGTACCTTTTATATTTTTCTACTATTAACATATAACAGAAGAAGAGCTTGGTAGTATTTAAATAATTTCAAACCTGTTTTTCCGTTAATTACACGGAAAATAAAAATATTTTCAGAAAAATATTTCAAATTTATTATTTTTCAATGTACCGTAAAAACTTGAATTTTTATTATTGCCAAAAATCAGTAACTAAAAGAGGCTTCAAGAAAAAATGAAAAAGGATAGGGATGTTCAAAAATAAAAATTATAATAATCAAAAACCAAATTTCAGTTCCAACTGGCCCACAGTAGACCAGATATACCCCTGTATCTACGCCAGTTCATGCGGGAAGGTATAAGGGTAAGGCAATTTTATGGCAAAGATGTTTGCTTTTGGTTAGCAGACTGCCTTTGTATCAGTAGTAAGGAAAGGCTTGCTATAATGATGGAAGAATGAAAGCGTAGGGAAACGGTTTCTTGTCTGTCTCTGGTTCTAGCGTTTGCTATGAACATGGGGGCATCAAAAGACGATTTCCCCGTAGCTTACAACAAAAACACGTTGGATTTTTTTTTATTTAGTGACTTACACAATTGTTTACTTATTTTCTTGTATATTTATAGAAATCGTGTAATTTATTAACAATAGCGGCTTCGATGCATCACTCTAGAATCAATTCCGTCCTTATGCGTCTTACCTAGCTTAAACTACTCATTTTAAGTTAACGTGAATAAACCAAAACTGCAAGATTTCCCTAAAGTGTCAAATTTCCCAAAAATGTCTAAATCACGATTCATATAAATTTGGATGATAAGCTTAGAGGGCCCGTGGCTATGAACGAATGATTTGAGTGCAATAGATTAAGAGTGCAAGGTATAAAGCAAGTAAAAGATATAACTACAAATTACGAGGAAAGGGACGGATGTGGGACTGAACCCGTAACCTTCTGCTTATGAAGCAGAAGCGGTAGCCATTAGAGTGCCCCCAATCATGACCAGTATTTTTGGATTGGCAGAATTTTGGCAGACAATCTTGGAATCAATAAGGAAATTCAAAGCTTTTTTCCAAATCGCATAGAAAGGACATTGCCGAGTTTTTTTTTTCCTTATCTGTTATAGATCACGATCCACGTCGCAAATACTTGAACAGAGTATTTTTCACTTACGACGACAAAACTGAACGTTTTTATGTTCGTATTGAAAGGATTCTCACTGACTTTAAATCATCTGAAAAGATCAAAGGTAAATTGAATGATTGTCTTGATTTCTCCAGTCCAAAAATTTTACTTAGTTCACTTTAACAAAAGTGATCAGTCGAATCTGTCGATGATTTTTTTTCGGTCCCTTTATTCTGCATACATTTCTACTCTCCATAAATCGATATCCTCCTTATCCCGATATGTCCCTATCTTGATGTGATTTTCATTCCCGATTTTCTCTCCGTATATCGATATGCCCATTATCATATATTACTAGACGAGATTTTAGAAATTCGAAATAATTTGTAAAGACGAAATTTTTTTATTTTCCTGGTAAAAGAGTGATTTTCTATCTAGTATTCATTAAAAATTTGTTCTATTTCTCGATCTCTTCCAGGCAAAAGGTTAATGTTTAAGGTGAGTATGACTATATTATACTATTATATTATATTATATCACAGCTCAACTTATAAGGGATTGTCCATAAAACATGTAATCATTTTTTTGGATTTCCAGACCACTCCCTCTCTCTCGTGATCTCTTATCTATACACAAATTTAAAATTTTTATGGACCATGGTCTATGGCCAGACCTCTCATAAATGACCACTTGGTCAATTGAAGGTCCCTAAGCCCCGTCTGCTCTGTGAGTTAAAGTCTACCACATCTCTTCTTCTTTGAAAATTTAAAATAAGATATTTTAAGTGTTGCATATTTAACAATGGTTTCACCATGGTTCAAAAAATGTTCCAAACTAAAACCTAGTCTATATAAATCATTTACCAATACATCATGGGTGTATGTGTTTTTTTTTCTGAAAATTGTTGAAACCTGCGAACGAATTGTGGGGGCTCGGACCAGGTAGGTGAGAAGGAAAAAAAAATTGAAAGGTAAGCTGGGGTAATATGCGCTCTCTAAGGAAAAATTAAATTTTATCTGTAAATTTTGTCGAAAACTCTATTCTTGTTTGGTTTACAGTGGAGTCGCATGAATAAGTTCACAATTACTAAAACAGTCAAAATCCAATTCCAAATTCTTATCTTGTTGCAGAAAGTTTTGCGGCACAATTAGAATTTTACCAACGGTTTCTGGGCAATCATTTAGTATTGCGCATTTTGTACTGGGTTAGTTGTAAATGAGATGATTTAGCAAAATAAAACAACGGTTTTTATTTTCCATAAAATGTTCTGTTAGGCGTCCGGTTGGGGCAACATACACTCCATTGGTCGGGGCAGAACGATCCATTCCAAAATAAACTGCAATCATAAAAGTTAGGTCGTTTGGAGTATTAACTAACGCATTTATGCACAATCGTATCATCTTGTAAACAAAAATCATCCAAAAATCGTGCTTTACAATAAATTGAATTACGTTTTGAACACGGAAAACTCGCTCAACACTAGGTTGGGTGAACCCAAACCAACTAGATTCGTGTATTTAAACACTACACACATGCTGGTTAGTGTTCTTTTTGGCACATCTTCCTTAAGGTGAAGATGTGTCGAAGCCAAACATCGAATTTTCAAAAGCACACATCTAGAGAACCTGACAACCATTCGTGCTGAAAATCAAATCGATTGGTCACCACCAGCGAGTGACCAGTGAGTAGCATTATCAGCACAAACGGTTGTCTGGTTCTCTAGATTTGTGCTCTTGAAAATTCGAGGTTTGGCTTCGATGCATCTTCAGGTTAAGTGGTGCATATTACTCTAGGTCGCCCTACTTTTCTAAGTCAATATAAACTATGATGATTAAGTTTTATTACTTCGAAATTGCGAGCTGTAAAGTCAACAGATGGCTGCCGAAACGAATGACACTCTAAACAATGAGCCGCACCAAACTGCCTTGAGGGCTAAATGCAAATCACAGACCGCAATTTAGGTTCCGACATTGTAGCTTCAATGTCACCACACTTCCTGTAGCAGGAAGTCATTAGGCACGCAACCAATAATCATGATTTGACACAAAAAAAACTAGAAATTTGCTTCATAAATCCTTACATTCCATAAAACGGGTCCCATTCATCCGTCTGCATCAATCATCATCTTTGCCGTGCATCGCACCCGAAAATTCAATGCAATTAGCGAAACAAGCAGCACTCTAACACCGCTGCTAAATCGCACCAGCTTGGCATTCATCGCCGAATCGCAGAGGCAATCAGACATTATTCTTCTGCTGAAGTACGTGAATCCAGTCGAGCCGATACTCACTAACTCTGCTGTTTCATCGCAATTTTACCCGTTTTCGGAGGCGATTCTCTCGGGAGATAATCTGATCAGCGAACGCGCGCGACGCCTTTAGAACCTGGCAATTACGACTCTAATAGAGTCCTATTATGATGATGCGCACCGATGGCACTCCACGTAGAAGCAGCTGTCTCCGCGTGGTAAAGAGGCTTCATAGCAGACGATAGCCATGGGACAACACGATTCCGGATGAACTTTTCCAACAGCTGTCGGATGATTTGCCTATCACCTTCTGTTGTATCTCACGAATTGATTCTTGCCCTACACCGACTCCCATTAACCCCACCGCGTTATTACAACAACCCATCGCACAGTGGGAAAAAATGGACTCAATATCGAAGCAAAGTCGAATAACAACAATAGCATTACGTGGCAACAACAAGGTTTTTTTGTTATCAATAGGTGACTTTAATTTTCAAAGAATTTTGGGTTGCCAGAACGAGAATGCCTTCGACGGTGAATGCCGTTAAATGTTTGTGATTATATTTTGATTTTTGTAACTACATACTTGTTATAATAAGACAACAACAAGAGAAATGGAATGTATCATAGTACTGGTTATCAACTTGTTTCAAATGAAAACACAATGACCTTATGATACCATCAGTATACATTTTTTGTTATCATGTTTGTTTCATGCCGTTCTACGCATATTTGTCCCGCTATGGACCGCTATGTTTACATAGAACATGGGACAAAAAGGCGTAGAAGGACAGTCTGTTATGTTTTCCAGTTTATTCGACCAAAACAAAAACAAAGTTCGTTATTAAACGTTTGATTTCTAATAACTTAGCGTGTTATTTTTTTATATTCTACTTCACTCGAGTACCGCAACTTTCAAAAACCAAAGGTTTCAACCATTTATCTATTTCCATGTAGAAAATGACGGCTTACCATAGAAGCATGTCCGAAAGAACTTGAAACTATTGAGATTCACAGCTACAGGTTCAAAGCCCTGATAAAGGTGGATGGTTGTGATGGCTCAAACGGACAATGCTTTACCGTGTCAGCACCGAGGAGGCAGCCTCTCTAGCACGATGTTGGTAACGCAACCCTGGTGAGGTGGCCTATCGAAGGCTCTTCATCAATCAATAAATGCAAATGTAGAGCAAAGGGGCCCAGATAGCCGTAGCGGTAAACGCTCAGCTATTCAGCAAGACCAAGCTGACGACAAAGGCGCGGGCAGTGATTGGCACTGATCAACGGCGTTCGATGAAGAGTGCCAGACAAGCATGGGAAAATTCACTCACTCACCCGAACGCTACCGATAAACTATCTGCAAAGTATCTGCTGCCACCGAATTTTCAGTGACTGCCGAACGCTACTGGGGTGAGCGCAATCCCGACGAATCGCAAAAGATTGAGATAAACCGAAAATGAAAAGATATACGGAGCGGAGAGAGCACCTATCCGCTCTTAAATAGGAGACACGAAAGAACGCGTTCGCCATTCAATCACTGAATGCGCTGTGAATTCCCAGTCAGTGAACGCTCTTCAGCTCTCAAACACGAATGCCACTCGTGTGGAATCGGAATGTAAACAATCATTCGCCTCAGCAATCGGATGGCTTCGGCACAAGGAGTCGGTAGTGAATCATTCTGTTGCCGTTTTTGTCTAACTTGTCATCCGGCGAAGAAGAAGAAAGCGCATTGGAAATTGAAACACTCAGCTTAGTTGAAGAAACGGCAATCTCGCTCTTGACCTGGCTTGTGGAAGTGAGCGAGAGAAACGCAATATTCGAGTGAATGTTTCCCATGCTTGGTGCCAGAAAGTGACAGACCAGAAGAATGTCTCTAGAAACCGTACATACTCAATCACGATTTGCTTGTTCGGTAATTTTAAATACTGGGTACGATTTGTAAATCATAAAAAATACCGAACTTTCAGCTTTTTGATTGAAAACTTCTGACGTTCATGTAGTAACTTGATGGTCGCTTTTCTCAAAGCGTCTTTGCGAGCCAAGATTAAACCAATAACTGACAGAATGTTGTTACTTGGTTTCTACACGGAGACGGAATTCAACTCAATTTTGGGTTGTTTCAACGCAATTCCGTAGTTGAGCCCAATAACTCAATTATGGCTAAATTTCCAAGGTCCCCACTAGGTAGTTTGGCTTTAATTCCATTAGAAAAATATACTCAATTTTGGGTTGATTTAACGCAAAATTGAGTTCTTTCGACCCAAACATAAAAAAAGTTGCATTTACCCAAATTTGGCTTATTGCGCCAAAGTACCCCCATTGGGTAGATGCAGCTCTCTCAATTTTTGACAACATTCGTGTGGGAGAAAGAAAAAACCGAGAGATTTTGGGTTGAAACTATAATCGATATACTTAATTTTGGGTAAAGTAAACTCAAAAATTAGGTAAAAATATTTCTCTGTGTATGCTCCTATTTTTCAAAGCCTGCTTACAATTCTATGTTGCCTGAATAGACAATTCAATCACACTACATTACTTCCTCACATTACTATCCCTTTCTACTCTTTTCTTTTAGCAATGTCGCATCTGTATTGTTGATATGCAGTAGAAAACGTGGGATGTTATAATGCTTGTAGTTACTTGGGTAGCCTCAAATTGAAATTTGTACATCAGCATCGATTCCAATGACCTCGTATGGCCTATGTTGAAGAGTTCGATTCGAAAGAAATATTAACCTTCACGTTATCATTAAATTATCATTAAGAACATGATCCACCGAAGGTGCTTCCATTACCATTGAAGACCAACAAAAATCAAACCAAACCTTAGATTGCAAATTTTTACATCGAAGCTTTTTACAATGTTTGAATAGCAAAAGGCCTAATAACCTAGGGTGAAATCTTCATATTCCTAGTAATCCTTTATAAGAGAGATTCGCGGAAGCTGACATTTCTGTCAAAGTGTGAGCCAATCGAGCAGCGAGAGCTGTCAAAGCGTGAGCCAAACGAACATGCGTTATTGGTTGAATTGATCACCGTGAACTTCTATTTAATATTATATATTGGCTTTTCTCGGTGACCGAGAAAAGCCAATATATAATATTAAATAGAACATGCGTTATGTTTGTTTTAAACTTTTCTTGAAGAGTAATGTAATCCGCTTGAAATTATTTTGGTAAAAGTTGTTTTGCATGGAGCAAAAAATATTAAATGTTCCATTTTTTTTATTTTTTGTCAATGCGATTTTTAGTTGTTGATTTTTTTTGCTGTATATTAGTTTGGAAATGTAGCTCAAAGATCTATAACGTAACAAAATCCACTTTTTAGCAATGAGGAAGTCATGTCCGTGTTACAATATTATTCTCGACGTCAAGCAAAATCAGCACTGCTGGTATGTTGCCAAATCATTCCATTTTACCTCCGCATATCTCTCTATAAAGGATCACTTCATATTCCTTTTACTTCCAGTACTTTTTGAAATTACTTTATTCCAGTACTTCTTTGTATGATTCTGCAGCAATAGTATTTTCTAGATTATATTGTAGCGGGGAGTAATGATCGCTTCAACACCTTCAACAGTATTTTGTTTACGAATAAACTTCAACTCAAATCGTGATCTAGTGTTATTTCGAAATTACCAATTATTTCTCTCTTGTAAATGGTGATTATGATAATTTCAAAACAAACCGTTTTGTTGCAGTTTAGCAGATCTGTTCCAATTGTGCTATGCATCTTTCCGCACAGTTAATAACATCCCATAAAAACGAACATTGTCCATCAAATCAAATCCAAATTAAATCCACTTAAGAATGATCAGGGATGCATGTGCGGTACCCGACGTTCGGGCACACACTGAGGCAAAAATACTTAGGTTTTCCATAAATCAAGACTTATAAAGCAACCAAATTATGGTTTCATTGCACGCTTAAACATTTCGAAAATGGGATCATAAGTTTCATAAGTGAGAGCTTTGAGTTCTTTAACAACAATTACTTGAAATAATTATCATAGCAATCGCTAGAAGAACTGCTCCGCTTTCGATGTTGACTACAAGTTAATCGAAAGCAGATCACATGGTATCAAAACATGTCAATTTTTGAACACGCCTGAAATAAAAGGCGAACAATATTACCGATTGATAATTCGAATTAAGATATTATCATTGCGTTTATTACCGAATTTCATTGATTGACTTTTGAAATTTATTACTGAAATTCTTCACCAAAATCATAAGTAAAACTTAAAAATTTCAACAATAATCGTTGTGGCGCCAAATCATAATTATTCCTTAAGAAATTATTAAGTTTTTTTACCTCAGTGCATGTTTTGCTGACTCGTATTACGGGGTAGTTGCCCCCAGTGCAGGGTACACGTGAAAGAGTCAAATAATCAAAATAATAACATCTATGGGTTCATACCCAAATGTGAATTATTGTCGGCATTATGACCCAGGCGTTTTCGTTCTTTTTTTTCAACATATATAATTATAGACAAGCATTTGTAAATAGTTGTAGAATGGTAAGCTAAAAATACCGTAGGACTTCAGTATTACAATCAGTCTTGTTCATACCAGAGACCTACACTTTTTCGAAGTGATTTCCAACTATTATTATTATAGTCGTTAACACCACTTCCCGAAGAAATGACCCTAGGGCGATTCTGAGCCTTGATGGCTCTAGAGAACCGCCAATCGTATGTCCGTTTGGATCACGCGCGTGTAACCTCATGCACCGTATTCCCGTCGCGACTGTGTGGCATGTAATACAATCTCAATTTTAGAAATTCTCATCATCAACCACATATTTGCCGGGTGCTTCAAATTATTCTTTGGGTACAGGAATTCTAGCTTTTCCACTCTGAATTTCCGTCAGAATCCATTTTCCGGTACTCTGTCCTTGTCGATCAGAGACCATTCTTTCTCGGTTTTCTGTCTATTTCAATCAGAAACCGTTTTCCTTTCATCTCCGCCCATGTCCGTCGGAGACTACTATTTTATTTAATCTATATTTCTTTATATTTCTATTTTGTTTGGGACTTACAAGGTGTTCGATAATTTCAAATTATCTCGTCTCTACCGACTGCGCCAATGTAGTAACTTGATGGTCGCTTTTCTCAAAGCGTCTTTGCGAGCCAAGATTAAACCAATAACTGACAGAATGTTGTTACTTGGTTTCTATGCTCCTATTTTTCAAAGCCTGCTTATAATTCTATGTTGCCTGAATAGACAATTCAATCACACTACATTACTTCCTCACAGTTCAGTAATATTTTTTACTTTTTACTGAACTACGGTAGCTGTCAGACCCAATTTTGCAACATTACCGAACAGGCCGAAAAGTCAGTAAAAACAATGGATCATTGAAGGTAGTTTTTGCCAGTGCGCACCGCATCAAAACAAAGGCGCCACTGTATATGGGATTTAACATTGTGACAGCATTGCTGTTCTGTCAAACATACAAGGCAACGGTGGCGCTATCTATGCTTTTCATAGCGGCCGTTTTGGTTATTTTAATGATCCATTACCGACTATTCAGTAGTTGATGTTTTTTTACTGACTTGTCGTCAAAATCAAATCAAAACAAACTGATGCACATGCGGGAAAGTGTCAAATGAGAATCTCCTGTTGTAAAATCGCCCGGCGCCGGGAGACACGGCTTTGGAAACCAAACTTTTCCTGCACCTATTTTGCGCTTTCTCGTTATAAGAAGTCGAAATTTAGTGAGAAACTCAACCATTTTTAAGCAACCAAAAAGGCTCAGCACGATTTAACTGCTTACGTTGGTAAATTCGGTTGGTTTCCATACAAGAGGTAAATTCATCTGCATCATTGAGTTTGCCTCTTGTATGTAAACCAACCAAATAATGATTTTGTCACACATTTTTCGATTACTTCCACTGAGATATGAGCATGCTGTAGATGTTTATTCTAACGAAGAATGCATGACGATGTCCATGTCCATGTCGATTGGGGTTTACTTTTTATTGATTTCTGAAAAAAAAAAAGTTTCCGGAGAGGCAAAGTATGAAGCATGGGAAACTGGAAAATCAGAAAAAAATGCTCTACTATTTTACTGACTAAGTCAGTAATTTCCATCAATCAAAACATATTTTGGTTTACTGGTTTTTTTTCGTAAAAATTACCGAAAAAACCGTAGTTCCAAAACCCAGTAAAATTTTACTGGGGTCGGTAATCTGAATTGGCCCTGTTGCAATTTAACTCAACGATGTGAAAGTAGGCTTTTGCCAAAACGATCAGTGAAACGTAATGAGATGTGGAAGATAATGTCTCCTGCAGATAATGGTTTTCCGGCAAACCTAATTAGACTGATACGTGCAACGCTGGATAGTACGAAATCAAGTACCGTTAGGACGCCATTCACCGCTTATTTAACAGCATTTTTACATACGATTTTCGATATTTTTTAAAATCTTTTGCGCTAGCTACAAAATAAAACATTTGTTTTTGTAGGAAAAAGTTAAAATGTGAAAAATGTACCAAATAATAATATAAGCCAAATAACATGTAAGCCAATGGTACAGGTTTAGGACGCCATTCACCGCTTATGCTAAGTATGAGGCCGTATAAATAGCACTAGTTAAAATTAATTTACTTTCAGTAGCCGGTTGTTGTCTTTGCACTATAGTGCGACAACATATAAAACCGTAGCTTAGCTTAGCTTAGACTGACTACACATATCAATGGTTGCTATTCCGTGATTGACCGAAGTCAGTGAAAATGCACAAAGAATCAACTAGAAGTTCGGTTGACTTGGCCATAATCTTCTTCAATGTGCATAATTCAGTGTCTCTATTTATACAGGGTCAATAACGGTGCCGGCCACGTCCTTGCAGTCAGGTGGGATTGGAGGAAGGAATGTTAGTGTGTAACCTTTGCTATTTGGAGACCGTGTTTGCCTCTGCATCTCCACAAAGGTTACTGGGAGGGATGTTTGTTAATAGGGAGGATCGTTGGGTCATAGAATTCACTTTGATAAGCGATTTAACCATGATAAATATTTTGACGCGAGCAAAGGATCAAACACTACTACCTGCTTCGCGATCCGCGCCACTAATTAATCATGCCACGCGTGCGACGCACAACACGATTGATCCTGCTCACACCACCCGCCCCCGCAGGAGCAAGTGACGCGAGCAAAGGATCAAACACTACTAACCTGCTTCACGATCCGCGCCACTAATTAATCATGCTACGCGAGCGACGCGCAACACGATTATAGTATAAAATTACAATAAAACGGGGTATCTTCGATAATGCGGGTAACTTTAATAGTGCGAGACCCTTACCATACTATACAAAATAACATAGAGTTTGTTAATCAGGTATGCCAAACCAATGCAAAAAGAAAGAGTATTAGTATAATACTTCATGTCAGAGTTATTTTCGTTGGAATCCAAAAATGTTTGAGGCTTTATATGCATAAATGAAAAATTGATAGGATTAGCAGTTTTGAAACGCTCACAAACAATCGGTTCTCTGATCACTATTTGATGAGGTTATAATTAGTTCGGAACTTATCCTCGATGGCCTTTATATAGTAGAATATGATTTCAGTCTCAAATCTCAATTATTATTTTATGCCAATTATTGTCGACTTGGCATGTTGTTTGTCGTGTATATGTTATCTCTAAACTCTTCTGTAGGTAACTTTTTCTATTTATTAGGTATTAAAATGCATAAACCAAATCCACGGTCACTATCAACTTTCTCCAATCCAGTTCCAACTGTAATACTGTTAATCAGTAGTTTAGTTGTGGATTACCATGTGTTTATATTCCCATTATCAAAGTTACCTTTTAACCGAAAATCGAATTATAAGTGCATCAAAAATGAATCGTTACGTAATCTTTCAACTGCAACCGATAACTAAGATGTCAGTACTTGTATGGTGTATGGCGCAGACGCAAGAAATAACGAGTTATATCAAGTGTACAAAGATGCGAATATTATAAAGTATGTGAAATACGGCAGACTTCAGTAGTCTGGTCAATTAGTGTGAATGTCGGAAGAAATATTCAACAGGGAACCAGGTAGAGGTGGACGACTTCGTTGAAGACCACGAATACGCTGGCTGTACGCATTGGATGAGGATCTGGTGGCCATAAACATTCGTGGCAACCGAAGAAGTATCGCTCGAGACCTTCGAAGATGAAGCTCTACAATATAATGAGCCACCATCATAGAGGTCGCTGGAGAAGAACGAGAGAAATGTCACTGAAAATGTTTGCTTACGTCCAAAATTCAATTTTTAAACCCAAAATTTAGGTCATAATCAATCGATTATTGAACTATATTCTTTGACATAATCGTTTGAAACCATTATTCTTGCGATAAACCTGATTTCACAACAAATTGACCCACTGACAAAAAATCCGGAAGTTTATAACCTATGTCGCCAAACACCAATTTTCCAATTCTATCCCACTAATCATATATGAATACTGACCGGATCTGTACATTTTCGAAGGAAAAAAAGTTTATTACGTTTTTGAATGGTCTCTGATCGTCTACAATATAACTATTCCGAGAAAAAGTGTAAATTGCGTGTTCCTTCCTATGCTGCACACAGTGCATTCTCAACCCAAATTCTTTTTCGACGGTTCTTCTAAGAGCCACCAGATGTCGGGGTGATCGTTTAGCTTTGAAAATATTTGCCTATAGCGCGACGCTACGCTGTAGCCATCAAGGTATCAAGGTAGGTAGTAAGAGGTGAACCAGCGTACGACTGAAACCCTCTTAAATGAAGACAGAAAAGGTAGGTAGTAAAAACAACAAATTGAACAAATAGGGCAAATTGACGTTTCTGCAGAATGTACATATCAATTCTTTCTGAACTAAACATAAAATTTCTGTCAGAAATTATTTCAGATAATACAGAATCACAGTACCGCCTGGGGTGATATTGGGCCTGTGAACCAAAGCATTATTTGAAATAATACGTTATGTTCGTGAATGTGATGAATCACCCCTTGTTCGTCGATGAGATAAATGGACAAAAGTGAGAGAAAAGCGTATACTACTGATTCTTTATATGAAAGATAAGCGGAAGTAAAAAGGGATGATTTGGCAACCGACCAGCAGTGCTGAGTTTACACGGCGCCGAGAATAATATAGTAACTCGGACATGACTGCCTCATTGACATGCGTGTTAAGAGCTAAATTTATATAGTTGAATAAAGAAAATATATTGAACGAAAATAATATTGAATACAGTTTCGTATGAAGCAAATCGCGTGTGCAATAAAAACTTCCTCGTTACTCTGAGAAACCAAACTATTGGCGTCCGACTTTACACCAGTTCAAGTCTCCTCTGTGACCGTTAGTGCCTGATTTCCAAAACGGAAGAACCATTGTTTTCCATAGATTATGTAAAAGTTTAAGATGTACATTATTCTGCATTTCACTCTAGATAATGTCAGGCATTTGTTATAAAATAATTCAATATTTCAAACGTTTTTCAAAAATACAAAAATATTTCGAAAGTCACAAAAAACTTTAGCGACATGCGTGCTATGATTGGCCAGAAAAATAATCATTTAGATTTCAAAGCTATGAAAAACGTAAAAAAAAAACAAAGGATACCGCGTCTGAAGCCGGAGTTGGGTATTGGAGGGTTGATGAAGTAGGTACTCCTTTTTCAATAGTCACTTTTGATATTTCACAAAAATAATCATACATTTAGCTGGGCTAATACTGTTTCAAAACTTCAGTTTAAAATTCCTCATTTGGATTGATATTTTCAAGCTTTAAAACACTGGAGTGGGAGACGAATGAGGGATTACGTTTCCTATTACAAAAAAAAAAGAAACAAATAATAGTAGTTTTTGCAATTTCTCATCGTAATAGGCTGTTTTTCATCACGCCAATCTGTCATGAAACGGCCTACTTTCCTACACTGAAGTATGCAGTGCGGGAATAGTCATTACCTAACTGAAACCAGTGCTGTAATGGTTCATTACGCAACGCTTTCTCATTACGCAACTGTTTTGAGTTGCGTAATGACTCATTACCCAACTATTTTCAAAAATTGCAAAATGATTGTGCAAGCATCCAGATGTTATTTCTGATACCCTCCAGTGGTATTCTACGAAATTGCAAAAAATGTTGTACGCAACTCGTTGCAGAACTCGATTTTTACAGCACTCGTCGTAGTTATCCAACTCGGCAAGCCTCGTTGGAAAATGTACGACTCGTGCTGTAAAAATCGTCATTCTGCAACTTGTTACGTAAACTACTATTACGCAACAAGTTACAGAATGATGATTTTTACAGCACGCCGGAAAGTAGGCCGTTTTATAACACAATTGCGATATGAAAAATGACGAATTGAAAAAACGAATTTAAAGTATTTGTTCAGCATTTACAAATGAATTACTCTTTGACATATTCTCATACTTAAAAGAACCTTAAAAGTCAAATTGCAAAAATGGGTTGAAAATCAATCATGATCTATGCACTTTCAGCTCAATCTCAGCCCCAACGACGGTTCTGGACAGAATGAAGCACGCATTGGCCGTTATTTTGATACAAAATGGTCAAGTTTGAAAGCCTCAATCTCTGCTTCTAGAGCTCCGATTGACCTGAAATTTTCACTACGTCTTGAACATAACTTGAAACTTGACCAGTTGAAAACTCACAACTTTTTAATTGGGTATAACTTTTTTGTAATCACAAATCTCTAATTGTGACAAAAATAATAAAATTTCGAATTGTTGATAACTATAACGGCTTTAAAGTACTGTGATCCGAGCACTAAAAGCTAAAGTCCAGACCTCTAAGCTAGACCATTTTCTATGAAAAATGGCCAATGCGTACTTTATTCTGTCCAGTACTGTACATAAACGTAAAAGCACGGACTTGAACAATTGTGTAAAAATTCAGTGGAAAAACAAAAAACTACTAATACTAGAGTGTCCATCCCGGGACATCCCGGGACAAAAAATCCCGGGATTTGACAAATTTCGGGATGTCCCGTTTCCCGGGATTCCCGAAATGTACGTAGAATTTGATGAAAACCACTAAATTTCAATTAAAAACAATGACATTTTGCCTCACTATCAACCTTATTTGATCAAGTAGCTGCTTTTCACTCCGTGCAGTGGGACTGACATGCATTTACTTTTCATTATGGGACAATTCGACTTGGTTTTCTTTCTTAATTTTACTGAACAAAAAGTGATTTCTCGTTAGTGCAGCTGAAAGATCATTAGAAGATATAATTAAAAATGATATCAACTCATTTTTTTTTTGTGTGGTATTCAGTTGGAGCTGCCTGACAGCTTAACTTGTCAAGGCAGAACCCTGAGTCTGGCTTTTGCCAAGTTTCCCCTCTACCAGGACCAATACTCAGACGGACTAGGCAATGGCGCCCACATGAACACTGCTTTTTATTAGTATTGTGACGTGGTAGTTTTTGAAAAGTACCCATATTCTCTTGCTTCTGAGAAAAGGAAGCATTGTGAAAATCAGCAGCTCCATCAGAATTTGTTTGAAATAGTAGTGTAGTAGTGTCATTACTAATACTGTCTAGTCGAAATGGTTTTGAATAATTTGTCATTCACGTGCTATTCTGATTACCCCTGTCTTTTACGTAAGATTAGGGTCTTAAATGTCAATTGTCGTCAAGTCTTAACAAAATTAGGCTGTTTAGTAGTAGTTCTAGTTAATTTTATTTTTTGTTGTTAAAAGTATTTATTGGTCATTACGTTCATATATCCTTAAAGAAAAAAATCGCTTTCCTTGTCTGTTCAATCTTTCGAAACTAGCAAGTGTACCCTAATGATCGATCTCAGCGTCTTACTCTCCATTCATTTTTATAGTGAATATTGAAGAGTAAAGTTACTTTAGGCTTCTATTACAGTCTCCTACAAGATTCACTTTTCGGTGGCAAATGCAATACTTCACAACGCCTACTTTCTACTTGTAAATTTTGCGAAAATGAAGCTGGAATTAGATTATTTATACCGTTGTTACAAAAGAGGTATTTCTTTTTATAGCAATGTAAAAACCATATTAAAATAAGATTGTCGCCACTTATTTCTACTCAGTGAATCTACTAGTCATTTTCCTAAGAGTTCCTAAGTATTCTCTACGTCGTACATGATGACGATGTGTCTAGCTAGCTAATAGTAAGAGTGGCTACGGATCATTTTGGTTAGCAAAAGGCAAACTGAACGTCACCAATAGTATTAATGTCCACTTCGAATAGATTAATTATTTGAAATGGGCATCAATTCTATCAATGACGCAGAATGTCCGTTGGATCACATCCGAGATATTATTGCGTCTATGCCATATGAATTATGACGCGGCTTTAAGCAAAAAATGCCAAAATGTGATACCACCACTACAGGTTACGCCTTTGGTTTCCATCATATGGGCTAATGGATTATGCCCTCCCATCGCGGCAAGGTCGCATAACCAAGAGGAGGGAAAAATGATATCAACTCAATTTTGACCAAAATGCAGATGGCCTGACTTGCGATTCACGGCAATAAACTTCAGTCAATAATTTTCAGTAATTATCTTTCAGCATGATCTACAATAACTTCAATGATCTTTGATCGTTTCATTTGTTCTAAAGTTTTTCTGGCTTTGCTTTAATATTATGACTTAAGTTTTTAACATACTTGCATTCATAAATGTTGTATAGAATTTGAAAAAATCCGAAGCAAACCCGTAATTAGTCAAGCTAAGTTTTGATTTTTGTTAGGTTTCTTAGTCAGAATATCTGAAATGTGATTTGTTATACTTAATTAAAATATTAAAATTTACTTTATCGTGCTTTATCTGTTTATTTCATTGAAAAAACATTGTATTGTTAAATTTGATCTTCTATTTCAACCGAAATGCCAGTTTTATTGAACAATTGATAAATCCCGGGATCCCGGGATTTCCCGGGACAAGCATAGAATTTTGTCCCGAATCCCGGGACGAGCAAAATGGCCGGGAATTGGACACTCTAACTAATACAATACTTAGAAAAGTATAAGTTTCTTTGATTTTTAGCCAAATGTGGCAAACGATCAGATTCCAAAAAATGTAGACATCTGCTACAAATGGTAAGAGTTTAAAATTACATTGTGAAAATATTTAGTTTTTCTTGTTTTTTTTTCAATCAAAATGAGGCATAATTGTAGTACACACAGATAAAATATGATCCAATGAGGTTGCACAATATATATTATATTGTGTAGAATATAATCTTTGACCATGGTTGAGCGGCAATAGTCTGAATATTCTTCTTTGATCTGAATGCGTTCGAATAATGTTTTAAGGATCTTTTTTTGCCCACTGTGCATCAGTCATACTGTAACTACGAAGCAACAGGATGACCGACCAAGCCTCCGAAGTGTTCAACTTCGTTCCGGTTGCTGCCTTTAAGAGATGTAAAGGACTGCAAAGGGGAAGGTCACCGATCGGTCGCTCGAGTGCAACAAGTGAACGATTAAATTATCGGCACTAAATGTCTCCATCCCAGTCTTGGATGAACTATAGGAAGATTGTTTCACTTCAATTTGGATGAGGCACCGATTGCGTCAGATCCTGTTTTGGGAATGAATCTATCTAAGACGAATTAATTTACACTTACCTGAACGAGCAAAATTAAAGCTAACGAGCTTAGGCCGAGAGTCTTTGCCCCCATTTTGGCCGCTGTCTCCGTCACCGTCGATGTCCCCTATCCGGAGGGAAGGGTTTCCCGGGACGTAACGGACAACAAGCAAGCGTATGCACTGCGTTGACTCTGAAAATTGAAGAAAATGGAAAGATTTTATGAGAAACGGTTGAGTTACCAAATACAGGGCACTTCTATACTATAAAAAGAGTATTTCTTCCCATACAATTTTCGCTCCACGTTTCGCGTCTTCCCTGGCAGTGACCTAATACCGTCAATCCGGTTAAGCGTGAATATATCATGGATCACATCACCAGCCAAAGGTAACTCCCAAATCCTTACCTTATCCCACAAACTCAATATCCTTTCCATGATAACTGAGGAGAAGCCGAATATTCTTCGGACTCTAGTAACAATGGTTGTCTAACAAACAAACGTGATTATCCAGCTAATTATTTGCACCTTTGGTTTTCCATACTTTAATCTGACGTTATTTTTTTCCTTTACTCATATCTGCTCTTTCAATATATGCATCCTTGTTAACTTCGAATCTTTCATCCTGCACTCTGATATAAATACTAGAGTGGTTCAAAAATCGTTTTTGCTCCACACCGCTCACTCGATTCTAGATCAAATTCTGAGTGTCCTCCCAAAATTTGAGCTCATTTGGATGAAAACTGAGACTGCACAAGCCCTTCAAAGTTTATATGGGAATTACTATGAGAAAAGCAACCAATTCATTCAATCGGTCATAGTGCTTGCCCATGTGCTTTTGGGGATTAGAGCTACGTTGATACTATGAGATACATTCATCAGCTACAACTTTGCCGAAGACCGTTTTCAAATCGGACGCCTCAGTAATTAGTTATTGATTTATATCCAGTCCCAAATTCTTCAGCAGTGCTCATTTAACTTCTGAACAGGCAACATTGCTGCACCTGGCGTGAAAGATAGCACGCACAAATCATGGCTACTATGTTCTACTGCATATATCCAGTGATGCCTGCAGAACACTCCAATAATTATAGCCAAAGTTTTACAACTCATTCAAAAATCAATGACTAATTACTGGGGCGTTCGATTAGAAAACGGTCTTCGGCAAAGTTGTAGCTGATGAATGTATCTCATAGTATCAACGTAGCTCTAATCCCCAAAAGCACATGGGCAAGCACTATGACCGATTGAATGAATTGGTTGAATTTCTCATAGTAATTCCCATATAAACTTTAAAGAGCTTGTGCAGTCTCAGTTTTCATCCAAATGAGCTCAAATTTTGGAAGGACACTCAGAATTTGATCAAGAATCGAATGAGCGGTGTGGAGCAAACATGATTTTTTGAACCACTCTAATAAATACATTGACAACCATCTACAATCAGGCAACGTATCAATTACCTCATCGCTGGATCCGGATGACTTTACCCCGATTATCAATTTATCCTCACTTCAGTAGAATAGCTGTCGATTTGGAAACCATATCAACACACAATAACCATAAAGCGATGCCCATTAGCCATCTGAAAAAAACCAAATGGATTTACGCAAGCCTACAGAACCCGCTATGCCATCTCCACGTTCCCACTCCCGTTCACACCCTTTTTCGCCATTTTCATTTTTATCGCCTTCGGGAAGAACTAGACCCGGATACGGCAGTGCTTGAATGGCGGCAGGCTGCGATAAAGCAAAATATGAGAAATAAAACGAATCAAGAATCACACTCGTCCAGGCGGCATCTCCGGACCATAAAAATCTAACGTGACGGCGATACGAGTGCCTGTGTGTGACAAGACTCACCGAGCAGCTGTAGGGTAAGGTGGGGCAAAAGATTCTTTTTAAGATTCTCAACTCAAAACAAATCTTGTAAATGTCATAATGCGTTGAATGCTATTCAAGTAAGAGACGTTTACTCAAAGTTTTATAGAAATTGATCGAGATTAGGAAAAGTTATAGTTATTTGTTCAAGTGATTTAACCAAAATTAAAGTTGTAGCTTGTAGGTAACTAAAATTAAGGTTGTTAAATTTGTAATTTAATTCACATTAAATTGTGTGTGAAAAATGAACTATAAAAATACCGTTCGATTTTGACACGGTTCTATTTTGACAACATGAAATTTTTGAACGTTCCTAACATAATTTTGTTCTGCAAAATTGTAGTAAATATGTGGAAAGTCCATTGTGTGTTTCTTTTCAACTGATATAATTTCTGGAAACAATTATTAGCTCACTATGATCGAGCTTTTGCCCCACCTTACTCTACTTCTGCCATACGCTCGTCGTCGCGTCGCTTGGACATTTTGCGAAGGGCCAGTGCAATATGTGGTTGAGATACCCATTACGGATCGGTTAGCTTTATTCTCCACATAAACCGGTCCTTAGCCAATGGGGAAAAAATCTCACCGCAACAATGTATACCTGATTGCGATCACGTGTGGACTTTTTCATACTAATTCGTGATCCACAGAAACACAAAAAAAATCATGAATTTAATTATTGGATTCATGGGCCTTCCTTAGCCGTGTAGTTAGAGTCCACGGTTACAAAGCAAAGCCATGCTGAGGGTTTCTGGGTTCGATTCCAAATCAATCCAGGATCTTTTTGTAATGTAAATTTCCTTGACTTCCCTGGGCATATAGTATAATCGTACCTGCCACACGACATACGAATGCGCAAATAGCAACTTTGGAAAAGAAAACTCTCAGTTAATAACTGTGGAAATGCTTATAAGAACACTAAGCTGAGAAGCAGGCAGTCAGGATGTTAATACCAAGAAGAAGAAGAATAAGATGGAAACAAGACGAGAGACTTTAAAATTTCATTCACGAATTTCATGCAGAAACAATAGTTTGCACCATTCTGTATGAAATTGATGCACCCATTTTGCATGAAACTGATATTCACCTTACTCTTTACAGTTCAACATTTTCACGACGTTCGTTCTACTTCCATGGTCAGCATTCAAATGATTTCTCTTCACTAATCCGCTATCGTCACCTCTCACACAAAGCACGAGTGATAGAATGAACATCGAATACAAAAACTGTTGATCAAATGTCGTCTGACACGATGACATTTTCATAAATCAATGACTTTTGATTAATTTCAAAATTGTCCTATCATAAACAGCAAGAATAGTTTAACCCGTATAGGCCTGAGTGAAAGCAAAAATTCTAAAGCCCTCACCACTCAGCGAATTCTTAATGGATTGAAATGATTTTTTGTCAGTATACTGGCACACATATCTTATTTCAAGAAGTGGACAGAGGAACGCGGAAATATTCCTGTGGCCGGAATTATTCCGGTAGATCACTGGGTCAGGTCGGGTGAGAAGGGTACTGTGCATTTACGCCCCTGAAGATAGGCAAATTTCAAGTCACAGATAATTTCCGGAATCGGCTATAATGTAGCCACTACATGGCGGAATTTTAAGAAAATTGCATCAGTGTAAACCTTTTGAGAAACGGTTGAATTGGATAACTATGAGTTTTGATTAATCCTACAAATGACTATTTTTGGGTCCCGGTGCCAAACTTATAGGAACACATTTAAGTGCACAATTGTGTTTGATTTCTACTTTTCGAGAATTGAAACGGTTTAGTAACCAACAAATCTACAGCCGGTTCTTCCGGGAATTAGTCCGGATGGCCATATCCGGTATATTTTAAATGGTGCAAAACTCTTCATTCATAACGTTGAATATCAGATCTCAATGATTTATGCAAATTTAAATGATTGTCATTGCAAATAAATAAAGGTTACTTGGCATGTCCCAAAAAATAGCCCTTTTTAACACGACTTGACCCAGTGACCTACCGGAATAACTCCGGCCACAGGAATATTTCCGAGTTCCTCTGGCCACTTCTAGAAACTAGATATGTGGGTCAGTGAACTGCCAAAAAATCATTTGAATCCGTTAAGAATTCGCTGAGCAGTGAGGGTTTCAGTATTTTTGCTTTCACTCAGGCCTATACGGGTTAATCTTGCTCGTTATGTCGATTGTGACACACACATACAATGAAAGCAGCTATTATTACGAATAATGATAGAAATAATCGAAACCATACCGTTTTCCGGTGACGCCATAGTGGTCAGCTGCATTCAATTGACATTTTTCTTTAGTACGTTCGTTTGATTGCTCGTGTTGCAAAGGCCGACGGCAAAAGCTGCCGAATGTCAACGAAAATGTGTCGACTACCGTGATGGCTAACAACACTGGTGGAGACCAAACCGCATCTTGGTTCAATGTTGAGAAAGGGGTTCATTTAACGTATTGGCGAATTTCCGATTTAAAAATGTTCATTTGATTCGTTGCGGTCCCTTCGATTGGCATTTTTACCCTGGTCAGTTAGAAAACTGAAATTATACAGAGTTCTTTGATGTCCACGAATGTTGGATCATTTTAGGATTTCATCATAGATCGATTTCATCATCACTATATCTAGGAATAACTCCCGAATTTCTTGAGTTATTCCTCAAATAATTTTTTTGAAGAATTCATTAAAAAAAATCCTACAATTACTTTCCTAGGAATTTGTCTCAGGGTGCCTGAAGGGATTCTGTCAAAACTACAAGGCATCGTGAATTTTAGAAAAAATCTTGCAATGATTTCTTCCATAAACTACTTCAAGGAGTTCCCGAAAACAATTATCAAAGAATCCACTATTGTCTAACAATTTGCAAGGTTTCTTTATCCCAGTACTGTTCGGAAATTCCACTAATGATGCATCCTAGAATTCTCCACAGATTTCATCAAATATTTTCTCTTGAATTCCTTCAGCAATAACAAACGATATTCTTTAGGGGTTGTTTCAGGAATGCTTACTACCAATGGTTTTAAAGTATCATTTCAAGATATTTCCATTTTTTCCAAACCTGTTTTTTTTTTCTTTTTGATGGTGTTATTCTCAAGATATTTTCTCAGTCCTTGCTTCTAGTATTTTTTTTCTAAAATTCTGCCATAAATGTGCTATGAATTCCATCAAAGATTTCACAATAAGTTTCCTTCCTGTGTAATTGCTTTGGAGATGAAAAACATACAAAGATTTATCAAAAAGTTCCTTCAGAGATGCCCCTCTGGAAACCTTTAATAATTATTTTATTTTTATCTATGGAAATCCCACCAGGATTCTTTCAGTATTGATATTACAAACTAATCAGAGATTTTCCTCATATCACTGAAAATCCTGTGGATATGTATGTTTAAAAATTTTCTACTGATTCCTTTACAAACTTATCTGAAATGGCATTATTAGTTTTATTGGGAGCTCTTCTTGGAATTCCCTAAAGCACAATTAAAAAAACTCGAGAATCTCATTCAGAGATGTCCTCATAAATTTTCCCGAAAATTCTCAAAGAATAAGTTTCAGAATTACAGTCAACTCTCCACATCTCGATACCGCAGGGAACGAAGCAAGCCTTGTATAAAGTTCTGGAAAATCTCTGGAATCATTTCTAAAGTATTTTTGGTAGAAGTCGTGTTTGAAGATTTGGAGAAATCACATGATTGGTAAAGGAACACTTGAAATACCTCTTATAGAATCCTACAAATTGACGAAATCTCTGAAGGAATTTCAGAGGATAGATTAAATTCTTAGAGAAGGCTTCGAATAACTCCTAGAGAATTGCCTAAAGAAATCCCAACATTCATAGCTAATTCATAAGCTACAAGATTATTTAATGTAATTCCTGGAGAAAACCTGAATAAAATTCAAGCCGTGATGCTTGGAAAAGTATCCATAGGGAATTCAAATTACCCGAGGTAGAGTGTGGGAAACGAAAAAAAATACAATTGCCGATTTTCATACTATATGGAGGCTTGGGTTCTGTGTGAAATGAATCGAATGACATAAAATTTTGACGAAAAACTGAAAATAAATTGAATTTGCCATTTCTGTTGGATTCTAATATTTTCATACACATGTCATGAAGTTTTGGATGGTTTCAAATTGGAGTTGGAAAAGTAAATAATATCATTGTCTTACAGTGGCGCAACCAAGGGGGGGTTTTGGGGGTCAAACCCCCCCCCCCCAGAGCAGATTTTTTTTATAATAAATTTTAAATATATTTTTGAAACTCAACACCAAAGTCCACTAACACTGGACCAGTAAGTTGCATTGACAATTATGTTGTTTTGAATTGTGGATCTCTAATTTGAAGACTTTTGAAGGAGTTAAAAACGTAGTTTACTAGCTTTTTCTGATAAATTAGCCACAGATTTTCGAAGAGAAGTTTGTATCAAACAAACATGCAAATAAGTTTGTATATCTATACCGTTCAAAAAGCTGTTTGATGCAAAATTCGATGCTTTGAAAAATCTTTTAGTTGGCTCAGCATTTGGCAAATTTCAAGATCTCCAGATAGCACGTGAATTTCCGGAGAAGCAATTTAGTTTTAAGTATATGATTACAAATAAAAACCCTAGGAAAGATTATGGAAGATGGTGATTCCATTGCTAAGCTGAAAATTCGTCTACAATATGGAAATGCTTCAATATCAACAATGCTGATTTGCCCTCGACAAACTGCTAATGACAGTCGCAATGCTTATTACTGCGACTTGTACTTGAAAGATTCTGATAGTTGAAAAGTGTGTATAAAATGGGATTTCGGATGGACGGAGAAACTCGATTAAAAATCCAGGTATTACTTCGGGAGATAACATAATCTTGTAATTCGCGGTTGGTAATAAAAGAACAAAGTAAACACATTTGACATTAGCAAAATACAGCCAAGTCGTTATAAAAGTATGCATACAGTATTGGGTATTCATACAGGCCTGGTTGCCAGAGGTTGATCCTTTACAGTGTATGTGCGCGCATCCATATGTAGCTTGGATAAACTTTCGAAAAAACTACGCGATATGTAATACGCATTTTGGAAAACTTCACCAGGTACAAAAGATTTCCTTTGAATAGAGTTGTAAATTTATATAAAAATGTATGCCCAGAATGGAATAGAAAAGCTTAAGTTTGCATTTGGTGTTATTTTTTTCTTATGGTAATCTCGCAATAAGGCTGATACAAATATTAATTTTCTTTTATGTCCGAGACCACTTGAAAGGTACGGGGGGGGGGGATAAAAATAAATAAGGAACAAAAATATAAAAATAGAAAAAAAGTTATTTTTTCGAATTTTTATTTTGAACGATAGTTGTTCAACTTTTTTCAATCGTCCTCTGGACCTTTATTTTACCTGTGTTTTACTTCGAAAATTAAAAAATCCCAACTGATGCCAAAAAATTGATGAATCTTTTTTTTTCTCCCCTTCAAAATTTTCGGATTTTTGAAGGGGGAGGTGACATAAAAGAAAATTAATATTTGTATCAGCCTAATTTTAAATTATTCAGCCCGAAAGTTTTTACACCCGTTTTATTTTACCAAAAACACATAATCTTCAGCTTCACAAAACCCCCCCTAGAGCCAAATCCTGGTTGCGTTACTGTTGTCTTACAATATGAAGAAGAAACAACATTGGTGATTTTTTTTATTAACCCGTTAACGCCCAAAGTATCCCATAATTGTGGTTATGTCTCAAAATTTTTGTCAGTAGTTACGTTCCCATAAAATTTATACAATTTCATAAAAAAAATACAGTCTATGGTGAGGATCCAAAACAATTCTTAAAAGTGTGTCATCGATATCTTATAGCTCCATAGAATTGATTTTGCATTTTATTGAGACAAAATTAATGCTAGTTGATCCTTTAGAAATAGTAAGCGTTGTAAAGAATATTTTTGGTTGGAGACGTTCAACTCTTTTACTACCACGGGGGAGAAAACTTACGCTTATAACAAAGGGTACAGAAAAAGTTAAAAGTCTAACCTTAGCAACTAACAAACCTCCAAAAACCCTATTATTTATTTTTTTTACCTGTATATTAAAATTAGACCCGGTGACATGGAGTTTTTTTGCATAATTTTGATTCTAGAAGCCGAGCAAACAATTTTTGTTCAGAAATAGAAATTTTTGATTACGCTCAAAATAGCTTTTAAAAAAAAATATGAACAATGTAATTTATTAACACTGTTTGCCTATAAAGCAAAATTAAAAGCAATAACTGGTGGGTTTCTGAACTGAGACATGACTACTGAAGTCTATTGCATATATTTGTGCAGAAATATATATTTTTTATTACACTCTTAATGGATTTTGAAGATTACCATTTTTTATACTATTGGCCAATAAATCGATAACATCTTGTTTTGTCGCTATAAATTTTATTGTAGAAGTCTGGTGAACATGTTGGTCCACAATATACAATGTTTGAGAGCATTTAAAATTTATTTTATTTTAAAAACAACGAAAAGCCATTTTTTAAACTTTTTTGCAAACAATCAAAGTTGTTTTTCTTTCATTTCTTGACGAATAATGAAATTGTATTTGTATTTTTGTCATGAATTGTGTTTTAGTTTTTAACTGGTAATAATTGTTAAACTAGAATAAGTTATACATCATTGAGATCTGTTTTTTTTTCTGTTGATGTCATCCAATTAAACATATAAAAAAAACTTCAAACTTTTTGCACATTAATCAGCTTATAGAAGCCCTTTAAAAGTTTCTGGTTTTAAATCGACAATTTTTATTGTACTTACATTTATATTACTAGACTTACAAAAAAAGTATTTCCGTAACAAATTATTTTCGAAAAAATATTATGTCATTGCTTTGTGCTTTGATTTAAGGTAAAAAAGGTTAAACAGTTGGATGTTTCCTAGTTTTTTGAGTACAATAAATTTTGAGTGTCATATAAAATTCAATTCTTGCTCAAACATGTTCACTAGACATCTAAAGGCAACTTATTGTAAAAAAAAAAACATATCATTGTTGTGCATTTTGATTTACAGACTTACAGGCTAAAACCTAGAGCTTTTAGTAAATCTTCAGGTAAATAAATTAGTAATAACAAAAAGCTTTATTTCTGCTCTAACGCGTTGCCTAACCAACAATCAATGAATTTTCAAAAAAATACATGCAATTACCATGAATTCTGATTTACAAGCAAACAGTTAAAAAAAGGATATTAAGTAGTTTTAAGGAAAAATAAATTTTGAGTGTTTTCCAATATTTATATTTCTGCTCAAACATATTTTCTAGACTTCTTGAATGAAATTTAGGTCGAGAATAATGAATGTCGTTGCTTCAAGTTTGGATTAACAAGCAAATAATTTAAAACAATGAGGGTTTCCTCTATTTTTAGGCAAAATAAGTTTTGAGTGTAATCTGAAATTTTCATTTTGCCCCAAACATGTAGACCAAACTTTCATAAGCAAATAAAAACAAAATCAATAATATGTAACCGCTTTGAATTTTGATTTAAAGGTTAATAAGTTCAAAACTTGTGTTTCTTGTAGATTTTAATGTGATTATAAAACAAAGTTGAACTTAAAATTTTCTAATGCACAATACTGGAGAATCTGACAACAGTTCGCGTTGAAAATCAATCAAATCGCTTGCTTGCTGGTGGTGACCAATGAGATACATTTTCAACGCAGAGCGCTGTTTAGTTCTCGTCTTGTGCTCTTGAAAATTTGTGGTGTGGCTTTGTTCTATAACACTGCAGAACACGTTTTTGTCTCAAGGACCAAAATACCGCTATTCACTCAATTAAGGGTTGCTGAATCCATTGCCGTTTTCAAAAATATCATAGTACGTCTAGTTTTTGAGATATTGGCTGTTAAAAATGCAAAAATTGACTATTTTAGCCAACTTGCATGTAAGTTTGCCAGCTTGTAAGGAAATTTATTTGCTTAATTTGCCACAGAATGCAAATTTTATGTGTATAACAATACTTATCGACAAAGTTTAGAATACTTTCGATGCGGAAAAGTTATTTTTTGATGGTTTAAAAAAGGATTGTATTTTCCCATATAAGAAAAACGAAGAATTATGTATGGAGACAGCAAGCATCTCGAAAAAAATGGTTTAATCTAAATTTCATAACGAAATTTCAACCACATTTAATCTAAAATGAAAGTTTAAGTGCAAAATAGCATGCTTAGGGAATAAATTCACAAAAAAGTTTGATAAATTATATTTTAAATTTTATGTAAACATCAATAAAACCAGTGTTTTATACAACTTTGGTGACCTGTAGCTAAAAATTGTGACGTGCTGGAACATTTCTGGAAATGGCATCAGATTCAGCAACCCCAAATCTACTCGTCATTTTTGTTACGCTGTGTAATCACCTTAAGCACCTTATGGTCATACAGTTATACAAAATAAGTTTTTTCAATTTCAATTTTGAGTGTTTTTTTTTTAATTTACTATTTTGCTCAAAAAATGGTCACTGAATTTCTACAAGTAAGTTCATGCCATAGAAAAATATTCCATTGCTTTATATTTGGATTTTAACGCAAAGAGGTTGAAAATCTCGTTTCTCGTAAGTTTTTGGTAAAAAATGGTTTATGTGTTATCCAAAATAACTATGTCTGTTCAAATATGTTATAATCGCTGGACATGTTCAAGCAAATTGATACTGAAAAAATTAGATATCATCGCTATGAGTTTTTTTTTATTTCTTTATTAACGAGAATTTTAACTTATAAGCTAGTTCTTCTCTTACTATGAGTTTTGATTTACATGCAAACAGATCGGAAACCTAATGTGTCTCGTTGTTTCCAGAGTAAAACAAATTTTGAGTGTAATCAATAATTTATATTTCTACCGAAAAATGTTAACTTAACTACTTTAGTCAAATTGGTGTCAATATAATCACATGCCATTGCTTTGAATTAAGTTTTATAAATAAACAGTTTCGAATAAGAAGTATTTATTATTATTTTTTAATAAAACAAATTTGGAGTGTATCCAAATAACTGTATTCCTGCTAAAACGATTTTACTGCGCTTATACAAAAACTTTCATGTCGCAAAAACTATATGCCATCACTAGAATTTCGTTTTATTGCTGAATGTATTTTCCACAATGCTAGGAAATGTCTATTGCTAAATAATTTTGAGTAGACGCATTTATTGAGAACTAATTAAAATGAACGTTGACCTTGCATGATACTTGGTTCTAATGCTGAAAAAATTTTCGAAATCGATTAGAAATCACAAAGATATGTAATGTTAAAGTTGGATTTCCGACTTTTTCAGGAAGTTGGATGTGAAGATGTAAGCTACATTTGATTCTGCTGTGGCGCCACCTGGTAAGTTAATTCCGAAATATAATTACCACTGAGTGGAAGATATCAGGTTTATGAACAAGTTTTCCAAACATTATATCATTATATTTTGAGTTATTTTCAAGTTATTTGCGCAAATCACTGTCCTCAAAATAGGACGCTGGGCGTTAACGGGTTAATTTTGTAACCCGGCACAAGTATGAGATGATTTTATAAAATATTTCTGTTTTAAATTTATCCATTAAGTGCTGTTTACTTCTAAACTTTAAATTGGAAACCATTAAAACATGTATATGAAAATGGTAAATTCATACTACCTACTAGATCACCGCCAAAATTTCATGACATTCACACAGAACTACACTGCCCTGAATTGCAAGTCCATCTGTAAAAAGTAGGCATTGAGAAAATGGGGTGTGAAGTTTCCAAACTCGTTTTCCATACGAATATTCAAATAATTCCAGAGGATTGGAACATGTTCAATTTTTAATGAAACTTTCACAATTTGCTTTTCACTACGATATCTCTCTATGAAAAATATAAAGATGGTCAAAACATGGTTCATTTTTGTGTTACACGGTGCGGAAGTCTGTAGTGGGACTGTATGCGGTTACGGGACAATTTGACTTGCTGGTTTTTTCCTACTTTAACATGACTTTTTTGTATGAAGATAAGAAATGCATTCTGAAACTATTTATGACAAACTATTGGAAACATCTCTGGGAATCTGATGTTGCTAAAACAGGGCCTTCAGAACGATAACAATTATATGTGCTAATTCCCCGAAACGTTGATTTAACAAGAAGTACGATACAATTATTTAAGTAATTCCTTTTAAAAGATTAATCATTAAATAAGAATTCCAGGTGTTATCCCTATAAGTGTTTAAGAGAGAATGCATGAAACTTAATGTTACATGAATACTTTGAGGAATCCCTTTAAACTTCCCAGTATGTTCTTTGCAAGAATTCATGGAGAAATTCATGAAACAATTCCTAGCAAATATTTGGAAAAATACCGATATTATTTTTTTAGTAGTCTTGAGAAGAAATTTTAATGGGAGAAATTTCAGAGGAAAAATATCAGCTATGGAAGGAGCGGTTATTGAAGAAACCTCTTGAATAACCTCAGACAAAAAAATCTTGATGAGTATAAAGTGGCATGCCAGAAGAAATTCCTATCGCTATATCAGCTGCACTTACACATGGAACCAACCAGATGACTGCTTAGAACTAACAGACATCCTCAGTGTATAAGTGCTGGTGATCTTCTATTTTTAGGCAATAATGGAGCCTGCCACATCAGAATGCAGACCAATGAGAGGTATATGGAAGAATTGATGTTGCATTTAGATTGCTATGAACGAAAGCCATAAGACCACCAACCTTGTCATAAAAAAACTAATGAATCTGCTGGCAATATCTTTGGCAAAAACCTATTATATTGCATACCATATTTTTGGTAGATTCCTCGCAAAATCCATTGTAAAATGTTGGTAACACCTTTCAATAATTTCTGGAAAATGATTTTCAGAAGTCTCTTTTTAATGAACAACTAAATTTTTTCAATAAATAATGCTATGCCACAAATATTTCATATAAGTAAGTGTTAGAGACAATCTTTGAAAACCTTGAATACAACATTTTTCCCTAATTTCTCGGAATTTCCCAAGTAAAACTTTGTTTTGGCTTGCAGTCTCGTCGGGGGATGGATCTTTTGTGTGAACGAATCTAAGCGTGACAGCGATGAAGACGATACTGACGATGTTTGGTGATGAACTCCGTCACACGTTAGAGAGTGCACATCGCCGGCAGAAAGAACCAGACCTGGTCACAGAAGGGTCTAAATATAAAGCTGGAGAAGTTGAGAACGGGGTTCAAAGACGAGGAAACGTAAATTGCTCTACCGTTGCTGCTGCTCGCTGATGCCAATGGAGGATGATCCGTGGTCCGACAAGCGTGGCTAAATGTCAAACAAATAATGTCGATAATTAATTGAAAACTGTAGCCATTGGGTGTTGTGCAGTGTGCGGGCTGCATTGAGTGGAATAACTCACTTGGGTATATTTGAAAGACCCTGGGTGATTTATGGCAATATTGCTGATTCTTATATTTCTGCTAGCTTGCGCGGAGGATGAGTCAACCAAACTGGTGGGATTCTAGGTTATACCTAGAGGTTCTGCACTGTTCAAAGTCAACAGGATTCCAATAGCTCGACTAGAGTCAGTTAAAACCAAATCAATCATAAAGAGCACACAATGAGCTACCAGCGTATTAAATTGAGAAAGCAGTATTTCTACGAATATATTGTATTTAGAACACCCTCCAGCAGTTGCTGGAGATTTTCTTGCAGGAATTCCCAAAGAAATCCGTTGGAAACCTCCAGGATAAATTCTAGAAAAAAAAAATATTTGAAATTTTGAAGCTCTGAAGCTGCTAATAAAATTGAATGACTTACCACGACAAGGAACTCAAGTGGGTGCCCTACATAACACAAAAATTCAGCACAACCATAAAACATATAAATTTCTTCCAGTCCGTCACAGTTAAAAATAACAATCTCCAAGCTACAATCAGTCCATCATTTAACAGACTTCCCACGCTAGATCTGCTGAGAATCAGCTCTAATTTGCATAGTTTTCTCACACATCATCAAGGTGCCACCGAGGAGCTAACGATGACCTATTACATCGTCCAAAGCACACCGTGCACGCAATCAGACGCACATTCAACTCCGAACTTGTCCAATATGTCACCTGTGTGGACGAGACTCCGACTCTCGGTCACGCCTGCCTCTAGGTCTATGCCCGAAGCCGAAGCTCATTAATTTGTCTAAATCACTCATGTTGGTACGCAACGAAGGCGTTAGTCGTCACCAGGTCAACCGTGATCCCATTGCTTTTGTCATCGTTAAGGTGAAAATTGATCGTAGCTAAAACTCAATTCTTCAAGAGTAACAATCCTGAAGAACCGAACAGCCGTTCACGCTGAAAATTTGATAGGCTAGCCAACACCAGCGAGTGACCAATCGATCAAATTTTCAGCCTGATTGGCTGATTGGCGTCAGTTTTGTGTTCTTGGAGATTTTAAGTTTGGCTCCGATTCATCTTAACCTTAAAGGGGCGCATCCCCGATGGAAGCACTGCACCTGCATTCGATGACACTACGCGTAAAACGCGCGAGACCCGACGGAGGAGAAGTTAATCTTGACATAATCCAGCACCTCGTCCATCTCCTTTTTAAGTACCAACCCTCTTCGGGCAGTGACGGAACAAGGCAAAGATGATGCGCCTTTTAGCGGGCTCTTATGTAATTAAGAAATTCGCTGCTGGCCGCAGTCATCAGTCAGTCATCGTCGTCTTCGGCGGCCCACTTCCTCACCGAATGTGGCGGCAAGAGGTCGATGCATACCGCAGATCCGTTCACACAGATGGTAAGTGCGTTAAGGGTGCACTCTCGTACAAGAGGCAAAAATGCGAACCTCAAAGCCTGACGGCGCGCGGTGGCGTTGGGCGGTACTTGAACTTTGCAATCTACATGCTGATACTTGCTGCCATCCGATGATATAATGCATCCGATCGTGTTTATCCGTTCTCAGAAGGATGCTGTTTCTGTTGGATGGCGTTTTTGAGGTTATGAATGAAGAAGGACCATTCTGATGTTGCCATGTATCGAATGTGATACATGCCAAAGACATGTTTCTGTAAACAACTGTTGATGTTCTTATATAAATAATGAAACTAGTGCAGATATGCAGAGCATGTTCCAGTTAAGAAGTAATGTCAGGGCAAAGGTTACCATGATACTCAGCTAATGAGATTCCAAAGAAAATTCTTGGGTTGGGGATTAATAAATATCGTCAATGCGATCTGCATGGAAAAATATGTAGGGAATTCTATTGGCAAGTTGATCTAGCAAACATCATTGGAAAAAAAATAATGCGATAATAAGTAAAGAAACAGTACCGGCTGGTGGTACACGGTTGAGAATATTGAATAGAATATAAAGTGTAAGTACATCGAATCCTAAATAAAGCCCATTCCTTCCAGCCAAGCGTCAGATCGTCTGATCCTTGAATAAAGAAGTGACATTTTTTCGTCTTCAAGAACCACTTTAACTAATTTGAAAGAAATTACGCACATATATCTAAGGTAAACGGCTCGTGAAAGTATAGCATCAACATTTCAAGAGAGATTATTTGCCATGAATCCCTTCATTGGAACAGTACAGAATCAGTTGAAAAATATTAAAGGAGACCACGATCGCTGAAAAAAATGTTGTTGTAATTTAAGTTTATTTTAATGCACATATTTGTAGCATCAAAAAAAAACAAATTTCAACGACCAATTCCTTATTTTTCAATCGAATTCACTTTCAGTTTGCACTATCATGTTCTATCATATTCAAGCATTATCAGTTGAAAATTTAATATATATTCATGTAAGTTTACATGATGCTGCAACAACCCACAAATTTGATTTATGTTTATAGTAGACTGTAGTCAATTTAAAGGAAGGATCGCAGCAAGCCGCGCGTGAAAGCTGATGCGTTCAAAGTTTTCTGCTGCCTTTTTTCGCTCCTCGTAGATTTTCATTTTCGGCGGAATCGCGAAATGGCTGATGTAGAAGTATAATTTTACTAAATTAGCCTTATTTTTGTGTGTCGCGAGTGTATTGAAAGTGCAGAGTGAAATACAGTGTACAGGAACGTTCTGAGTTTGCAGTTTGTTTGTTTTTTTTTACGTTTTGCGTGAGATCATTGAAACTAATTTAAATTTATGAACCTGTAATTGTATATTGTGTGGTGAAATACGTGTTCAGCCATCGACATCGAAGAAAAAATAAAATGCCTAATAGTAACTTAAGTATCGCCCGTGGTTCAAATCATCGACGTTTTTATTTTTCGAACAACGTTCCGGTCCCTCAGTGCAACGCTTTTCGCAATGCGAAATTATCAAGATGCAAAACAAATGTAAACCTGGAAGTAATTATTGAAAAACCTTCAAATCGATTGGTCCCCCTGCCTGATGTTTGTTATGCTAGATGGAATGCAGCCATTCTATTGCTTTGGATTCGGTGAGATCTTTCTTATTTGAACTCTAAGGCTTGCACTAGTTAATTTAAAAGAACTAATCTCAATTGTATATATGATTCATGTGCTCTGATACGTTTAGCAAAAGAAAAAGGGGGTGGGGGAGTCAACCATAATATTTTCTTCTCGTTTCAGAGAGCGAGTAAAGGCGCTTTATCCTAGGCTTCCGAGCCAGGACATAAGGAAGAAATACCTGTGTCCCATCCCTGGAAGCATCTACAACAATGGAGTGTGCATTAACTTTCTTAACAACGCCATTCCCAACGATTTAAACATTCCCCTGAAATGAGACGGTTGGTACGGTTGTCCCCGTTTCTTCCTTAAAACAATTCAAACATTTACGTCTATCATATTATTCATAAGTGGATAATCCGATCGCCGTGAACTTTTGAGTTATCTTCAAAAACAAGTCTGCACAGTGGGCCTGGCCATTTTAATATTTGTTTCATATCACCGATTTGCTGCAAATATTAATGCTGACAAGAAAATACTAGGAGAAATTCCAGTATTTCCAGGATGCTCTTCAATATTGGCTGTGCAAGCGCTTAGATTAGATTAGATTAGATAGTAGACTGTAGTCAATTTAAAGGTTTTTTTCTGTGATTAGAAGCCTAGGACCTTCCTTCGCTTTGTGATAACGTCATGACTTTAAGGCAAAGCCATGCTTAAGCTATATGGTTCATAATTGATTAGATGTGTATTGTAATATTTGTAAATTTCAATTTTCATTACGGAAATATTAAGTCTTTGTCTAATCTTTCTTGAATTCCTTCAGAGAACTGGCGAAGTATATCCCTTGTGATTCTTCCACGAACATTCAAGGTATTCAACCATGTACTTTTAAGAGATTCCTATGAGAATTCCAAGGAGGTTTATCATGAATTATTTCTGTACTTTTTAGTAAATTCTCCAAGAACTCCTGTATTAGGATTCACTGAGTTCCTCCTGGAATTTCCACGAAAAATTATTCCAGGAATCAGTATTTATTATTGAACAGATTTTTCCTGAAGTTTCTTTAGGCTTTCTGATCTCACCAGAAAATGTCTCGAAAAATCTCTGTCAAATTGCTGAAGAAATTCTTTCAAGCATTCCTTCAGGAAGGTCCTCTACGTACTTTATGCATATGAATACAATTGTTAGTTTAAAATTGCATCCAGTTGTTCATTGAAAGTTTGTTTATGACTTTCTGGAATCATTGATAATTATTTCAAGAAATAGTACCGTAATCCGGGGTAACATTGATCATTTTTTTTAGTTTTTCTTAAAATTTTCATTTCACAATACAAATGTTACAAGTTTCATATTTTTAAAACAAGTACTGGCACCCACCGCTCCTAGCTATGTACTTTATTTTGTTTTTCGAAAGATTTAAACATGTTTAAATAAATGTTTTAAGTGATTTTTTGATTCAGCTGATATGGGGTAACATTGATCACCCAAGTAAACAACGTTCGCTAATATTGGAAATGTCGTTCCTTACTAAAATCAGGGCCCCTGAAGCCTAATATGAAGACCAAACTCTTACAAGTCATTTACTTTTTGAGTTATTTCAAAATTAAAAACACCTTGAACCGCGTAATACGCCTAAAAGTAGGCAATTTCCTCAGGAAATTCTACATTCGTAATAGTATTTAGTTAATGTTGCCTAAATGAATAAACTTATGAAAGATTTGACAACGGAATCGTTTTCGGCGATGCCAGTTTTAGTAACACCCGCATTTTCCTTGATCAAATCGTCTGCAGAACTCATGTGAGACATGAATTTTCGATAGTGTCAGTGATAATGATAGAAATCATTGTTTCAAAAAGTTGACAATTTGCGCATGAACTAAACGCAATTTTGACAAAAACCTTAATTATCATTAGCTTATGAATATACGAAAGAGAGGCACCATTCATGGTTCGAAAATGCTTCATCAATAAATCTTTATTTGAACGTTTAACAAGATGAGTCATCCCGATCAATGTTACCCCGCTGATCAATGTTACCCCGGATTACGGTACAAACAATTTTAGGAGTATCACCAAAATTGTTTTCATGATCACCAAGCAAAGAATCCTTTCCAGAAAAAAATCAAAGAGTTCATCAACAGTTAGATGGAAATTGTCCTTGGAGGTTCTTCCCAAAGTTTCTGTTCAAATTCCTTCAACAAATCATTCAGAGAATCTCCCGAAAATTCTTCAATAATTGGTAAAAAAAATTCACAGCTAAAATTATAATCAAATGTTAAAATGTTCTCAACGGTACCTCAGTAAGTTTTCCACAGATCAATCTGAATTTTAACAGAAAATTCTCTAAAAGTTTTAGATTCCTCTACAAATCAATTTGATGTTGCTCCCCGCATTCCTTCAAAACTCTCTCTAAAATGTTATTTTATTTTTTTTTTTCGAAAATGCTCACCAAAAAAATAAAACAATAATTTAATAATTTTTAGCAGAATACCTTCAACTGTTCTTTTAAAAACTCTTTCGCGAAAACACTAAAATCTTTCCGAGCAATTTGTTAAGTCATTCCTACAGAGAATTATATTATTGTTTTTATCTGGGTTGCTGTCCTAGGATTATTCCAAAAATATCACCAGAGATTCCATTATTTTCCACACATTTTTTTCCTTGATTAGCACTAGCGATTAAGGGGATTTAAAAAACAACAAATTTACTAAAGGATTTAACAATTCATTCTTGATATTATAAAACTTTTTGACAAAATTTTTGGCGATATACCCCACAGAAATGCTTAAGTGGTTTTTGTAGGATTTACTACAAAAATTCTTGTCCTTGTTTTTCGTCTCTTATAATGGACAATGATTGGCGTTAAAGCAGATTGAATTTCAACTGAAAGTATTTGTATCTAACATCTTAGAGAATGTTTAGTATGAACTCCGAAGATTCATGATACTATGATGAACAAATTGATGTAGAAACCATGATGATAATAAATCTTCGAGCTGTTTAGTAGAATACCTATAAGTAGATGAAAAAAACGAATTTAGTACTATACCATTTAATTCCACTAGAGTTTGGTGGAATTAAATGGTATAGTACTAAATTCGGTTTTTTCATCTACTTGTAGAAACCATTTTTTTTGTACTTGCAGAAACTCCGAACAAATTTTTTTGGAGGGAATATTTTTAATTATGTTTGATGAACTGTAGAAGTTCAACGCGATAATATTGGCGGTAATTTGGAAGAACGTTGTCAAAGAAAAAATTGAAATGAAAGTTTTACTTAAATCTTGGAAGAAATTCTTGTATTGCTTTGAAATTTTGTAAGGAATTTCTGATGGACTTTCAGAAATCAGGAATCATACTATAAAATTTCTACCATTTTTTTTCAAACTAAGAGAATTTATCATACCCTTTAATTTGCGTTGAAGTTTTGCTTTTTGAAGAACGGAAAGATTTTGATACGAAGTTCTTCAAGAAAGCGTTATGGAAGGGAAGGAGAAATTACAAACTGTTGAAGCAGATAGAATCAACAGATATACAACAAATGATAAATGATTATTGATACGAACAATAAATTATTACTAATAATTTCTCTTTAGATGTGAATGATTACAGGATATTCGAAACCTATCCTCTCAAGAAGTTCCATCAGAATATTGTTTAAAAATTATCCTTGAAATTTAGCAGAATTTCATCCTTGACTTCTGGATTTCCCAGAATTCATCTAGAAGGCTCATAAGAATGCCACCTTGGATTGTGCAAGAAATGTTTTAAGGAATATCTTTACATTTCTTATGAATATCTATTAATTAAGATACTACCAGCCCCCCTACCCCTCCCCAGTTAGTGTTCTTATTGTTTCTCCACAGATTTTAAGATAAAACCGGGTACTTGAAGTAGATTTAAAAAAAACATTGAAGAATTTCTGACGCAATTTGAGATGTACAGTGGGGGATCGAAATCCATTCAGACTCAAAATCCATACACTTCATACAAATAGTAGGCGATTTATATGAAGTGGACGGATTTGGATCCTAGACGGTACCTAATATTTTGTAAATATTTCTGAAGGACCTATAATAAACTTCACAAAAAATTTGTCAATAATCTTTTGGGAAAACTATTTGTAAGAATTCACAGAGGAATATTTAGTAGCATTATCAGCAAAATATCCTAATATAAGGCTTTTCAGAATCAATGATTTTTTTGCAAGAATTGCGAGGGAAAACTTTAAATTTTTGACAGGTTAAGGTTTTTAAGTTAAATTCGGGAACGTTTAGAAGGAATGGTTGTCCTTCAAAAGGAATTCACGTTGAAAGTATGAACAAGAACTATAATCGATTTTGTTGAACTTTTTCACACCAGAGTTAATAATAATAAAGAAAACTTTATACAGGTTTAGATTCCTTGAAAAAAAATTTTTTCTTCAAATAATTTTGCGGACATTATACGTGATGTAGTTAATGTAAAGATTTCTCTAGTGAATTCTTATCACCTCGAGGTGTTCGTAGGATACCCTCGAAAATACATTGTAAATGATAATGAAGTGCTTGTGCTAAAAAAATCGATTTTATTTTTAAATCGAATTTCCAGAATATTGGATTTTTTGTAGGGAAATATCGAAAAATTGAGCTTCAGAGTGTTTGATCCTTCGACCTTGACGCTTGCTTCTGCGGAAGCCGACGATGAGGGCAGGATCAAACATGTCGCGCATCGGTCGAGTAAAGTGAAAAAGTGCCGCGTTCGATTGGTTCTTTTTGATCTTTCGACGTTGACGCTTGCTCCTGAGCAGTGCGTCAAGAAAGCCCGAGCAGCCCGAGCAGGGTCGCGCGTCTATTTTCTCTGAGTGCTTTTATAAAGCCGAGCAAACGAGTAAAGCTGAAAGTGGATTGTTGCTGCTCAGGGATGACGGATCAATTGGTGAGCTCGTTTCATGCTACTATTTCTGATCTTTAAAATATGTGTGACTGCACCTTTAATCGTTACAACGGTGAGTCGTAAATATGATTTTTCAACAAACTATGAAAAGTTCGTCACTGTGAGTGTCGACATAAACTCTGAATCATAATTTATTTATGTCTATTTTTTTTTCAAAACACCTCTTTCCTTTTACCTTTATTTTTGTAATTAAAAAAACTATGAATGGTTCGACACTACGAGTGTAGACTTGCGAAAGGTTCACTTTATTCAACAAACTTAGAAAGGTTCGTCACGTCAAGTGTCGGCATAATTTTTCTCTACATAGATATTGTTCATATCAAATGAAAATATTATATTTACATATAAGCAAGTTTACATCTCACCAATAATTATTTATCATGGTCTAATCGCTTATCAAAGTGAATCCTGTGACCCAACGATCCTCCCCATTAACAAACATCCCTCCCAGTAACCTTTGTGGAGATGCAGAGGCAAACACGGTCTCCAAATAGCAAAGGTTACACACTAACATTCCTTCCCCCTATCCCACCTGACTGCAAGGACGTGGCCGGCGCCGTTATTGACCTATTGTATAAATCTATTGTATAAATAGAGGCATTGAATTATGCACACTGAAGAAGATTATGGCCAATCCCAGCCGATCTTCTAGTTGATTCTTTGTGCGTTTTCACTGACTTCGGTCAATCACGGAATAGCAACCATTGATATGTGTAGTCAGTCTAAGCTAAGCTAAAATACCGAAAAATTGAGCTTCACGCACACAACAACAAACTGATTCTAGCGGCAACCTCCTTAGCGACAGCTGAACGGTTAATCTTTTGGTTGTCGCGCGATTCACCATCGTCAGAGCCTCCACACTATTGTTGTATAACATAAAATAGCGTTACTACTGAAGAGTTTTTAGTTAAGTTTTCGATAAGCCGTGTAAATTGATTCAGAATATTTTTTTCCCGTTAGAAGAAGGTAATTTGTTTTATTTTTAAATTTTAATATTGATTATTATCCAAAATTCTAGGGGGTTGCCTGACCACCCTGTTCCTACGCCAATGAGCTGATAAGAAGCAGGGTTGGGAAAAGTTCTGCGATTCACACTACAGTAGGCGAGCGTAACAAATCACAGTCAGTGAAGCCAGTGAAACTCACGCCTATCGCTGCTGTTGGTAAAATGCCTTGAAAATAGCAAAACAAACAAAGGGCAACCAAAACTACTGTAGAAAAATGTTCTATTTTCCGCTACATTTACAACCTTCAATGACACTTCTGATTTAGAAAATTCATGTATTCAACATAGGCTACTTGATTAGATTGACGATTTATAACTACTGTAGAGAGAGAGGCCACGTAATTTTCGCCTACTACTATTACCACTCCCAACCCTGATAAGAAGGCTCAGTTTCTTTGGGGACGTTATTCAAAAAGAAAAACAGTGACATTAGAGTTACTGTTAAAACGTACCCCAACCTAATGCAAGACGACTCGTGAAGACTGTCTGCTTTTTCTGTAAGTTGTTTTCTGAGTTGTTTTCTTATTCCACTCTGTGTTTACATCAATCATGCGTAAGCCGTTCAAACCCTCACATAACCATCTCAGCATAAAATTATTGCGTTTGCATCAAAACAATAAATCGCGTTTTGAGTGAAATTTCATGCCAGCTACTAGGGAGTCGATGCTGGTTATGGACCCTTTGCGTATTATGGACCCCCTACAGAAAAACATAAAATTAACACTCAAAACAACTTTATTCCTATGAAAATCCACCGGGGGAACTTCGATTACGTTGTTAGTCAGCAGTTTCAGGCAAAATATTTGGTTTGAGACGCATAAATACAGATATTTGAACAATTTGTAAATGAAATCACACAAGAGGGTCCATAATACGCATTTCCAGGTGGGTCCATAATAGGCTCGTCGGCAGCGAGCCGGATTACATGGGAATCAAATGGAGGGTCCATAATACGCAACGTCAAATTTGTAAACAATCCTATTATGGACCCCGGGAGGGTCCATAATACGCATTCGGACAACAGTTTTTCAAATGCATATTTCGCTGGAAAAATCGAATGATTATGTATGTTTCATAGACGTACTATGAAGTAAAGACATTGAATTTGTTGTTAGACTCCACAAAACGTATATGCGTTTGAGATATCATTGCGGAAAAGCGTCTAGGATGAATTTTAGCTACTAAGGGGTCCATTACTAACATTGAAACCCTATGTTTGTTTGTAGATAGGAAATAGCTAGTCCTGTGTTTAGATTTATCGGTACCTTTGTAAAAACTGCTCCGCTGACTGCGGTTTTAATAACAATTTATTTTAAATACAATTCTTTTCAAATTTTTAGCCTTAAAAACGACTGGCTGCATATGACATTGATACTTTTCTTTTTGCGATCCTCTCTTAGGTTTAATATCTGTTTTTTTTTTCCAAAGCAGCAAAACTATATCGATAGAGCTATTTATTTCGATGATTCCCCTCACATAGGCGAAACACTGACAGATTATGTATATGAACACTCCTGATCAATGACCCCTCCAAGAAAAAAAACTTCCTCATGATTATAATAAATTAGCAATTTGTCTAGTGGTCATAGTCCATTCACAAACATTAAGTCCAGCTATGCCAATCCACCATCGCCTCCTCACGTCTGTTGTTATCTCAGCCTTCAACTATTTTGATGAGCTTTGACATTTTCACAGTCTTGCTAGATCCTCCGAAACATCCTCCATAAGGTGGGCATCATCGCTCACCACAGCACCATTTTTCACATATTATATCGACAGCCTGAAGTAGCTCTCATACTCATAAAGTCTAGTCGTTGTTTGGACGCCGCGCCGATGGTGTTTACCATCTTTGTCTGATTTGTCTGTTACCACCACCACCTGCACTACCGAGCGGCCCTTGTGTCATTCAACAACAATAGAAACAGCGTGGCGGACAGTGTTTGAAGGCAGACTACATTATTTGAACGACCCCGGGCCTGTCGTCGTCGGCTCGTTTCGATGGGTGAATCCTACTGAATCGACAAAGTTGGGAAGCAACCTGATGAAGGAAGACGAATAGCGTAAAATGGTCTAAAATGCACTCTCGGGGTAGAGTGCCCCGGTTTACATTCTAATGAAATTAATAATATCTTACTTATATTACCAAACGAGTAGAAAATACTTGAATCGTAATATCGATTCGCTTTCTCAGATATTCGATATTTTTGGAATCAAGCCTAAAGTGGATAGAATCGAGTTGCAATAGTAAGGAACTACAGCCAACTCTACCTAACTCGATATTATATATCTCGATATCAAGTTAGAGAACTATACTGCCCATGTTTGCATGGTCGACGTAACCACCATATTTGCTGTGAAAATGCGTTGTTGTAGTATCAGCTGCATTCTTCAATATTCAAACAACTTTGGTCAACTAATCTGTATCTACATTTGCTGAATTTTGAAAGTCAAAACTTGAGCGGGGAGACTTGTCAATTTCTTACTTTTACCATTTGTGTTTGTGAGTTTGATGAAGAACACTGTCATAGTAACCTGGTTTATACGCTAAGCTATCCGAATAAACACTCTGCATTCTGTTTTTTTTTTTCGGATAAGTTGGTATATGTGCTCATGTCAATCTGTTTTCCTCTAATAATTCAAATACTTTAGAACAAATGCGCTGTTCGCATGTCCAACCAGTGTATTATAAGGTAAAGAAAGCATAACAATTAAAAATTTATTTTGGAAAAATCAACACATACGTCGACCATGCGAATTTGGGCAGTATAGAAAAATTTGGTTTTCATGGCTACCTCGTTGATCCCTTGAAACGCAGTTGCACTGTTCCATATTTCCATTTGTAGATACCTCCCCAACTCGATGGTCTCTTTAATACCAAGTTATGGAGAGTTGTATACTTTTCCATCAGATTGTAGAGTTGTATACTTTTGTATCAGATTGTATACTTTTCCATATCCTCTTAACATCCGTTATTTTCAACCATTTAAATTCTATTTCACGTCTCTTTAAATCCACCAGGACTCTCATTTTGTTTTGATCTCCTTGCTATCATGACCCCTTTTTAATAATCTCAAATGAAGTTCAGGTTGCGTAAGCCGTTGATGAGGCAATGAGTATGTTAGAACGTTCTGTATTATTATTCCAGATAAGATTCCGCTAAATCAAACTAATTTTGACAAAATTAGTACTTCGGCGATTAATGACAGCCTACTTAAATGATTTTTGATGAAACACCATTCAACAGTTAATTAAATAATAGTACAAAATCAAACATTGAAATTGAAACTCTAGAGCGAAATTGATCATCAAATAAAAAACATGTCCGTATCCACTAAATTTTGATCCCCTAAGTCTGAAAAAGGTGTCAAAAGTACATTTTACTTATGTATTTTACAATTTAATTGCTGAAAAACACTTTAAAAATCCGCATTGTAGAGGTAGACAATCTCAATTAGTATAATCACGTTTTCCGGGAATGAACAAAATGTGTATATCCGTATGTTTTAAAATACATACGAGCTTAGTGAGTTATACTAAAGCAGTCACAACATTTGTAATACCCACAACTTGCATCTAGCTCAAGCATTAAAATCTTGTTTAGCACTGACTTTTTCAACAATTTTTATTACATGAAATTTGATTTTTTTTTTCAGATTATATTTTTATGAAGAACAAAATATTTTGAAATCATCATAAGACACTTAATTGAAGCTGTCTGTCAAAGGTTACAATTTCTAGTAAGAATTATATTGGATAGTACTAAAAAGGGGTTGCATTAACTTAAAGCAGGCCTGCCCAACCATTTTGTACCACGGACCAAATCGCTAAGAAAATATTGTTTGGCGGTACAAATTCCAAAGTTTTTGTAAAATGAAATGAAACTAGTTCAGTGAAGTGACATCTTTTGGAGAATTTGAACAAAAAAAAATGCTGCTGAGATTCTGTAAAAACTTCTTCTTGTATTCTGCGATAATTTTGTTCAGGCTATGAGAATTCTGTCAGATGTCCACAAAGGATTGTGTCAGAATTTCATATGAATACCCTGTCCAAAATTGTATGAGAATCCCGTTCGAAATTTCCGATTTTTTCCAGGATTAATTTGTGACGAGTACTGTGAGAATTTCGCTAAGGATTTCATGAAAAATCTCTAAGGAGCCCTGGAATTGTGAGACTTTATACAGGATTTGAAAGAATCCTTGGTCCTTCTGTTAAAAATTCATCTTGGATACTATCGAATTATGCTACAACGTTTGCTGAAACCTATTTATAATATTTTTTAAATCTCATTTAAAAGATTTTGTAAGAATTCTTGGCAAGTTTTTGTAAGATTTTTGCCCACAGTTTTAGGCTCAGAAATGTGTACAATTGATCCAATTGACATTTTCACCATCACGTTCTTTCAATCTGGGTATGATTTCAGTTTTGTTTACCAAATTATTAAAAAAAAATCATAGGAGAATGTTTTCAACACAGAAATAGTGTTTTCAAAAAGTAAAGTTAGGTTATTTGAATTTTTAATTAAATGAATTGAACTCTGAAGAATCGATAAATAATGTAGAAAACTGTCAAGCTGAAATTCAAGCTTAAAAATAAATCAAACGTTTATAATATATGAAACATGGTATAGTCTAACTTCAAGTTAGTAGAACATTGAACGGTCCTGATATGGGAAGAATCTTCAAAATCTTCACGGGCTGCGTAAAACGAGACCGCAGACCGTACGTTGGGCAGCCCTGGCTGAAAGATATGTCACTAAACAGCTCGAAGATTTATTATCATCATAGGATTTCCAAAAACAGGAAAACATTGAATTAAAATTGAAAAACTTGAATTTTACAACATACATTGTTAGAATAATTCAAAGTTATCTGTCAAATCGTACACTTCAGGTTAATTATCAGAACTCGAGATCTGAAAAACTTCCTGTAAGAGCTGGTGTTCCCCAAGGCAGCATTTTGGGACCAATATTATACAATATTTTCACATCTGACTTACCTGAGTTACCTCAGGGATGTCAAAAATCTTTGTTTGCGGATGACACAGGCCTCTCCGCCAAAGGACGAAGCCTGCGTGTCATCTGTAGTCGATTGCAAAAAAGTTTGGATATTTTTTCTTCATACTTGCAAAAATGGAAGATTTCTCCTAATGCTTCCAAAACTCAACTAATAATATTCCCACATAAACCAAAAGCTCTTTATTTGAAACCATCAAGTAGACATGTTGTCACGATGAGAGGGGTTCCAATAAATTGGTCAGATGAAGTTAAGTATCTAGGGCTCATGCTAGATAAGAATTTAACTTTCAAAAATCACATTGAGGGCATTCAAGCCAAATGTAACAAATATGTAAAATGTCTCTATCCACTTATTAATAGAAAATCAAAACTTTGTCTTAAGAACAAGCTTTTGATATACAAACAAATTTTCAGGCCAGCCATGTTGTATGCTGTACCAATATGGACTAGCTGTTGTAATACCAGGAAAAAATCTCTGCAGAGAATTCAAAATAAAATTTTGAAAATGTTTCTGATGCTTTCTCCCTGGTATAGTACCAATGAGTTACATAGAATATCCAATGTTGACACATTGGAACAAATGTCAAATAAAAAAATTACAATCTTCTATTGCCACGATTAATGCGTTATATGTTTAGGTTAAGTTAGGTTAAGTATATTGAAAAGGTTTTTTTTCTCTTATAAGCAGGTGAAATCAAATCACCTGTAAAAAATCTGAACTGCTACGGCAAATGAAATGTAATATGTTGTTAACAAAATGTTAATAAAATCTTAGATTTGTTTTACCAAATTAGGATGATAGTGTTGTCTAATAACACAGAACACCTATACATAACAAATAATGAATGTAATGTTTGAAATGATACTAATAAAGAAATTTAAAAAAGGAAAACATTGAATGGATGATATGCGAACACAATGTTTGGCATCCTTGAGAGGAATTATAATTCGGTGCCAAACTGGTCGAGTTCTCCCAGGAGATCAATTTACTCACCAATTGGGTCCTAAAGCCCTGTCCCAATTTTAGTGCCAAACGCTTAAGTTTAGGCCAAAAACACATGTTTACTCAATTTTCTAATGTTTTCCGTTGGTTTAAGCCTAAAATTTTTTTTTGACGTTGGATAACGTCTTACGGCAACATACTGGGGTACAATTTCTAAAAACGAAAAATCGCTCGCGTCACGAAAAGTGGTTAGATTTTGACTGTTAATAACTTACAAACGCCCGGATATAATTTCAAGATTCTTGCACCAATTGATTGGAAATCTTTCTACGAGTCTACTCTAACAATGAAAACTATTGATTTTTATGACTAAACTATTGAAAAATTGGGAAATATCAAGGTATGTCTTATTTCCATAGAAAAGCACATTTTTCTTGTGTATTTCTGACACAGACATCATTGAGCGATATCTTAGCCACTTTCGTCATTCAAAGGGAAACGCCCCTTTCGGTCTGCTTCTTGCTCCTCTTTATTCTATCGTGTCCAGCCAAAGTCCAATCAGTGACGCGCGCATCAGTCAATCGTCGACCAGCAATCGGAGAAGGACTCCTATTGGAATATTTTTTACATATTCGTCACAATCTAGCTAGCCTATCGAATGAGCAAACCATAGAAACGAAGGATGGACAAGGAAGCATACAATTACCGCATTTTAATTGAATCTTCTTCGGTAATCTTTTAGTGTGTTTCTGTTTTACAATGGAATGAAAACTCAGTTCGATCTAAGGTGACTACCCCTAACCGTCCTTTTCAGGACGACAATTTCATTTTGAAAGAGTTATGAGAATTTTCTATAGTGACGAGCGACATTACTGGTGATTGGTGATCAGGGCCAAATAATGCTTTTCGAGAATCACAGTGCCAAGAAATAAATGTGGGCATGAGTCGGATAAATTGCGGACGACACTAGAATGTAGAATCCATCCCGGTTTGCCTCGCATTTAGCGATGATTAAATAATTCCGTTATAATTATAACGATTATAATCGTCGCTTTTTACATGCATGCTAGAGCGATCAGTATCAACTTTTCGAACAAAGAGCTAAAACTAATCGGCAGCAGATTGGTTGATGTTTTGATTTGGTATGAAAGTGCTACCGCCGCCCGACCCGAGCGACGGGAACCTAGGTAAAACTTCGTTTGGCATTTCTCTCCATTGAAAACAAATCAACCGAAATTATAATTTATAATTAAATGAAATGTCTCTTGTTGTAACTCTTTTACGTGGAATGCATTTTTGTAGTACTAAAAAGGGTCGTTTTGTTTGAAATCGTGCTGTAATTCAATTTAAGCGCCACGAATACGACGAGCCAGCTGGCTGTCCTTCGGCACGCTTGGCGTGGATTGCGCACAGGTTGGTATCCACAAACAGACCGACCAGATATGCCTCGCTCGCTTCCTGCAGAGCCGTGACGGCCGAGCTCTGGAATCGCAGATCCGTCTTGAAGTCTTGAACTACAAACCAGGCACTTGCGGATCAGCAGCTCCGTCGATATCTGGTAACGACGAATCTCACGCAGAGCAACCATTCCCGGCAGATAGCAATGCGGCTTCTCGCCTCCTCCGGTGGTTGTGGTGCTCTTGCGAGCGGCTTTCGTAGCCAGCTGCTTGCGAGGGGCCTTTCTTCCAGTGGACTTATGGGCAGTCCGATTGATACGAGCCATCGTCGTAGTAATGGTCTTGCTTTAGTGGGATCCGAAGTCAGTTTGAGGTTGGGGTACTTTTCCTTTAAGTCCGCGAACTCCATGTTCTCCTCTTTGCTCAAATCGATGTTGAAGTTGCCGTCCGTCCCCAGATACCACTACGAAGCAGACGAAGTTCTTCATGGCGCGGAAATTCTTCGAGTATCAAAAGAAGACCATGCCAATAGGCACTGGAGAAGTACCTCAAACTGGCTTCGGAACCCACTAGAGCAACCAATCTAAGTGGGTCATGTGAGGACCTAACGTTCAACCGGAATATTTGTTTGGAGAGTAAGTGTTAACGCTCATGTTTCTTCTTCCATCAACCAGTTCTATCGGTGTTGAACTGTTAACTGGACCAACCATATAATAACACACAATGTCCATAATAAGTGAGAATTGACATGCAACAAATAGTGTGACAATTGATTAGATTTTTAGCAATAGAATTCTTTCATAATTTCGTGACGGTCTCAAGCTAGGAAATAGAAGAAGCTAACGTTCTTCTTCTTTCTGGCGTTACGTCCCAACTGGGACAAAGCCTGCTTCTCAGATTAGTGTTCTTATGAGCACTTCCACAGTTATTAACTGAGAGCTTTCTTTGCCGATTGACCATTTTTGCATGTGTATATCGTGTGGCAAGTACGATGATACTCTATGCCCTGGGAATCGAGAAAATTTCCTTCACGAAAAGATCCTCGACCAGTGGGATTCGAACCCACGACCCTCAGCATGGTCATGCTGAATAGCTGCGCGTTTACCGCTACGGCTATCTGGGCCCCGCTAACGTTAGAACGCTAGAAGCTAACGTTATCCAACGTCAACTTGGCGGTCGTATCTCGAAAACAACCTCTTACTTTTTAGATTTTGTCACATCCTTTGGCTGAAACTCAAATTTTGGGTGTATTTTGTTTTCCGTGTCCCTTACGAAATGTCAGATAGGAACAACCCCAGTGGTCGAACTAAAACCCCTGTGGTGTTTTTGTCGACTAAGCGAACGTCAAACATGATCAAAAGTGTCAAGGTTCATTTATGGACCAACTTTTTAAATTAAAGATTAAACATGATATAGCCATTATTTGAGCGGGAAAAATTGCTAAAGTAGTTACAGTAACATGTTTTTCCGTGTTATTAAATAAAAACAAGATTTCATTACAAATTTTAGGACCCAATTACGGTGCTGCTTTTAAATGCTTCGTAATCAATATTGTACGTCACAACTATTTCTGGTTTCAATATGTTTCTGGAAACAGATTTGGCATTACGTTACAAAGTTTTAATATATCTTTACTCTGCAAAAACCAGGTGGCATTTTGAACCAATTTCTCCTAATTTTCTTTTTTCATGCTTTGCCTATAGGCACTATGGGCGGTTTCCATACAGACTGACGGCCAAAAATATTTTTTCCATCTCATGTCGTAGTTATGAGTTTTGTGACACAAATTTTATGTTTTATTTTCAAAAACAAGTTTTCGAGACTTACTTTTGAATAGGGCCTGTAGCGAAATAATAAGCGTTGTCACTAATGATGCATATGAGCCGTTTATATGATTAACGTTGTGCAAACCATTATAAATGTTAGAAGTTACAAAGAAATGATGATATGAATGATTAAGCGATATTCATTCACTCTCTGAATTATGTTTAAGCTGTTTTAATAGGAAATGGTCAGAAATATTGGAAAAATTCAAAAAGCCCTAAATTAAAAAAGTGCAAATTTGTGCAGCTAAATTCTTCACGATCGATTAGTTTACATCTCAAAGCACCCGTGGAAATAAATTTTAGCCTGGGACAACTTGGGACAAAAAAGTATGGGATGTGTAAAGTTTCAATATAAAATCATATATATTTTTTTTCAGTGCACTCCCCGCATTTTTCCGACCTAAAGTACGAATTTTTATTTCATTTTATTTTTCGTAGTTTGCATTTTGAATAAACTTTCGGACAGTGTATAAAGATCTGTATAAAATATTACGATTATGCAGTATATTTTATTCAATGCGTACCGTGTGTTTGCACTGAATTCTCAATTTTTATTAAGAACTCTAACTTTGACATACTGTATCAATTAAAATATAAAAGATCTTGCCCTGATATTTCAGGAATAACTTAATAGAAGTGTTTAATATGGAATGATGTACAAGAAATACCTATCAGAACAAGCCATATTTTCGATTATTGGCCACCTGATCGCCCATAGTGATAGGTGCCGCGAGGGCTAGATGACCTGCCGACAGAATTCCTACGTAGCAAAAAATGGTTCCATTGCTGCCCCTCGTTGATGCTCGTTTTGGGGAAAATTACTAACCGTAGCTTCTGTGAAAGCACGGTAGGTATGGTAAGTATGCAAAACGATAAAGTTTGTGAGTCTGGCCGGCTTTTGATGCCCACGATCTGGGTGGCGTGTAAATGATGGGTTGAATTATGATGATGATGGTATGGGATGATGATGAATTTTGCACGAAACAAAGCGCGATTAATCTTAATCGAGGGGAGTAATTTCAATCGCAGCGTAGAACTGGAGCACTGGGTTATTTGGTATGACCTAACAGAAGATGTTTAGCGAAATACTTTAATATGTAGTATCCAAGATACAGATACAGAACCCTTCAATAGAAAAGGTTTGATTTACCATCCGGATCTCATGAAAGAGAAGTGATTAATTTTCCCTAATTTTGAGGAGAACGTTTAGTTTGGTCAAGTTGGAACCTCTGAAAAAGGTCTGTCTTCCACTAAACCACATGAATTAGAATTAAGATAAATGAATTGAGAATCAAAGCTTCCAATACACCCAAGTTTATTTTCCCGAGCTCAGTACTGCATGACTAAGCGCTTTAAATCAATTCAAGTGTTTAATTTTCACTGATCCCATCTAATCCAATCAACATTATGAGTCTGATCAACTTTAATAGATATCGTCGCAGGAAGGTACATGTTTGATCCCAAAAGGCCATTACATCCGTAGCATGGTGGTGGGTGACGTTTATGACCCTTCTGACGCTCCATCTAACTTAATAACAGAGATTGAACACGGAGTGTCATCGCTGTTGCATATGTATAGCATGGCCCCTCAAGCACCCATCTCATCACATCTCGACGTCTCGACACCGCACCACCGGCTAGGAGGGATGAAGCATAAAGATTCACGCGCGATGTACAACACTGACTATGATGAGGTGATTTACTTAATGCAACTCAACTACAACAACCACTCTCTTCATCTCGACCAGCTGCACAGTACCAAAAAATAATGTGATTTACGTCTTTTGGGATGCACATAAAAGAAGCGAGCCGAATGACGTTAATTTATGTCCAATTTCAAATATGTTAGTGTCTGATTCGGGAAATGTCGATCACAGTTCCATGGTTTTCGTGTCCTTTAACATGTAAAATTACATTTTTTGTTCAATACATCTTCAAGGACACGTTTTTGTGTCGTTCCATCGCTTACATCATGTGTCATTCAGTCATAACCAGAATTACGTCCAGAGTAATTTTCATTATTTTTAAGAGTGTGGGTACCTACTTTTAACCTGAGGTTAGGATAGCTTCTCACTTGTCATGTGCTATAGTGGATGGCTTTGAAGATGTGCATGGACGAGAAAGGGAAAGGGTCAGCGGCGAAAAGCGCAGTGAGAAGTGCATGTAACAACCCGAGCTATCAGAATATATGTAATAACACGCAGAGAAATATATTGTAAATTCAACAGATTTCTACATAGGTTCAACAAATTTTATTGTAGACTCACGGCTTACCAGCATTTATCATTGTTTCAATAAATATACTCATTTATTCCTACAATAAATATTGTTGTTTCTAAAAATGCTTCAAAGCAGCTAACTGTCAAATACAAAAAATATATTTTTTGAAACGAAAATATCCTTTGTTGAATCTATAAAAACATTGTATTGAAGTAACTGTATGACTCATGTAGAAACAAAAATAATAACTGTTCATTCAATAAAATAATATTTTAATTTCAATAAAGCTCAACCAAAGTTGCAAAAGGTGATGTTTTTATTGATGCTTGCTCGTTTATTATATAATCATGTTTATCTAATCAGAATGAATGATTGTGATGTTCTAGAACAAAGTTCATCTCTGGATGGTTCCATAGGTTGTGAGCAGCTCACATCAAATTTCACCAGCCGTTGTCGTTGCTGAATAACCCGGACGGCACATTCTGGAACAAATATGCAAATTGATTAATTTGTTAATTACATAGACTTTTTTATAATTACCTTTTGCTTTTCTTGTGCGATAGTTTTCCTCCCGCCGCTAAAAGTATAATTTCCATTTCTTCGGCACATATTGGCTGAAAATAAATTGTGTGATATATAAATGAAATGCCTTCTGAAAGTATTAACTTGCCTCAAATAATTACCGTCTGATAAATCAAAAATTTGCAGCAATTTAATGAATTCTTATCGTTTTTCACCGGATATACTTTCAGCTCTATTCATTTCGTTCGCGTCACTTTTTCTCACAAATACATGATGGCGACCATAAATAAAAAATATTGTAGATTCTAAAAATCACAATTATAGAAATAATAATTGTAAATTGTTGAAGCGAAAATCTACTACCATATTTTCATTCAACTAGAAATTTTGTTGTTTTAAAAATATACTGGTTTAGAAACTAACATGGGAATGAATTGATTTGATACATACATAAATTATTGATTCTAACCAATGCGTTCTTAGTTTCAACATATTAAAATTCTTCTGCGTGAACTCTTGATCCGTCTTGAAAACGTGAGGAGAAGGCAATTTCCTTCTATGAAAATTATATGGCAGGATCTGCAAAAGTAAATTCAAAAACGCCATTCTCAATCAAGAAACAAAATATTTGAAAATAAAATTTCTCAATTCATTTAAGGTGAAGATAAATCGAAGCCAAACCGCAAATTTTCAAGAGCACAAATCTAGAGAACCAAACACCCGTTTAACCTGAAAACTTAATCGATTGGTCACTAGCTGCTGGTGACCAATCGATCAAGTTTTCATCTCAAACGGGTGTTCGGTTCTCCAGATTTGTGCTCTTGAAAAATTGAAGTTTTGCTTCGATTCATCTTCACCTTAATTGAAAAATATGAAAGCCCTTGGCGATGATGGAATTTTTTACAACCTCATCAAGAAACCTCCAGACAGCAGCTTATCATTCTTGGTTGATATATTTAACAAATGTTTTCAGTTGGCATATTTTCCTGACAAATGGAAAAATGCCAAGATTGTATAAATTTTATAACCAAAAAAAACCTGCAAAAGCTTCTAGCTATCGTTCAGTCAGCTTGCTTTTCTCTAGTATTAAAGTTTTTGAAAAGATCATTTTGAATAATCATCAACATCAACATCAATTAAAATTTAATTTAGGCCAATGAACAGTTCGGATTCTGACATGAGCATTCGACAACTGATCAGTGACGAATAACGAATTTCATTTGTTTCAGCAAACCTGAAGACTATTCTATTGGTCTTGCTCTTCTAGACAAATAAAAAGTGTTCGACAGTGTTTGGCATGGTAAAACAGGTTTGATTGTAAAATAAGAAAAACTTTAATTTTCGTACATAAATTATAAGAACAATCCAAAGTTATTTGTCAAATCGTACACTGTAGGTTAAGAAAGGCTTCTTTGACAGATGGTGTTCCTCAAGGTAGCATTTTGGACCAATATAATACAATTGTTTCACATTTAACTTATCTGAGTTACCGCAGAGATGTCGAACATCTTTGCAGATGACACAGGCCTCTCCGCCAAACGATAAAGCCTGCGCATCATCTGTAGTAGATTGCAAGAAAGTTTGGACAGATTTTCTTCATATTTGCAAAAATGAAAATTTTCTCTTCATGTCTCTAAAATTCAACCTGTGATTGTTATGGTTAGAATTTATATAATAGGAGAGTAAAGTTTTTCGATGAAAACATCATTCACTCAATAAGTTTCCGAAATACATTGAAAAACCAGCTTTGATATGAAACACGTAATTTTACCACAATGTCATCCAAACATATGCCTCATAACGATAATCATACCATCAACACAAGCTTCTCATTTCATTTCGTAGCCCACTCGGGAGACCATCAATGAAATACCTGGTGGCGTTCATAGCTTTTACGATGAGCTATCGCATCACTTTACATGCTGAAGCGCAGCCGTCCAGAGCCTTTGGGGATAAAGCTGAGGATTTACTGCAACAGTTAAATTTAATTTTCCCGATGCTCTTCTGCTGGCCTTCGGGTCAAGTGTTGGAATTATGGAAATTGGTTTGCAAATGTCCCCGTCTTATGTGCTCTTGTGGTTGTTCATTGCGCTTGACTAGCCTTGTGAGAATTAATTAGTTCGGATTGTGATTACCTACAGTTACACAGAGCTTCACCATTTCCACATTCAAATTACTTGTTTTGAAGATTTCAATAGTAGTTCAATACCAAGTTGAAGTTAACTTTAAAATACCGCATTGCGGGCATTCAAGCCAAATGTAGCAATTATATAAAATCCACTCATTAATAGAAAATCAAAACTTTGTCTTAAGAACAAGCTTTTGATATTCAAACAAATTTTTAGGCCAGCCATGTTGTATCCTGTAACAATATGGACTAGCTGTTGTGATACCAGGAACAAAGCTCTGCAGAGGAATCAAAATAAAATTTTGAAAATGACTCTGAAGCTCCCTCCCTGGTATAGTATTAATGAGTTACATAGAATAGCCAATGTTGAAATATTGGAACAAATGTCGAATAAAATTATTTTTAATTTTAGACAAATATCGTTGCAATCTTCTATTGCCACGATACATGCGTCATATATCTAGGTTAAGTTAGGTTAAGTTAGATGGATGCGTTTTTTTCTCTTATAAGCAGATGAATTCAACTCACCTTCAAAAATCTGAAATGAAATGTAATATGTTGTTAACAAAATGTAAATGAATGCTTGATTTAATTACCACATTAGGATGAAAGTTTTTTTTAACACAGGACACCAAGACATAAGAAATCAATGCAATGTTTGGAATGATACTAATAAAGAATTTAAAAAAGAAATGTTTAACATCATATTTTTTCGACTCAAATAATAAAAATAGTCGACGGTAAACTTTTCAAAGTACATAATGAGTGATGCAATACGTTATTTCATATTAATGTTGTTAAAATTGTCTCAGGCATTTAGCTTCATAAAATAAATGAGTCAGAAGAATTCGAGATTTTACCAGATCTCCAGTTCATCCAAAAATCAAGAATATGCAACTTTTTTTTTGCTTTAATTAGGTCTTGTAAATTGTAAGTTCAATAAACATATCACGAAAGAAATAGTTGAAAATACAATAGAAAGCGATAAGAAAATAACCTTGTTTATTGTTGAAAACGATAGGGCAACAATCATGTTCGATACTTGAGGACTTAACGCTTTCAACATGGACATATCGACTCCTCTAGGCTTTGTCCATGTTACCACATAAGACTAACATTAAAACAAAAACTGTGTTTGACCCATTTATGAGGCCAATTCAGAAGCAATTTACCTCCCAATTGTGTGAAATAATAGTTTCATTCTCCAAGAGCAGTGAATTCCAAGAGAATCGTCCAATCGACAACGACCAGAATTACCGCACAAAATTCACACTAAGCGCAACACAGTGTCAAACAAATTAACACCTGCGATCCTAAGTCTCCTAAACACGGTATGCAACAGAAGCAACCAGTGAAGATGATGATTCCCCATAAATGGACATTATGCAACATCGTTGGTAGCCAACGGACAAAATGACGCCTCACGGTTTGCAAATCTCATTGGTTTGGTGGCAAAAAGACAATCCGCAAACATTGTCAATCGAGCGAAACAAACAACGAACCCCGAAACGAAATGACATGTTTCTGCCCACCCGTCAATATGCTTGTGATGGATGTCCCCCGGTTCGGTCTTCGCTTAGTTGTCGTCAAATGAAATGCTGCTATCTAGCGGATTGCAAGCATTAGATGACCTCCAAATCAAGTTCACACCTCGCACTCGGTGAATGTCCGTATTGGCACAGTCAATTTTCAGATGAAAACCCATCGAAGCGCATCATCACATGCGGGTAATAAAAATCAAACCGAATTCATTCGATTTTTCCTGTCCCCGACTGCACGATGGCGCACAATGGGACCATTTCAGAAAATAAGATTATCAAAATCATCAAGGGTCTTGAATTGTGTTTTAGGGAAAGCCGACATTTTTTGGATGATCGGTAAAGTTGTTTCCGCAGTGAGGTCTGTAAATCTCGTATTCATTACCAACGAATAGTCTTTTCAATGAAAAAAGCTTTCTTCAATGAAATAATTCGTTTGAACATAGGATGTTCTGTATTAATTATATTCGACTTAACTGCATTTGAAAATAATACAAAAGCATAATGTGCCGGATCAGACCCGATTGTTCACTTACAGAAGTCTTGTAATGGACATGATTAAGCATCAAAATCAAAAAGTTTTCAACACTTCAGTAGTCACGCTGGTGCTTGTTGTACAACACAATTGAAAAAACTAGCTTTTCGTACACAACGTCAGCGAGGTGCCTCTGGTTGGAAAGTTTAAAAAAGTCGCATCACTACTTAGTTGTACAGAGTTGGTGAACTCAGTAATAATATGTATTTTAGAACTATCAACAAATTTTCAGAACATGTTGTTTTCTGTTTTTTTTTACCTGTTAACGCACAGCGTCCTATTTTGAGGACAGATGCGCCGAACGCCCAGCGCCCTCAATTGAGGACAGTGATTTGCGCAAATAAATTGAAAACGACATAAAATAAATGATATTATTTTTGGAGAACTTCTTTATGGACCTGATATCTTCCGCAAAGTGGACATTATATTTCGGAATTCACTCACCAGGTTGCGCTAGAGCAGGATCAAATGTACCTTGCACCTGAACATTCAACCCCCTGAAAAAAATCGGAAATCGATGTTGTTTTCGAAGCGATTTCGAAAATTCTTTCAGCAATAGAACCGAACATCATTAAAGATTATTGTTCAATTTAATTGTCTCGAAATTAGTGCGTTTACCCAAAGTAATTTCGGTACTTTCTAGCATTTTGGAAAATACATTCAATAATAAAACGAAATTCAAAGCGATGACATATAGTTTTTTCGCCATGAAAGTTATTGTAGAAGGGCAGTGAAATCGTTTTAGCAGAAATAAAGTTTTTTGGTTACACTCAAATTTTATTTTACTAAAAAATAATAATAAATACTCTGTTTGCTTACAAAACAAAATTCATAGCGATGAATTGTAGTTTCATTAACATCAATTTGACGAAAGTAGTCCAATGAACATTTTAAGGTAGAAATATAAATTAATGGTTACATTCAAAATTTGTTTCACTCAAAAAACTACAAGACACTTAAGGTTGTCAACCTGTTTACTTGTAAATCAATGTAAATAACTTTCTCAGTATTCATTTGCTAGTACATGTCCAGCGAACATATTTGAACAGACATAGTTATTTTGGATTACACATAAAACATTTTTCACCAAAAACTTACGATAATCCCTAATTATCCCTAATTTGCCTCTTTGCCTCAAAATCAATAAATAAAGCAATGGCATACTTGAAGTTCAGTGATCATCTTTGAAAATCATATTTATTACTAACAAACTACATGTCATTGCTATGCAACTCGATTTATGGGCATACAGTTATACAGAATAAGTTTTTCAATGGTTATTTTTGGTGAAACAAATTTTGAGTGTTTTCATAAATTACTTTTCCTTAGCATTAATTTTAACAAAAACAAAAAAAACAAAATGTCGGTCCCCCAAGGTACATTGGAATATCTTTAAAACACGATCAATATCGACACGGATTCCTAAACTAGAAGAGTTTTTTAAGAACTTGTGAAAAAATGGTGCAAAAATATTGAAAAATAAAAAAGTTATAACGATTTGAATATTTGTTTTGCGGTGAAAAATGAAGCTGCCGGTAGAGGGGTTACTCATAAATATTCAAAATCTTTGAAATTCTTCTGTAGTTAGTATTCAAACAAATATTTGAATTGAAAATGCGCTTAACGTTTTGGCAGGATCTTAAAAAATACGGCTAAACCTGTGAAGCACTGCTCTTAATTCAAAGAGATTATCTGGTTCCTATCAAAACTTTAAAATTTAAACATATTTGCAATTCTATCAGAAACTTAAAGCGTAAGGAAAATTATTTGGTGACGCGGTAGACATTATTTTTAAATATTTTCTATTTTATATTCCGTAATTGATGAACTTTTCTTTGAATTCAGTAAAGGCTTAGTGTAAAATTTGAATATAATTAATAGAATATACAGTACTGCCAAGAATAAAGTACATGAAGACCGATTTTCATACTGAACTGGTCAAGTTTAGGGAACTGTATAACAGCTTCTAACGAACCGATTGACCTGAAAATTGAAATTCATTTCGTTTCAAATTGAGATTGATTTATTCTCAATTCGATCTTATTGAAATTTATCAAATTCTATTCAAGATTTTGGAAGCTAATAAAAATACTATTTTGAGAAAAATGACAAAATTGTCAAATTGGAATATTTTTGAAATGTGAGCATTTAGCAACAGGGAAGGTTTTCTGTTTTCAGAATATGTAAGTAATAAAACATTTTTGTCAAAATGGGTGGAGTTTAAGAGCTTAAACACTTTTGCACAAAATGATTTATTTATAAATCTAACTCGAAGTTATTTACAACATGCAGTTCAAATTTCAGATCAATCAGCCTCGTATACTTTATTTTTGCTAGTACTGTAAATACTATGAAAAGCTGGAAACTTGTACTAAATAGAATCAAAAGGAGCTTTGGAGAAAACGACTTTGAAGACTTTCAGCAATTTTTCACTCCATACAAATTATATAAGAGCCAAAAAACGATCCAATCTCTTACAAAATATTATAATTTTCCCTTTGGACGCAAAAATCACCTCAAAACATTTTGGAAACCTTAAAGGCAGTCGATTGGGCCCCTCATATGTTTGATCCGTCCATCTCGTTCAAAACTCAAAATCAAATTAGTTTGTGGAATTCCAAAACATGTTGAATTTTGTATGAAGGGGCCCCTTATATGACGTCAAACCCGGGCCCCCCGAAGCCCAAATCCGGCCCTGGCGTTAACGGGTTAATGTATTTGAATCCTCTTAGCAGTATCTCAATTTATAAAGGAAACAGTAGATTGGAGTACCTTGTACCTTTTTTATTCCACCCTAATTGCTTATCTTTGACAAATACGCGTTTTCGACTACCACTTGTAGCCTTCTTCAGTGTCAGTCACTTGTATCCCCATGTTGTTTTGACATTTTGTGATTCAAACAAAGGGCCGTCCATAAATGACGTAGCATTTTTTCAGTGATTTGTTGTACCCCCTCCCCCTTCGTAGCATTTAGTCACAAATACTGATACCTCCCTTGGAAAATACGTAGCATGTCAAGAAGCCCCCCTTCCTATAATTTATTTTATTTGGTTTCCTCAGGCTAAAACAAAACAATAAAATCCAAAAATTTATTAATTAATATTATAAACCCTCTAATACCCAACCCCGCCTTAAGACGGGGTACACTTTAGAATTTTGTGTATTTTTTCGTAAATCTGAAACCAAATTTTTTTTTTGTTTATACCTTGACTTATAACACGTAAATGAGAAAAGATTTTTATGACTTTTGAAACTTCTTTGTATTTTTGAAAATTGTTTGAAAAATTGTATTCTTATATAACCTGGGGTTATGCTACATGTTAAATATAGCATAAGCATAAGCATTGATGACCGTAAAATTCATAGTTGCTACTACGGTCATCGGGGAAGGGAAGGAATGTTGGTGTGACTACCGTTGTTACTAGAGACCGAGATCACCTCTGCATCTCCACGGTTGTCATGGGAAGGATATTGGGTTAGCGGGATAAGGTAGAGATCTGGGAATCACCAATGTTTGGTGATGCGATCCATGATATAATCACGCCTAACCGGTTTCGCGAAATAATTCGATATTCGCATTGTACGCCGAACAAGTGTTCGTCACTCGCCCACGCAAGAGCAAGCGACGCGATCAATAGATCAAACACTACTAACGATCCGCGGCGCTTTTTCATTTCTCTGAGTGAACGACGCACGACAAGTTTGATCCTGCCCTCATCACCCGCCCCTGCAGGAGCAAGCGTCAAGGTCGAAGGATCAAACACTACTCACCTGGGGTTTATTTAACATGTAATATTAAAAATCGTACCTTTTATATCTTTTCTACTATCAACCTATAACAGAAGAAGAGTTTAATTGTATACAAATAATTTCAAACCTGTTTTTCCGTTAATTACACGGAAAATAAAAATATTTCCAGAAAAATATAAAAAAATATTATTTTTAATAGTACCGTAAAAACGTGAATTTTTATTATTGCCAAAAATCAGTAACTAGAAGATTGAAGCCTCTTCTGAAAAAGGGATGTTCAAAAATAAAATTTAAAAAAATGAAAAACCCTAGATTCATAGCTTTGCGAATAAAAATAAATCATTGCCCAAAACGTGTTTAGAACGAATTTAGATAACTAAAAACGATATTTAGATCGAAAATAAAAATTTGGGCATTAGAGGGTTAATTACTGACTAAATCGTCAGGATAATCTAACGAATAACAGTTTGATAAAGTACCGCAGTGCTCAAAAGTCATTTGGAAAACAGTTTAAGCAAAATAATTCCCTGTTTAAATTACATAATTTTGACATCCAGTTTATACAGGTTAAATTTAATTTGTAGAATTTTTCTGATGTTTTATGAAATCCTTAAATAAGTTATAGCTGAAAATGTAGAAAAAAAAGTATAATAAATAATAAAGTTAACAGAAATAAATAAGGGTACAAAATATTTAGTAATATATATTAAACAGGAATTTTGTTATATTCGTTTTTTAGAGATTAAGAGGTTTTTCAATTATTTGTACTTAAGAAAGAGATTTCAGTGAATATGATCAACAAAAACCTTAAACCATCCTTAATCAAATCCACTATGCAAACATAGGCAAGATAGAGATAAAATAACAATTGTAATATTTGGAATGTTTAGAAAATCTTAGCGATTTTTATACAAATTCGAGTGATTCAGTTTTCTGAATGATACGAAAATTTCGATGACACTCGAATTTGATCTCCTCATTATTATCTTGATGGAATATATTAAAATAAATCGATCTTGTTTTTCTAAAATAACGTTAATATTTACCTGAATGAGCATATTGTATTCTGTGCGAGAAATAAAGCTCAAACATGAAATTTGAATATGAATAAAATTAAACCGGTTGATTCTGTCTTCAACAAATGAGTAAAAAATGTTTTCCAAGTCGATGAAGCATCGGTTTTTGATTAACTTATTGAACTTCCAATTAGTTTATTTATAAATAAAATAATTTGGACGTTAATACAATATAATATTCACATAAGTATTTTAAACTTTATGAAATCGTTTGATCGAAATTACCAAGAAAATTCAATATTTGTTAGAAAAATTTTAATCTTATCATATAAATGTTTTGAAGCTTAATCATCAATTAGTACCCAAGGTGAACCAAAAAAGTTTGTAAAAAAAACTGTGTCATTTTTTTTTTTCAATGCCACTCTTTTCACAGACATGATTCAAAATGATAAATCCACTAGGTGGGACCCCTCCCTCCCCCTCGTCACACATCGTCACAAATTCACGAGGACCCCCCCTACCCCCTAAATTGCTACAACACTCATAGACGACCCCCAAGCAAAAGTCCAAGAGATTGAATTTGAAGTAAAGCTACCAAACCAACAATTCCCATAATTTTATAATTCTTTTTTTTTTTGCTCAGCTTTGCTATAAGTTTATTTGGTATGAAGATATTGTAGAAGAACATTCTATATTAATTCTGTGAAGGCACCGATATACGCTTGAACGCCATCTAAGAACCCCTTAAAAGAGTTTTGATCGTCTTTTTTTCGAAATTGTCCCATTGTGTGGCGTAGGCTGCCGAAGCGGAAGATCTTATCGCGCTTGTTTTGATCGGTTTTTCGCACGCTTAGCTTTCATTGCGGGCACGAATGCGAAAATCAATTACTTGCTGATGGTGGAGTGATTTTCCAAACCTATAACTATTCGTTTTAGCAATTCGATCCGAACCGTTTCGACACTTGCTACAGAGCCGGTGAGCGGCGATGGTAGCCGTTAGTTCATCCCATTTAATCGGATTTTTTTCGAAAGGTTCAATGCATCAAGCAATAAGCCGCCAATCGTGTTGAACTTTGAGCTCGCAGGAGAAAAGTTGATCAATACGGCCCCGAATGCCGGAAGAAGCATCCATTAGCACAGGCAGCCGACTAGAGTAGCGACTAGAGTACTCTTGCTATCGATAAGGGTCAAAAAGGGTGCCCCGAGAGTACCGAAAGACCATCAGCGAGCAGTGAAGTGGTTGCGTGAAAAATGGTTTCGCCATTTGCACGCGCGAGATGGAAATTATGCACCTAATGGTAAGATTTTTCTGAAGCACCATCATCCTAAAACAACATCAACATTGGCGTAGGAGCAGGGGACAGAGGACCAGACTACCACCCCCCTCTTCTCATTGAATGCTGTGGGACCTCTCCCCTGATTTTTTTTCATGATATTGAATATAAAATAACAAAATATTTTTTAGCCTATTGATGTAAAGCTAACATATGTGATAAATTCAAAGTTAAGAAAGACACTTAACGTTGTTGCGTATTTGACCAACTCCAGATTGACCTCGTTGATGCTATTCACGATAAGCGAGGTTTTCTTGACAATTTTTGCACATAATCGTGATAATGGACGAATTAGTTGAAATCAAACACGTCTTTTTCTCCTTCTTCTTATTGGCATTACGTCCTTACCGGGACAAAACCTGCTTCTCAGTTTAGTGTTCAATAAGCACTTCCACAATAATTAACAGAGAGCTTTCTTTGCTAAAGTTTCCATTTTTTTACATTCGTATATCGTGTGGTTGGTACGATGATACTCTATGCCCAGGGAAGTCGAAGAAATTTGTATTACGAAAGATTCTAGACCGACCGGGAATCGAACCCAGGCACCATCAGCATAGCTTTGATTTGTAGCCGCGGACTCTTACTACTCGACTAATGGGGCCCTCATTACAAACAACTTACAATAAATAAATTCACAAAAAATACGAATTTTGTGAAAACCTGAGACGTGAAAACTATGATCATAGCGACGGCTATTACGTTCTCGATACCAGAATAAACAGTGACCCATCATGATAAAAAAAAAGTCCTACTTACGCCAATGAACATTACCGTCACCCTGTAAACCTACCGAACGAGCAATCGGCGGCTTCTGGAGCAGCTACAATCGTAAAGATACATGTTTTATGGAATCTTGGAAAAAATGTCCTCACACTGCTCGATTGGTCGGCCATAGCTTACACCTTGTTTGGGAGCGACCTTTTTACCCCTCTCTCCTTCTCTCTGCGCGCATTAAAGGGATGCCCAATTGGCCCAATGAGCGATTATTCATGCTGACTTATGTTGGTTGGTGGGTCTCTAGGGTAAAACCAATGTATCTCGTTGTCGCCCAACATGAATGACTCTCCGGTTGCCCTGATGGAGTGTGACCGTGAAGGTACGGTGCCATCCCGACCAGACGGAATGAACAAAGTTGTAACAGAATTTGTTTCTCTGATATCATTTTTTTATACCACCATGTACCGTAAATAGTTTAAATAATAAAATTTTCACCAGATATAACTGTAATGCAACAAATCTTATTACAGTCAACTCTCCATAACTCGATATTGAAGGGACCATCGAGTTAGGAAGGTATCGAGTTATCCAGCTTTTTACGCTCGCGTGCCACGATTTTTGAATCACCCTTCATTGACTTTTCTTGCATGCACTATAATTTTTATAGCTAGAATCAAAGTGAGCTCTGAGTAGCAAATTGTTGTTATTGATATGGAACGTCAAAAGTCATTGTTACTAGGATATAAAAATCAAAAATGTTGAAAATTTTCCTATTTTGTTTCAACTATTTTCTATTTTAGATTAATGAAGAACAATCAACGGCCGACGGCATATTCAATTACCAAAACTAGAAGGCATTTCCGCGAGACCTAAGAAACATTAAGATCGAGCAGTTTGAAATATCTACCTATTCTTATAGCGTGCTAGTCGCACCCATGAAACAGTAAAGAACAGTTACTGTTTCTTTATCACTTTGAATTTGAAATGATAGCTTATGTTTTCATGCCGGTTTGTACGTTTCATTATTTTAATAGAAATCAAATCTCTGCCTTCTACACCACCTTCCCATCATGCACCCACCTTCTATTTAACATTTCCACCCACAAGAAGAAGTGTCGAACATCCTACCCGGGACAAGTTCAAATAAAATGTGCCAAGCACACAGCTTTTCAAAAATCTAACAGACTAACTATCGCTCTTTTGGATATACAGTTTTTTTCTAATTTATTCCAGGAACTTATGTGACAAATATTAAAGAATATATTTTCTAATTCAACGATGCCTAACTGCACAACAAATAATGAAAAAATCTGACAGTTCAATCAACAATTTCAAATTAAAGCTTACTTGGATCAGACAATAAAATCTGTTGGCAAGAAACGTCAAAGTTGAATCACCCTCGTTGGTTTTATAGCTAGCGTAAAAAGCTGGATAGAACACAAAACCAGTGCAAACGCGATTCAAGGGACCATCAAGGTAGCCATGAAAACCAACTTGTACTATGGTTCTCTAACTCGATATCGAGACACTCAATATCGAGTAAGGGAGAGTTAACTGTACAATTACATGTAACAAAATTATTGAAGAATTTATTTATGGAATGTTACAAAATAAAAAATTATACAGGTCGGACTCGATTATCCGGAGTATCGATTTTTTTTTCACTCCGGATAATCGAATCCTCCGGATAATCGAATCACTAAGAAAAAAATTGAAATCTTCGATAAAAGAACATAAATATTATCTTTTTTCGTTTTTTTATCTTTACGATGCGGTGGCGTAGCCAGAAAATATTCCTAGGAACAGTAGAGGTCTTTACAAGAAAAAACAAATTTTTATCAGCATACACAAAAAACCACTTTTTCAAACCCTCCTTCTCTCGAATACGTTCAAAACTGCAAAACCATTCATATTGTATATTGCAATACCAAATTAGCTCAGATTCATGCATAAAAATTGAAAAACAAGAACATTTAAAACAAATTCCGATTAATCGAGTCTAAAATTCCGGATAATCGAATCCCGGATAATCGAGTCCCCGGATAATCGAGACTCCGGATAATCGAGTCCGACCTGTAATTGCAAATTATGTTATTTTCCATAACTTCTTATTTACGACAAATTTACCATTTCAATGTTAAAAATATAACAAAAACATCTTTAAAACAAAACTTCTGCTACTTCAAACAGCTGTTGATAGAAAAGTTTTACAATTTTCTTATGTAATTCTGATCGGGATGAGCCCTCAGGGGTCCACTGGGGAAAAACTGCGTTGCACGAGGCAAAAGTCATTGGGCTTAACAATCAAATGAATGGAGGATTGCGCACCGCAGAGCCGCGGAGATTTTCGGAGCGACAAGCGATTGGGTATGAAAATGATGGATATATCACACAAAAATGAGCCATTTAACAGGGCATAGGCAATTCAGTTATGTGGGAATTCGTTTGCTAGTGAGCTTTTGAGTCACCGCCGGTGACTGTGATATCTACACGGGTGGGAAGTTGCGTAACCGGCTGAATGGATGAATGGTACATTTCGAGATGGGGCTTGTTGCTCTAATTAAGCCGTTTTGGGATCATGGAAATCATGGAAGATGTATGATGTGTGGTCGTGAGTCACATGGTCGAGTCGATGGACAGATACTTGATGAACTGGCAGAGAATAAATCATTAGGTAAAAGAATGTAGTGTCTTTTTAATACTTGCATTTTTGAACAATGGCACGAAATACTAATCATCATGCCGGTTAATCTTTTTGCATTATGACAAGAACATCACTCTGATTTGCTTTTTTTGGTTATAAAAACTCCAAATCACTACACTAAATTTTCTTTTAACATAATTGATCAGAGGTACGTTAAAATATTTTACAGATATCCCCATAAATTTCCTAAGAAGTACAAAATGTATTCGTATTAAAATTCGAGCCGTTAGTGGAACGGGAAATTTTTCAACAGATGCCTTTAAATATTTTCTATTAAGCTGCCGAATGGGGTCGGCATAATAGTTATTTAGCATAATGGCCATTTGACATAACGGCAATTTGGCCTAATTTGAAACGTATTCTCCCGCTATCTATTTTTTTAGCTTTGTACTCGTTAATGATTTGCTAGAATCTAATGTCTGTCATCTTCAACTCTAGACAGCAGAATTGAATTACTTCGGTCCAGTGCTTTTCAAGCTGTGAGTACTCATTTGTATCACTTCATAAAGGAGTAATATGAGGATTATACAACTTGGCGCAAGAGTGTGTCTTCACATGTTTGTGATAATGCATGAGCTCGAATTTTGATCCTGGCTTGGGTGCAACAATTTTGTCGCTATGTAGCTGCAAAAGCAATTACTTGAAACCGCCTAGGTACTTTAAAAACTCATTTAAAACTTAAGTTTTTTCCCTCATCTTTGAGAGCACAGAAATAAAGTATGATGAACAGCCAATGATCGAAAGAAGGGATGTTTTATTTAAATGCCACAAAAAATAAGTTGATATGCAGGTAGTAAAAATGTACTAAAAAATTCCATCTTCTTTTGATCATAAGCTGTTTTTTTCGAGATTGCAGCGTAGCCAACTCAAACTCAAAAGAATAGCTCATGTCAGAAAGAAGGTGAAATTTACTAGGGGGCCTTTATGAATGACGTAGCTTTTTAACGAACCATGTATTAGGTATAAGATACTAGGGCGCTTGCAGCAAACAAAATTGTGGCCCAAAGCTGGCCAAAAGTCAAAAAAATGAAGTTTGTTAATTCCTTCTCGAATATTTTTACTTGATTTCTTTAGTATTGAATAACAATTCCCCAAAGTTTCAGATCGATCGGTGTATATTTCGATTTTTCACAGCATGTGACCTGGAGAGATGTCAGCTGAAATCGACCCTTTTGAATTTTTCATATTTCGTGAAGGTTGTTCTATAGAAATTGCAGTTTCTGAACTAAATCATGACCAAATCTTTCTCAACCGGTCTCATTCGAAAGAATATACCTTAGGCTTTGTTTTGAAGATATTTTAAACCGTATTTGACATGTTTACCATTTAAGAATGTCAAGAAGTGTATAACATAGTGTTTCTTCAAAAATAAGGCATATTTTCAAAGCTAGTGCAAGATATCTGGGAAACGCTATGAAATGATCATTTACCCCTCAATGTGTGCCAAATATTGCATAGTATTCGATGTACTATGGTTTCTCTTGCGCTTTTTTGCGCAAGATAAGAAAATATATTTTTAGTTACACTGCGAATCAGCGTTCATACTTGTTATAAATATCGCATTTTTTTACCATTATAAGCTCCAGAATGGATTAAAAAACCACCTTGGGCTTGCCCACGATATTTAACTTCAAGTTGGCATCGAAGTAATGACGTTTCATTCGATTTTGATCTGGATACGGATTTAATTCAATCTATAATTAAACAAATGTGCTATTTTGAACTAATTCTGTCAAATGTACCGGAAATATCGATTTTCTGTTTCAGCTACTATTTCTATCAAATAACCTCTAAAAATGTTGTTTTGTCAAACAATTGGCATTTTTGAACGTTTTGAATGAGAATTGTACTTTTGGCCAGCATTTGTATGGGATGCGGCCACTGTGCAACGGCCCCCTATGATTTTGCTGGATAACGGTTTGGAATGGAAAACACTCTACGAAACGTTTCCCAGCAAAATCAAATGGGTCCTTTGGGCTTATTTAACAAAGGTTGCAAGTGCCCTATAGGCTACGATGGAGAAGGGGAAATCTGCCGAACATGTTTCGTCATTTATGGACGTTCCTTAATCTGAATCAACTACTGTGCACCAATATTGCGCATTTCCAAACAAATTTCGATTCCTGGAATACGCAACGCCTTTTCATTACGCAACTGTTTTGAGTTAATAATGATGATTTTTACAGCACGAGTCGTACATCTATCCAACGAGGCATGCCGAGTTGGATAATTACGACGAGTGCTGTAAAAATCGAGTTCTGCGACGAGTTTCGTACACCATTTTTGCAATTCATCATCGTAATAGGCTGTTTTGATCATGCCAATCTGTCATGAAACGGCCTACTTTCCTGCACTAAAGTATGCAGTGCGGGAATAGTCATTACGCAACTGAAACCAGTGCTGTAATGATTCATTACGCAACGCTTTGTCATTACGTTTTGAGTTGCGTAATGAAGCATTACACAACAATTTTTCAGAAATTGTAAAATAATGGTGAATGCATTCCGATATAGTTTCTGATACCATCAAGTGGTCTTCTACGAAATTGCAAAAAATGTTGTACAGGGGCGGTCCATTAATTACGTAAGACAATTTTGGCAGTTTTTAGACCCCCCCCCCATGGTAAGATTTTTTGTATGAAAATTAAAAATAATTTGTTTGGCGCGTAAAAAATCTCGAACCCCCCCCTCCCCCCATAAACCCTTACGTAATTAATGGACGGCACCTAACTCGTTGCAGAACTCGATTTTTACAGCACTCGTCGTAATTATCCTACTCGGCAAACCTCGTAGGCTACATTAACGACTCGTGCAGTAGAAATCATCATTCTGCAACTTGTTCCGTAAACTAAAATTTTGCAATTTCGTAGAAGACCACTTGAGGGTTCCAGAAACCATGTCGGAATGCATTCAACATTATTTTATAATTTCTAAAAATATGTTGTGTAATGATTTATTACGCAACTCAAAATAGTTGCGTAATCAGAAAGCGTTGCGTAATGAATCATTACAGCACTGGTTTCAGATGCGTAATGACTATTACCACACTCCATAATTCAGTGCCGAAAAGTAGGCAGTTTCATGGTAGATTGGCGTGATGAAAAACAGCCTATTACGATGAGAAATTGCAAAACATAAATTAAAGGAATACGGTGAATTTTAACAGTATTCGGTAGAAATTTACCAGAATCTGTAGAATTTCAACGGAATTGCGGTGTTTTATTTCACCGAACTGTTCAGCTGTTGAGATTACGGTGAAATTTACGGATTCCGGTAAAATTAGCTTAGTGTACAAGTCTTCCTATCTATCTCTTTGTAACTCTGTCCATAATGCTTCGCTAGCAAAGTAGCAAGCAAGCTTGCTTGAAATTTGAAGGCTACGCATACATGAACTTATCCACGGTTTTCCTTTATTGACGATTTTCTTTTTCTTTTCCGTTCTAAATGCGGGCCGTGTTTACATAAAATGACATCCGCTACCTTATATAAATGTTGTCTTTTAGCTTCACGGCGTTTACACAACTCGTATAGGTAATGATGATTCGGAAAAGTTGCATTATATGCGCTCATATTGAGAAAGTATGCAAACCATGATCGAAATCCTGAAATCAATCATACTCCAGAGTTGTCTATCTGACAGTAACGCTTTGAAATGTTTCACCGAAATGTTTCCCTGAGCAATACGACATAAATGTTGGAGCACTACAACAGTTCGTTTGAATGTTAGAAGTTTCATTGAGAATGACGAAATTCGTGAAATGGGCAGGAACTTTAAAAATGTTCCATAATATAAGAAACACTACCCCATCATATAAGGCTGTAATAATCATTGTTCAATATATGAAATCCCAGAGCTATCTGTATATCAGTATCGATTAGAAACATTTCATTGAGCACTACGGCATAAATAGTTGATTACTACAACAATTTATTAAACATTTAAAATACTACAAACTTTCATTCGTAGAATATTCTGAAACATTGAAATTTTCCACAGCAGAAAAACCACTACTACAGTGCTTTAGGTGAAACAGTTTGGAATTAAACTTCTAAGATTGCATTGAAATTTCAAAGGCACTAATCTCGCTAAGAAACCATCCAACAACAGCGCATTTTTTATTTTGGCTTTATACACAAGCAGAAAGGTTAAAATAAGAAGACCAGAAACGTTTGCCTACTCCAGTTTAGTGCCTTTGAAAAAGTGAGTAGAAGCACAAATCGGCCATTGTGACGGCCATCTTTGAATTCCAAGATGTTTCACCTTGAGGCTATGCCCAGACAACCAAAATGTACGTATAACGAAATCACCTGGAGGCTTTGTTTGTGCAAAATTTCACTTATAGGATGTCGCAAAATGGCCTTCTACATACAAAAGTGGAGGCGATATACGTGTATATATTGTGTGATGAATAATAGCATACAATGCGAGTGTAAAATTTTTCTACCGAAATAACCTGTGATCTTATGCGACTTAACTTATGATAACAAATGTTGATTTGACAGCTGCTACGGATTGATTCGATTTACTTTGTACGAGTGTACGAGACGAAACAAAATGTACAAATGAACTCAGCAAAAAAGTGTTTTATGCGAGGAAACTCATTAGTCTGACAATTTTATCCACCGTGTTTTGCGGGTTTGATGTATTTTGTATGAATAAACGAGTTATTACGTGAACTTTCATGCGACTTCTGGTTGTCTGGGTGATTATTTGAGATTAGAACACTACACCATCATTTTGAAAACACAATAGAGTATGGTTTGAGCATACATTTGAGCGATTTTTCAGTCAAATAGAGGTCCACAAGCAAACTGCCACGAATACCAACGCACAATCAATCTTACACAAGTCGATTTCCTCAGAATGCAAATGTGTCGATGTTTGTTTAAGGTCATTCAAGCTTTCACTCAACGTCAGTCCAACAAAGAAGTCAATGCTCAGCAGTAATTCTGTTTATATTTTCTTTCATACAGCAAACAAAAGCAATGTTGTGACAGTTCTCACAGCAAACAAAGAAATTTTTTTGTCAACATTGCACTACTACGCAGGCAATTGGATTGGACTATATCATGCGTGTGTCGATGACGGGTAAATCCAACAAAATTATAATCATTATCCACAATATACAGTCATCTCTCCCTTACTCGATACTGTATCTCGATATTTCCCCTAACTCGATGGAATGCGCGGTACCTTCAATCTAGCATGCTTTGATACCTCTGTAACTCGATACATCTCTAACTCGATGTTCCCTAACTCGATGCTATCTGTTTCAGTTTCCCAAGTAAGTTTACCTCTCTAACTCGATATTTTCATGAAAAGTTCCAAATGTCCTCCAAACGTTAATGAATTTCATGGATTTGATTATTATGATTAAATTGATAGTAAAATTAAAGTTTACTGCCAATTTCTGGGTGCTAAAATTTTTAATTTTTGCTGATCGGTAAAAAAGAGTCACAAAAGTAAATGTGGTAAAATGGTATTGTTTTTACTAAATATATTTTGACAAAATAATAAAAAGTTGAAAATTTGAAAAATATGTGTTCTGTATCTCGATACCTCCCTAACTCGATGGTCCCTTCAATATCGAGTAAGGGAGAGTTAACTGTATTGACATTACATCTCCACTGGGACAGAGGCTTCTTTGCAGCACCATGTTCTTAGAGCATTCGCACAGTTATTGACAGATAAACAAACAAGCTTTCATTTTGTATTTGAACATAGAAATTTTCAATCTGAGAATAGTCATAGTATTTCGCTTCCAAGTTGCATTGAAACGTGGCTAGCCACGTTGGGTATGCTAACGAATATTATCAATGCCGTGCGCAAACTACGATGACAATCTTCTTCACCTAAAACTCCTTCAGGGACTACAACCAACAATTTTAGGGAGTTTTTTTATCAATATTTATTAACTTTTACAGTACTCGGTACCGACATCAGAATTCTTTAGTTTTACAATAGTTTTGAATTTGATGAGAATTTCAGAAAAAAAATCACATGTGAGTTATAGTTTTGAGTCATGCATTAAAACATTGAAAACAGTGATGGTACCGGATTTAGGTCTAAATTTGTTGAGGTACCTAGGGTTTTTTATATTTAAATTATGGAAAGAATTCTCTTGGTTAAGACATTAGGTACAACGTCTGATTACAATTTTTAAATAAACAGCATCTTCTTCTTCTTGGCATTACTTCCTCACTGGGACAGAGCGTGCTTCTCAGCTTCGTGTTCTTATGAGCACATCCACAGTTATTAACTGAGAGCTTTCTTTGCCAAAGTTGTCATTTTCGTAATCGTATATCGTTTGGTAGGTACGACGATACGATACAGGGAGGTGAACGAAATTTCCATTACGAAAAGATCCTGTACAGACCAGGAATCGAACCCAGACACGTTCAGCATGACTTTGCCTTGTAGCCGCGGACTCTAACCACTCGGCTAAGGAAGGCCCCAAATAAATAAACATAATGTAGATATTGTTGAAAGCCTACTACCTACTGTCACTACCGTTGACACGTGATAGCAAAACTTGAATGAATGTGACCTTTCCCAGTAAATTGTACAAACGTTTCGCAATGAAAAAGATCAATGAATCAACCACCCTTCTCGCGGCTTTGCGTCGTTGCGCTCAGGACGAATTACCGAGGCAGGTTATCAACTGAGAGAGAGGAGACAGCTCACTGACAACTGGCTTGTTTTCTTGGCTTCTTTGATTTCTTCTTCTCATGTTTGGGTTGTGCACAATGGTTCAGAGAGCACAAGCTAGGTCAAAACTATTTTCACATCCCATTTATTATCAAAAAGATCACAAAATTCATAAATATTAATAGCAATTTGAGTCCAATTGACAATAATTAAATAATCATCGATTTTGTATGCGAGAGCACAGGAAAACAACCTGAATTTTTAATCTGATCCAGCTTTACATTGGCCAAATTTTGACGGTTTTCCACGCTCTGCCCTTCGAATGTGCGGTTTTCTAGTGACAGTTGATGACAGGTTCCCTTGACTTTTGGGAGCTCGCAATCTAAGCCAGCTGTCTCCTCTCTCTCAGGTTATCAATAACTAATTTTATTACCGATCTGAGCGGCATCAAACTAATTAACCCCATCTCCGCCATATCCCACACAGATATTTTGCAATCCAATCCAAACAAGAACGTCCATACCGGAATGAGAAGCTAGAATCCGTTTCCCAGCGCGATTGCCCCACATCAGCACAGGTGATTCTCCAGTGGTAGGGTAGGTGCACCAGTATTTGCCACCTCAAAAAAACATGTTTTGTATGATCCAATCAAAAACACATTTTGAATTGTGTACATTCCATGTTTATCAGAAGAAAAAAAATAACAACTGGTCAGAAATTTTATTTTTGTTGTGAAAAAAGGGGTGAAGAATATTAAACCGTCATGTTTTTAATTTCTGTTCCTGAATTCGTCAGAAATCAATGTATTCTTATTGAAACGGGGTGGCGAATACTGGTACTATGCCGTATACCAGAACACGTACCCTGAATCCTTCATGCAAGATCTAAACGCTCACCGCCGCCATCGAAAGTCACTAAATATAAAATCAACACATCAACAACGCAACTCGGAGATCTCGGAGTTTGCAATAATGTGACCCGTTGCGCTGTGTCATACCGATGCGCGGCGATGATGCGTTCAAATGTCAAATGTCGCTTCACAACAGCGCAAGCGAGTAGGTACTCCTCCTCTGTGGTGGATGCGTATGGAAAAATTTATTGCTACGAGTGTATTCCTTTCCAATTTAGTTTTATCGCAGCACAAATTGCCCGGGCCGCAAAAGCGGACAATATTCGATTATTCTGCCGCTTGCGCGCACATATAGGGTAAGGATGGGCAAGATTGGCCCTAAGGAGAACGCTTTAGGACATTTGGTCGAATGACATTTGTTCGAATGACATTTGGTCGAAGTGACATTTAACCAAGAGTGCACTGAAATTTGGTCGAATCGGCATTTGGTCCTTTACAAATATTATTTGGTCTAGTCTTTCGTTGAATATTTTTTGGTCTAGGAAAATTTTATTGAAATTTGAATGAGGTAGAAAGGATAAATTGTCGAAAGTTTATTTCTATTGGTTGATTGAAATATTGCACGCTTAAACAGATTTGAAATATCAATTTCTTTATGATTTATTATTCTCACAAAATGTATTTATACATAAATGCTGATCCACAACCAAGGACAGCTTTCAGTGTAAAAACCTCTTATGAGTTTCAGATCTTGAATTCTTCTTGCCCCCATGACCCAACGTGCCCCTTCTCACCCTACGCATACCTGCCCGGCTCAAATCGTTATGAATCAAAAGTCTCCGGGGAGGATATAAGGCAAACCCTGTTGCTCCTCTCGATATGCATTCGTGAATCGTTCAAGTTTCTTTGAACAGTTGAGCTTCATATGCATATTGAAATTATCGAAGGAAGGAAAGCGCGTGGGAGTAGTTTGGTGTGTTTGCATAATCTACGGGACGCGATGGTGTTAGATTTGTACCTACAGATCTGGAACTGGTTTGTCGTCGTCTTTTATGATCACTCAACTACTTACCGCTGCTCAGAGAGGTTAGGAGGATTGGGCTCTGTGATGCAATGATAACAATGTCGGAGCGGAAAGTGTGTCACTGCAGGGGTCGCGATAAGTGGGTGACATTGGGGGTTGTTTTACGTTGGATTTATCGTTTTGTTCACCCCTTTCGTGCGGTAACGAAGAGCAATATGATTGGACGTTTGGATATTGGACATCATTCATCACATCAAATGCTTAGATTTGAAGAGATTTATGACAGGTATTGGTGGATCAAAGATAAGAAGTTATTTCGGAAACGTATATTTTGAAATTCAAAGACACTGAGTTTAAAGGAAAGGCCAAGTATTAGTGGGAACGTGAATCAGTTTATAAAAAAAAGTTTAATTTGTTAAAACAGTCGAAAAATCGCTCTATCAAAGTGTATTGTCCTACTTCTACTTCATTCATTTGTTCTGCTTCTTCTTTTCCTCCTTCTCCATCTCCTTCTTTTTGTTGTTAGTTTCAACTTTCGCTCTTATTTGTGTTCCGATAATTATTATTTTTTACCCAATTTGATGCTTACTTTATGATTAAAGAACCCGAGCAAGTGGAAAAAGCTGACTAAGATCATATTTTGTTGTTCTGAAATAATTAGGTACTGACGATCATAATCCGCTATTGTTTTGTTGGAGATAAGAGATTAAAGGTCAAATATAATATCAAAAATTAATATGAAGAAGTATTAAATAATATCTTATTAAGATATTATAACCTCCAGTAGCGGAGCTGCCCCCCCCCCCCTTCAGGGGTGGTGCGGTGGGTGCGGTCCACACCGGGCCCCCAGGCCTCTAGGGGTACCAAAATTGCTATGTAGATTAAAATATAGCATTAAAAGTTCGACATAGCTTATAGGAAACTGACAGTTTGTAAGATTCCAAAAAGAAAATGAGCATGACAAGCATAAGTTTTGGAGGTGTCTTGGATCAGCGATGTACAGGGGCCCCTAATTATCCCTTAGGGCTAGGTTCAAAGTGGACTGAGGGGTCCGGGGGCCTCCATATTTAAAAGCCTTCACAAATATTTGTTTTGTAAGCTATTTTCCTTGTTGCTCAATCGATTTCACACATGAGAAAACTGAGCTTTCTTATAGCTAAACGCTAGTGTAGATACTTATGTAAGCTCAGATACCTTATTTGAAAATGTTGAGTCTAATTACGGCTTTGAAATCATTAATATTCACTTTTTCCCGCTTATTTATATGGAATTGTACCATGACCTTTTCTTATCAAACGTATTCAAAGATTTTTCCAAAACGAGAAAAACTTCTAAGAAATCGTTTAGGAATTCTTTCAAGATATTTTGCAGATTTTTGTTCCTGGACTTCTTTAAAATCGACATTAGCAATAAATCAACGAAACTTTTTAAACGCTTTCATGTACACTCCCGTGCATAAGTTTGGGTTCACCCCCTAAAAACCATACAAAAGTGTTCAGTTCATATCTCTGTGATTACACGTCCAATTCAAACTCTTTAAGACGCATTCAAAAGGCAAAGAGTTATTCTTACTTCGTATGTATTTTTCCAAAAACATTCTTTGAACTTTGTAAATTGTACTTAAAGTAGTGACACTTTTCAAAAAAAACACACTGAAAAACATTACTAATTTCCTCAGCATTGAGTCGAACAAAATATTAAAACAAGGTGTCATTAGAATCGTAATCTTATATTCTTTGAAGAGCACTCATGAAATTTTTGCGGAAAAATCTGAAAAGTATTCAAAATCAATTAAACAGTCAGTCAAGTCATCGTGCAAAAGTTTGGGTTCACCCCTCAGTATGGTGTATCGTGCAAAAGTTTGGGTTCACCTGAACTTACTCAAATCTGTGAAATCTCAAACCAATCATGTAGGCGCTATTATTAGCGCTCAAAAAAGCTTTAAACTGATAAAATCGGTTGAAAATGGCAAAGATATTGACAAAAATGATGTGCGCGCGGCTCAAGTGAACCCAAACTTTTGCACGATTTACATAATACTGAAGGGTGAACCCAAACTTTTGCACGATGACTTGACTGACTGTTTCATTGATTTTGAATACTTAACAGATTTTTCCACCAAAATTTCGTGGGGTCTCTTCAAAGAATATAAGATTACGATTCTAATGACACTTTGATTAAAAATTTTGGTCGACTCAATGCTGAGGAAATTAGATATAATTTTTCAGTGTATTTTTTGAAAAATGTAACTAGTAGTTACTAACTACTTTAAGTAGAAATTTAGTATACAAAATTCAAAAAATGTTTTTGGAAAAATACTCTTTGTCTTTCGAATGCCGCTTAAATTAAACACTGTTGCATGTTTTTGAGGGGGTGTACCCAAACTTTTGCACGGGAGTGTAGTAACTCTACAAAATATTGTGAATAATGCCACCAAGAATTTTTCGAGTAATTTCTGAAATATTTGCTTCCGGTGTAAAACCACTGTAATATGACTAGTATTTTCTTTATGGACGTCAATTCATTCAGAAATTTTTAAATAAGTGGCCACAGAGTTTCCGAAAATTCTACACGGATTTTTTTGAAGGATACTTCAAGAATTCCTACACGAATCATTGTGAGAGTTTTTCACGATTTCAACTAAGAATTCCACTGAGGAGACCTCTGAAATCCACTGAAATGATTTATTAGTGTATCCTTCATCAAGATATTCCGTGGTTTTCCCAAGAATTACTCAACCAATAACCACCCTAGAGATTCTGCCACGAATTATCTGACTGAATGGAAATATACCCCTTGAGATTTTTTGAGATTTTTTATGGTATTCATCTTATAAGAATTCATCAAATAATTGAAAACCCTTTAGGGTTCGTGCTTGATTTTTTAAAGAGCTCTTCTTCGATTCGTTAATTACTACAAAAAGTTCTTCAAGTGATAAAAGTAGTATAAACTGTTTAGCGATTCTACAAGTTTTTTCTTCAAGAATTTTTGTAAATATCATTCTTCTAAGACTTGTTTTTTCAATGAAAACCTTTCAATGAAATTCCTTCGACAGAGTTCCTTCTTCTTCTTTCTGGCGTTACGTCCCAACTGGGACAGAGCCTGCTTCTCAGCTTAGTGTTCTTATGAGCACTTCCATAGTTATTAACTGAGAGCTTTATGTGTCAAATGATCATTTTTGCATGTGTATATCGTGTGACAGGTACGATGATACTCTATGCCCTGGGAAGTCGAGAAAATTTCCAACCCGAAAGATCCTCAACCGGTGGGATTCGAACCCACGACCCTCAACTTGGTCTTGCTGAATCGCTGCGCGCTTACCGCTACGGCTATCTGGGCCCTGGGCATCACTTACGTATATTTGGTATAATATATGTTTCGCATAATGCAGTGTCATACAAGTACAGGTAGCACCTTCATAATTCATAATGATCTTCTCACCTGTAAGTATAACCTAAGTTTAAGAGTAGGTATCGTAATAAACCATTTTTAATAGACATAACATAAATCATGTACATACAATTCGTCAGACGTATTTCGATACGCATTGATTTAACCCATTTATTCTTCGACTTTTAAGAACATCCTTTCTAAACTGTTTCTAGAATACTTGATTGATTTGCCTGTTAATTCTATTATCAGGAATGATGTTTTGAAAATCCTCCAGATAATCAGGTTTGAATTGGATCATATAGTTTCTAACATTTTCAAAATGTCAATGTATTCAATCATCCAGCAACATCTCCGAATAAAATGTTCTTCTTGTTCAAATTACATGGACATAGAACCAAACTAGGAGATCAAAAAGCCTAAACATGCTCTGAATATTTATGAAACCCGCGCATAATAACATATTCTGCACGCATATATTAACATAAAATTCCTCTCGCACAAACCAGTTCGGGTTGTCATCTTTTCCTCATTCAAATTATGCAGCCTGTTCAAGGTCATTGATGAAGATCTAGCAAACTAATGAAACACGAAACAACCATGGTCATGGTATCGTCAATCCGGCGTTATCGAGTTTGGATATTTTGTAACGAAGTTCAATGTCGCGTAATGCCTCATGTAGAGTGTTGCGAAATTTAATCCAGTGGTTTGAAGCTTTTTGACCTTTGTTGGTCGGCAATGTATAAATTAAACGGTAAACATTTAAACATTTTCCACTTCACCTAAATATCGAGGTTTTCCGATGATTTCATTAAGGAATAAGCGTTTCCATACCACAGCGAAAACTCATGGAAAAACTTGGGTGCTGACTACTAGTTCTCCATACTCCATAACTGTTCTGCACGATTTAAAACCGTAAAGAAATTCAATTTTGGGAAATGTTTTCACGTTGGTGGCTAGCAAATATTGTAAAGTTACTGTTAGAACTTCGAATGGCGTTAAAATGAGGATTTCATTGAGAGGAAACGACACAAATCCTTAGAGAGGCATTTTGGTCCATTTGACCTTACTGCTACTGCCCTGATTAGATCGGGGAGATAGCAGTGCATTACAAAAACCCCTCTAAACAAGTTCCAAACCTCGGGGACACTATTGCTATCGGATGTTCGGGGATTGTTTATCGTACCAGTAAATTAAAACACCTGATCGTGCTTCTAAATCAAATGAGAACAAATTCTGCAATGCCTGAGGATAAGCAATTGAGGGGTGTTGAGATTCTATTTTCTTCAGATTCTTCGTTCAAAACTGACTCCAAAATAAATTTTCTATAAGCTTTGAGTACTACAGTCAACTCTCCGTAACTCGATATAGGCATCGTAACTCGAATAGGCATCGCTAAATCTATCACTATTCGAAAATATAGGTTTTTAGCTTTCATTTGACGTGTTTCCCAAAAAAAAATTACCGAGGGATACCGAACATTTGTTTCTTTTATTTTAAATTTTTGTTCCTTGAAGTATATTATTTTCAAATGTAATCATGGTAGAAGGCAATTTTTTTCTCTCAAGCTCGATGGTAGCCTAAATTTCAAATAAAAATTGATAAAACTAAGATATAGAAGGTTGCATGTTGGAATGAACAAAACTGTCCTATGTAATCTTGTGGATTTGTTAAGCCATAGGACACTTATTCGTACAGTGAAGGACACACTTAGTTGAGTTCAACTTATTTTCATTGTTTTTTTTTTCGAAATCCGCACAGCCGAGCGGTCAGCAATCAAATTTTATGTGATATGTTAGCAAAAAATCAAGTTTATTAAAAGCAGCATCTTTGGGTGCCGCTGACATCAAACGTCACTTTTACTGAGATGTCAGCAAACGACCTTTTACCGAAATCTGCACAGCTGAGATCGGCATTCTGATTTAAGTGTTTGCTTGATTCTAGCTACACTTTTTCATATTAAATTTAGGGGAGGGATCATTAGAGTACGTTTAAAACTACAAATTGAACTTTAACACTTCACTTTTTGCAAAAAGAAAATCACTAGTAAGGCGAGCAAATATCTTGAAACTCTAATATGTGTTGCTTATCTTGACAGATAAGCCTATTTCGTCTGCGACTTACAGACTTCTTCAGTGTCAAAATTCAAGTACCGTTGTGTTTCAAATGCCAAACATAACACAATTTCCGAACAGCTGGGATTTTAGAGGTTAAAACTAACACTCATTGCATTTTAACATGGAAGCCAACAACCGTAGAACAATAATTCATTATCTTGTGCAGATATGTATTTCGAAGATTTAATAGAAAATTCCCTGTTAAAAGTCGAGTGTGAGTCTTCGAAGACAAATTTGCAAAATGTTCAAAGTTTAATTTATTTTTTTACAATCCGATGGTATATCGAAATTTTCAGATAATCGCTTTTTTTGTATTTTTTCTGTCAGGCACAATAGTTAAATTGTTATGTAACAAGCAGGGTAAATGCGCACTCTGTGCAATTGCACAAGCTTAGTAAATTTAAATAAAAAATAGCAAAGTTAAGTAATTTAAGAGAAGCTCCTAAAAATAAATACGGAGATTCAGTACTAAGCGCCCCAGTACAACTTCGTTGTGATTGAGTCTGCCGCTCAGCTTAGTGTTCTATAAAATTTCCACATTTATCAAGTAAAAGATTTTCTTATCATATCGGCAATTTTTGCATTCGTATATCCTGGATCATCTGAGAATCGAACTGGGACATCATAACTTTGCTCGGACCTTCTCAAAAAGCTAATGATGTCAAAATATGTGTAATTTCTTCTTCTTGACATTACGTCCCACTGGGAAACAGCCTACTTCTCACCTCAGTGTTTTATGAGCACTTCCAGATTTATAAACAAAAACTTTCTTTGCCTCGATTGCCATTTACGCATTTCTACATATATCTTGTGCCAGGTACGATGATACTCTTTGCACAGGAAAGTCGAGGAAAGTTGTAACAGATTTTGTTACTCAGTTAGCGCGATTTTTCTAACAAAATATGTAATAATTTTGGCTGATTAGTAATTAAAATAACAAAAGTTATAACAAAATTTCCTCCACACTAAACAAAATGTTATTGAATTATAATTCAAACAAAAATTTAAATCATCATGTTACAAATCAAACAAAAATATAACTCATTTTGTTATTTTCCATAACTGAATTATAACAAAATTAGCTATAAGCATTTTTTTTCGATTTTTCTCTAACAAATTGTGTTATAATTAAGTTTAAAATTAAAACGAATTTGAAACAGCCTGTTATTATTACTGATTTTGTTTTGTATATGTTATAATTTCAAAGTGCTTCTAATAAAAAATAAACAAATTTTGTTACTTGTAACAAGTTTTGTTACTTGTAACAAGTTTTGTTACTTGTTACTAATCTTGATATAATTGTGCTACAATATTGTTGTAATCCATTAGTCGGGTAACTTAAAATTAATCAAATAAACTTACATTCAGGAATCCACTCTTTTCTCACTATGGCACGATTAACTGTCCTTTAAAACTTTTCCAACACTTCAAAGCTTCAGAGTCCTTTAAACCACAATATAGTCCAGAACGAATCTTCCTTCACACAAACGTCACTAATCACTTTCTCCCGAAATCCAACAGTCCATAGCAAGTTCTCGATATGCTCTTCACCTGTACCGCAGCAGGATACACTCACTCTCGAATATCACAATCAGAACCGCTCGGAAGCTCTCTCTAGTGTGCATTCGCGACAAAATTCGAAACAGCCATACTAGGCCAGAGGGTGAGGAAAAAGTCGAGTGTCGTCCATGTGACAACTGAAAGGCTTCTACGTGCTGACATAACTTAAATACTATTTTTCGCGCCCGCTCAGTCTTAAAGCTACGCGCGCACCCAAAAGATGATCATCAACATCCCTGTTAAGAGCAGCAGCAGCCATCCAGCGGCCTAAAACAACCTCCCTCCTCTTATTTTTCCAATTTAAGCTGTACGACGATCAACAAATGAGCACAAACATCATCTTCTCACCCCTTTCGATCGTTGTTGTTGGGACCTCGCGCGCCGGCTTGAGTCACCACCGGCGCAAGTTGCAGAAGTCCGGAGCTGCGGCGCTGATGTCGCGTGAGAAAAAACTCTCACTCTCGTTAGGAGTGTCTGCTAGCGTCCATAACTCCATAAGTGTATGCGGTATTTCGTTTTTGAATCATTTATTATTATCATTTTAAAGAATACATTCATTTCTTATATCTAGGTGTTCTGTGGATTGTGCTTCTTTTCCCCTGAACGCCGGTTCCCCGAATGCCAATTCGGAAAGCCCGGTTCTCAGAAAAGCTTTTAGCCTTAATAATTTGCATAGCTTTTAGCATTTCAAGTTTAAATGTATCTAACTTCAATTTATTCAATTTATTGGAATATCTTTCATCGTGATAACATGTAATACTAGCACTTTCTAATACTAGCATCTCTAGCCATTCGCTTAATGTAAAAATTTCAAAAATGTATGCAACCATGAAAATGATTTTAAAATTAAAGCAGAATGGCACTTTTTCCCAACCTCACATAGAAAAGGTCCTTGTGATGGTATCGGTTGCAATATTAAGCGAATGGCTAGAGATGCTAGTATTAGAAAGTCAGCAGAAATTAATAACGCCAAACAATTTTTCGACTGGGCTGTGTCGCAAAAGATGAAAGACCAATTTAAAAAAGATTGGGAATTTATCTATGCAACTGAAAATGACTATTCAGAGGCTGAAAAATTTCTTCAGGAAAGATTTCTAACCTTGTTCCAATTCCTGGAACAAAAAATATCATTCATTTATACCAAAAGACGAACGAAGCATATTTGCTAGTGAATTCTCAGATGCACATGAAAACCAAGAAAATACAGCATGCTTTGTTCTTAATAATACAAAGAAACGAAAATCTTCTGGTGTTAGCAACCAAAGACAATCTTCCCGGTTGAAAAAATAGATAGTATTAAGATGAAAATGTAAGTATATACTGAATAATTGAATAAATATAATTAAAATAATAATAATAATAATCTTATTTGTTCCAAAGAAAAGAATGAATCCCTTTTCAGTGTAATGGAAAATTGAGGCAGAAACAGTTATTTTCAGTTTTTCCTAAAGGTGTAATTTTTCATGAAAAATATCATCCTTTCCGACTTATACCAATCCCACATCTTTTTTTCAGATGTTTTAGAAAATTTGCAATTGCTTTGATAAAAAGATCTTTGTTTTTTCCGATGCTTCGATTGAAATATGGGTTTTCAAAGAATCATTTTCCACAAAATTGGCCATAACTCAAAAACGAAAAAAAAGTACATTTCAAAAATTTCAGCGATTAAAGCTTATGAAATTACCATCTCAAAAATAGATTTTTGATAGTTTTCCACTAATTGGAACATAGTTTTTCCGGATTTTCTTTACGAATTTTCCCAACGGTGGAAAATTTTGTGGAAAACTGTTCCCGATTATTTTTTTTATTCCTGAGAAAATTTGCTTTCATTTTCATTAAAAAAAAAAACTCTGTTTCTACGATGCTTCTTTCTTGAGTTATGATTTTTCAAAGAAAAGGCTCAAAATGGCACATTTGCACATTTTTTACAAAATTGGCCATAACTCAAAAACGAAAAAAAAGTACATTTCAAAAATTTCAGCGATTAAAGCTTATGAAATTATTTTCTCAAAAATATTTTTTTTCAAATTTTCCACGAGTTAGAGCATAGTTTTTCCGGCTTTTCTTTACGAATTTTCTCAACGATGGAAAATTTTGTGAAAAACTTTTTCCAGTTATTTTTTTTATTCCTGAGAAAATTTGCTTTCATTTTCATAAAAAAAAACTTTGTTTCTATGATGCTTCCTTCTTGAGTTATGATTTTTTAAAGTAGGGGGAGATCCCCCAGTACCGGACAGCACCCAATACCGGACAAAGTCAAAAAATTGAGAAATCATGGTCCAATGAAGATGGTGTATTAGAAGGAAAGAAAGCTATCATGGAGACTAATGTTTGCGTAGAATAACACATCCTTGAAATATGCATGCCTTTTTAAAAAAGTAGAAAAGTTTGAAAATCTTAAAAAAATTGACGTATCGCCTTATTATTGAGCCGTTTTAGTAATTATTTTGAATATGAAAAAATACTTTGGATCACGCAAGCATGTTCGAAAATAATCCTAACTTGATAGTATAAATGTATTTTGTACCATAATTGAACCAAATACGGACAAATTACAATTTTGGGTTAAGCACCTCCTGTCCTCCAGTTTCGGACAGCTTAATTTGTTATATGATATCTTTGTAATTATTGCACCAGTGTCTCAAAATACATTCATTTTTCATGGATTCCGTCGATCATGGTATCAAACATGCGATAAAATTAAGAAGAATGAACATTCAGAACAACATCGAAAAATGTGCTATTTTTCATCATATATGAAAGAGGATTTTGATGGACATCTTGTAAACTAAGAAAAACTCAAATTGTTCTTGTAAATGTTGCGAATGCATTGAATTGGCAATTGTATACTATTCCTATAGTAAACACATTCAATGATGTTCAAATTTACAGAATTCGACGCATTTTCAGATCGTGTCCGGTATTGGGTGCCACGTTTCAAGATCGATCAATTTGGTACTAAAATACATCATCAAAATGCAATGTCAAAATTCATATTTATATTTTCAAATTTATTTTTATACACTATAAAAATGATAATATTTATCATAAATGGGTAACACGAGCTCATAAAACCAATATTTTTCGAATTATGAATTTAGTGGCTTAAGTGTCCGGTACTGGGGGATCTCCCCCTAAGTAGTATCAGGAGAAAACAATAAATTTCCAACCTAGTTTTCCCGAAAAAAAGGCAACCCTGAATATTTCTAATTTTTTTTTATTCATATATTGATGAGCCCTGCCTGTGGAAAAAGTTTCATGAAAATTTTGAGACCTTTCGGCCCAATCCCGTACGGAAATAAAAAAAAATCTCCTACAGATAACACACAGGCTTCGTCATTTGACGGAGAGACCTATGTCATCTACAAACAAAGATTTTTGACATCCCTGAGGTAACTTAGGTTAGTCAGATGTGAAAATATTGCACAATATTTGTCTCAAAATGCTGCCATGAGAAACATCAGCTTTAACAGGAAGTTTTTCAGACTTAGAGTGTACGATTTATCAAATAAATTTAACTAATAAACGAAAGTATTCTATCAATGCATATTAGGAAGTTAAAGTTTGTTTTCTATTGTTGTATGTTTTATATGCATTCCAGTCGGTTCTAAGATAATTGAAAGAAGATCTGATAGGTTTGAAAGTCACTCCATGAGATATTTGAAATGTAACAGGGACATGTTGAGAATAAAAATCAGCATGAGTAACTAGTTGGCTACAAAGGTGTCTAGAATCGGTGACGACCAAATCAATCGTAGAAGGGTATCTAAAAGAGGAAAAACAAGTAGGGCTGTCAGGGTATTGAAGTCACCAATGACCAAAAAACGTACTTATGGCGAGTCATTTTCCGCAGGTCAGTTCGAAACAAAATATTGAGCTGCACAGTGCATTGAGAAGGCAATTAGACAGCTAAGAAAGAATTTTTACCAAGCTGTGTTTCAACAAAAACACCCAAAGTTTCAAAAACTTTGGTTTCAAATGACGAAAAAAGTTGATGTTTTATACGCTTATGAATGATGATAGCAATTCCACCAGATGCTCCATACAAGCGATCATTTCGATAAACGATAAAGTTTTGATCTTTTTGAGTTTTCCGTCTCTGACAATGCTAGAAATTTCGTGTATCGTTTCGTTTCATATCGGCATGCATATCGCATACCCTTAAAACCATTCAACCATTGGATCAACCCGTGCCGACAAACAGAAGGGATGTTATCTCATCTCGCGACCGCCACTGGAAGCATCCATATGCTAGCCATCTCGCGCCGTATCGATCAAGCTCTCAGTCCGCCAAGTTGAGCTTGAGACCGGCGTTATTTTTCTGTGAGAAGGATAGAAGGAAACGACCAACGCAACGCTTTCAACAGAAGGTTATAAGTCAAGTGAGAACGAAAGTGATTTCTCAGCGCTGAATTCGCTCTTGGCGCGTTTCGGCGATCCGATGATATCGCGAAGGCGCGCGCTACACGTGAGTGAGAGAATCCTGAGAGCACCACGTGTTTTGGCTTTGATAACGGGTTCCATTCGGAAACATTAGGTACATATTGGCAAAACTTCGAACATTGCTTTGCGCCAGTTTTTAAAACACAGAAATTAAACTGAAATTGAGTTCTGTTTGATCCTTCGACCAGACTCTTTGATTCAAGTGAGGAAGCAAAGAGTGCCGCCTATCTGACCACGTTCCGAATTCGGGGGATTATGCAGGAAATCTTGAACTCCATTAGGGGAATTGAGGTTTGCTTCCAAATCGCAAAGAAAGGAGACTGTCGCGTTCTGCCGGTAGCTCTTGAAGATCGCGAACTTCTTCTCAAACATCTTGAAGAGAAGAAGCACATTTTTTTACTTATGACGACAAAACTGAACGTTTGTTCGAAGTCGTCTTGAATGGTCTCTCAAGTGACTATAAGTCACCTGAAGAGATCAAAAATGGAATAAATGATTTACTTGGATTTTCCCCAGTCCAAGTAATCATTATGTAAAAGAGAACCCAATCTGGCATCGTTCGGAAAGGGCTTTCTCAAGAATATTATTTAGTTCACTTTAACAAAAAATAACTGAATAATATTAAAGCTTTAGAAAAAGCAAAAATTTTGTTTGATGTCCGTGTGACATGGGAACATTTCCAGAAACCTGAAGGAAATTACCAGAATCCCACTCAGTGCCGTCGGTGCCAAAAGTGGGGTCATGGTACAAAAAATTACCGCATGGATGCTAAATGCATGATTTGCGGAGGTTTTTCTACGCTAAGGACGTCTGTCCAGTGAAGGAAGATACCACCAAGTTTATATGCTCTAATTGCGGGGCCAATCATAAGTCAAATTTTTGGGATTGCCCTTCACGTAAGAGAGTCATTGAGGCTCGTGCCAGGCAGATGAAAGATAATATCCGTTACGATAACGGTTGTTTCCGGAATTTGCCTGGTAGAGTATCGAACAATACTCATTTTTCAGTTAACGATCGCTTGATTAGGAATCATACCCATCAGGAAGATCATAATCATGCTCATTCACAAACAATTTTAATCCGTCGAGTAGCCGTTCGAATCTTTCAATTTAGAATTTATTTACCCACGGTAAATCCTTTGCCTACGATATCGGCAGGTAATTTGAACTCCTCCCCTGTTCGTACTATGAGTACCCATTCTACTTGTTTCAAAACAAATGGAAAAGACCATACCGCCACAGGTAACTCCTACTCCGCTTCTTCGACTACAGAAAATTCTAATGAAAAATCATCAGATAATGAACCCACTTCGAGTGACATGTCTGCATCTGATTTTAATTTTCTAACTGAACAATTGAATCTAATGATTGATGCAATGTTCAAAGCCGCCACTATGACTGAAGCAGTCCAAGTTGGTGTAAAATTTACAAATCAAATTGTTATTGGATTACGTTTTTCTAATGGATCCAAATAATAATTTAAATATTTTAAATTGGAATGCTCGTTCTCTAAATGGTAAAGAGGACGAGCTGTTTAATTTTCTTACAGCTAATAACGGGCATATAGCAGTTATTACTGAAACGTATTTGAAACCTGGATCTAAACTCAAAAGAGATCCTAACTTTTTTGTTTATCGTAATGATCGACTTGATGGGGCATGTGGGGGAGTTGCAATCATCGTTCATAGGCGTATAAAACATCAACTGTTTTCGTCATTTGAAACTAAAGTTTTTGAAACTTTAGGTGTTTCTGTTGAAACACAGTTTGGTAAATATACTTTCATAGCTGCCTATTTGCCTTTTCAATGCTCTGGACAGCAAGTTAATTTGCTCCAAACTGACTTGCGAAAATTGATTCGCAATAAGTCAAAAATTTTTGTCATTGATGACTATAATGCCAAACATCGGTCACGGAATAATTCTCAAAGTAATTCAAACGGCAGAATTTTATTTGATGAGTGCTTCTTCTTCTTCTTTCTAGCGTTACGTCCCACTGGGACAGAGCCTGCTTCTCAGCTTGTTCTAATGAGCACTTCCACAGTTATTAACTGAGAGCTTACTATGCCAAAGACCATTTTTGCATGTGTATATCGTGTGGCAGGTACGAAGATACTCTATGCCCTTGGAAGTCGAGAAAGTTTCCAACCCGAAAAAATCCTCGACCGATGGGATTCGAACCCACGACCCTCAGCTTGGTCTTGCTGAATAGCTGTGCGTTTACCGCAACGGCTATCTGGGCTATAATTTGATGAGTGCTCTTCAGGGTATTTCTCAATTCAATACCCTGATAGCCCTACATGTTTTTCCTCTTCTAGAAATCCATCCATCATTGATTTGGTCTTAACCAACTCTAGTCATCTTTGTAGCCAACTGATTACTCATGCTGATTTTGATTTTGATTCTGATCATGTCCCTTTTACGTTTCAAATATCCCATGAAGTGATTTTCAATCCTATCAGCTCCACTTCCAATTATTTTCAAGCCGACTAGAATATATATGAAACATATATTGACTGTAATCTTGATGTCAACATTTCTTTACAAACAAAACTTGACATTGACAATGCTCTTGAAGCTTTAACAAATTCCATTGGAGCATTGCAATTCCTAATGTGAAGTAAAATTGCAATTCCTAAATGTGAAGTAAAATTTGAATCCGTGATTATATACGATGATCTTAAACTCTTGATCCGTCTAGAAAAACGTGAGGAGAAGGCAATTTCAACGCACTCGCGATCCTGCTATGGAAATTATATGGCAGGATTTGCAGAAAGAAATCAAGCAACGTTTTGCACAATTAAGAAACAAAAATTTTGAAAATAAAATTTCTCAATTGGACCCTGGCTCTAAGCCCTTTTGGAAATTATCTAAAATTTTGAAAAAATCTCAGAAGCCAATACCGGCATTGAAAGAAGAAAACAAACTATTACTAACTAATTGCGAAAAAGCTCAAAAACTTGCTATGCAGTTTGAAAGCGCGCACAATTTAAATTTAGGATTTACTAGTCCAATTGAAAATCAAGTTACTCAGGACTTCGAAAATATTCTCAATCAAGAGAACTGTGAGCCTGATTTGGAAGAAGTGAGAACTATCATTAAGAAATTCAAAAATATGAAAGCTCTTGACGATGATGGAATTTTGCTAAGGTAGTTCCAATTTTAAAACCAGACAAAAATCCTGCAGAAGCTTCTAGCTATCGTCCTCCATCAGTAAACTTTTTGAAAAGGTCATTTTGAACTGAATGATGGTCCACATCAACGAAAATTCAATTTTTGCCAATGAACAGTTCGGATTCCGCAATGGACATTCGACCACTCATCAACTTTTACGTGTAACAAATTTGATCCGTTCCAACAAATCTGAAGGCTATTCTACTGGTCTTGCTCTTCTAGACATAGAAAAAGCATTCGACAGTGTTTGGCATGAAGGTTTGATTGTAAAATTAAAAAACTTTAATTTTCCAACATACATTGTTAGAATAATTCAAAGTTATCTGTCAAATCGTACACTTAAGGTTAATTATCAGAAAGACTTCCTGTAAGAGCTGATGTTCTCCAAGGCAGCATTTTGGGACCAATATTATACAATATTTTCACATCTGACTTACCTGAGTTACCTCAGGGAAGGCTATTCTACTGGGTGTTGCATGCTAGTCCGTTGTCTAGTGTGGTGCTTCCTTCAAAGAGCAAATCGTCCACTGGAAGCATTAACGTGTATGTGTCTTTTTTTAAATGAAATGTAATATGTTGTTAACAAAAAGTTAATAAAATCTTAGATTTGTTTTACCAAATTAGGATGATAGTGTTGTCTAATGACACAGAACACCTAGATATAAGAAATGAATGTAATGTTTGAAATCATACTAATAAAAAAATTCAACAAAAAAAAACAAACAAAAAATTCCAACAAAATTTGAGTAGTGTGTGATCCTTTGACCGTGATGCTTGCTCCTGCGGGGGCGGGTGAAGCGGTCAGACAGGATCAATCTTGTTACGCGCGCAGTGCAGTTGGGGGAAGAAAAGTGGCGTGATCCGCGAGATAATTTAGTAGTGTGTGATCCTTTGACCGTGACGCTTGCTCCTGCGGGGCGGGTGAAGCGGTCAGACAGGATCAATCTTGTTACGCGCGCAGTGCAGTTGGGGGAAGAAAAGTGGCGTGATCCGCGAGATAATTTAGTAGTGTGTGATCCTTTGACCGTGACGCTTGCTCCTGCGGGGGCGGGTGAAGCGATCATGTTATGCGCGCAGTGCAGTGAAAAAGTGTATAGTGTTTGGCGGTAAGCTCAGTGTGGCGACGGAAAAAAAAGAGCATTACATCCAGGTAAAATCGTTCATTATTATTATTTACTCACCTATTACCATTTGAAACTAAATACGTGCCAGGGTCGAAAATTTATTTTCGATTCGGGAAGTGTAAAAACATTTCATATATCCATTTGATATCTGGGTGTTTTTATGCGGGGCTTACTGTATATGAAAATGACCTCAGAATGTGTGTGTATTTACTGCCATTCTTGAAATGGGTCGTTGGAATTTCAGTAGAGCTATCACCTTTCATCTCCCGGGTTAAAATTGTCTGCAGATATAAAGATATCGAAGGGTATCAAATATACATGCATACAATTTTCTTCCATAAAAGCACTGCCGGTCAGTGGGAGATGGATTGTATACACACACACACACACACACACACAAAAAATTCCAACAAAATTTGCACTAAACTAAAATATAACAAAACATGTTATACCGTTTTGATTCATATTACGGACACTTAAGGCCTCAGCGAAGTATAACTCATAAAAAGTATGTAAAATAAATCACTACGTATGATTCTTCCGCGTTATCGAACCTTCAATCCCCTTAACTTACGAATAGTGAGTGAAGATTTCGATTCCGAAACATGAATAATTTTAAATAAATAGAAATGTGTGGACTTTACATGATTCTTATTCCGGACACTTCGATTCGAATTCCGGACAGGTCGAACAAATCATAGATGGAAATGTCAAATCATCAAATGAAATCGTTAAACCACTGCACAGTGGACTTTTCTGCAAAAAAAATGTCTTTAAATTCAATATCTCTGGATGCCGCTGGAATAAAATCGATCTTTTTAACGCAAAAGAAAGATTTTTTCATGGACTAAACGATAGTGACGTGAGTGTTCACTGCACGTTATTTTTTCGTATGGTTTTGACCTATTAAAGGTCATTTTACCCTATTTTCAATAGAAATAAAATATTTATAATTCAATATCTCTGGATTCCGCTGGAATAAAATCGATCTTTTTACCGCAAAAGAAAGATTTTTTCATGGGCGAAACAATAGTGTGGTGAGAATTCACTGCACGTTACTTGTTCGTACGGTTTTGACCTATTAAAGGTCATTTTACCCTATTTTCAATGGAAATGATATATTCATAATTCAATATCTCTGGATTCCGCTGGAATAAAATCGATCTTTTTACTTTTCATGGGCTAAACTGTAGTGAGGTAAGTGTTCACTGCACGTTGTTTTTTCGTACGGTTTTGACCTATTAAAGGCCATTTTACTCTATTTTTATGCGAATTAGATGTTTATAAATGTATATCTATAGACTCCCCGGAGATAGAAACGATCTGTTCGCCTCTGAAGAAAGATTATTTCATATTTAAATGGATGGTGGGATCAGTATTCACGGCAAACAAGTTTTTTGCACGAGTTTGTCCGACCGATTGTCATACTACTGTTTTTGTTAGAAATTATATGCTTCTTAATCAATATCTCTGAATTTTGCAGAGATAGAACCGATATTTTTGCCTCAAAAGAAAGACATTCTCAATAGCAAAATATTATTAAGGTGAGAAGGTGGGGAACGTGATTTTTTAGTACGATTTTTGCCAATTAAAGGTTATTTTTTTATATCCTATTTTTATAGGATTGAGATATTCATTAATCGTTTCTTTTGATTCCGCTGAAATTCTTTATTCTTTCGAGGTACAAAGATCATTAGTATATCTTTGTACCTCGTAAGAATAAAAATTAGTAAATACTGAGTGCAGATGTCTAACAATGCAGGTGTCACTATCGTTTTGCCCATGGAAAAAATCCTTCTTTTGCGGTAAAAAGATCGATTTTATTCCAGCGGAAACCAGAGATTTTGAATTATGAATATATCATTTCCAATGAAAATAGGGTAAAATGACCTTTAATAGGTAAAAACCGTACGGAAAAATAGCATGCAGTGAATTCTCACCTCACTATCGTTTTGCCCATGAAAAAATCTTTCTTTTGCGGTAAAAAGATCGATTTTATTCCAGCGGAATCAAGAGTTATTGAATTATACAAGTATCACTTTCATTGAAAATAGGGTACAATGACCTTTAATAGGCCAAAACCGTACGAAAAATAACGTGCAGTAAATTCTCACCACACTATCGTTTTTCCCATGAAAAAATCTTTCTTTTGCGGTAAACAGATCGATTTTATTTCAGCGGAATCCAGAGATATTGAATTATGATTATTTCACTTCCGTTGAAAATAGGGTAAAATGACCTTTAATAGGTCAAAGCCGTACGAAAAAATAACGTGCAGTGAATTCTCACCTCACTATCGTTTAACCTATGAAAAAATCTTTTTCTTTTTCGGTAAAAAGATCGATTTTATTCCAGCGGAATTCAGAGATATTGAATTATGAATATATCATTTCCATTGAAAATAGGGTACAATGACCTTTAATAGGCCAAAACCATACGAAAAAATAACGTGCAGTGAATTCTCACCTCACTATCGTTTCGCCCATGAAAAAATCTTTCTTTTGCGGTAAAAAGATCGATTTTATTCCAGCGGAATCTAGAAATATTGAATTATGAATATATCATTTTTATTGAAAATAGGGTAAAATGACCTTCAATAGGTCAAAACCGTACGAAAAAATAACGCGCAGTGAATTCTCACATCACTATCGTTTAACCTATGAAAAAATCTTTCTTTTTCGGTAAAAAGATCGATTTTATTCCAGCGGAATTCAGAGATATTGAATTATGAATATATCATTTCCATTGAAAATAGGGTACAATGACCTTTAATTGGTCAAAACTGTACGCAAAAATAACGTGCAGTGAACACTCACCTCACTATCGTTTAGTCCATGAAAAAATCTTTCTTTTGCGGTAAAAATATCGATTTTATTCCAGCGGCATTCAGAGATATTGAATTTAAAGACATTTTTTTGCAGAAAAGTCCACTGTGCTCTGGAGAGACGCCTAAGGAAGTTGAATATTATAAATTTTCATAGATATCTATCGAAAATGCTTGTTAAAACGCGCCTTGAAAGTGAGAACTTCTGAACGGCAAAAATTGAAACTACATCTTTGCATCGCAGAGGAGTTTCTATCAAGCCTGCTTGTTTGTTAGGATGACTGATTTCAATCACCCATGTTTCGGTCCGACTATTGGACCATCTTCAGTGATCGATACAGGTTGAACTTGCTGTTTTATATATCGATCCCTAAAGATGGTCCAATAGTCGGACCGCAATGTCTGTGATGACTGAAACCCATTGAACGCAATGATAAGGCCATAACTCTTATGGTGCTTGTTTTAACACTTTTGAAATACTATGGCTATTTAAGGGAGAACGCATCGCTATATTGTTTATCAATATATACAACACATAGATTTATAAAGTTGTTTTCATGATCGACCTAACATTTTTGGAACATTAAATATGTTCCCAATGTTAAAGGATACAAATTTCTACTTAAAATTAAGTTGTAACGTACTAAACTTAATAAGAGGATTAGAAAAAGGAAATGTAAAGTGCCAAGAACCTAGTTTTGAAAAAAATCTACTTTGAAGTGTGTAGGATCTTGGTATGCTAGATTGCTCTTATTAGCATTGACTAATAGTAGTAATTACTGACGGAGAATAAATTCACTCTTGTTCAAACCATTCAGAAATCAAGGCTGGTTTTCTCTCCTACATTTGGCGACGAAAGAAAAATTTGGAAAATCGACACCAATGGATTGGCCAATGATAAGTACATATAAAGCTCGATATTTACACAACGGATCACAAGGCTGTCCCCAAGAAGAAGGCTGTCCCCAAGAAGAAGGATACTCAATTACACCCCTTCCGGTTGGGCCCCTCAATTTTTAATTAACTATTAACTAACTTTTGAACGATTGCAGATTGATTATGAAACTGTCAAAAATGGTGTAGAATACCTAAGAAGTCAAGCCTATCAAGTGCATTAAACCTTCAAATAAGACCTAGTGTAATAAATTGATGGTACGGAGCGCCCATGGTCGATAAATATTGAATTGTCAAGAGTTTCGTCCCAATTTCGTACCTCATGGAACTTTTACTCCTACGACTTCACTCTGTTTCCGTTCGTTGCCACCGCTGTCAAATCAAGTGCAATATTCAACTTACATACTTGACATTTCACCAAGTGTCGCTCTCATAGTTTTAGGCGTTGATTCTTACACCTCCAGGCAAACTCAAACAAACTAACTGCACCACAAACCAGCTCCATACGTACAGGTACAGTCATCTTCGTGACCGTGGAATGACTTCATTTGGCAGAACGGGCCATCAACAATTGTTTTCCGACTAGCGGATGTTTGACATTTTCCATCGTTTATCGTTTGGTAATGCTCATCGTTTTGTGTTCCATTATATTGCCGTTTAACCCACCTAAGCGCACTGCAGCACTGCACTCAAGCAAGGATCACACTATGAATACATATATATGACCTTGAGGTGCCCAAATTACATTGTATCACACCTGATCCGACCAACATCTTAATAATCACAATTCGCCAATGAACAGTGGCCTTTCGCTGGATTGACCATCTCGTGTGCAGTTTACTCATCGCCTGGTGAATAAGTGGTAAATTATACATGTCTTTTTTATCTCAACCTAATCTTCTCGGCCTGGGATATATAAATATTGCTAAACATTTGCAGCTTGCTTCACACGCTGTTATTGTGGTAGCTCACCGAGCCATCAGATGCTCGTACCTTGTGTGTACCTTCCTTCCAATAGGTCATTAAATTAAATCATATGGAAAACCACTGCTACCGCTTGTTATAGGTAAGCGCTTAATCGACTTTATTGTCGTCTACGTCTATATTCCGTAAAGTTGGCCAACTCTTGGTTACATCCCTTTTCTTCAACGCAAGTTACAACCAAATGAAAGGCAGCATCTGTGAAGAAAATGTGTGACCATGACCAAAACGATGAACCTCAGTGAGTATGGAAATGCTATTGCAGTTCTTTTAGGAATGCGTACACCAAATTAAATATACCCATCTGTTTACGCGAAACGGTTCTTCAGAAGCGCTTCATGAATCACGGGAGCTACAGAATACCTTTCTCACCCTTACGGAACCAATAATTGTAAAAAAAAACCTAAATTGTATAGACAAAGTATGGTCGGCAAGCCTCGTAGGATAAATTTGCAACTTGTGCTGTAAAAATCATCATTCTGCAACTTGTTCCGTAAACTACTATTTTACTGGTCTCGGTCCTGAGCCAACCGCTTCCAGTCGCTCTAAGTGCACTATTACCTCCCTCGATACCTTGATGGCTACAGCGTAGTGTCACGCCATTGACGGACGTATTGTAACTATGTCCGCTCAAAAATGTTCGTTGGACATGTACAAGCAAATTTATACTGAAACAGCTCGATATCATCGCTGTTTTTTAAGTTAAGCAAGTTTAGAGTGTTATCAATAATTTCACTGGACTAGTTCAATCAATCAATAAAATTACATGCCATCGCTTTGAATTTTGTTTTATGAACAAACAATTTCAAATAAACAGTATTTATTATTATTTTTTAGTAAAATAGGACGCTGGGCGTTAACGAGTCAATCAGCACGTGGTCTATTTGGGAGCACGCATCGACACTCGCGTGTCGCCAGGTGTGTTTTTATTCTTTCGTGCAAAGTAGGTACTGCTGATTGCCATCCCTCTAGCTCATACTCATAATTCATGTCATCGGGCATATCGTTCATAGGCGCATATATGCTAATCAGGCTGTAGTTGAAGAGCATGCCCATCATTCTTAACACACAGATTCGGTAGCTTACCGGTTTCCACCGAATAATTCTCTTTATCTGCTTCCCAGTCTCTATGAAGCCAACTCCACGTTCTGCTCTGTCACCGCCGCTATAGTAAACATTTTCATTTATTTAGTTCTAAACAAATAACGCTGAATCAACAATTTCACACCACAATACTCGGTTCGAGGCCACATCTCTCCATCCTCTGTTCTGCCCCACGCTCGCCAATTCGATGTGCACTTGATCCACCCACCTAGCTCGATGTGTTCCACGCTTTCTTGTACCAACCGGATCCGAAGCAAGCACCTTCTTTGCAGGGTTGCTGTTTGCCATTCTTGCAACATGCCCTGTCCATCGTATCCTTTCAGCTCTGTCCATCTTCTGGATACTGGGTTCGCCGTAGAGTTGGGCAACCTCGTGGTTCATCCTTCGCCGCCACACTCCGTTTTCCTCCGCACCGCCAAAGATCGTCCTATGCACCCGACGTTCGAAGACTCCAAATGCTTGCAAGTCCTCCTCGAGCATCGTCAACGTTTCATGCCCGTAGAGGACTACCGGCCTTATGAGCGTTTCGTACATGGTTCATTTGGTGCGGGTGTGAATCATTTTTGACCACAGCTTCTTGTGGAGGCCATAGTAGGCCCGACTTCCACTGATGATGCGCCTCCGTATTTCACGGCTAACGTTATTGTCATCCGTCAGCAAGGATTCAAGGTAGAGAAACTCGTCGACCAACTCGAACATATCCCCGTCTATCGTAACACTGCTACCTAGGAGAGCCCTGTCGCGCACGGCCCCACCAGCTAGCATGTTCTTTGTCTTGATCGCATTCACCACCAGTCCAATTTTTGCTGCCTCGCGTTTCAGGCGGGTGTACAGGTCTGCACCTTTTCAAATGTTCGACAATGTCCATATCATCCGCTAAGCAAACAAATTGACTCTTAAAAATCGTACTCCGGCTGTTCAGCCCGGCTCTCCGCATAACACCTTCTAGCGCAAAATTGAACAACAGGCACAAGAGTCCATCACTTTGTCGTAGTCCCAGGCGGAATCCAAATGAATTCCATCGTAGCTCTTATCAGCTTCGTGAGCTTCCCGGGAAAGCTATTTTCGTTCATAATTTGCCATAGCTATACGCGGTCGATACTATCGTATGCCACCTTGAAATCGATGAAGAGATTTGAGAATTTACCGATGACAGTTTTGGAGGATTTGCCGTACAGTAAAGATCTGGTCCGTTGTCGATCGGCCGTCAACGAAGCCAGCTTGATAACTTCACACGAACTCGTTTACTACAGGTGACAGACGACGGAAGATGATCTGGAATAATACTTTGTAGGCCGCATTTAGAATGGCAATCGCTCGAAAGTTCTCACAATCTAACTTGTCGCCTTTCTTGTAGATGGGACATATTACTCTTTCCTTGCACTCCTCCTGTAGCTGTTCTGTTACCCAGATTGTGCCTATCAGCCGATGCAGACAAATGGCCAGCCTCTCCGGGTCCATCTTTATGAGTTAAGCTCCGATACCATCCTAACCAGCAGCTTTATTGTTCTTGAGCTGGTGAATATCCCAGACAACCAGAAGTCGCATAGCAGTATACGAAAAAAATTGCTTATTTGTACAAACTACATCACTTCCGCACTACATGGTGGATGAAATCGTTGGATCGATGAATTTTCTCGCATAAAACGCTATTTTATGAGTCCATATGTACATTCCATTTCATCCCGTATACTTGTACAAAGTAAGTCGGATCAATCCGTACCAGCTGTCAAAAAAATTTGTTATCATAAATTAAGTCGCATAAGAGTACGGACTAATTCGCAAGAAAATCTACACACTCGCATTGCATGTTATGTTTCATCATATAAAATATGCACGTATATCGCCTCCACTTTTCTACGTATAAGGCCTTTTCGCAACATCTTATACGTGATACTTTACACATATAATCATCGCATAACGCAAAAGGTGATTTGGTTATCCGTACATTCTGGTTGTCTGGGTAGCATCCTTAACCTCCCTCAAAGTGGGGGCTGGTTGGTTTCCATCGCCCGCAGTACTGATAAAGGCATTTCCTCCGCTGTTCCGTCCTTCAGAGCACAGGCCTCAACGCCATTCGGGTGATCGTCGAAGTGCTGCTTCCGCTCGTCCGTCAAAATACTTTCATCCTTACCCCTGCATATCTCGGCTCGCGCCACGAAGCCATTGCGAGATGCGTTAAGCTTCTGATAGAACTTACGTATTTCTTAAGACCGGCGCAGCAGTTCCATCTCATCACACTTCGTCTCCTCCAGGCGGCGTTTTTTCTCCCGAAAGAGACGGGTCTGCTGTGCCGTTTCCGCCTATAACGTTCCACGTTCTGTCAGGTCCCAGGCTGCAGCACGACCACCCAACGACTCCGTCCCAGTGCTGGGAATGGTAGGGGAAGTTGTGGTAAAATGAACAGGGGTGGTAAAATGAACACCGTACCTTTTACCGAGAAAAAACAAATTTCGATGAATTTTCATAAAGCACAGACAATTTAGAGCATAAATCTGAGTGTTTGAGTTGATACGTAGGTCAATTAAAATGAAAATATCAACGAAAACTAAGATTTAAGAAAACCACGTTTGAAAATTAGAACTGACGTAACTTTTAGCTCGGAAGACTTGAGGTATTTCAGTGAGGTGAATATCGTTATGATATGATGTGAAATCTGATCTTTAGAATTCTTTTTGAATGGGCGCTAGTGCTAGTCCCTTTACGTCGCTGTGGTCTTCGCCGATTGTCCCGGTTCGTATTCTCTCGTTGATTGCTCGTTGCTAGATTTTTTTACGGCTGACCTGCAGGGCCTAACACCTAGATTTCCGGAAGACCATTTCCCCTAAATGTTCGGAGGACTATAGTGCGCAGCTTAGCTTAGAGTCCTTCTCTGGCACTCGGACGATGATCAATCGCCCCTAACATGGGGAACAGCCACTGTTGTGAGCCGCTCCTAAGGGATGGTACACAAATTATGTCACGCTAAATTTCAACTTTTTCGACCACCTCCCCTTCTCTGTCAGCATACGACCAAAGTTCCTACCGGGGTTGGTTAGCCGATCTTCCCTAAGGTTACTCGTACCCCGGCCAGTACCACGAGGAGATAGGGATAGGAGCTGCTGGGCAAGAGGCTAAGGACCACACAAAGGGGTCCATTTTATTCCTGCAGGTACGCGAGGTACCAATGGTACGTCATACCCAGCCATTTATCGTGCCAATCCACCGCTACAGTAGACGTGGTACTTGAATGAAGTGTTGGGGATGGGATCCACCGCTCGAAATTCATGATCTCCGGTTTTCGGTCAGCGTATTTCCTGGATATCATCCACGTGCACGCTGAAATTCCACAGTTCGCGAGTCAGGGGCCCAACACGCACGGGTTAATTCAAAGTTCTCACGTTCCAAGGTTCGACTTTCCAATCGTTGTTCTTTATTATTTGCCAGGTCTGTTGCCACTAGCGCATGACGCTTCACCATAGTAGTATGTACTAAAAGCTATTGAGAACCATATCTACAGATCTAAAAGCCTGATAAAGGTGGATGGTTGCGATGACGGTCATAGCCATCATGTGAATAACAAACGGACAAAGCTGTATCGTGTCAGCACCGAGGAGGCAGTTCCTCATACACGATGTAGATTGCGCAACCCAGATTAGGTGGCCTATCGAAGACTCTTTACCAATTTAGAAAGGCAAAAGTAGAACAAATGGATTGATTCTACGGCAACAGATCCGGCAACTTTCACTATCACAGTGAGAATAATCCTGAGGAAATTAGTTCCAAACATTCAAAACGTTTTACATTTTGTTACATGTTGCACATCGATATGGTAAACTAGATGATTGCCGTTGAATTTGAGGGGCCACTATATGTGACGAAATTGATTCAAATTTCGAGTTATTTTGAACTATCTATTAGAACTGATGATATCAGAATTATCTGCTCGGAATGTAACATATAACTGCAAATTAAATGTATGTCACGAAAGTGATAGTCATGGAAAACATTTGGTATGCTCAGTTGAAATACATGGAAAAAGTTGCTTATCTATATGTCAGCATCACAAAATACATCCGGATCAAATGTTAATTGGATAGATTTGGTACCAGAAATTAGTCGGAAAATCTTGGTTCCTAGATTTGAAGGGCTCCATCTCCAACTGACAAGTCTCTGCACCAGGATATAATCCCGTGAAGTGCTAACAACGATATAATTCAATCATCCGGATATGATTGCCTGCTAATAAGCTCCGAATGCCTAATCGATTTTTGCATATTTGGCAAATTGATAGATTGATGGACCGAAGCGTGCCGCTCCAAACCCTTGAATTATGTTTTGTTCGAGTCGGTATATGAACAAGATTTTATTCGAGCATCGAATGCTTCCCGGAAGAGATTGAGGCCATCATTAACGAATATTTACACAAACAAAGATCTTCTTCCGATTGATGTGGTTCAATAGCGTCATGGCATCGTTCCATATCATATTATGAACAGATCAGTTATGGTGGTGTGCCCTCTGCAATCTTTTGCCACGGTGTGTCTGAAACCGTTAATAACGAAATCGATTCTGCACTCACCCTTTGAGAGTTAAAGTGTCCTAGCATCCTCTCCGTAATTTTGAAAATGTTTCATCGAGGAAAATGGAAGTAATATACATTTGGAAATTTAGGGCCGAATTTGGGGATATTTTAATTTTTAACCAAATAACCATCAGGCATTCAATATTTGAAAGATGTGATATCTCAGCATGTTTTCTGTGAATTTAAAGGCATTTCGTTGTTAGTTACACAAGTTTGTGTAACAGTGATTCAATTCCATATTCGTACAGGGCACTGTAAAACATCATCAAGCATCATCTGGTAGTAGATGATATATCAACTCTAAAACAATCAATTAATTAACAATCAATCAATAACGAAGGTCATAGGTCATTGCTGCAGTAGGCCTTGAACTCTCAAGAAGTTGTTTTCTCAAGCTACTGACATGTTTCTCTCTTTTTCAGATGAGAAATTTTCAAGCGATTTGAAGATTGAACTCTAGACATTTGAGATCCGAGTAGCTGCTTTTCATTGTTCCTGTGTGGTGCGGCAGTTGACTATTTTCTGTGTGGCGTGGGGGTGCAATTCGTTAGGCCGAATGCCTTTAGGCCGAATGCCTTTAGGCCGAAAGGGTCGTTAAGCCGAAAGGATCGTTAGACCTAAATAACATTTGGTCATTTACTACTACTTTAAATGGCCAACACATTCATCAGTGTTTTTTCCTTCTTATAATCAAAAGGTGTTCTTTCCAATTATATTTCACATGTTTATTTTGGGCTTCTAGGTAACGCAAATTATCCTGATCTAAAAATTAATAATCCATTTGACCTGAAAATTCATTCGACGGCTTCTAGGGCTAATGCTAATTATCCTGACTTATTCCTGTTAGTTACCCATTCGACCAGGCCCATGGCAAGGGAAGACTTCTAGCGTAGTCAACATCTCGATGTGTTTACCCATTTTCGGTTAAATTGAATCGAGAGTGCAATCATTATGCGAAGTTTTGTTTAATGTGTGTGATCCGCAATCGAATAAGCGTCGCAATAAAATAACTCATTGCTTGCTTGGAGGCTTGCAGGATGCCTATAAATGTTTGCTCTATTTCCAAAACCATCGAAATCGTCTGGCTTGTTTATGTTCATAGCTCGTTATCTTTAACCCGTATAGGCCTGAGTGAAAGCAAAAATATTGAAACTCTCACCGCTCAGAGAATTCTTAACGGATTCAAATGATTTTTTGTCAGTATACTGGCCCACATATCTAGTTTCTAGAAATGGCCAGAGGAAATCGGAAATATTCCTGTGCCCGGAGTTATTCTGGTGGGTCTCTGGGTCAAGTCGAGTAAAAAAGGGCTATTTTTTGGGACATGTCAAGTTACCTTATTTTATTTGCAATTACAATCATTTTAATTTGCATAAATCATTAAGATCTGATATTCAACATTATAAATGAAGGGTTTTGCACCGTTCAAAATATACCGGATGTGGCCATTTGGACGTAATGCCCAGAAGAGCCGACTATAGATTTGTTGGATACTAAACCGTTTCAATGCTCGAAAAGTAGAAATCAAACGTAATTGTGAACAAAAATGCTTTCCCACAAGCTTGGCACAGATGTTCAGATACAAATTTGCCACTTTATCTTAAGTTTGAGGCGTCCAGGGTCCCGAAAATGGTCATTTGTAGGATTAATCAAATGAAAAACTCATAGTTATACAATTCAATCGTTTCTCAAAAGGTTTACACTGATGCAATTTTCTTAAAATTCCGTCATATAGTGGCCACATTATAACCGATTCCGGAAATTATCTATGGCTTGAAATTTGCCTGCCTCCAGGTACACAAACGCACAGTACCCTTGTCACCCGACCTGACCCAGTGATCCACCGAAATAACTCCGACCACAGGAATATTTCCGCGTTCCTCTGTCCACTTTTAGAAACAAGATATGTATGTCAGTATACTGACAAAAAATCATTTGAATCCATTAAGAATTCGCTGAGCGGTGAGGGTTTTTTGCTTTCACTCAGGCCTATACGGGTTAACGAACGGTAAATGTCATGGGTGTTGCATGAATGTAGGCGAACAAATGGGATGAAATTGTGGCTCGTGTGTCAATGATCGTTAAATTTTCCAAAGCCTGGGCACGGGGCAAGAGTGCCACTCATATGGGGCAAGAAGACCACCAGAGCAAAATGCTACAAATTTTGTATATTATTATTTCCCCGCCTAAACGATACATTCTAGAGTAAGTAAAGATAAAAACTGAGGGATAAAAGTTGACTTATAGTTAAACAGTAATTTTACGAAACTAATTTAGTTCTCATCTTTTTTGACTGTAACAATAATAGTAAAAATTGTCGGAAACCATTTTAATTGTCAAAGATGGTTTGTTTTGATTTTATTTAGTAGGAAACATTGATTTAATGCAATAGTAAATAAGAAAAATAAAATTTCATTTGATTTTCTACGAGAAAATTGCGATGTCCCTCTTGCCCCATAAGACATACTGTTTTTATATATGTAAAACTTAATGTCAAAAGAACTTTTTCGAAAAAAAATCCTCACAGCTATATTAAACAATTGAAAATCATCAATACTGTGCGGAAAAATCAATATGTTTTGTATTTATTGGGAGTCAAACCTTGTTTTCCAGTCTTACATTCTTATAATATTGCGCATTTTTCGCGTTGGTGAGTTAAAGACATTTTTCTAATATTTTGTACTAAACATTTTTAACTGTAATATTTACACAACCCACAATTAGTACTCAATGTATTCTTATCCTGCGTTAAACATCAAAAAATTGATTTGAACTACGTGAAATAAGCGGTGGCACTTTTGCTCCGGGTGTCACTCTTGACCCATGTCCCCCTACTCCTATTTCGCTCGACGAAACATCTCAAAATTCATGGACTGCCGTAATGGTAAACGCGCAGCTGTTCAGCAAGACCAAGCTGAGGGTCGTGGGTTGCCGGTCGAGGATCTTTTCGTAAAGGAAATATTTTCGGCATCCCTGAGCATAAAATATCTTCGTAACTGCAACTCGAAAAAGACATGCAGAAATAATCAACCGTCAAAGAAATTTCTCAGTTAATAATTTGGAAAGTGCTCAAAAGAAGGTGAGAAGCAGGCTCTGTCCCAATTGAAACGTAACACCAGAAAGATAGGTGCCAGGTGCAGAATCGATGGTCATTTTATTTTTCGTTAATAACGATATCAGACACACCGTGATAACTATTCTAGTAGATTATCGCGTTATGAGTATGGTATGGTACGGTACGGAACGTTTGTAAACTCACTGCCAACCATCCTCGTGGGCTTCGTGCTCAAAGTTATATTTCAAAAAGATTTCGAATTGATCTTACTTAGAAATGTTAAAGTTCACGAGCTCCTTACGATGGATTTCAAGTGCAGCCCCATTTGCGACGACATCGAAACCAACGATTGTCGACAAAGGTGTTGCAGGTTTGAAATTAAAGTTTCTAGCACAAAGCACCTAGCTACAGCATAATACGCACAGATGATAGGTATACATGTGATGCCGGTTTATAGGAATGGTTGTCATATTATGGAACGTGTCAGCAGATGCGCCACCTTTTGTCAGTGTGAGGCTTTGATACGCAAAGAATTCAATATCGCTGTCAAGGTGATGCCGCAACGACACGACTTTGCGCGCTTATGCGTGAGTCTGCAGAGCAAGGCAGGGGGAGCAAACTTGTTCACCACATGAATGGGTTGTGTCTCGTGCGGCGGAAATTCCAAGAAGTTTAAAATTAATTTGCAGCGATTGAATTGTCTTGATTTACTATCTAATGGGATTCATTCCTCTGTTACACGTGAAGGATATTGAATCCGAGTAGAGAGATTTGAAGAAAGAACGTGTAAAACAATATCTGAAGGAGCTTTAACAATAGTTGATGATAGAATAAATAAGGTGAACATATACGAAGACTTAGGAAAAAACAAACTATTTTTAAAAACCAAAAAGTTATGTTTTGATTCCGGGGTGAAGTTTATCAAATACTGCGATAAGTTTCCAAAAATCAGGAGATATGCTACTCACTAAATATGGGGTCAATGAATCTAAATCAAGTCAAAAAAATCTGGAAGATTAATCAGTAAATTCAATTTTATGAATTACAGAATAAACAACATTAAACGCTTAGAGGTAAGCAATTTTCTTCAAATTAGGTAATTACCCACGAATATACCATTTTTTTCTCTGTAACATCATTTCCAATGCAAATTTCAATCTTCATACAGAAAACAAATTGACTCTCTTCTACTTCTACTTGTCATTTTGTCCTCACTAGGACAGAGCCTGCTTCTCAGCTCAGTGTTCAATGAGCACTTCTACCGTTATTAACTGATATTTTATTTTTTTTTTTCTATCTTATTAACGAGATTTTTAGCCCTGGGCTAGTTCATCTCGGGACCAACGGCCTTACTTCCCGTCGTCACTAAAATTTTCAGTGACTATCTCGGGGATGGGATTCGATCCCAGGTCCTCGGCGTGAGAGGCGTGTGTTCTAACCACTACGCCAGGTCCGTCCCCCATTAACTGATAGTTTTCTTCGTCAAAGTTGCCATTTTCGCATTCGGCAGGTATGATGATGATACTCTATGCCCAGGGAAGTCATTGTGAACCATTGTGAAAAGATCTTGGGCCGACCGGGCATCGCGCCCAGACACCTTTATCTTTGTAGCCGTGGACTCTAACCACTCGGCTAAGAAAGTCCCTAATTAACTCTCTTACGCGTCGTATTGAAGTGTTTCTTATCGGTCCAAGCCAAAGTGAATAATGAAAGTGCCCATGTAGTTCTTTGCTCAGCTTGTGTAAATGACCCAAATATAGCCAACAAGATGGTAGAAGAAAAGTTGCGCCTAGTTGAAAAAAAAAAGAAACAGATAATTGAACAAAACTTTTTCAAATACCTTTCACAGCTCCCTCCACCCACCACCAAAGATCAAGCTACCATTTGTACATTCTTTCATTCCCTATATTTACTCTAGCATCTACACCGAAGTGCTTATCATAGATTATCCATAAATTTTTGCTGACTCTTCTATAATTTCTTCCTTATTATACCCTTACCCTTGGACCCACTTTCAATATCTTATGTTTTTCAGTTTACGCCGCAGTGTGCAGTAGCATAGATTCGCCTCCGAAATGCTAATAAATATTAATAAACACTTTTTTGCGCTTCAAGTCCATGCTGGCGCTTGTCCTATACTTGGCATAATTTATCGACATCATTGCTGATCATCCAGTGAGGCCATTAAAATCTCTTAGAGTTTTGCGTTCTTTCCGTGGACGAAGCTATACTGATGTAGCATGTAACCCAACAATTTTAAAGAAATTACTTAGCTTTATTCATTTCATTGCTCGGGTTCAAGTGCACAAATCCTGCAGTGGCTTTATTGTTTGTTTACCACTTTGGTGGAATACCTGCAGTGCAGTGAAATGATTTTCCCAAACTGATAAACCACTATTGGCGTGACAGACTTTGTCGATAATCGCGTGAATTAAAAATTAGTATTGCAACAGTTTTATGTGTGAAAACAACGTGTAACAGAAAAAACGAAAAACAGCGTAAGCCGGTATTGCTGCAGTAGTTCTAAAATAACGTATCGGATCACACACAATGTCGAGTGCAAGAAATGTTCCTGAAGAAAGTGAAACTTCTCAAAAACCATTTCGCACAGGAAGAAGTGCAAGACAGTTTCCATCAAGCTATAAGACCTTGTAAGAATCGGAAATCTGTTTTATATAAAATTTCAATTACCGTCAAGCTACCATTCACCATGTATTTGAGATAACTCCGCACTTCAAAAAAAATGTATAACTGTTCCAAATAATGTATCGCGACCAAAAATACCATTACGATGCATGAACCTGTTCTATAATTTGAGGAAAAATGCAAAATCATATATCAATATGAATATGAAGTAGTAGCACTCAGTTTGAAGGGTATATAAGGATTAGCTGTGAAGTCCAAACCGTTTCATACTAGCTTCCCAAGTGTCAAAACAGCATTTTGGCTTTCGTGTGAATTTATTAGGGTAAAAGCACCGGTTTTGGCCAGCCTAAGAGAAAATGTCAATAAAAAATAAATGGGAAGCCGTATTGATACTACTAATATGTCAAATGCAAGCTTTCAATCCATATTATGTGTGTAAAATATCAAAATTGAGCTAAAACTATTTTTTAAAAATAAAAAGATGAAATATGAAGTCAAAATTTTGTGACTACAAAACCAGCTTAATTTCAGCATACAACACCTTATTTAATTGCTTTAAGTTCATGAATGACGCTCATTTCTTACAGCTATGATTAAAAATGAAATAAAACACCTTGTTATTATAAAAGCTGATTTTAAATAAATTGACTTCCACTTGACTCCTGATAACATATTTTTTTATACCATTTAAATAAATAAGGTAAGTTATCATCAGTGTTTGTGCTCTTAAGATGCGCTAACACCATTAGCATTGCGAATTTATTACTCACCACACAAATATATGACAATCAGTGAATTCAGTGTTAGACAGTTTTAGATTCTGGGAAATCGAACCCCGGAAAAATCGGATCGCAAAAACGCAAACGTGTTTTCAATCTCACTGTGTTTTGTTTATGTTGAAATATATCTGGCAAGATCCAAGGTTTTCGCGATTTGCTGGGTAATACGCTTCGGAAGCCCAATCAAGCGGTTCCTTTGTCATCAACGCCAGAGTGTTTTTTTTGTGGTTTTCGCAATTTGTTGGGCAGTGCGTGTAGGAAGTCCAATCCAGTAGTTTCTTAGTTTTCACTGCCGGATTGTTTTTTCGGTTTTCGAATTTTGCTTTGCAGTGATGGTGATGGAATTAAAAGTGATTTTCAATGATGGATTATCAATTGGTGAGCTCGTTTCATGCTTCTATTTCAAATAAGTTATATAAGTAAACACAGATCTTTTTGTGACAACGGTTTTAATGTTACGGTTATGCATTCATTAAAAACATTGATTAGTTTGTCACTACATGTGGACATATTCCTAGTGGTAAAATGAACAGGGTTGATAAAATGAACACCGTGTCTTTTACCAAGAAAAATCTAATTTAGATGAATTTTTATCACGCACGGGCAATTTAGAGCATAAATCGGAGTGTTCGGGTTGATACGGAGCTCAATTGAAGTCAAAATATCAATTAAAACTAAGATTTCAGAAAACTACGTTTTCAATCGTAACTTGTAGCTCGGAAGTTTTGAGGTTTTTCCGTGCGGTCGATATCGTTATGATATGATGTCAAATCTGATACATTTAGAACCCTTTTTGAAAGGATTACAATCCTTAATGGATATATTTTCAGTAATGCAATGAAAATTTTAAGAAATATTTGTTTTGCTTACGTTTTTTGCATGATGTTCATTTTATCCACATAGTGCAGGTAAAATGAACATTTACATCGTCTTTTGCTAGCGATAAAATATGTAAAAAATCAGCTATTTCAGTCTGAATTCGAGTCGTTGCTCTAGAAAACATCCCTATTTTTGATGTTGTGCGATAGAACTATACAGATTCCTCGTTTTTCTATCAAAAACAAGCTGATATACTTAAGGTGTTCATTTTACCACTTCTTCCCCCACCTATGTTTTACAATCACAAAAAAAACTTTGGAAGTTTCGATACTAAGAGTGTCGATGTTTTTCTTAAGGTACTGATGAAGGGCTATCTATTAAAACCAATGTTGCGATGAATCTTCTTCGCGAACAATAATCTACGCATCTTCACGATCCAACATTCGCCAAAATTCATTTTTCATTTTTGCGTCACGAAGAGCATCGCAAAAAGCGAACGGATGCAACTCCGAAGAAACAAAATGAACACACCGACAAGTTGCTCGCGAAGCCCTTCCACAAGTAGGATTCATTTATCCTCGGGCTGTTCATTCCTGCGATTCATTGCAAGGTGGCTTCTTCTCCCAAAGTCAAGCGAATACGCTGCTGGTTGCATCGTGTACAGAGTCCACGCAGCCTAACAAAACACGCTTGAAGTACACAGCACGAGCGTGGCTGGGTGCTGCTGGCTATGGCCTGGAGCGCGACGGCTCTTGAGCAAATTGCGCAATAATTTTAAATTAAAACTATATGATGTATCTTGTGAATCTTCCCTACTAAAGATTTGATTTGATTTATTATCAGGGGGCGGACCTGGTGTAGTGGTTAGAACACACGCCTCTCACGCCGAGGACCTGGGATCGAATCCCATCCCCGAGATAGTCACTAAAAATTTCAGTGACGACTTCCTTCGGAAGGGAAGTAAAGCCGTTGGTCCCGAGATGAACTAGCCCAGGGCTAAAAATCTCGTTAATAAAGATAGAAAAAAAAAGATTTATTATAGAGACTTTCAGCCGTTACTAAAGAAGTCTCTCCCTCAGATAATCATGGAGATGCAGAGGTATACTTGGTCTCTAATAATAATGAAAATCATAAACATTACTTTCATCATCTAACGACCTTCACATGAAAACACAACACACATGTCTGTTTTTGAATTACCAAAATGTATGAATGGTTCGTCACAATATGTGTCGAAATATTTTATATTGAGGCTATATGGATCGCATCTCTTACTAAGGCGAAACCTGATCATGTAACTTTTAACCCTCTCACGAACAAAACTTCTTCCCATGACAACCATGAAGATGCAGAAGTATACTCGGTTTTTATTAACAATGAATGTCACACTAACATTCCTTCCCTTTCCCGATGACCTTAAGGACGTGACCGGCGCCGTTGTTAACTGTGTGATGTTTGGAAATCTCGAAATTGTACGCTGAAGATGGTAAACTACTCCCAAGCTGTTTCTGGTTCATTGTGCAATTTCGATTGTTCTGGTCAATCACGGAGTAGCAACTACGAATTGTATGGTCATCTATGCGCATGCTCATGCTCAAACATATCTGGCAAAATTAATTTATTTTCAAAAATCCTAAAACGTTATAATAATAGTTATTTATGCAACAAGTTACAAAATGATGACTTTTCCAGCACAAGTCGTACGTTTATCCGATGAGGCTTGCCGAGTTGGATAAGTACAACGAGTGCTGAAAACAACATTTTTTACAATTACGAAAAACGCCGCAAATATGTTTCTAGAGCATCCACACGAACATCCATGCGAGGTATAGACGCAGTATTTTTCAATCAGGTAGGCTGTGGTAGGAGAAGTGGGGGGGGGGGGTGGTTAAAATAATATCAGGATATCATCTTGTTTCTGATGAAAGATGGAATCGAGAGCATTTGAGACTTTATATTCAAATATTGAAAATTGATAAGCTTTTACCAGTTTTGGAACACTTACAAACCATCCATTCCACGATCACTATTTGATGGAGTAATAATAACTTCTTCACTTATCCCTGATGTTTTTGTAAACATTTTCATATCCTGTTCCAAATGTACTGATGTCAAACAGTTTTGGTTGTAAATTTCCATGTGTTTTCATACCCATTATCAAAGTTACCCCAAAACCGAATATCGACTTTCGATTATAAGAAAACTCTTAGATGAATGCGCAATAAATCGTTATGCATTCTTTCAACTACATTTGGTAACTCATATACCAGTACCGTAAAACGGGTAACTAAGTTTTTTCGAAGAAAACATTAATATTTATGCATTCTGTTTCAAAGAATTACAATTTATATTTTTAAAACAAGTACTGACATCTTAGCTATCGATTGCACTTGATAGATTGCCAAAAGATTTATTCTGAATGGATATATTATTTTTCATATAATTGAAAGTCGGTTTTCTGTTTTGGGGTAACTTTGATAATCGAACTAAATTGAATGAATTACGGAACATTTATAGGGTGTTGAATACCTCTAGGCTTTTAACGCTATATGGAAATTTCTGACTTAGATTACAAAAATGGTCCCAGTTTGTAAAAATGGGTTTCGCTAAGAGATTTGAGACTAAATTCATGTTCTTCTATAACTAGGCTGTCAAGGATAAGTGAAGAACTCATTATGACTTCATCAAATAGTGATCGTAGAACAGTTTGTTTGTAAGCGTCGCAAAAATGCTTAAATCTTATAAATTTTTAATATTTGCATATAAATCCTCAAATGCACTTGATTCCAACGAAAATAGCTTTGGCATGAAGTATCATAGTAATACTCTTTACTTTTGCATTCGTTTTGCTTAACTGATTAACAGAAACTTCGTTATTTCGTTTAATATATTGTGGGTCTCGCACTATCAAAGTTACCCGCATTATCAAAGTTACCCCGTTTTACGGTACCCGTTTAACGGTACCATTAAAGCTATTTTGTTTTATTTGTGTGACAAAACCTTCACAGCATTTTTTGGAGTGGTCCAACTAGGCACGTTCTACTCTAAAAGAGATTATGGGGGAAGGATGAAGATACAAGTACCGTAGAACGGAGTATCTTTGATAATGCGTGTAGCATTGATAGTACGGGATCCACAACATACCAAACGAAAAAAACATGTATATTTAAATATTGAAAATTGATGAGATTTACGGATTTTTGAAACGGCTTATAAACGATCTGTTCTATGTGAGGATGATTTGTTTCGTCACCATTCTTTGATATCCTAGTTATAGTAGAACTTGAGCTTGGTCTCAAAATACTTAGCGAGATGCATTGCTAAATTAGGGCCATTTTTTGTAATGAAATTTTGAAATTCCCATTATACCCATTATCAATGTTATCTCAAAACTGAAAACCAATATTCGATTATCGAAAAACAAAGATGTGTTCATAATGAATCGTTATGGCCTAATCAAAGCGGTTAATCAATCGTGTATTTATTCTTTGACAGAACATAATATACATTTGTTTTCGTGAGATGTTCGTACGATGCAATGTATTTTCATAGTTCATTCATTCATAGTTTTAACTGATAATTTTCAAAAAGATCATTACAAACTGAATTCAGAGAAATTTTATAACATAAACTCTGTGTGTATGCACGGTGAATGGAGGCCGCGCGGTGTCTGGTGACTTTACGGTACTTCAGACCCCTTTTGTTAGATATCTTGACAGGTCAGTTGTTTGGTATCTTCCCGCTGTCCGGAGTATTCGACAAGGACCCCAACCGAATACGTTTGGTGTGGCCCACTGTTCGCGTGGCACTCGATTTGATTGTGTTGGGTGCCGGAATTGCAAACACCATAGCGGAATGTATGCGACTCCGAATGGTAGGAGTCAACGCCAAGAACATCAACGGTCTGATATTCTTCGTCGATGGGTGCATCATCAATGTCCTGTTCCTGCTGATGGCCACCAAGTGGAATCGTGTAGCCGTCAAGTGGGATAGTGTCGATCGAATTTTCCTCACCGAGTCGTACCGGATCGAGTCCAAGTGGACGTTGAAGCGACGGTTGTGGACTGCCACGGCTCTGCTGTTGGGATTAGCTTGCTGTAAGTAAGATTAATTGACACTTATGTGCTTCAATGAAAGTAACTATTTGTTATATTCCGATTGTTGCATTTGTAGGTGAGCATTTGCTAGCGACTATTAACAACCTGAATGATCAATGGCATGAAATTGAACATTGTGGATGGAAAGAGAACATCACTGATACTTTTCGTCATTTTTCGCTTCGAAAGTTTTCCAACATGTATTCAATAGTTCCTTACAGTACTGTTTCTGCTGTATTTTTTTCAGTAAGTATAAATTGGTTTAAGTGTGGTATCAGTACACAAGATATTCAGTAGGGGTGGGCTACTCTCCCCCAAATGCCATTTGCTCATACACCAGTTCAGCGAATGACAATTTTCCCTCAATACCTTCTTCCTCTTCTTAGCATGACATCCTCACTGGTACAGAGTATGCTTCTTAGCTTAGTGTTCTTATGGGCACTTTCACAGTTATCAATCGTGTGCCAAGTACGATAATATTCTATGCCCAGGGAATTCAAAGAAATTTGCATAACGAAAAGTTGCTGGACTGACCGAGTATCGAGCCCAGGCTCCTTCAGCATGGCTTTGCTTTGTAGCCGCGAACTCAAACCACTCTGATAGGGAAGGCCCCACAGTACCATTACCCTAAATACCACGCGCAGCTATTTAGCATGACCATGCTGAGGGTCGTCGGTTTGAATCCCGCTAGTCGAGGATCTTTTCGTAAAGGAAATTTTCTCGATTCCCAGGGCATAGAGTATCTTCGTACCTGCCACACGATATACACATGCAAAAATGGTCAATCGGCAAAGAAAGCTCTCAGTTAATAACTGTGGAAGTGCTCATAAGAACACTAATCTGAGAAGCAGACTTTGTCTCAGTTGGAAGGTAATGCCAGAAAGAAGAAGAAGAAGAAGTGAAATTGCTTATTTCGTGCTAAATACATATTTTTTCTCTTATGAATGAATGAATGCAAACAGAAATATAAACGAGAATCGAATTCCAACCTCAAGACTCTTCTCTACGCACTATTCCACCAGCTCTTTGAACAATAATTATTGCTTTGTAATGCACTATAAAAGCTACCCCATTGCCTATAAATAAAACCTTTTTGGTTATCACTTTGCTGCACCCTTCGCAATACAAGTTCATCATCCACGAAATTAGGCCACCAGCGTTGGGCGATTTTGAATCGATGTTTTCATTCCGATTAATATTTTTTTTTTTTTTTGAATCGGTGTTTTGGGACATCTGAAACCGGGTGAATCGATTTTCTGCATTCGCTTTTTTGATTCGATTCATTTTGTTGAACTTTATGAATTTTTCTTACCGAGCTGATAAAAAAAGAATCAAATTTTGAACTAGCCTCGAAGTAGTAAATCTGTGCTATTGAATTTCAAAACTGATTTAATTTGAAGATGTTAAAATCTAATGTAAAAACGTTTGGTCAAAAATTTTGATTCTAATTCGATTTGAATCGATTCAAGGGATTCGATCAAATCGGTGAATCGATTCGGAAGTTCAAATGTAAATCGATTCAGTGGCATCGATGTAATACCGCCAAACGGGGTAACTTGCAACAATTTTCAACTTCAAAGCTATATGGATGAAAAAATTGAGGATACAGATGAGACAAAAACCATCTGGTACCCTAATCGCCACGTAAAGAATACCACGCGGTATTTATTTTGTCAGTATTTGGTTTTCTGGGATCAAGAAAGACAAAAAATATACATTTTTGATACTACCCCTGATGTGGGGTAACATGCAACACACAGTGCTACCTAAAGTAAACTATTAAATACTTAACCTGTACCGTGATATTATGATCATTTAATGATTGTCTGCAGTAAAAGCATGACAATAATCAGAAACAGGCTATTCTACTCTTAGAATACTAATCATTATTGACTTAATTATGAGTAATAAATCAATTCCATTGAAAACTCCATTGGCATTGCATAGGGTGTCCACACGGGGAAATTTTAGCGTATCATAAGTCTTAAAGTTATTGCAAAGCCATTGAAACGTTTTAATGCAACTTTTTTTCCAAATACAATGGTATTTGAGGTTATACTTCACAAAACTTTTTTTTCATACATATATAAATCAAAGCGACGTATCACAAAGCGTCTCAAAATGGTGTCTGTTGGTGTTTTGACATAACTTTCATCATATTTCATGCAGAACGTTCCCAGTGGCAGATCTGCAAGTTAATTTTCAAAATTATTCATTATTCTCATGAAGAAAATTAAACTAAATCTAAAAATAATGTGATTTATGTAAATTTTGTAATATTTTGTACCAAATGTGTATTGAATTGATTGAGCTGTAAAAATTTTAATGTTACTCAACAAATGTACGGTCAATTTTGCCTTTTCATGTGTTGTCGATAACAAATGGCAAGACATATCAAACAATTAAGATCAAAATTGCTGTTGCAAGTTACCCCACGAGGGTAGTCAAAAACGTTTTTGAATTTTCATAGTGCTTAACCATCAAAATATCAAAACTTTTATGTTGTCAATTTGTACACTACTAAGTACTGTAACTGATACTAAATGCCTCGAATGACATATTTCTACCGTTTGTGTTGTACGAGGAACGTTTTCAGCATTAATTTCATACAATCCAACGTGTAATATGATTTTTACCTCCAGCAAACCAACCAAAAAAGAAACAATACCCAAACCCTCGCCTAAAACTTCTGTTGTATATCTAAGGCCAATAAATGACGGAATAAATCATAATAATTTAACTCAAGGCTGAACGAAACGACAATTCGGTAACATGTCGAAGTGTTGCAAGTTTCACCCCTGTTGCAAGTTACCCCGTTTGACGGTACACAAATTTGCCTAACGCTATGGACTTCACCTCAAATAAACTGAAGATTTTTCAAAAACTTTCACGCAACATATGAGAAACGGCATTTAAACAAACAGTTGCTAGAACATGTTTTCGATGTTACATTAGACTGGCCCTTAAACAAAAAAGTTGTAAAACTCAACTGGGCACCCCCTAAATATGTGCCTTAGGGTAAGAAAAAGCTCTCTCAAAATTTCAACTCAATTGGTTGCTCCACCGACTGGCGCATTCAGTTCGAAGTTTGTATGGAATATTCGTTTCAAATATATTGAAAATTGACCCTATGTCACTGTTTTGTTCCGTATACTAGTTGATCGCGTTCAATTGAGCCCAGAATGACAAATTCACTAGTTGATACCAACATTGAACATAGTTGCAAAAGGTTGTATCTGGATTTAGGCTCATTTTAATTAACCTTTCAGTTGTTGAAAGTTAGGCTTGGATCAGCACTCTCGTACTATCACATATATGCATGCGCCTTATGCCGCAGCTCGCCCAGCGTCATAGGTGGCTATGATGCGCTTAGTGGCTACCACCAAGCTATGTTGAAGAAATGCTAAGCAGTATTGCAAATCTACTTCAGATAGTTAAAACACCAACTTTCTCAATTTTAATCATGATACAACCTTCTACAATATTGTTAGCTATGGTATCAAGTAGTGTTTTTGACATTCTGGGTTCAATTAAACGTTATCAACAATTTTCCTGGACCAAACAGGAGATGATGTGCTGTTTCCCATATGTTTGAGCTGAAAATCTCATATTAACTTCAATTCAATTGCGCCAGCTCATGGAACGATCAAATGAGCTGAAACTTTTAGGAAGTCTTCCTTTAACCTTAAGGAATAACCCGGGGGGGGGGGGGGGGGGGGGGGGTTCCCCGTGGAATTATAGAGTAAGGTGGGGCAAAAGTTCGACCTTAGTGGAATAATCATAGTTTCCTGAAAAACAATACCAGTTGAAACAAAGCAAATACCATACAATGAACCTTCAACATATTGGCTATAATTTTGCTGAACAAACTTGTGTCAAAATAATTACCCATCATTAGTTATAACAGTTTCAAAATTGATTGTTTTAAACGAACTTTTGCCCCATCGGTGGGGCAAGAGTTCGAATCAATTGTGGGCAAAAGTTCACTGGCTAAAACACAAAATATCGAAACTTTTATGACAGGCATACTTTACACCAGCCGTAAACTTAAGTTTGACGAAAAATACACACTAAATTTTCATCAAAAAATTTCCCAAAACAGGGTTAATTGTAATAGGGAAAGTGTACCAGTTATGGCCATAGTGGTTCCCTATTTGGCCATATATGAAATTTTGAGAATGTATTAACATCAAGATATATCTTAAATCTAACTACTACAACACACAAAACATTTCAAAATTTGAAGACATTAATGTGATCTCGTATGGCGAAATAGGGAACCATTATGTCCATAACTGGTACACCTACCCTATACTCAAAAATAGCAGTTTTTCGCAAAACTAAGTGGAAATGAAAAGTTTTGGTGACATTTGTCGCTTCATCAGACAAATTCCTAAATTTGAAGATAATATGTGGATTTTAGGAAATTTGCAATTTTTTCCGTGAGTTTATACATTGGTCGAACTTTTGCCCCGCTAATTCGAACTTTTGCCCCACTATGGGCCAAAAATTGTTTTCAAGCATTTATGCAAAAACTAATACACCTCTAAGCATCCTTATGATGGGCCTAGAAACGCCCTTACATAAAATATTGAAAAAGATTTTGTCTTCAATTGGTTCCATGCAACGAAAGTTTGACCAAAAATTACAATTTTCACGTCGGAAAACAACAAATGGCCATAACTTTTCCAAATCTCAATCGATTTTTATGATATTTGGAATGAAAGTCTCTTACTTGAATAGCATTCCAACCACCATGACATTTATAAGTTTTGTTTTGAATTGAGCTAAAATTTTTAAAAAGAAACTCTTGCCCCACTCGAACTTTTGCCCCACTTTACTCTACAACTTTATTTTTCTCCCATACTGAGATGGGACAGTCTAATGTTACATGGTACGTAATAGAGAGATTAGTGGAAATAAAAAGGAATTATTTTGCAACAGACAGGCGGTGCTGAGCTTGCTTAGCGCCGAAGATAATATTGTAACACAGGCGTGAGTTCCTCATCACTCAAAAATTTATTGTGTTTCTTTATAGACCTCTGAGCTTACATTTAATAATAATAAACAACAGAAATAAATCCACAACTGATTATTGCAATAACAAATATGTAAAAAGGTACACATTACATATTTTTACTCAATACAAAAAAAACTTTGCCGAAATCATTTTAAATGGATTACGTTAGTCCACAAGAAAGCTGCACTCGCTGCTTGATTGGCTCACACTTTGACAGCAATGGCCACTTCTGCGAATCTCTCTTATGAATGATCGGTAGTACGTAAGGTGCAACTCATCTATATTTCAACTGGTTTGAAACAAACAAATTTTGATCCATAGATCAAAGTAATTCAGACTACTATGTTCTACAGCAAAAAAAGCAGTACTGCTCTGAAAGTAGTTGAATGATCATGTCAGCATGATTTAGACTTTGATACCAATAATAACAAACTATCCTTACGTCCCATCAAAATGTGGTCTTCGGCAAAGTTGTAGCCGAGAAAAATTTGATCACTTTTCCACAGATTATTATGATAAGCAGATAGAGATACTGAACACCTAGGACAGGACGTGACAGCTAAGACTAAGACTGCCCCGTTGTTTTTCAGTCGATGACCTTGATGATACAAAAGCCAGTGCTACCATTATCTTTTTTAAGCAAATCTTTTGAACAAACTCAAATATCAAGGCTCACAATTTGATTGTTTCTTGCACGCTTTATATATTTAGTGCAATAGAGGATGCTATATTTTTCTAAAACTAGGTTAATATTCAAAACCGGAATTATTATTCGAGAATTTTGACACAATTTCCATTAAATTCAACTCAATCAATCAAGTTTTATTGATGCTGTAAACTTTACTTCAACCATAAATAGATTTGAAAGAAAAAGATTTCATGAAAATTTTTCAAACTTTTGATTAAAACACGAATGTACGAGCTACCAACACGGCCGGGCTAGCAACAAAGTGCCCTGTTGCAATCCAACTTAACGATGTGAAAGAAGGCCTTTGTCAAAACGACCAATAAGAAGTGGTTCTTTTTGACAGGCAATTGGTTTCGTTTTTGCTCTTTAACCTGACACGTCTTGTCTTAGCTCAACACAAAAGGATTGTCTTTCCCATAGTATTTTCAATATAAACTTCCAATGATTTGGTCACAACCAAATTTCGACTAAACTACTTAAAACGTTGAGGAGAATGGTATTCATCATTATTAACACAGTTTGAGCATATGGGATCAAAACCTTCAAAATGTGCATCAGTGTGCATCAGTGCTCAGAGATTATAGCAAGAGTCTCAAAGAAAAGTCTCTACACATATCTTCGCAGAGATCTCGACGAGGGTTTCCACAAGGGTTTCCACAGATTTCTATGCAAAAACTTCACAGAATCCATCAAATAAGTGATCACAGAAATTGTTTGAGTAGTCTTCAAAATAAGTAACATAATTTTAAATTAATTATGAAAGTTTCCATAGAGGAATCCGCAAAGCTGTCCATTTATCAATCATAAGGTGATTGGTGAACATCTCCAAGTAAAATGTCTTTTCTTGAAAAGGCTTAAAATCCCATTTTACGAAATATTGAATATTACCTATTTTTATTTCTTTAAGATTCCCCAACAATTACTCTAAGTTTTAACATTTGAAAGACGTTGGTATTATTATCACGGTAAACTCAAAATCTGACTAAAAATCAATTAGGCGGTTAAGCAAAACCTTTTCTTTTTGCAACACAGTATCTCAGTACCATCTCTCCAGTAAAGAAGTTTTGTATTCAAGCGTATTGATTGAAAAAACTTTAAAAAATGCAAACCCAAATATTCTCAAATTTTCAACTATTGACCTTCAAAATCTAAAGTTTGCTCTCAGTTCCAACATTTTTGGATAGTTTTACTACAACCGCATAGATTTTAATAACATCACAATCACGTAACTTTCTCCAGCCTATCACGGAGCTAGTTTGTCAACGATCATTGTCAAATCTGATAAATGGTTATAATTGACATTACTGGCGTGTGAAAACTAGCACCTTCTGGGTTGTTGTAAATCGAGCACAAGCCTAAAACATCGCGTGCGCTCCATAACCTATCCGCAAAGGCAATTCACACATTGCAGATTTCATGTGGGTTGTAAATAAGTTACTCAATTTGAAGGTCATGCTACGGTAAACGAATTTTAGCCGCAATTAACAGCGAGCGTCAATGGGGCCTTCCTTATCCAGCGGCTACGAAGCAAAGCCATGCTGAAGGCGTCTGGGTTCGATTCCCGGTTGGTCCTCAATCTTTCCGTAATGGAAATTTCCTTTACTTTCCTAAGCATAGAGTACCGTCGTAGCTGCCACACGATATACAAATGCCAAAATTCAGAAAAATCCGAAAGTTTCAAATGTTGCAATGTAGAATGCAGAGCATATTTGAATATACCGTCAAACGGGACTTCTTTTGACATTATTTCCACATTCTCTAACTTTGAGGATTTGTAACTCTTAGAATTATGGATAGATGTTGATAATTTTTGCCTATATTTAAGTTGTACCGTTTTGACTCATATTCCGAACACTTAAGGCCAAGCGTGTCTTCAAATGCATCTCATGGACATAAATTACATGATATCTGTAAAAATTTCAATTCATTCGTCAAGCCCAATTGTTAGCTGTTGGGTGTGTTGGTAAAAATGTTTATTTTAACGTGTTTAGCATTGTTTTTAGGTAAAAGTATGGAACAACACATTGATTCAAATGCCGAACACTGTGTTCATTCTGTCTCATATTCCGAACACCTTGATTCAAATTCCGAACAGCACGAATAAGTCGTATTCAAATTAATAATTTCGTAAATAAATTTATCTGAGCTGGTTTTACTAGCCTCGAACTAGAGAATCATCACTACTCCCGAGGTCTAAAACAGATTGGAATATGTTTAAATTGAATTTCAATTGACTGCCATTTCTTAGTCATAGGATGACATATTTCAGTGAAACATTTCAACCACATCGCCATACAAAAAGCGGGTGTTCGGAATATGAGTCTGTTCGGAATTTGAGACAAAACGGTATATGCACGTAACAAGTGTGCAAAATATGAGGCAAATCCATCAAGAAATAACAAAAATGCTTGAATAGCGAAAAAAGTGTGTCCTTCAAGACAAAAAAGGGGCTACTTTGGACATTTTCACAATTTGCTAATGAAATGATTTTTCCTTATAGCTTTCAAACTGATTCTATAGATAATCGTCCATTGTGATGCTACCGAACGTTTTTCATTGATAAACTTAATGTAGGAAATTGCAAAGCTAGAATCAATTACGCATATATAACAAATTTCAACAAAACATGCCATTAACTATTCTCAGTTTGCAGTATGAAACTTAAATTTTCAACTTCCTCTTAAATGGAACTATCAAATACGAATGCTCGATTTTCAAGTTGACATAAACGAATGACGTAACTACTAGGTACTGCGATGATAAATGAGTTATGAACAAAAACTTTTTTTTCTATTCTTACTGTTATATGAACGATATGTTGAAGGATCACATTAATACCGGTAACTAATTTAATACCAGTAAGTAATTTTCATTAAAAACGCAATCTATGAAGTAAAGTTTAGCAAGATCGTAAAGAAGTAAGTTTGCTTTTGTAATATGCTTCTAGCTTCTTATCAGTTTGAAGCTGGCTTAAGAGTAGTTTAATTTAAGCATTTGAAGGATGCAACTGTTCTGTACTACAAATTCATGTAAAATATGACGAAAAATAGTTTTTTAGAGATTATGTTGTGAATTTGACATTGGTACGTATTGGAATATGTGTGTTTTATGCCTATTCACTTTTACAAACATTGATTTTATTTTTTTTATGTTGTAAAATACACACACCAAAACATTATAATAAAATAAAAGTCGCAAAAATAAGACCTTTGATCAATTATTTTAATAAAACAACAATTTTAAGCAAAACAAATCACAAGATTTTTATGAAACATGACGATTCGATAGTTTTGTGATGCTCCCAATAAGTTTCCACGACATGGGTAAAATTCAAACTATGTTTGTATAGCCAATGTTTTATACCTTGTGAATATTTATTCGGGCTTTTTTTAAATGTTTTCTTGTTTATTCTGTTATTCTTGATGTTGTTCTAAGAAAAAATCATGCCTAGTGGTAGAGCATATCTTGGTTAATAAAAAAGCTGAAGACACAAAATTGCTCAGATTAATATTTACGCTGCTTATAAATACAAAAGGTGAGTGTCCAAAGTAGCCCCTGGAATCAAAAGTAGCCCCGTCCGACGGTAATCATTTTTTATCAGATAACCAGAATTCCGGTACACATCCAATGCGGGCAAAATCAATCAAAAGGACTCCTTAGGTCTTGTTTCAGAGAATCACGAAGTTCGACATGTCACAATGCAAGTTTCAGAACAGGCATAAACCCCGGAACGTATTCACTGTGGCCAAACCCCCTCAAAATTTCCTATTGTGCGCTAGTTTTAAAAAATCATGAAGTTTAATGTGTCGCAGGGAGTGAATGCAAGGAATCTTCCAAATTATTCTCCCCACAGTACGTATCGTTCGCCTTGACCCTATACTGGAACTATTTGGATGTGTTCATCATACTGATAAGCATTGCCATCGCCACCCGGTTCGACCAAATCAACACCCACCTTCGGACGTTGGCCGGCGGAGGAGTTCTGATCCCTAACGAGCCCTTCTGGATCCGAGTGCGAACACATTATGTTTCACTTTGCGAGCTTCTGGACGAAGTTGATCAGGCCGTTGCTTGGATAGTGCTCATATCGTGCGCCACTAATTTGTACTTTATATGTCTGCAAATATTGAATGTTTCCCAGTAAGTTTAAAATTAGCTGATGGCGAAGAATGGTACACGATTCTGTTTAACACCCGGTATATTTATTTGTCACACAGGAAGCTGCGCTATCCGATGAATGATGTCTACTACTGGTTTTCGCTGCTGTTTCTGATGGGACGAACCGCAACGCTGTTTCTATGTGCAGCCCATATCCATGAAGCTGCAAAAAGGCCATTGGATATCGTAGCGAAAATTCCCAATAATGGATGGAGCGTTGAGGTATTTGAATATGAGTGTAAACTAATTTCAATTTCAGCTATAGTTCGGACTTCGGACTGACTTGTTTTTCTTTTATAAGTATCATTTGAAACATTTCAATCATTTCTTATATCTAGGTATTCTGTGTTAGACAACACTATCATCCTAATTTGGTACAACCAAATTAAACTTTGTTAATAACATATTATAATTCATTTGACGTAGCAGATCAGAATTTCTACAGCTGAGTTGATTCTACCTACTCATGAGAGAAAAACCGCTTTCAATTTACTTAACCTACCTTAGGGTAGATGCAGCAATAGTGGTATTAAGGTATTAAGCACGATTGAACTTCATTTAACCGTCTAAATTCAAGAAGCGCAATTAATGTACATGTTAATGTTGTAACGGGAAGTAACGACCATTGACTTAATGAGAAAAATGATTTCATCGCAGTAATCCACGGCATGTCAGTGAAAAATAATACCTCCACTATGGATCAATGCACGCGTTCATTATTTGACGTTTTAGCGGTGCCGTGTTATTTATGGTGCCATGGAAACCAGTGAATTCGGCACCTCCCAAATGTCAAATTAGTGAACTCGTGCATCGGTCCATGGACCAATGCACGAGTTCACGATGTTGACTTTTGAGCGGTGCCAAATTCACTTGTTTCCATGGTAACATAAATAACATGGCACCGCTCAAACGTCAAAGAATGAACTCGTGCATTGGTCCATTGGTATTTTTTTAATTTGTGTTCCTATAGTTGCGGTATCCGTTGTTTTCTTATGGGATCCTCCACTATAGGAACACATTACCGCAACTATTGGTACAAGCAAGTAAAATTTTAGCAATTTAAGTTATATTTCATCAGTTTTAAAGCAACAACGTTCAATGTTTTCAACTATTCCGTGTATCAACAAGCCAACGCGTCGATTGGCAGTGTCGGTTCTGTGGTTAATCTATTAAAATCATTGAAAACGGCACTACCGCAACTATAGGAACATCTACAACTAAGGGAACACTTACCCTACCTTAATATATAAAGCATTGATCGTGGCAATAAAAGATTCCAACGTTTTTTGTCTAAAGATATCAATAATTTGATTCGACATTTGTTCTAATATTTCAACACTGGATATTCTATATAGCTCATTAGTCTCATCATTCCCATACATCGTGATCTCCATAAGTCGATATTTCTATAACTCGATATCTCCATTAGTCGATGTCACGTGAGAGGAAATTTCCCTCCATAACTCGATATCAATTTTGAAATCCTTCTTATACGGTGAAACTTGGACTAATTCTTGTTTGAAAGTGAATAAAGTCTTTAACCCTCTAATACCCAAATTTTTATTTTCAATCTAAATATCATTTTTCGTTATCTAAAATCGTTCTAAACACGATTTGGGCAATGATTTATTTTTATTTGTAAATTTATGAATTTCTATTTTTGATTTTTATAATTTATATTTTTGAACATCCCTATCCGTTTTCATTTTTTCTTGTAACCTCTCCTGATTACTGATTTTTGGCAATAATAAAAAATCACATTTTTACTGTACTTTTGAAAATATATATTTTTTTATTTTTTTCTGGAGCATATTTTATTTTCCGTGTAACTAACGGAAAAAAACAGGTTTGAAATTATTTCAGTACCATCAGGCTCTTCTTCCATGATAGGTTGATTGTAGAAAAATATTAGAGATACGATTTTTTATATTACACGTTATATTAACCCCAAGCATTTGTAGGTTATATAAGAATACAATTTTTCAAACATTTTTCGAAAATACAAAAAAGTTTCAAAAGTCATAAAAAACTTCCCTTATATGCGTGTTATGAGCCGAGGTTTAAGCCAAAAATAAAATCATTCTGGTTCCCGAGCTACAAAAAAATACACAAAATTGCAAAGTGTACCCCGTCTATAGGCGGGGTTGGGTATTAGAGGGTTAACCAGTTAAGTAAGAGTAAAAAAACATGAAAATATAAATTTTGATTTTCAGTAAAAAAATATGATTTTTCGATCATTTGGAAAAAAGTTTTCGAATATAATTTTTCAAAATGTTATCAACAAAATAATATTGCTTTCTTTTTTTGTCACTTTTGTGACCATAAAAGTATTAGAAACACAGAAATTTAATACTTTCATTTTTTGATTTTTTTTATCTCGGTGTGTTCTATAACTTGATAATTCTATAAGTCGATGGATATCGAGTGAATATCGAGTTATGGAGAGTCGACTGTATATCAGAGAGGGAGCTCAGAATCACTTTCAAAATTTTGCAGAGCTTTCTCTCTTGTAATACAACAGCTAGTCCATATAACATGGACGGTCTGTGCTATTACATGAAAAATTGCAAAATTGCACAAACTACAAAATAAGTAAAAAAGGGATTCTTTTAACGGATATAACATCACTTAAACCAAAATCCGTTGGACTCCTCTTAGATCAGGATAGCATATATGCCTGTCACGTTCAAAATACTCAATGCCGAATCCTAGCAAACAAATCAATTTTACACATTAGTAACCTAGATTCCCCAGCATATCATCTTCCGAGAACCGGAGTTGGAATTTCGATCAAGAAGCAAACTTCACTGTCAATCCTTCCCAGAAAATTGACGCAACAATCGCTTTGTAAAGCCCATTCAATCACGGACCCAACCCGTTCTAATCGTAGCTCCATTGCTTTCGTCCCTATCCTTTTTTTCCAGTTGGACCGGTTTTCATCGCAGCTGAAAAGCGAAACGGTTGCACTTTCCGGTATGGGCTTCTTCCATATCACCCGGCAGCTGCTTTTCTCGGTAACCAATTTTCCTACGCGCTTTCCATTCATCTAAACTCAAACTTAGCTTTAGCATCAACAACAGCAAAAAAATCTCATCAATAGAAATGTGACGAATTCCATTCAGAATGGGTCAAAATTATTAAAAATCCTGCTCAATAATTTACAAATTGGATTAAATTTTATTCATGTTTTTATTTTTTTTTTTTTTTGTATTAAATGTTTTTCATACGTTAAGTGGAATTTTGGACTCAAGTTTGATGACTTTAAGATAAACATTTATAATTATTTACTAAATGATAAAAGATGCCATTTTCATTAGTCAACCGCTATTTAATTAATAAATGCGTGCATGAAACTTGAAATAATTCTAATGGTCAGTAACACAAAATCTCGTTTATTTTATCATAAAATTCAATTTTTCAAGCTGTTTAAAGAAAAAAAAAATAAAAAGTCTCCATTGTACAAAGAATCGGTTTCCTATGGAACTGATGAAAGTTTAATTATTATTAATAATTAAATTTTTGTTTCAACATTTGTGTTTCAACATTTGTGTTTGAATTCATATTTTTTTGACTGAAACAAAAAAAAACTTTTGTTTTACAGTTTTAGTTCATTTTTGTAAATAATTCTTGAGCCAAAATGATCGGCTTATCTATGGAAAACACTTATTCTACCGTAAAACTTACTATAAATCGAAGATGGTCGAGTTGTGCGACTGACCGATTTGACATGGAATTCGTCCAACTGCCAAACTGAGTCCGGTTTTCCCGCATCGAACCTTTTTTCCCTCTGTTTCCATTTTTGCACGCACTTCCGGAACGCACCGCAGATGGCCGGAACAATCGTAACGTACGAACTGGTGATGCTCAAGTTTGACAAGGAATCCGAAGGCAAAGGCTACATTCGACCGTGCTCGTTTTTCGACATCGAGAAAAAGTGGCTCACGTGATCAATCCGGAGGTCAAGGGCAATCTTCGAGCGACAACGACTGCGACGAAGACGATGGATTCCGCAAAACGATTCCAATCGATGATAACTTTTCTAGAACAGGGTTAGAGCGAAACAAGGCGGTGCGTGTGAAATCGAAACAGGTTTTTTTTTTTCAAATGGCGTTCATATTGCACATAGGTTTAGAGAGTGGAATTAAAATAAAACGTAGCATTCCATTTGATATAGATGGAAAAATCGTTTTAAATGTCCGAAAGACAGATTTCCAAGTAGGTACCAATTATTCATTAAACATTTCTTTTCTAATGATTATCCACCATAACCTAAGGTCACCCCCGTTATCCTAATGTTTTTTACCTTATATAACAACGTTAAAGTTCAATGGCCACCCTCATTTTGAATCACACCAATGTTAAAACATGCTAGTTGTTGTATAACCTTAACGTTGAACCATATTGGTATAGCAGTATTATTACTCTAAATCACCCTAATCTTTACTTTTGTACCATGATCAACGATTTCCAACAAACATTTCAAATGGCGTTTTCATAGTTTTTTCGAAAAAAGCAATATTTCCCATATTGATTAACTTTTCCATATTGATTAACTTTCCCATATCCATCCAAAAAAGCTTAATTTTAAGTATTTCTAAGAATAAATATCAGTTGAAATATTGACACCGACTACTGATGACTATGAAAGTTACACCCTGAAAACGAAACCCGACCAAGAACTCCTAACTTCCCTCGCAATTGAGAAACATTTCGTATTGTATGATCGTGCAAAACATGTTTATAAGAAAACTTGAGCACATTACAACAGCATTATGGTGGAAAAGTCTTGCAATGTATTTTTCATGTTTAAATGAGGATTTCTTAATCTGATTGACCAGCTTGTGGCCCGTCTGGAACTATTCATATTCATCACATAGCCATGGCGTAGCAAGGATTATTTTCTGGAAGGGTCCTATGGGGACCTATCGAATTCTTGTTTTACAGAAGTAATGTCGGTCGCAATAATTCTGATTTTCATAAATCTTAGTTTGTATAGATTTGTATTGGTTTCGTTTCATCCAGTATAAAAAAATCCTAAAATAATTCTTCCAAAGAACTAACAAAGAATATATTTTGTGATGCTTCCACGAACTTTTCAGGTTTTCAACCATGTCCTTTTAAGAGATTCCTATGAGAATTTTTACGGGGATTTATTCATGAATTAATACCGTACCTTTTCAGCTTTCTCCAAAAGCTACTTTGTAAGTAATTATTGATTTCCTCCTGAAACGGCCACGAAAAATCTTTCCCGGGATTATTAGTTATTATTCAACTAATTTTTCCTGCATTTTTTAGACTTTCTTGATGGGATTTTTTTTTTTCGAAGAATTTCTATCAAATTGCTTAAAAATCTTTTAAAGAATTCCGTCAGAAAATGCTTTAGAAATTCTTTTGAACATTTATCCAAAAATTCCTTTATGTAAACATTACATAAAAAATCCAAATTTTGGTTTGAAACATCATCCAGTTGTTCCGTAATAAATTGTTTAGGATTTTCTGAAATAACTGAGGATTTCTCCAAGAAATAGTACAAAAAATTCTATGAGTCACACCAAAATTGTTTTCAAGATCACAAGTCATGATTCGTTCCACAAACTCTTCAGAGAGTTCACCAACAGGATTTCCAACTTTGCTGTTGAGGTTTTACCTAAAATTTCTCTGTAAATTCTTTCAACAAATTTTTCATAAAATCTTTCGGAACTGCTTCCAGGACTGCTTTAAAAAATCGCAGCAAAACTTATCCAGGAAAGAAGTTGAATGATTCTTCCAGGTGTTACTCTTAGGATTCTTCCTATATTCCACAAGATTTACATAAGCAATTAAACAGTATGTAATTGGGAAAGCGAATCTATCTACTTTTTTTGGCAGAAAGTTCTCTAAATGATATTTTAAATTTATCTAAAAATAAATTTGATATTGTTCCCCACATTTCTCCAAAAATCTCTTTTGTTTAGGATTTTTTTAGAGCATTATATTATGGGTTCCCCTGAGATGCCACCCTAGGATTCTTCAGAAAAAATTACCAGAGATACATCTAAGTACTTCCCAGAAATTTTTTCTTTAAACAGTACTAGCAATTCTTTTGAGGATTTTTAAGGAATTTTTTACAGATTTACTTAGGAATTTTGTAATTTTTACTTGAACTTCTCAAAATAAATCTCTAGAATTTCCATGAGAAATTCTTTCATGTCCTAATGTTGATCTCGGGATTGTTCCATAAATAACATCTATTATTCTATCCACTCTCCGTTTTTGGTACAAAATCTACTCCATTAATACCTTAATTCATTTTAGGTATTTCTTTACAAATTACTCTAAGAATCACTCCATATCTATTCTCACTTCTAGAGTAACATATTCAAAAAAGTTTTTGAAGAACTTTTAAAGAGCCTAAATTAAATTCGGATTTCCTGAACTCAAGAACTCTCCATAGAATTTCTGAAACTTCACAGACAAGCTCAAGTGGGTTTTGTAGGATTTACTACAAAAATGGTTGTTCGTTTTTCTTCGTCATTTATAGCGGATAATGATTAAAGTTAAAATAGCTAAAATTTTTACTGAATGTATGTGTTTAACGTCTTAGAAAATGGTTTGCATGAACTCCGAAGTTTCGCTTATAATGCACAACGTTTAGAATAGTCGATTTTCGGAGGCTATCTAAAACAATTATTATTAGAAATTGGCTGGAAAATTCGACAATCTATATATTTTAATTTCAAATAAAACTTGTTTTTCGAAAGCATCATCAACCAGAAGCCTACTGAAAAATATCAAGTTAATTTTGGAGCAACAACTTTCCAGATATCATAAAATCAGTTTTTATTTAATTTTTTTAGAGTAAAATATTTTAAATTTAAATGGAACTGATATGAGTAGAATTTTTAGGTTTAAAGTACGCCCTGACGGAAGTACTAATATAGTATTAATATGAAAAATGACCTACACCTTCATAAAGTTGCTTATTTGGTCCCCACGTCACATTTAAAGCACAGCAGAAAAACAAATAATTTATTTCCAGAAGACCTCCGAAAGCACAATGACAATCATCAAAGTTGGGAACACTGCTGTGTTGAAATCGAATTTATTTTCCATGTTTTATTTTCATAATATGTCATTCTGAGATTACCTATGAAAACATTCGGAGAAAAAGGCTTACAATTTGGTCTAGATCGATAAACATGAGTACAAGATTTTAATAGCATGAGATTTTTCAAAAAAACGACCATAAAGAGAAAAATATATACCTAAGAATGCGGCAAAAGCTCAAGGTTTCGCTCTCTTTCATACAATTATAGTTTGTTTAGTAATCTAAACCAGTTTTGAACACGCATTTAACTTTACTTTTTTTTGCTGGGAGTAAAAGGATGGTGTTTTAGCAAATTGGGCCATAAGGGATAAATCACTAGAGAGACCTAGTGTCAGAGAATGGTGAAATATTATTGAATTTTTTAAAGCTCTACCATTAGTAGAATAGTAAAAGATAACAACAAAAAATGTGTTCATAAAAATGAGGATTTTTGTTATGCGAAAAATTATGCTTAACTTTGACAAACAGTTTTCTTAAAAATTTTTGGAAAAACTATGTAGTTCTTCAACTAAAAGCATTTTGTAAGATTTTATATTTCCATAACATTGTAGAATAATAGTTAAACAATGCACAGAAAACCGATGAAAAAGATATAGCATAAACAAAGTGTCCACTTTATAAAATTAACAGTCCTTAGTGGTATTTTGGTGGTTAAGACAAAAACGTGTTCCGCAGTATAATTTATGGAACTATATCCAAAGAAAGGTTCTAAGGAAGATCTTTACAATTTCTTTCTCCTTCCCACTACGCAAATTATGCATGTAAACGATGTATATAAAGCTAGCATTACAATTAAAGTTGATTTAAAGGGGAAAAGGGCTCCACAAATGCCGAGTCAATGTTACAAGCTGTAACCTCAATATGGCTCTAGTGGGGCCCTTTACCACTTTAAATCAACTTTAATAGTACATATACAGTAATGCTAGCTTTACATACACTGTTTTTATGCTAAATTACAGCTCAAGCATCATGGTTTCTTGTGTCTATGCTGAAAACTTTATCGAATGCAACGTCCAATTATTAACAAATCGAACAAATTTTCGTGTCTAGTTTGATTTGGATCTCTCGGTTTGTTCTCTTAAAATTCTAAATGCGGCTACGATTCTTTTTCATCTTGAAGCCTATTTTTACGAATGTTTCGAAATTTTAAAAACTCTGAACGTGTTTTCAAACATTCTTTACGGGAATTCTTTTCATTATTGGAATATTTTGACCGTAGGTTCTCTGATTTGTATGATTTTTTTTTACCTGAGGGCAGTCTTCAAAAAATCCCTTTCCAAGAGCTGCTGAGATTTAAAATCACCAGAGCAAGATTTGTTTCGCGCGCATTTTTGGTTCAAATCCAGGCATGCAATGAATCATGCCACGTGTATGGGAAGATTGAATCCCAGGATTCGATCCTTGATCAATTGTTTGATGGTAAAATGCATCGAGTCAGCATTGATATTTCTGGCAATGTTAACTGAAAATTCCTGTCAGACAGGACGTTTAGGATGAGTCAATCGTCAATTTCTGACAGCCTTCTGACCTAAACAAATGTACTGAAATAACTTCCCATTTAGATGGGACCGCTTGCGTTTAATCAGAGAATATGAATAAAATGGTATCAGAATTTTAGAATTGACATCCGCAAGACCACGACTTAATTTACCAGTCATAGTGCTGTGACGGTCAAATATTTGACTTAATACACTTAACTAAGGCTGGTAATGATCTTCAGTAGAGCCAACTAGTAGGGTGGTTTGATACAACTCTTGGACGTTTCAGATGACCGATATAATTTTATTGCTTTCCTTACTACTGCGCTTCTCGTTCCATAGGCTCGGTGCTTCCCAATCCCCATAGAAACGTCGAATATTAAAATTGAACACGAGGAACATTTTGTACTATTTCATTCGGGGAGGGTGCTGTATTCTTATATTCAATCAATCTCCAGTGCGCTTCAATGATTCAATCCTGAGATTGAATCCTGGCACAAATCCCGCACGCTGAGATTGAAAAATTCAGGATTCAAAACGATCCCGCTCATTGAGCTGAATTCAAAGCATGCTTATTTGAATCTTGGAGTAGAAGGATGATCTTAGAAGACTGCCTGAGGGAGAGCTCGGTAATTTATGACCAAAAAATTCCAAAAATATACGGTAGCCTTTTTTTTCCGAAAAACTCTAGATGAATGTTCCCGATTTCCATGTAAGCCGCTAGCTTTCATTATGCATAGCTCGTAGAAGTGTTGGTAGACTCACACTCAAATCTCAATCATTGAGTTCTTCCGCGAGAGAAATCTGCTTTACAAAATTCACGCATGAGATTTTGATGCAAAATTACTTGTTCATGCCGTCAAAAATGAGTCAATCATAAAACTTATGCTTACATTAGAAAGGGTTGATAGAAGTATATACAGAAAAACAAAGAACAAATGCTTTGCGTGAGAAAAAAAATGTGGAAATACAAGTCAAACGGATGAGCCAACTAATTCACGAGGCTGTTGAGTTGCGTGCGAGATTTTCGCAACGTTGCATCGTAGAACAAAAGATTTTTGGTGAAATTGAAAGGAAATTTGAAGTCTAGTAAAAATAAAAGAACGAAAACATTTTCCGGCAACAAATTCACCTTGGAGAAAATTGCTGTAAAAACTATTTTCTTTATTCGTGAGCAAAGTTGAGTAACAAAACCATAACAAGTCGATTTATCCGATAACAAGCATTTGATAACATAATTTGTTTTTATTTTGGTTGAATAAGCACTAAAGATATCATACAAATATCTCATTGTGTTATCATTTCAAACAAGTTTTCATATACAGCCAATTAACCCATTGATAACTCATTATGTTATCTATTAGTTATAAAGATCAAACATTTGACGTCATTCACCCGTCGGTGGCATCCTCGATCTGACAGCTCAAAATTCGTTGATAATAAGAGTCTTCGCGAGCAAAGTTTGAGATCATATACTGCTTCGCTACTAAAAATGGATGAACCAACGTGCGAAGTTCGATTTTTGACCAACTTCGTCGCGTCGCGAGTCACTTCGCTATAGTGCGCATCTATGCCCTTCACCGTGTGCATTATGCGCACTATTGAGAATCGACTTGCGACGCGGCGAAGTTGGTCAAAAACCGAACTTCGCACGTTGGTTAACCCATTTTCTAACGCGAAGCAGTATATTGAAAACTAATTTTGATGTTGTGATATCGCGAATTTTGTTAACTCAGTTTGCCGTCATTTTGGTCGTTTTAACAGTTAAAATATCGATTATCAGAATATGTCGACTTTTTGATGTTATTATTGATAAGAAAAGTATAAAAAAAAAATCATGATGTATATCTTGTAATCACTATGTTATGCGGTCAGTGCGCATCGTACCTTCGTGCTGTGCGTACACGAATTCTCTCTGCTCTTGGAAGTTTTCTTAAAAACTACCTAAAGCAATAAATCAGTACTTTTCAGTGCTACATAAACAGTACTTTTCAGTGCTAAAATTAAAAACGGTACTTTTCAGTGCTACTAAAACAGTACTTTTCAGTACTATTTTTTCTACTATTGATCCCTTTGCGATCCTTGTTTGGACCCGTGCCTTCGATTTTTCGTTGGACCCGTTGGCGAAAGCTAGCGGTGGTAATCCTTCTTGGACACCGTCTTGGGAAAAAACCTCTCGAAGGTCACGTCTTTCTCGTTTATTAACTAAACATGGTATCAACAACTAACAAAAGGAAGGGTGAATCTCTGAATTCACTACTTCCTTCCAAAAAAGTGGGTTTTAAAACTGTCACTACACGTGGCAAGAATGGAAGAAAGGACGCTTTCCCGGAATGCGAAGTTTCTTCCAAGGGTGAAATGAATAATTGTATCGAAATGAGCAATCAGTTCGATGCTCTAGACAAATTTTCTGAACACCAAATCGAAGCAGCCTCTAGCCCAGGCTCTTTGATTCAAGTGAGGAAGCAAAGAGTGCCGCCTATCGTTGTTATCAGTTGTTCCGAATTTGGGGGATTTAGGCAGGAGATCTTGAACTCCATTAGGGGAATCAAGGTTTCCTTCCAAATCGCAAAGAAAGGAGACTGTCGCGTTTTGCCGGAAACTCTTAAAGATCGCGAACTTCTTCTCAAACATCTTGAAGAGAAGAAGCACATTTTTTTTTTACTTATGACGACAAAACTGAACGTTATTTCAAAGTTGTCTTATAAGGTCTCTCAAGTGACTATAAGTCACCTGAAGAGATCAAAAATGGAATAAATGATTTACTTGGATTTTCGCCAGTCCAAGTAATCATTATGAAAAAGAGAACCCAATCTGGCATTGTTTGGAAAGGGCTTTTTCAAGAATATTATTACTTCAACAAAAAAGAACTAAATAATATTAAAGCTTTAGAAAAAGCAAAACTTATGTTCGATGTCCGTGTGACGTGGGAACATTTCCAGAAACCTGGAGGAAATTACCAGAACCCCATTCAGTGCCGTCGGTGCCAAAAGTGGGGTCATGGTACAAAAAATTGTCGCATGGATGCTAAATGCATGATTTGCGGAGGTTCTTCTCACGCTAAGGACGTCTGTCCTGTGAAAGAAGATACTAGAAAGTTTGAATGCGCCAATTGCAAGGGCCCTCATAAAACTAACTTTTGGGAATGCCCTTCACGCAAGAGAGTCGTTGAGGCTCGTGCCAGGCAGATGAAGGATAATATCCGTTACGATAACGGTCGTTTCCGGAATTTGCCTGGTAGAGTATCGAACAATGTTCATTTTTCAGTTAACGATCGCTTGATTAGGAATCATACCCACCAGGAAGATCATAATCATGCTCATTCACAAAAAAATTTTAATCCGTCGGGTAGCCGTTCGAATCTTTCAATTTCGAATGTATCTACCCACGGAAAATCCTTTGCTGATATCGTAGCAGGTAATTTGAACTCCTCCCCTGTTCGTTCTATGAGTATCCATTCTACTTGTTTCAAATCAAATATTCCTACATAAAACCCTACCGCCACAGGAAATTCCTACTCCGCTTCTTCGTCTACCGAAAATTCCAATGGAAAATCATCAGATGTACCCACTTCAAGTGATATGTCTGCCTCTGATTTTAATTTTCTAACTGAACAATTGAATCTAATGATTGATGCAATGTTCAAAGCCACCACTATGACTGAAGCAGTCCAAGTAGGTGTAAAATTTACAAATAAAATTGTTATTGGATTACGTTTTTCTAATGGATCCAAATAATAATTTAAATATTTTAAATTGGAATGCTTGTCTCTGAATGGTAAAGAGGACGAGCTGTTTAATTTTCTTACAGCTAATAGCGTGCATATAGCAGTTATTACCGAAACGTATTTGAAACCTGGATCTAAACTCAAAAGAGATCCTAACTTTTTTGTTTATCGTAATGATCGACTTGATGGGGCATGTGGGGGAGTTGCAATCATCATTCATAGGCGTATAAAACATCAACTGTTCTCGTCATTTGAAACTAAAGTTTTTGAAACCTTAGGTGTTTCTGTTGAAACAGTTTGGTAAATATACTTTCATAGCTGCCTATTTGCCTTTTCAATGCTCTGGACAGCAAGTTAATTTGCTCCAAACTGACTTGCGAAAATTGACTCGCAATAAGTCAAAAATTTTTGTCATTGGTGACTTTAATGCCAAACATCGGTCATGGAATAATTCTCAAAGTAATTCCAACGGCAGAATTTTATTTGATGAGTGCTCTTCAGGATATTTTTCAATTCAATACCCTGATAGCCCTACATATTTTTCCTCTTCTAAAAATCCATCTACGATTGATTTGGTCTTAACCGACTCTAGTCATCTTTATAGCCAATTAGTTACTCATGCTGAATTTGATTCTGATCATGTGCCTGTTACATTTCAAATATCCCAAGAAGCGATTCTCAATCCTATCAGCTCCACTTTTAATTATTTACGAGCCGACTGGAATACATATAAAACGTATATTGACTCTAATCTTGATGTTAACATTTCTTTAGAAACTAAACTTGATATTGACAATGCTCTTGAAACTTTAACAAATTGCATTGTTGAAGCCAGAAGCATTGCAATTCCAAAATATGAAGTAAAATTTGAATCCATGATTATAGACGATGATCTTAATCCGTCTTAAAAACGTGAGGAGAAGGCAATTTCAACGCACTCGTGCTCCTGCTATGAAAATCATATGGCAGGATTTGCAGAAAGTAATGAAGAAACGTTTTGCAGATTTAAGAAACAAAAATTTTGAAAATAAAATTTCTCAATTGGACCCTGGCTCTAAGCCCTTTTTGGAAATTATCTAAAATCTTGAAAAAACCTCAGAAGCCTATACCGGCATTGAAAGAGGAAAACAAATTATTACTAACTAATTACGAAAAAGCTCAAAAACTTGCTATGCAGTTTGAAAGTGCGCACAATTTTAATTTGGGACTTACTAGTCCAATTGAATATCAAGTTACTCAGGAATTCGAAAATATTCTCAATCAAGAGAACGTTTTCGAAAATGCCTGGGAGACTGATTTGGAAAAAGTGAGAACTATAATTAAAAAATTCAAAAATATGAAAGCTCCTGGCGATGATGGAATTTTCTACATCCTCATCAAGAAACTTCCAGAAAGTAGCTTATCATTTTTAGTTGATATATTCAACAAATGTTTTCAATTAGCATATTTTCCTGACAAATGGAAAAAATGCTAAGGTTGTTCCAATTTTAAAACCAGACAAAAATCCAGCAGAAGCTTCTAGCTATCGTCCAATCAGTTTGCTTTCCTCCATCAGTAAACTTTTTGAAAAGGTTATTTTGAACAGAATGATGGCCCACATCAACGAAAATTCAATTTTTGCCAATGAACAGTTCGGATTCCGCCATGGACATTCGACCACTCATCAAGTCTTACGTGTAACAAATTTGATCCGTTCCAACAAATCTGAAGGCTATTCTACAGGTCTTGCTCTTCTAGACATAGAAAAAGCATTCGACAGTGCTTGGCATGAAGGTTTGATCGTAAAATTGAAATACCGTAATCCGGGGTAACATTGATCATTTTTTTTAGTTTTTCTTAAATTTTTCATTTCACAATACAAATGTTACAAGTTTCATATTTTTAAAACAAGTACTGGCACCCACCGCTCATAGCTATGTACTTTATTTTGTTTTTCGAAAGATTTAAACATGTTTAAATAAATGTTTTAAGTGATTGTTTGATTCAGCTGATATGGGGTAACATTGATCACCCAAGTAAACAACGTTCGCTAATATTGGAAATGTCGTTACTTACTAAAATCAGGGCCCCTGAAGCCGAATATGAAGACCAAACTCTTACAAGTCATTTACTTTTTGAGTTATTTCAAAATTAAAAACACCTTGAATCGCGTAATACGCCTAAAAGTAGGCAATTTCCTCAGGAAATTCTACATTCGTAATAGTATTTAGTTAATGTTGCCTAAATGAATAAACTTATGAAAGATTTGACAACGGAATCGTTTTCGGCGATACCTTTTTTAGTAACACCCGCATTTTCCTTGATCACATCGTCTGCAGAACTCATGTGAGACATGAATTTTCGGTAGTGTCAGTCAAAATGATAGAAATCATTGTTTCAAAAAGTTGACAAATTTGCGCATGAACTAAACGAATTTTGGCAAAAACCTTAATTATCATTAGCTTATGGATATACGAAAGAGAGGCACCATTCATGGTTCGAAAATGCTTCATCAATAAATCTTTATTTGAACGTTTAGCAAGATGAGTCATCCCGATCAATGTTACCCCGCTGATCAATGTTACCCCGGATTACGGTACTTTAATTTTCCAACATACATTGTTAGAATAATTCAAAGTTATCTGTCAAATCGTACACTTCAGGTTAATTATCAGAACTCCAGATCTGAAAGACTTCCTGTAAGAGCTGGTGTTCCTCAAGGCAGCATTTTGGGACCAATATTATACAATATTTTCACATCTGACTTACCTGAGCTACCTCAGGGATGTCAAAAATCTTTGTTTGCGGATGACACAGGCCTCTCCGCCAAAGGACGAAGCCTGCGTGTCATCTGTAGTCGATTGCAAAAAAGTTTGGATATTTTTTCTTCATACTTGCAAAAATGGAAGATTTCTCCTAATGCTTCCAAAACTCAACTAATAATATTCCCACATAAACCAAAAGCTCTTTATTTGAAACCTTCAAGTAGACATGTTGTCACGCTGAGAGGGGTTCCAATAAATTGGTCAGATGAAGTTAAGTATCTATGCTAAATAAGAATTTAACTTTCAAAAAATCACATTGAGGGCATTCAATCCAAATCTAACAAATATGTAAAATGTCTCTATCCACTTATTAATAGAAAATCAAAACTTTGTCTTAAGAACAAGCTTTTGATATTCAAACAAATTTTCAGGCCAGCCATGTTGTATGCTGTACCAATATGGACTAGCTGTTGTAATACCAGGAAGAAAGCTTTGCAGAGAATTCAAAATAAAATTTTGAAAATGATTCTGAGGCTTCCTCCCTGGTATAGTACCAATGAGTTACATAGAATATCCAATATTGAAACATTGGAACAAATGTCAAATAAAATAATCAATAATTTCAGGCAAAAATCGTTACAATCTTCTATTGCCACGATTAATGCGTTATATGTTTAGGTTAAGTTAGGTTAAGTATATTGAAAACGTTTTTTTTTCTCTCTTATAAGCAGGTGAAATCAACTCACCTGTAAAAAATCTGAACTGCTACGGCAAATGAAATGTAATATGTTGTTAACAAAATGTTAATAAAATCTTAGATTTGTTTTACCAAATTAGGTATGTATGTTATGAATGTAATATTTGGAATGATACTACAGTCATCTCTCCCTTACTCGATATTGAAGGGACCATCGAGTTAAGGAGGTATCGAGTTACAGAACACAAAAGCAGTGCAACTGCGTTCCAAGGGACCATCGAGTTAGCCATGAAAATCAACTTTTACTATGATTCTCTAACTCGATATCGAGATACGGAATATAGTGTAAGGGAGAATTAGCTGTAATAAAGAAAAAAAACTATGTTATGCGGTTGTTATTCGACTTTGCTCGGGTTGTAAAATGAGGAAGCGCAGTAGGCCTTGCTGCGAGCGGTCGTGTTTTGCACTGCTCGTCTAGTTTTGTTTTCGGGTTCTGTGTGTCAGAATTTTTTCGAAATTTTGCTGGTGGTTCAACTGATTTTCGTTTTTGCTTAAAAGTGCTGTGTGATTTCACTGGATCTTGACTGCATAACGGAGGAAGCATCAATCTGGTGAGGTTGTTCCATTTTGAGTCTCATTATACGATTAGTTGGATTTTCTGTAAATGGAACGTCACGCGGTTTAATTCACCTCTTAAACGGCTTTTGTGAAACATCACGCGGCTTTTGTCAGAGAGTGTTGTTTGATCCTTCGACCTTGACGCTTTCTCCTGCGGGGGCGGGCGATGAGGGCAAAATCAATCGTGTTGCGCTCCGCTCGCGTAGCATGGTGGAATAGTGTCGCGGGTCGCGGAACGCGTTAGTAGTGTTTGATCCTTTGATCTTGTCGCTTGTTTCTATGGGGGCGAGTGACGAACATTTGTTCGGCGTTCAATGCGTTTATCGAGTAATATCGCGAATCCGGTTAGGCACATTCATTTAAAATTATATATTTATTGTTTACCAAAACGAATCCCTCCCCCATATCCAAACTCCCAGTGTTTACTTGTGGAAGTGCAGAGGACTCCTCGGCTTCCATAAAGCAAGTAACACGTCAACATTTCCATCCCATTCCTAAATTGACCTGCATTCGGACGCAGCCGGCGCCGTTATTGTTCATTATAATAATGAGAGCACTTACACATTGAGGATGCTACTGATCCCGAGTAGCATCTGTTGGTTCCCTGTCTAAGTACAGCTGTTCTTGCAATAACGGAGTAGCATCTGCGGGCGGTCAATCATGCTCATGCTCATGCTCGGGTTGTAAAACATATTATTTTGTTTTATAAAATAATACTGTTCACGCAATTTTCCATCATTTATTACGGATTTCTAAGAACTGTCTGTCGTCAAAGTTCATCCTGTATTGTAGACACGGATTGCGATGTTTTATACACACATACACTGATTCACGGTGTACTGTATTAAGAAGGTGATATATTCCGAAAAGTGACAGCTACTTGACGACGTCATTCCTATCCACCTCGAACAAATTTGCGAACAAAAATGATCTAGTGGTCCGGAAGGTATATGGTACGATAGGAGTGACGTCACGTTTACAATCAAACTTGATATTTACATCAGTAAAGAGCCTGCCTTGTTAGTTTTTATGCCGTGCACTGATTCAATACATTTATATCGTACTTTGAACTGAGAAAGCATTGTCGCATAAATTGAATAGTTTTCTGTAGTACAATAAGCTTGAGATGATATATAAGATGCCTTATAATCAGTTGACGAAGTTTAGTTTTGTATCGAATTGCATTCCTTCATTATCCATAATCCTCAGTGGTCAGTTAGTTGAAATAATATCAGTTGCCTGTACAACTATAACTGTTAGAACCGTAATAGATCCTGAATTACTGTGATGTGAAGTGGAGTTAATAAACAGTGAATCATTAGCCGAAACCTATCATAGTGATATGCTCAGTTCCATACCGAATAGAATAGCACTTAGAACCCCCATCGCCCTTTTGTGCACAAACAAATACTTTTACTCCAAAGATGTCAAAATGGTACACTTCACCATCTAGATAATAGAACTGAAATATCTGTAACCATTCGCATGACTCCCATAAGAAAATATATTCGCGTTCAGTATCATAAAGACATAACTACAATGATCGATTTCTCTTCAGTACTCATAGTTCTTTGTCATATTACATAATGAAAAGTTGCAAAAATCGATTGCGTTTCGTATACTAATCGAAAGAGATAATCGACAAAGTGAAATCGATCACTGCAGATACGCATGATACTAAAAGCGAGATATGTGAACCACATAGCCGTGCACCAACGACAAACGTTCCCTCACTACTAAGAAGAAACGGAACATTCTCCACTGGTCTATTGGATTTTATGTGTGTCCAACGTTATTTAGTAATAAGGCTATTAGGGTCGATGTACCAATAGCCGCGTAGCTTAAAACGAATATTCGTATAAAATAGAAAAATAAAGCCAGCAACATTAGTTTCACATCGTCTGACAGCTTTTTATCTAGTTTTACGGAAAAAATATGAAAACTACGAAAACTATATTTTTTTGTAATTATTATCGCTTGTTCCACTATAGGAACACATGTGCTTATAGTAGCACTATTTCTAATTTTTATTCCTATACAAGCACGAGCTTCGCGGTATATGCAAAATACATATCAAAACCGTATTTATACTAAACTTTTTTTTCCTTTGAAGTATGGATCACAAGTTTTCAATTGACGTAAAAAAGTTCTTACTTTATCTATTATTTTGTATAATAAAAAAGATTTCTCTTAGTAGTGATACCAAAGACAAATTAAAAACCTCCATGTCCCTTGCAGTTGCCCAAAATTTTATGGCTTACAAGGTATTCTAGAATGCCGTGAAAAGTGTACTGTGATCTGTCAAACTTGGGTACCTTTTGCATTACCGAGGGACCTAATGCAGTACTAGAAGTGGTACCCAATCTGAGCCCGAGTGGGACGGACCTAGTGATACTACAGTAACAATAGGTTTACTATAGGTGAAAGGGAGCTTAAATTTTAACATCATTAGGATCAACAGTAAATAAATGATGAACATGGTGTCGTGTCTGTATATCGCAAATATTCCCATGAAATTCATTATAGACCAAATAAACCATGTTGAAATTAGCGGGTATTTGGCAAAACTACTATTCTGGACCTCCGTGTCGCTCTGACTGCGCAGCATCCTAAATGACTCTATCAAATACATTATTTGTAGGTTAAACCACACAATATTGATATTAGACAGAGTGATTTGTCGAGAGATGAAATGATGATGACGCTATTACTAACCATTACCTACTGTTGCTGCTGAGGGACGACAGTGATGGACTAGAAAAATTCACAAAGCAATACCGGTTTGAAAGATTGGAAATTTCACACACGCACTATGACGCACAGTGGCGCGTCTCCATACAGAAGGCCGAACAAAACCTCAAAAGTGCTCCAAATCAATAGAAAACGATAGTTTGTTAACTTTACTTGATGCTCAAAGTAATCTTTATGAATATAAAGTACAGTGGGGGAAGTGTACCTGCGAGGTAAGTGGATCATTTGTCCATATAAATAACACTGTTCGACAAAAAAAGTCGATATGAATGCACAGAGACCGGACACCCCGGGCTTGAAAGTATAAAAATAAACAAAAATAATGGCGTTTTCAGAATGTTCGTGTCTGCCCCAGGTCATTTTTAAAATATACTTGAACTTTTTGCATTTTTTATTTAAAAATCTAATCTAATCAATAAACCGACACAGTGTTTTATATTCAGGACAGGGGAATTCATGTGCCATATAATGTTTTCAACTTTAAATACAATATGAAGAGTTGTAATAAGATTTGCAGGGAGCCCTCCCCCCTTTTTTGTACCCTCCCCATTTTGGAAGTATCGCAAATGATGGAATATTTGATATACAGGGGGTTGTCAAAATAACTGGGACAGGCAAAAATTGGGCCAACTTTGGAATGCTGTAACTTTGACAAAAATTGACTGATTTCAATTCTTTAAGAAGTAATGGACGGGTCAACTAATCTAGTTTTGAGGTGCATCCACGGAGATGAACTATGACCACCGGATACCGGTGATAATCCGGATTTCCGGAAGCATGTCTTATGCAGTAAAATTATGACGTGTTTTTAGCAAAGGTCTCGGCTAAAAAATCAAAATTTTACTACACATGAAGATAGAAGATCTAATTCTGAAGCGATTGGTGCGCCAAGTATTAATATTGGTCCAGAAACAACCAATATATGGCCATTTCCCCGGAATCGGTGCCGGTAGTGGATCCGAATTGGGATCAAACAATTTATTCACTCACAATATGTCACGCAATATTGTTTTCTCCCTAGGTTATCATAAAATACCCTATTATAAGTTGAAAATGAGTCTTGTACAGATTTGGCCACTCATGGCGCCGCCCAGTGCCCCGGGGGAAACTTGCATAGGGGACATTTCGATTTTGACACCAAAGCATATCATGCGACGGCTCATTCTTCATGTCTTGTCGTAAATAGGGCAACTGTAGACTCAAAATGGATAGTTGACTACAGTGACTACTTCCGGGACCACCGGATGTCCCCAAGGGAACCTATAATTAGGGACAATTAAAATTGAACTCCAATACATATCGTGCGACAGTTCATTTTTCATGTCTCGTGCTAAATAGGGCTATTGTAGACCTAAAATGGATAATTGACTACAGTGGCCAATTTTGGGACTACCGGAATTTCCCGGAGGAACTTGTCATTGGGGACATTTCTGTTTTTACACCAAAACATATCATGCGACGGCTCTTTCTTCATGCCTTGTCGTAAATAAAATAACTGTAGACTCAAAATGGGAATTTAATTGAATTGGCCACTTTTGGGACTACCGGGTGTCCCCTAGGGAACCTATGATTAGGGACAATTGGAATTGAGCTCCAATACTCATCGTGCAACGGCTCATTCTTCATGTTTAGTCATGAATAGGTCAACTTTAGACCGAAAATGGATATTTCACTAGAATGGCCACTTTGGGGACCTCCTATAGTTCCCTAAGGAACCTATCACTTTTGGGACCACCGGAATTTCCCGGAGGAATCTGTCATTGAAGACATCACAGCCTCCCTCAGGGATATCCGGTGGTCACAAAAGTGGCCACTGTAGTCAAATATCCACTTAAGGTCTACAATAGCCCTATTTAGCACGAGACATGAAAAATGAACTGTCGCACGATATGTATTGGAGTTCAATATCAATTGTCCCTAATCACAGGTTCCCTCTGGAACATCCGGTGGTCCCGGAAGTAGTCACTGTAGTCAACTATCCATTTTGAGTCCCTGCACATCTTATTACAACTCTTCATATTGTATTTAAAGTTGAAAACATTATATGGCACATGAATTCCCCTGTCCTGAATATAAAACACTGTGTCGGTTTATTGATTAGATTAGATTTTTAAATAAAAAATGCAAAAAGTTCAAGTATATTTTTAAAATGACCTGGGGCAGACACGAACATTCTGAAAACGCCATTATTTTTGTTTATTTTTATACTTTCAAGCCCGGGGTGTCCGGTCTCTGTGCATTCATATCGACTTTTTTTGTCGAACTGTGTAATATAATTTTGTCAGCCCTTTTTTTTTCAATTTGTTTTACAGCTCCCCTTCAAAATGTACACAGTTTTTCACAAAACTGAGGTTTTGTGAAAACATGGTGCAAAAATATCAAGAAACAAAAAAGTTAATTGATATTTTTAGGCGGTAAAAAATGAAGCTGCCGGTAAGGGGGTTAATGTAAACAAATGTTTCTTGTTAGTAATAAATTTTCTGCCCAGTCCTCATCCAAAAAGGAGTCAATAATGAAAAACAAACCCAATCATTGATAAATTAGAAATCTTTAAAAATGTCAACAGACATATTTAGGGACTTTAATTTTTGAGGTTATGCCCGGCCATGCGCCACTGTGCGACGGTTTCGTGTCATCTTTTTGTGCCACCGGTCAGCCAACCGGACTCCGTGTCGACCGCAATCGATGACCTTAGAGACAGCGTGGTCCAAACGCCCTAACGAACGGATGACCACCTGACCGTTTCAACTCAACTTCTTCAGATTAGGAGACATGTAACGAAACACGCCCGCCTGCGATACACGCACAAGCGTTTCATAGAGACATTTGCATTCCACGACGGCTCTCAAGGGGGAAGAGATGCTAGAAGAAGTCTTATCCGACGGAATATTGGTACCTACACGCACACCGCTCCGAACCAGATGACTCTATTTTGTTGGGCAATAAAATGCATTGAAAAGGCATACTGGCTGTCAAAACTTCTCGTTGTGGGATATTATAGTTAATGCCGAACAGCAGGTGGCTAAATTGTTGCATTTGTCAGAAGAATTGATTAATCACTCATGCTATCCGTAAATGGTGGAAAAAATCCCATGCCAGGTGAAGTCACTGGTCACTATTAAAAAATAGAAATTAATACTATGTGAATAAAAAAAGCCTTTCAAAGTATACTTGACTTGCTGTTCAAAGACATGCACAGTACTTTTTGAAGTTCATATCAAATCGCCATCCATTTCTATCCATCTAGGACAGAGCATGTTTCTCAGCCCAGGTATAGTATTCTTAACTAAGAGCTTCCTTTGCCATTGTTGCCATTTTAGTATTCGGTTTATGAACAAAAGGTCGAAAACGATTAGCTTGATGGATTTTGTTTCCTTATGTCAAAAAGGATTCTCGACCTTTTGTCCCTTATTTTTTTTTGTCTTTCGACCTTTCGTCATAGATTCATGGCATTCGTAGATCTTGAGGGAGGCTCGATAATATTCTATACGCTCAAGGAAGTTAAGGAAATTTCCATTAAAGGAAAGGTCGTGGACCGACCGGGAATTGAACCCAGATACCTTCAGCATGAATTGGCTTTGTAACCACGGCCGTTACCACTAGGCTAAAGAAGGCCCAAACTAGCAATATGCAAATTCAAGTTCCATGTTCTTGCATACGATAATCAAGAAAACGATTTTTGAACAAAAGATCGGCGACAGGCAAAACATACCAGTCTCATCCGGATATTTTAATGAATCCAGTCATGCACTTAACCCGTTGCAAAAAATAGCACCCAATTCACAAAAGCCGAAGCACACCGTATTCATTAGCACAGAAAATTAGTCAGTCACTCATCGCCATTCGGTCGGGAGGATCTACAACCTACCCAATCCGTCGACATTTGCCCTCTGCTTTCCATATACACTACACACCTCCCTGTACTCTCTTTCATTCGATCCGGTTGAACAAATAGCAAACAAGTTGCTCGTCTCGTTGCGGACTTATTGTATTGAGGATTCCCCAAGCCAAGGAGTGCTAAATTATTTTTGACATTTTTGCTTGAATCAAGGTCGCCATGGAGCTCAGTGCGCCGAACAAATGGTAGCTCTCGCGTAACAAGAAGAGGTCCGCGTCCGCGTGTTGGCTCTTTGTGCTAGGCATATATGCACTTGCCGCCGACCTGATCCTTCCATTGTTCGCCGTTAGTGGGTGTAGCCAGGATTTCCATTCAGGGGGAGCGAAGAACCCCAAAGTATATTCTAAAATTCTATCTTCTATCTTCTATCTCCTAGCTTCTAGCTTCTAACTTTTAGCTTCTAGCTTTTAGATTCTAGCTTCTCGCTACTAGCTTCTAGCTTTTGGCTTCTAGCTCCTAGCTTCTAGCTCCTAGCTCCTAGCTTCTAGCTTCTAGCTTCTTGCTTCTAGCTTCTAGCTTCTAGCTTCTAGATTCTAGCTTCTAGCTTCAAGATTCTAGCTTCTAGCTTCTAGCTTCTAGCTTCTAGCTTCTAGCTTCTAGCGTCGAGCTTCTAGCTTGTAGCTTCTAGCTTCTAGCTTCTAGCTTCTAGCTTCTATCTTCTAGCTTCTAGCTTCTAGCTTCTAGCTTCTAGCTTCTAGCTTCTAGCTTCTAGCTTCTAGCTTCTAGCGTCTAGCTTTCTAGCGTCTAGCATCTAGCTTCTAGGTTCTAGCTTCTTATCTTCTAGCTTCTTATCTTCTAGCTTCTAGCTTCTAGCTTTTAGCTTCGAGCTTCTAGCTTTTAGCTTCGAGCTTCTAGCTTCTAGCTTCTAGCTTCTAGCTTCTAGCTCATATCTTCTATCTTCTATCTTCTATCTTCTATCTTCTATCTTCTATCTTCTATCTTCTATCTTCTATCTTCTATCTTCTATCTTCTATCTTCTATCTTCTATCTTCTATCTTCTATCTTCTATCTTCTATCTTCTATCTTCTATCTTCTATCTTCTATCTTCTATCTTCTATCTTCTATCTTCTATCTTCTATCTTCTATCTTCTATCTTCTATCTTCTATCTTCTATCTTCTATCTTCTATCTTCTATCTTCTATCTTCTATCTTCTATCTTCTATCTTCTATCTTCTATCTTCTATCTTCTATCTTCTATCTTCTATCTTCTATCTTCTATCTTCTATCTTCTATCTTCTATCTTCTATCTTCTATCTTCTATCTTCTATCTTCTATCTTCTATCTTCTATATAAATAAGAATTTATTTTATATAAATTGAGAAATTGAAAAATTCAAATCAGTTGCTTCTGATTTGTGTATTATTTTGTTCATCATCGACCCCCTTGCTACGCCCATGGGAATAACTGCTGCCTGCTATCTCGCAATCAGCTCAATGATTCCAAACATTTGAACTTTTAATATCTTGTCTCAGCGACCCATAGTTGGGCACCTACTCATCATTTTTCCTCCGAAGATGATCAGTGCGACGTGAGAGAGAACTATTCATTAATTTATCATCTCTTTTTGTGACCGCTAATGTTACAGCACCGCTCTCAGTGTTGTCCCTCAATGGGTGGTGTGTTTGCTGATGCCAAAGTTCATAAGCAAAACCTGTCGGATGCCTCTTGGGCTAAGCACTTTATGCATTGATTCAGTTCGGCGCCAATCAAACTGAACTTGAATTAACTTTGATGGAACACAAACAAATCACACCTTTTGAAACTGACGCCCTTTAACTCGTTGCCTTGAAAATGCTCGTATTAGAAGAAGATGAATTTCGAATCCAAATCTCGCATAATCTGAGATAACGCCCTAAAAGCCATTGGTAACTTAGTGTGTAGCTCGTTGCTTCTGAGCAAATGAATAAATATACATCCAAATCAACATCACTGGCAGGTAGAGAATGATCTTTTCTTCACCATAGCGTTGTTAAATAACGTATAACCAGGTCCGTCACACTCGGGCTCAGATTGGGTACCACTTCTAGCATTTCGTCCCTCGGTAGTATAAAAGGTACCCAAGCTTGACAGATCGCAGTACACTTTTCACGGCATTCTAGATTACCTTATGAGCCATAAAATTTTGGGCAACTGCAAGGGACATGGAGGTCTTTAACCCGTAGGCTACGGGGCTGACAACCAAAATTCAAATTGCTCGTATTTGAGCATAACTCCATATTTTTCAGTGAAATTTTGAGGATTGCTTCACTAATAGTTGTAGTTTTATGAGTGAGGGGAAAGTATAGATTCAGAGTATTGTGGACAAAGTTATTCCAGAACATCTCTTGGTCAGGTAGGGTAAAAATCACATAAACTTCCTCTTAGAACTCATTTATCGTTTGGAAACGAAATGTTTTCATACAAAAAGTTAATAGACCCGTTATTTGTAAAAAGTTACGATGCTGCAGGATATTAAGAAAAAATAAAATTAACCTAGAATAATGCTAAGGCCTCCAAAACATTCTGAAGTTTTGAACATAATCTACACAGGTTCATAAATTATTTTAAGCGAGTGATGTTCACTTTTAGTGGTTTACAGCACTCATTTAGCCTTAACAGACGTGTTCACAAATTTTGACAAGATATTGGATATTGGAAGTCATCCAAATTAACCTGGAGTTCAGGTCATTTTGATCTATCAAATCTACTTCAGTTTATAATCACCCAATTTCCGTGAAACCTTTTCGTTCCTATCCATAAGGTTTTATATGACTCGGAAAGTGTACTGCTATGAATATTGAATATCTTAAGGTCTTCAGAACATACTGAAGTTGTGGGTATCAATTTCTATATGCAGCTTGACTTATTATTCAAACAAAATGTTTCCAATATATCCATACTTGATCGCAAATCTCCGTTAAAGTTAAAAAATATCTCTGGTACTGCTTTTCACTTGTTTACAACATTTATTCTTATAGTTCCTCTAGAGCCATACTTCTCAACAGGGGATCCGCGGACCGCCGACCATGTAAAAAGCACGCTGAAACGAACACCTCACAGCGAGCTGTTTTTTCGCCGTTAACAAGGTTGAGAAATAGTGCAAAATGCATTGTTACTTTCAAATTATGATGGTTTTCCATTATTCTTACCTGACCCAAATTATTTTTCCATATTCAAAATAACTATTTATTAAATTTTAATTCAAGGTCATATGTCAACTTTTTATCGGTTTTCAAACATCTGTTTTTCAAAGAAAGCGTTCATATTTCAAGGATGTGATCCAAAGAAAGATCCCAGTAAATAACTGTGAAAGTTCTCATAGCAACACTAAGCTGAGAAACAGGTTCTGTCAATATTGGGACGTAACGTCAGAAAGAAGAATAAACATCCTAATCGCATTTCAAAAGCTTTGCAGATGTCCTTAGATATTCAGCGATATCAGATGTTGAAAACGAGTGGTGAACAGTACCAGTAGATCCAGTAGATATTGTAAATCTTTTCATCAGAGTGGTTCAAAGTGCACAGGAACTGTCCATTAACCACGTGGCCATTTATCAAGGGATACCTGCCCCCCCTCTTACCCTCGTGATTATTTGTCCATACAAAAATATCAAAATATGTATGGACCGTGGTCATCGGCCAAACCCCCCCTCACCCCATAAATGACCACGTGGCTTATGGACGTCCCCATAGAACAATCAACAAGCTCGGAAAATTTTTTTTAAACTTTAACGGAGATATGCCCACATCTTCAGTATGTTCTGAAGACCTTAAGATGTTCAATATTCATAGCAGTACACTTTCCGAGTCATATAGAGCTTTATGGATAGAAACGAGAAGGTTTCACGGAAATTGGGTGAGTATAAACTCTAGTAGATTTGATAGATCAAAACGACCTGAACTCCAGGTTGATTTGAATGACTTCCAATATCCAATATCTTGTCAAAATTTGTGAACACGTCTGAAACATTTTTTTTTAAACTCTAACGGAGATTTGCGATCAAGTATGGATATATTGGAAACATTTTGTTTGAATAATAAGTCAAGCTACATATAGAAATTGATACTTACAACTTCAGTATGTTCTGAAGACCTTAAGATGTTCAATGTTCAGAGCAGTACATTTTCCGAGTCATTTAAAGCCTTATGGATAGGAATAAGAAGGTTTCACTGGAATTGGGTGAGTATAAACTGTAGTAGATTTGATAGATCAAAATGACCTGAACTCCAGGTTGATTTGGATGACTTCCAATATCCAATATCTTGTCAAAATTTGTGAACACGTCTGAAACATTTTTTTTAAACTCTAACGGAGATTTGCGATCAAGTATGGATATATTGGAAACATTTTGTTTGAATAATAAGTCAAGCTGCATATAGAAATTGATACCCACAACTTCAGTATGTTCTGATGACCTTAAGATGTTCAATATTCATAGCAGTACACTTTCCGAGTCATATAGAGCTTTATGGATAGAAACGAGAAGGTTTCACGGAAATTGGGTGAGTATAAACTCTAGTAGATTTGATAGATCAAAACGACCTGAACTCCAGGTTGATTTGAATGACTTCCAATATCCAATATCTTGTCAAAATTTGTGAACACGTCTGAAACATTTTTTAAACTCTAACGGAGATTTGCGATCAAGTATGGATATATTGAAAACATTTTGTTTGAATAATAAGTCAAGCTGCATATAGAAATTGATACTTACAACTTCAGTATGTTCTGAAGACCTTAAGATGTTCAATATTCATAGCAGTACACTTTCCGAGTCATATAGAGCTTTATGGATAGGAACGAGAAGGTTTCACGGGAATTGGGTGAGTATAAACTGTAGTAGATTTGATAGATCAAAATGACCTGAACTCCAGGTTGATTTGGATGACTTCCAATATCCAATATCTTGTCAAAATTTGTGGACACGTCTGAAACATTTTGTTTAAACTCTAACGGAGATTTGCGATCAAGTATGGATATATTGGAAACATTTTGTTTGAATAATAAGTCAAGCTGCATATAGAAATTGATACCCACAACTTCAGTATGTTCTGATGACCTTAAGGTGTTCAATATTCATAGCAGTACATTTTCCGAGTCATTTAAAGCCTTATGGATAGGAATGAGAAGGTTTCACTGGAATTGGGTGAGTATAAACTGTAGTAGATTTGATAGATCAAAATGACCTGAACTCCAGGTTAATTTGGATGACTTCCAATATCCAATATCTTGTCAAAATTTGTGAACACGTCTGTTAAGGCTAAATGAGTGCTGTAAACCACTAAAAGTGAACATCACTCGCTTAAAATAATTTATGAACCTGTGTAGATTATGGTCAAAACTTCAGAATGTTTTGGAGGCCTTAGCATTATTCTAGGTTAATTTTATGTTTTCTTAATATCCTGCAGCATCGTAACTTATTACAAATAACGGGTCTATTAACTTTTTGTATGAAAACATTTCGTTTCCAAACGATAAATGAGTTCTAAGAGGAAGTTTATGTGATTTTTACCCTACCTGACCCAGAGATGTTCTGGAATAACTTTGTCCACAATACTCTGAATCTATACTTTCCCCTCACTCATAAAACTACAACTATTAGTGAAGCAATCCTCAAAATTTCACTGAAAAATATGGAGTTATGCTCAAATACGAGCAATTTTAATTTTGGTTGTCAGCCCCGTAGCCTACGGGTTAATGTGTCTTTGGTATAACTGCATTCAAATGCTCAGAAACAACGAGCTACACACATGGTTACCAATGGCTTTTAGGTCGAGATCATAAGTTATGCGACAAATGTTCAAACAGGAAGTAGAAGTCACTTCGTTCTCATTTTTAAGCAAGTCCAATCCAAATCCAATCCCAATCCAAAAAAAAAAGGAAAAACTAAATAACGTTTCTATTTTTCTATGTTTTACTGATCTTATAATACTTATTACAAAAATTCATCAGAAAATTGAAATTCATTCAAAATACAGGCATGACATCAGATCGCAGCTCCTCGTCAGCGAGTTGTTCACTTTAAAATATCACTGACAATGACAAAACCGTTCCATTAATTTACATATCCAACGTAGGGATCAATATCGTTTGGAAAATTCAATTTTCCGACACAGTCACCATCATTGCTGCTACCATCACAGAGAACCGCAACAGCAGATGATACGGGTGATAAGAGAACGTCCCTGCCGCTGTTAATGTGTATGCTGTAGGCTGGATCATCGCGCTTTTCCCTGACAGAAGGGCTGGGTGGTTTATGGTAACAATTTGATAGAACTTTATCCCGCGAACCTGAAACTCATCCTGGCAAGTCCCTTCATCTGCCCGCATCCATCAGCTGCCTGGCAGAATAACAAACATCTCACATTCAGCTTTAGTGCGCTTTATCTTTCCCGGTGGTAATTGTTTGCATCTACCTACGATATTTGTTGTAGAATGATATTAGATTATGTAGACACAGAGCACACAGGAATAATTTGGGTAAATAATGGCCAAAATTATGCGCTGCCTTTAACCCACCGTCGGTCGCCCTAGTGTACTGAGTACACGCACTTTGCGAAAAGCCGAAAAACACGTTGAAAATCTCTTCAAATTGATCCAGGTGTGACTATTCCAAGATCTACTCTTCTTTTTGCTTGTTCAGAAGAAATTTTTCGAAAAAATCAACGAAAAGTATTCGAAAACATCGTGTTTTTAACCTAAGTTTTTACGCGTGTACTCAGTACACCAGTGCGACCGCTCGTGTAACTTTTTTTTACCGGGCCCGTCACACGAGCGGTCGCATCGTGTACTGAGTACACGCGGAGCATTTTGATTATGAATTTAAATCTAGGCAAGATAGATGATATCTTGATGTCTTCGGCAAATATCTTCAGTTCAACGGTACCAATTGGAAACTTTGGAAACATCATAACCTTCCAGTGGCCAGCGGATTGTTCCCCGGGGGAACCGATGAAGTGGACATTTCGCAATGCAACATCTCGAACACAAATATCTCAGGATCTAGATATTTTAGCAATATGGTGTCTTGAGCAAAGTTGTTCAGAAGGTAATAGGTCGCTTGTTTCGGAATTCTGCCACCAGTTGGCGCTAGTGAGCATGTAATTTTTCAAAAACAGATATCTCTGGATCCTGACTACCTAGAAAGATGCGGTCTTCGACAAAGTTGTTTAGTAGGTCATGGACTAAAATATTATAGGCCATCTAACTTAAAATTCTGCCATCAGATGGCGCTAGTGAGTATATAATATTTCAATCACGAATATCTCAGGATCCTGATTTTTTAGAAAGATGGTGTTTTGTTCACTAGTTCAAGGAGTAATATGTGATGATCTATTTAATTCGGAATCCTTTCACCAGATGGCGCAAGTGAGCATGACATTTTTCGAGCACATATATCTCTGGATCCCGATTATATAGAAAGTTGACGTCTTCAACAAGTATATTTTTTTTTTTGTTTATTAAAGAAACTTTACACTCAACGAGTACATTCGTGTCGTAAATTGTATTTGTTCATTTCACATATCAACAACGTCTTACAAATTAAGTACATCTTTTTCTTGATCGTGTATAGTGCACCTTCCACTAAGAATCGGGTTTCTGGTCGCCTTGGTTACACGATCTCTTGGCAGTGTTGAGTAGGTGATAGGTCATGTGATAGGCCACCTAACTTGAAATTCTACTACCAGATGGCGAAAGTGAGCATGCTGTATTTTGATCGCGACAATCTCAAGATAGCGATATTATAGCATGGTGTCTTCAGCAAAGCTGTTTAGTAGATCAAGGACTAAACATGTGCTGTGCCGTTTGATTAGAAATTTTTCCACAACACGGTTTATGCATTTTTTCGATAGCGTATATTTCAGGATCCTGATAAGGAAAATAAAATTAGATTAGAAAGATGATGTCTTTGATGAAGCTGTTCTGTATATCACGGGCCAACGTGTGAGGGATAAAATAAACTTGAAATTCGTCCACATTCAATTTAAAATGCAGTGGGCGGACTGCTAGATTTCAAATACTTACATCAGGCTACACTAGAGGCCCTGATTCAAATTTGAATTTCAAAGTTATTAAGTAAGCAAAGTGCTGACATGTTTTGGGTAATTATATTTGGAATTATGCAATTCGGCATTTTATTTTCTGAACATATTATCATGCTGACATTTGGGCAATCAGTGCACGTTTTGAATTAATAGGCAAGCACAACATGAAATGAGAGATATAAGGTTCATTCTCGTTCAAAGTCTAGATTGAAATTAAACTTTTTTTACATTTATCCCATTAAACGAACTTCTGATGAATACATTGATTATGTTTGCGTGAAAAAACTTCGTAAAACGCACAGAAGTTCTCACATAAAACGCACTATATCTACGCGGTTTACAGGTAGAATCATATCGGGAATTCTCATGTTACGGTGAACCGGGTAAATGGAGATCCGTACACATTTACATTATGGCTCCGACCTCAGCGAAACATTTCGCCAAGAACCCAAGAGCTGAGAATTCGGTAATTTTCAAAATCGAATCTCGGAACATATTCTACCGAGATATCGACAAACCGAATTTTTCACAACATAAGTACTGTTCGGTTTTGGTAACATTCGTTTTCGACCCCAATGCACAGGGTTTCCTCAATATGTTATGATATAGCATTAATTATAAACAATGTATATAAAAAAATCAATGTTATAGGATGATTTACTATTTCAGTCACAAAAAGATCGTTTAATTTCGGTATGCTTCGTTCATAGCAAAATAAATAATATTTGAATTTTGCTGCACTGGTATATTTTGAAACCTCCATGAGTCAATTTTTCGCTACTCGATATCGACTCATGGAACCATACTAAAATTCAAATTTGATGTTTACTGTAATAGGGTCCTAAAGCCCTGTCCCAATTTTAGTGCCAAACGCTTAAGTTTAGGCCAAATACACATGTTTACTCAATTTTTCAATGTTTTTCGTTTGTTCAAGTCCAAAAAACATTTTTTTATGTTTCTTTAGATTTTGTCACACCCCTTGCCTTAAACTCAAATTTTGAGTGTATTTTGTTTTCCGTGTCCCGTCCGAAATGTCAGATAGGAACAACCCCAGTGTTAAAACTAAAAGCCCTGTGGTGTTTTTGTCTACTAAGCGAACGTCAAACATGATCAAAAGTGTCAAGGTTCATTTATTGACCCAATTTTTAAATTTAAGTTTTAACATGATATAGCCGTTATTTGAACGGGAAAAATTGCTAAAGTAGTTGCAGTAACATTCCCTTTCGTGTTGTTGAATAAAAACAAGATTTCATTAAAAATTTTAGGACCCAATTATCCCCAACAACAGCATTCCAAGGTACTGTATATAACGCGATATTACAATAAGTCGATGATCCCTTCAATTATCAGAGCAATCATGGAGCGTTGACTATAATGATAAACCCAAAAAATACGATTGTACTAGAGATGCACTGAGAGCATTTTGAATTTATTTATAAACAACACAGGCAGTGACTATAGATCGGTGCACGCCTGGCATTACCTCGAAACTCGAAATAAAAAAAATGTCAACAATTCCAGCAGTGGATATTGTAGTATCGGTCCTATCTACATATATATAATTACCTTGCTTTATATAAATCTTGAGATAATATCGACAATCCTAAGAACATTGATACTTGTACACCCCTACCTGAGTGAGCGATCAGACCAAGCTTCCGGAATAAACACTGTAAACTCATCATTACCCTTTAAAGCATAAAAAATACCCATTTTTTGCGGATATATGAGCTGTTAAAATAATGGGTACTTGTCAGTTTTGCATAATGGGTGAATATTGCCCATTTCTTAATTCCAAGTCTTTACCCATTAAAGAGTGAAAAAAGTAACTGCTGCGCGATTAGTGCCAGAAAAGTTGGGGCGGACATAATTATTGAACTTGTGTTTAAGCCGGTAAATAGTGTGAAAGTGTTGAATTCAACAAAGGTAATTGATTAAATATGTTGAAAATCATACTATCATCTTAATCGATTTAATGTTATTTCTAGGTATCAGGATGAGAATTTTGCCAACGACAAGAGCCAACGCACAGTGGTCCAGGAATCAGTTTTACGCGGAAAGATGCATTTTGAGCTTTAGAATGAAACATTAGACAAAAACGGTCTTCTACAAAGTTGTTTGTATTAGTTAAGCCCTTTGTTTGGTGTTATTGAAAATTAGGGTGGACCACATTTTCATAGAAATTGTGCAACTAACTTTCTTATTTGTAGAAATTATATTATACATGCTTCAGCAAAGTTATAGACCATTCAATTTCAAGCAACTTTGCCAAAAAAAGTTTTTTTGTATCTCTTAAATTGATCGATTTAGAGCTTTTTTCCTGCAGTGACATAGGGTGGTCCGAACAAAACTGGTTTTCTGGCTCTAGAGTTTTCAATTCAAATATCTCATCAAAGTAGTCTATGAAACACTTTTAGAGCTTTAAAAAATGCGTAATTTGGTGAGTGAAGAAACTCGCTATCTCCTTCCGTTTAGGAGTTATTGTTGTTTTTCTCTCAAAAACATGCCTACTTTGATTGTGAATATCTCTGATTGGGGCAAATATAAAAAATATCTTTTGACGGCATTCAAAAGACAAAATAAAATTGTATATTATATCACAAAATTACAGATGTGTTATTTTTGTAACTCCAATAAAATGCCTTGAAAAACAAAGGGTTTAAGCAGAAAAACTTTAATAACTTTCGAACTAAAATAGATATCATCAATCTTTTTGCATGAACATTTGCGTTTTGTTATGTTCTTAAAGTCGTTCATAGACCGCTTTGACGTGAAATCTGAAATAAGAAAGATAGGGCCATAAAACTATTTTAAAGATTTTCATAGTATGTATTTCTTTATTATTTTGCATTTTGAGCATGAAAATGAAATTTTAGACAAAAATGATCTTCTACAAAATTATTTCTAAAAATGTAAGCTTTCATACTGTGTCATTTGAAACTAGGGTGGTCCACAACATCACACATATCATATAATCAACTTTTTTATTTGCAAAAATACTGGTATATGCTCTTAGGCAAAGCGGTAGAACTTGAAATTTTGATCAACTTTGCCAAAAAAAGTTTTTATGTAGCTCAAAATTTGACCAATCTAGAGCACTTTTTCCTAATCATCGCAGGGTGGTCCAACAAAAATAAGTTTTTTAACTCTAGTTTTTTTAATATTATTTTCTCGTCAAAGTCGTCTATGAACGACTTTTAGAACTTATCGAAACGCAAATTTTCATGCAAAAAGATTGATGATATCTATTTTAGTTCAAAAGTTATTAAAGTTTTTGTGATAAAAAATATTTGACTTTCAAGACGTTTTATTAGAGTTACAAAAATAACACATCTGTAATTTTTTGATTTAATATACAATTTTATTTTGTCTTTTGAATGCCGTCAAAAGATATTTTTTATGTTTGCCCCAATCAGAGAAATTCACAATCAAAGTAGGCATGTTTTTGAGAGAAAAACAACAATAACTCCTAAACGGAAGGAGATAGCGACTTTCTTCACTCACCAAATTACGCAGTTTTTAAAGCTCTAAAAGTGTTTCATAGACTACTTTGATGAGAAACTTGAATTGAAAACTTTAGAGCCAGAAAACCAGTTTTGTTCGGACCACCCTATGTCACCGTAGGAAAAAAGCTCTAAATCGGTCAATTTAAGAGATACAAAAAAACTTTTTTTGGCAAAGTTGCTTAAAATTGAATGGTCTACAACTTTGCTGAAGCATGTATAATATAATTTCTACAAATAAGAAAGTTAGTTACACAATTTCTATGAAAATGTGGTCCACCCTAATTTTTAATAACATCAAACAAAGGGCTCAACTAATACAAACAACTTTGTAGAAGACCGTTTTTGTCTAATGTTGCATTCTAAAGCTCAAAATGCATCTTTCCGCGTAAAACTGATTCCTGGACCATAGTGCAACGGGATCATCTCGAATCACCTAATATATCTGATCTTCACATATTATTTATGCAAAAATAATTGTTTCGTTCATTGATGCTGTCAAAATAAAACGTTTTTTGTATGTGAACCTATTCAAATGTGTGTTTTTATAAAGATAACGCAAAATAAACAATATTGGAAATATTATAAATATGATTTATGAACAAGAGTAAATTTTACCCATTTTCTGTAAAAATGTTTTTGAAATAAAGGGTAAAATTTACTCGCTGGTTTGACGTACAAGCCGTTTACTCTTTAAAGAGTACTCGGGCTGTACTCTTTTTATGAGTTAAACTAGTTTTTCTCAAAGAGGGTACTTTTTTACCCTTTAAAGGGTACTTTCATCTTACAGTGAAGAACATTATTATTTTGTCTATCAACCATACAAGACGTGCGTGTCTTTATACGGTATCCGAAACAACGCGATTCTACAGTGGCGTACGAGGAGAATAATTTCGGGAATGGTGATTGATTGTGAAATTATTCCGGATAGATCCATTGAATTTCGGACGGTTTGATTTGATAGCTCAACTTGAGTGATTTTTATTTTGATCAGTATCTGGTGTTTGAGTAAGTATGGTGCAAAAAAAAATATCTTTGGAAGTGCATTCGGTTTGTTGAAGAAGCGAAAAGGTCAAATAGGTTATGGTATGAATGTGAAGGAATATGATAGTGCAAATGCAAGAAATGGCAGTTGTTTGCAGCGGAAAAGAAAAACATGGGAAACATAGCATGCGAAAAGTGTTTGGAGTACTCAAAATGGCCGTCGACAGTGAGCATTGTATAGGATGCTGGAAAAATCATGCATCCAAATTGGGAAATGTTGTTGGAAACAAGATGGCCAATTGTGTAAAGCTATAAAGTAGTGTATGTTGGTAAAGGTGAGGCGCTGGAAAAAAAATTAATCGTCTCAATTGAAAAATGTGTTTGGAACAAGATGGCCAACTTCGTGAAGCTGTAAAGTAGTTTGGTAATGGTGTAGCAGTGAGAAAATCATACAGGGATGTTCGGGGCTGTGTGTTTGAAAATTTACTACTACGAAGAAGTTACAGTTTACTGCTACGAAGAGAAGAAAAATTTTTGTGATTGTATGACAAGAAACATAAAATGTAGTGATCACCAAAACATGTGAATACTTACGTTGTTTTATTTCTTATTGAAAATGGAAGTAAGAGTGAGAACAGAAAGTGTCGACGAGCCAACACTGCTGCACAGATACATTTTTGCACACCGTTTTGCGCAACTTGTGAATGTGTGAGTATATAAACAAAATTACTATATGCACACAGGCGCACACTGCTCGTTTGATGACCAGCGTAGAATTGTAAGTAAGATGAAACGAGAAAGAAATGAGAATGCAACGGCTCGGTAAGTCAGAAACAAATTTTTTTATCCTTTTTGGAAGACATTTTAATGGATCGTAGCAGTTGAAAGCAGTACAAATTACAATTATGGAAGACTTAATTGGTTGAGGGGTTATGCAATTGTCAAATCCTGAGTCAAGGGCCGAGAGCCGGATTCTCAGTTGATTGATTTTCGGTGAAATGGGCCGTGCTCCGGATTCACCTATTTAAAAGCTGTTGCATTTCCATATGCATGTGTTGCTTGGGTGGAATACTAGAAGTATACATTCTACAGCAATCTAATAAATTGTTAGATGTAGTACTGAAATTGACAGACAGAAAAGTGATCGGTAATTCTGAACAGCTGTGGGGAATTGACACAAAAAAAAAAAACAAAAATCCTGAGTCATGGGCCGCGAGCCGGATTCTCAGTCGACAAATTCACGGTGAAATGGGTCGCGTACCGGATTCACTGAAAGATGGTGAAATGAAAAAAGAAATGGGGACATCCTGAGTCATGGGCTGAGTGCCGGATTCTCATTGGTTTATGTTTTTTTGGTTATATTGAATGCGTTTCCAGTTTGTTGAAAATAATGCTGATGATAGTCTATGCAGTAGTTTGGAAGCATTAGTTATTCCTACGTAGAAGCGCTATTTGGTTCCAATGAAACTGGGAATGTCGTATTTAAAAATGTTGGACCGAAATTCGAAATCATGGTCGTTCATTATTTCATGAAATGTACGATGTATGTACTAGAAGAGAGATGACTTAAAATGATCGTCCTGTAAAGGCAAATACAAATGTGATTGTTATATATACATTATTATTTTTTAATTCTGCATAAACGATTATCCGGGTGTATAGGAATGGTTGTGGTGAACGTATAGTTCGTGTTTTGAATGGATGAAGTGCTCGTGTGATATAGATTATCCGAATGTAAAATTATTTTTTTATTCTTCTGGTACAGTCGATGCACTTTCTAAGATATTGTTGGATGTGATATTTTTTTTATTTGATTGACAATGTAATTAATTTTCTCAGACGATGGAGACTTTCAGGCCAGTAAAGCAATTTGATGCGAAAGTAGACCAGTCTCAATTAGCTACGGAGTGGAGAAAATGGAAGCGTAGTTTGGAATACTACTTGGCTGCCAGTGGCATAACAGGGCAACGCGAGAAAAGAAATCAGCTGCTTCATCTTGGCGGACCAGATCTGCAGGACATTTTTGATAATTTACCAGGAGTTCACGATGTTCCACACGTTACTCCAGATCCACCATTCTATGACGTTGCTGTGCAACAACTTGATTCCCATTTCCAACCATGCAGGCGTCGAACGTACGAAAGACACGTATTTCGCCAAATTTCTCAGCTTACTGGAGAACGGTTTGGCGATTTCGTTATGAGATTGCGTGTCCAAGTTAGTCGGTGCGATTTTGATCAAGAGGGTAATTCAGTAATGGAGAGTATGATAATTGATCAGATCGCGGAAAAATGTATTTCGTCAGCTCTTCGCAAGAAAATACTAGAGAAGGATCGACCACTAGATGAAGTAGTAGCCATTGGAAAAACTATTGAGGACGTCGAGCAGCAATGCAAGGAAATGGTACAAAGGGAGCATGATGATAAACCGTTGACCGTCGTGAATAAAGTAAACCAACGGGGTATACCACCGGCAAAAACTAATTTCCAGCCGGCAAACAACCGATCGTTCCAGTACCAACCTCGGTCTCAACAGGGTTTTCGTCGACCGAATTTCCGAGACCAATCGCGATTCCGGTTCGAAGTCAAAAGGAATTGGACGAGTTCTGGAAATCCTCCTACTTCTGGAGCGGAAGGAGGACATCAATCGATTAATGACAACAGAATTTGTTTTGGATGTGGACGTCGTGGACATCTCAAAGGCAGTGCATCATGTATTGCTCGAGACGCACAGTGTCTCAAATGTAGAACTGTTGGTCACTTTGCTAAATGGTGCACAAAACGAACGAATGAAGACTCTCTTCCAAATCCTTCCTCAGCTAAGCGCATAAAGGCTGTAGTTGAATCCGATGACAACTCGAAAATGTACGGTAACTCAGATCTTCCAGAAAAAGAGCAAGACATTTGCTTCATAATGGGTGGAAATGTTTTCCGTTTCAAAATCGGAGGTGTTGAAACCATTATGACCATTGACTCAGGCGCCGCAGCCAATATCATCGACCTTAAGACATGGGAAACACTCAAGAAACAGGGAGCTAAAGTTAATTTCAAGCCACACGTAGATCGGTCATTCAAGGCTTATGGTTCGTCGACCCCTATAAGCATGGCGGGAATGTTCATTGCTGAAATTGAGACGGGTAACAACAAAGTTGAAGCTACTTTCTATGTAGCTAAAAATGGCTTGCAAAGTTTGTTGGGAGACGAAACGGCAAAAAAGCTTAAAGTCTTGAAAATTGGGTACAATGTTGGATCGATTCAAGATGTTTCAAAGGTATTTCCTAAAATAAGAGGTGTTATTGTGGAGATTCCAGTTAACCCTGATGTTAAGCCTGTACAACAGCCATACCGTCGCGCTCCATTTGCGTTGGAAAACAAAATTGCCGATAAACTTCAGTATGTACTTGACCGGGATATTATTGAACGAGTGCAGCAACCGTCGGCTTGGGTTTCTCCAATTGTACCCGTCGTGAAGGATAATGGTGAGATTCGTCTTTGTATCGACATGCGCAGAGCAAATCAAGCGGTTGTTAGGGAAACACACCCATTACCTATTATTGAGGAACTTTTCGGAGGAATCAACGGTGCAGTTCGGTTCTCCAAGCTGGACATCAGAGAAGCTTATCACCAGGTCGAAATTTCTGAACGATCAAGGGAAATCACAACTTTCATTGCTAAGCAAGGACTGTTCAGCGTTTTTATTGAGTTCTTATTTATATTTATACAGATTTAAAAGGCTGATGTTCGGAATAAGCTGCGCTCCTGAACTATTTCAGAAGGTGATGGAGTCAGTGGTAGCTGGTTTAGATGGAGTAGTCGTATATTTGGACGACATAATGGTTTGGGGGCGAAATTCAGAAGAGCATGACCAAAGACTGAAAGCACTACTCGGTCGCCTGCAGGATTACGGAATTTTACTTAATAAAGAGAAATGTGTTTTCGGTGTTTGTGAGCTAGAATTCCTTGGCCATGAAATGTCTAGCTCCGGTATTCGACCAACAGAAAGCAGGGTCGCTGCTATCAAGTCATTTCGACTTCCGCGTAACGTTGCAGAGCTTCGCAGTTTCCTTGGGCTCATAACATATGTAGGCAGATTTATTCCGTCTCTGGCGGATAAAACTGAGCCACTACGAAGACTGTTGCGCATTGGAGAAAAATTTGATTGGAAGGAAGAACACTCTCAAGCGTTTGAAGAGATTAAGCGTGCTGTGAACAAAACCAACTGTCTGGGTTATTATGACCCCAATGACCTCTGTATCGTAGTAGCTGACGCAAGTCCCAGCGGATTAGGTGCTGTATTGCTACAACAGAATGCAAATGGAAACAGGAGAATCATTTCTTTTGCCAGCAAATCATTGACAGAAATCGAAAGAAAATATTTTCAAACTGAGAGAGAGGCCCTATCTCTGGTTTGGGCTGTTGATAGGTTTCAGCTTTATTTGCTCGGGAAAAAGTTTAAGCTAATAACTGACTGCAAACCCCTGAAGTTTCTATTTAAAGAACGATCAAAACCTTCTGCGAGAATTGAGCGATGGGTGTTACGCCTACAAACGTACAATTTTGATGTTGTGTATGAGCCGGGAGCGAACAATTTGGCCGATGCGCTTTCTAGGTTATCGGTGACCAATCCAGTGGCATATCGATCTTCCGATGAAGAATGCATATTACAACTAGCTTTAGAGGGATTTCCTAGCGCTATATCGGTCGAGGAAGTCGAAGAAGAGACATTGAAAGATGATGTTCTTCAAAGCGTTCAACGAGGGTTGGAAACTGGAATTTGGAACGATATGTCTAAAAATTTCAAACCGTTCAGTTCAGAATTGTGTTTGGCGCGAAACCTTCTCTTAAGAGGTGATAGGTTAGTGATACCAGAAAAACTAAGATCTCGAATGTTGGAAATCGCCCACGAATCTCACCCAGGAATAGTGGTTATGAAGCGAAGGCTTCGCCAAAAAGTATGGTGGCCGGAAATTGATAAGCAAGTTGAGTTATTTGTTAAAAAGTGTAAGAACTGTACTCTGGTTTCAACCCTAAATCCTCCTGAACCACTGAACCGCACCAAGTTACCTGAGAAAGCATGGGCAGATCTTGCAATTGATTTCATGGGTCCGCTACCGTCTGGTCATAATTTGCTCGTGATGGTGGATTATTTTAGCCGATTCACAGAGGTGATTATCATGAAGCAAATCACAGCAAACTTAACAGTGAAAGCTCTTCATGAAACCTTTTTTCGTTTCGGTATGCCAGAATCGATAAAAACCGATAACGGTCCCCAGTTTATTAGCATTGAACTCCAAGATTTCTGCAAACATTTTGGCATCGAGCACAGGAGAACAACACCATATTGGCCTCAAGCGAATGGGGAGGTGGAAAGGATCAACCGTTCTATCGGAAAAAGGCTAAAAATTAGTCAAGAAACGACCGGTGCAGATTGGCAGTGGGACCTAAGAACATTTGTCCTTATGCATAACTCAACGCCGCATTCTACTACAGGTGTGGCACCGTCAATCCTGATGTTCGGGAGACAGCTTAAAGACAAGCTACCTGGTCTGTTGTTGAAAGGTTCCAACATCTTGGAGGAGATTTTTTGCGGAAAATGAAAGGAGCCGAATATGCTGATCTTCGGCGCGGGGCGAAGCCGAGCGATATATGTCAAGGGGATACCGTTGTTACGAAGCGTATACACAAGGAAAACAAACTGTCAACAACATTCGATCCTGAAAAGTATTTGGTGATTGATCGAAATGGTTCCGACATAACAATAAAATCGAAGGAAAGCGGGAAGATCATCCATCGTAATGTGGTTCACCTAAAAAAGCTATTTGCAGATACCGAGCATCCACAATCACTAGCAGGTAAATCGGAAGCGGAGATGGACGCCGGAGAATTGTTGGTTCCGGGTCAAAAACATACAACAACCGAGGGAGGAGAAACAGCAAAAGTTAGGGGAAACCAGAAGAGCCTTCTGGATACTGGTACAGAGGGAAACGCAACGATTCGCCCTAGAAGAGAGGTTAAACAACCATCATATTTGAAAGATTACACTATTGACAAAATCGACTAGTTTTGAGAAAGAGAGGGATGTAGTATCGGTCCTATCTACATATATATAATTAC